>NC_133541.1:70464411-71089411 GCF_048773025.1 Camelus bactrianus
CAAAGAACTAAGAAGACCCTAGACAAGGACATACAGGCAAACAGGAGAAAAAATACATAAAAAAATAGAGAGAAATTATAAAAGAAACCCAAAGAGAAGTTCTGTGGCTGAAATGTTTGATAACTGAAATGAAAACATCCCTAGATGACTGCAATTGTAGCTCTGAGCATACAGAAGAAAGAATCAGAAACTTGAAATTATCCAGTTTTAGAAATAGAAAAAGTGAAAATAATGAATAAGTCTTAGGCTTGTGAGAAACCACCAGTGAATCAATAGAATCAGAATCCTGAAAGAAGAGGAGAGAAACGATGGCCAGAAGGAATATTTAAAGAAATAATGACTGAAAATATCCCAAATATGATCAAAGATATGTATCTACTCTTTCAGGAAGCTAATGAACTCTAAAAAAGATGAATACAAAGAAACCCACATAGAAGCACATTATAATCAAACTGTTCAACGTCAAGGACAAAAAAGAGAATCTTGAAGGCTGCATAAGAACAATGACTCACCAGGTACAAGAAATCTTCAATAAGATTCACAGCAGATTTATCATCAGAAGCCAGGGAGGCTAGATGGGAGGGGGATGGCATTTTTAAAACGTTGAAAGAAAAGGAAGGGAACCTGTCAGAGTTTTGTATAGGGCCAATCTATCCTTCAAAAATGAAGGATAACTTAAGACACCTCGAGATTCAAAAGAAAAGAAAAGAAAAGAAAGAAAAGAAAGAAGAAAGAAAGAAAGAAAAGAAAGAAAGAAAGAAAGAAAGAAAGAAAGAAAGAAAAGAAAGAAAAGAAAGAAAGAAAGAAAAGAAAGAAAAGAAAGAAAAGAAAGAAAGAAAGAAAGAAAGAAAGAAAGAAAGAAAGAAAGAAAGAAAGAAAGAAAGAAAGAAAGAAGGAAAACTAAAGGAGTTTTTTACAAGTAGGCCTGCCCTACAAAAATGGAGTCCCGCAGGCCAAAATGAAAGGATAATAGACAGTAACTTGAAACCGATGGAGATATAAAGAACTCTGGTAAACGTAACTACATAGTAAATACGAAGCCTGGCATTATTTTAGTTTTGGTTTGTAACTCTTTATTTTCTACACAATTTAAAAGACAAATACATAAACCAACAGTTATACATCTCTGATACTGTGAAAGTAAGGTAGGAAGATGTAATTTGTGACAGCAATAGCATAATGAAAAGGACATGCATGAACCTTAAATGCGTACTTCTAAGTGAAAGAAGACATCCCGAAAAGGCTTCTGTATGATTCCAACATCCTGGAGCAGGCAAAACTATTAAGACAGTAAAAAGATTAGTGTTTGACAAATGTTATTTAGGGAGGAAGGGAAATAAGTGGAGCACAGAGCACTTTTACTCAGTGGAACTATTCTGTATGATACCATAATGGTGGATACATGTCATTATACACTTGTCAAAAGCCACAGAATGTACACCACCAACAGAGAACTCTAAAGTGAAATATGGATTTTGGGTGATAGCAATGTGTCAATGTAGGTTGATCAGTTGTAATAAATGTACCACTCAGGTGGGGGATTTTTGATGGTGGGAGAGCCTGTGCTTATGTAGGGGCAAGGAGTATTAAGAGAAATCTCTGTACCTTCTGCTCAATTTTGCTGTAAACTTAATACTGCTCTGAAACACAAAATCTATTTTAAAATATGCCACATAAAAAACAATGTCTTACGAAGTTGAGCTAAAACTATAGAGAAAAATCACTGTTTTTTTTATTTTTTAAGTATTATTGTGACTTTTTTTTGTAGCAAGAAGTGAGGAATCTCATGTAGGCTAAAGGTAGAAGAGGAAGAAAAACCATGCAGAGCCAATGAAGCCGTCATGGGAAGAGATGATGACTTATACTCTCACCTCAGGGCAACACAGGGATAAGGTTATACTGCAGGTTCCCCAGTTTCAGCTCTGAAAGCCAAACATAGATACCCTATTGTGAGAGAAATGAAACAATCTTGTCTCTCTGCTGTCAACCTTTGTTCTGTAAAACCATCAAGTTGAAATCAGAAGTATACCTAGTTGGAAGATTTTGAGAACAGTTTTCTTCCATAGCAAGGCAAAATGCATTGTTTCTATTGAATTTACCTTAGGAGCAGCATATTCTCAATAAATACCACAGTGGCATGCACTCTGTCTTTGTATCCAAGAAACCAGACGATTTCTGAGAGGCTAACAAGCCAGCGATAAATTCTTCTATCAAACATCATGTCCGAGTGTTGGGACTTGAAGATATAAGCTTTGGTGTTTACCCAATGATTTCTTTCCTAGATACAAGCGCCTACTGGGTCATTACAACAGCAGCGTGCTTAAGGAAATGTAGAAATCCATATTTAAAGGAAGAGCTGATAGTTATCATTCTTTTAGATTTACACAGCTGGTTTTTGGAGCAGCAGTGGACCTCTTGCATCAATGTACAGTTGATTTCAATCAACACTGATTGCCCAGTCTGGACCATTAAGTGCATAAGCTGATTTCAGAGAAGTGAAATATGATGGATGTAGAAATTAGTGCAGAGAAGCCAGGGAACAACAGGAAGAAATCAAGGGTCCTGAAGCAAATAAACCCATTTACAACTGTGTGCTAATTAGCTTTCTTTTTCTTTTAAGTTCAGCAGTTTTGATGATTGTTCTTTTCGTCTTTACAGAGTCTGAATCTAGAGAATATGAAACACAGTGCATCCTAAGAAGTACATAATGCTAAATAAACTCATCCCAATAGCATCCCCCCAGTTCTGCATACACAGGGAAGTGAGAAGAGTGGGTACTTCTGAGGTGTGTTAAACACACGGAGATGGATTCAAGGGGAGGGGACACCTAGAGATTTAGGGGCTGACTGAAATTTTATACTTTACAATAATCCTTTCACTTTCCTTATAATCTGAAATCCGAATGTCCTTTTTTAAAGCCAAGTTTCCTTCTTCCTTATACACTTACTGTTTTCTTCAAACAATAATGTACAACTGTTTACAGATCCCTGAAGTCAGTCATCCTTTTATTAACAACCAATAACCGAAAAAATAGAAAATGAAAGGCGTTAGGCGTTTACCTGTTCTTAAGTGTACTTTGAGATTGTATGTACACAGGTTATTCTGGTTACCCTTATATTTGGCCCTATTCCCAACTAAGCTTAAAACAGCAGTGGAACTAAAAAATGAGAGTGCACAAATTAGGTAAAAGGCAGAAGAGACAGGGAGAAACACTGATATTAAAAAATGGAGACTGTTTACATGGCAATCTTCATATTTCCAACTGAACAGAAAACTATCTAGTGTTGTTAACACATGTAAGAAGTAGACTTATTTCTTTTTCTTCTTTTTTTTTAATTCCATCAAAGAGCTTAAAAACTACTGAGTAGTTTACAAAATGCTTTTTCATTACATTTATTACTACATGTTACAGACTGTTGTATCCTTCTGGATAGTTCCCTCACTTTGTTAGAAAAGACAGCGATTCTTTATTTCTACGCTAATATACTGTTCTTAATATTCTATTTATACTCCTCAGATCAATAAACGTCCTTAGCCTTTCATTCCTTATTTATGTAATATAGAGCATATGTATTTAACTAAAACTATATCTTTAATCTTTATGCTGCATAATTCTAACACAATTTGGTTTAATGAGCCATATAATCTTGAATAGCATAAGGTATAGGCATACTTTTGCAAAATATGTTTGTGAATCTTCACTGAAGATTCAAAATAAGGATTCAAAAATTGCAGTTGGAATGAAGCTCTACTGAAATAAACTCAGATACATGCAGAAAAGTAATATTTTCTTTTCTCCAGAACTGAGCTGACCTCTTTCATAAGCCATCACAGAGCTCTGCAGTGGGGAAGTGTGCCTTTACATTTAAAACAATCTTTTGATTGAAATACTCTTCTTTCACTAAAAGTAATTCTTCTGAATAACTGGATACATAGTCAGTTTTTCAAGTTCCATTCTCTCACTGTTTCTCCAAAATGGCACTTAGGTATATGAAGTGAATCACATGACTAGTGACTAGTTCTGACTGTTGCCCAGAAACTTAAATGGGGGAGATGCCAGTCAAAACACTTCCTGATGTCTGCACATTGCCATGGCTTCTTTAAAACTTCATGGCTGGGTACAAAGTTTAAATATTCTAAGAGAGGATAAAGTAGAAGTGGCTTTGCCTGTTAGAAGCCAACTTCGAAATTCATAAACTGTCATTTCCGTGACATTGATTAATTAGAAGCAAGTCATTAAGACCAGGCCATATTTAAAAGGGAGGAAGTCACAACCCACTTTTTCCTGGAAAGAAGTGCCAATGAGTTTGCAAACATGTTTTAAAATGACCATAATCCATGATATATTTACACATTCTTCGTACATGTAAAATACACTTCCCTCTCCCATGACCCTAAATAAATAAAGTCTCATTTATTGTGGAATCACATCCAGATTTAAGTTCACTATTTCATTATCTAAATTAGGTTCAGATGTGGATGAGTCTTTTCAGGTAGGGTTCTTCCACTACAGCAATTCTGGGACAATTCGCCTGTATCTGAAGACCTGTGAACTATAAAGACAAATTATCCACTCCTCCCTGACCCAACACAAATAATACATGATGGTGATACTGGCCTAGGATAACTGCTACAGACCTCATCCAAAAAAGGAGGGAAGTAAGGCACACACATATCACATATGTAATAGCAAATTTGAAATTAAGCCAAGACCAGGCTGCCAAATTCTGGGCTCAGTTCTATGGCCTGGGAATGATTCTGGTTGACCATTGGGTCCACCTTTATAGTTCTTGGTTCTATCTGAATTCTTGTTTATTTTCCATTAGAAATGGTTTAGTATTAGCAGCTGAACAGTTTTCACAGCTTGCACCTTGCCCATACTAGTTCAAAGGTCTAACAGACTATTCTGTTCTGCTTCTGTCCCTCTTGGTCCAAGCTGGCAATGCTTCTGCCAATGTATTCTCTTAAAAATTCTGCAGGTTTTCCATAAATATTAACAGTATTCGTTCCACTAGACAAAGGCCACACTCACAAGTCTCATTGAGGTAAGTCCATCTCTACTGATAAAAGGGACACTGAGGCATATTAAGATGTTGAAGAGTTTGAGCAAACATGGATGTGAACTGGGAAGTGCTAAAGGGAAAGTGGTTAGAGCACTCCACAGACAGGAGTTGGGGAAAGATTTTTATAGAGCAGATACAGTAGCAAAGCAAAGAAACCATTTGATTGATTATGGCTTAAGCAGTTGCTTTATTTGAGAAAGGCTAGTTGGCTGTGATAGCTTGTTCTTGATTTTCACTTTCTTGGATTTGAGCACATTGCCTCTGGCTTAGGTTTTGGTTTGCTTACTGAGGCCACCAAGGCGTTAGAGCCAGCTCAGTCCCAGGGCTTCCACATTTGACTTCTTTATCTTTGGCTTCCTGTAAGGTTGCAAGGAGAAAGTCCTCAGGATTTCTAGAGTCTTTATTATTTAATAAAGAGATCAGTGGAGCATGACATTAAGATGTTTAGAGGAACTGTCGCCTGTTTCAAGTACCACACTGCATACTTCTGTGGTTGCAACAGAGGGTTTTAAAGTCATGCCTTTAGTCTTCTTTAGACTATATTTTCCTGACAATGCCCTGAATTTGACTTGAGCTCAGAAAACACTTTTAATTTTTCAGAATCATTTGCTAACAGCAGAGTATGTGGATGACAAATGGCTTTATTGTCAAACTCTGAAAGTTCTGGTTAATTTATGTAAAAAAAAAGTTTTTAAAATCTTATCTCTGTTCTTTCATGTTTTAAGATGAGCAACCAGAAGAAGCCAGATGGCAACTTTAACACTCTATCTCGAATATTCTTAATTAGATCAAGTTCATTTTCCTATTTTTCATGTTAACAAAGGTGATAACATCATTAAACTTTCCACCTTTCAATAACAATTTTCTTATGTTCCTTTCATCTCCTGCCAATATCCTCCTGAAGTGCCACCAAGCTTCCACTAACATCTCTTTGAGTTTCCTTAGACTCTCTGCAACACTCTCCTCAGTGTCCTTCCAGCTTCTCCCACTGCCTGGACTTCAGCCACTCTCACCTGTTATTAAGTGTTTTACTGTGGCAGCACCCGTCCTGGTACCCAGATCTATTCCAGCCACGCACTGCTTTCAGACAAACCAGTGCAATATTTAGTGTATGGAGCAAAAACTTTTTCTTTAACCTACAAATCTGTAATTTGCATAAGACTTTGACAGTACAGTTTATTTTTGTTTCATTCAGCATTAATTAGGTGGGGATTACCGGATGCTAGAAGCTGGATGCTGGAATGATCTGAGGGCGGATTTATTCACATATCTCCTGGCTGATGCTGGCTGTATGCTGTTAACTAAGATAGTGCTACTGGGTAATTGGACATGTACCTCTCCACGTGTTTTGGGGACATTACAACATGGTGGTTGGATTGCCAAGATGAACATCCCAAGAGAAAGAATCAGGCCTTTCCCAACCTAGCATCAAATGTCAAGCAGTTTCTCTTCTGCTAAGTCTGTTTATTAGCAGAGGTTCACAAAAGCTGGCCCCTATTTAAGTGGAAGAGAATTAATTTCCACTATTTGTTGGACAAATAGCAAGCAATTTGCAGGCTTTTTTTTTTTGAACGGAGATACTGGGGACTGAACCTAGGACCTTGCGCATGCTAAGGATGCATTCTACCACTGAGCTATTCCCTCCTCCCTGCGGGCATGTTTTAAAACCAAACTCCTAATCTTGACCACAAAATAATTCTTTTATATTTCCAATACTGGTTAATGCTATGCTAAGTACCCTAAAGCATTTAGAAAAAACTTCTGCCCATTTAACCTTACTTTCGAGACTCTTCAAATACTTTTTTTGCAATTAAATTTAAAACTTGACTCATTCTCTCTTTTTAAATTTCTATTTTAACAATTAAAATAACTGCAGCACATCCCCTCAAGAAGATAAGCAGATGGTGCTCAGAGAGATGATCATTTAAGAGAAATGGAAAAGATAAATATACATTAATATATTTCAATATATATTGCTCCTGTTAACAATCCTTGCATAACCCTCAAAAAATATGGCAGAGAAAAAATGCAGGGATAGATAAATGAAATGTCGTAATCTGTGGATGGGTGTTTTCCTGGGCTCTATGGTTTTCAGATAAGTGGAGAATTGGAATACTAGTTTGAATCACAGAAACTGATTTTAAGATTCTCTTTTAAGATACTGTAAAAATGGCAGTATGAGATAGGTAAACAGATAGATATGCAGATCTGTGTAACACAAGAGGAAGTTCAAAAAGAGGCCAGTGTGTATGGTAAGGGTGCCAGTAAAATTTTATGCGGGAAGGAAAGACTTATCAACAAATACTGCTGGAACAATTGGATAGCCACACTGCAGAAAGGAAATTTGATCTCTTTTTTCAAGTCACATTCTCTCACACACACACACACACACACACACACACACACACACGAACACATGAACACAATGATGGCAAATACAATTTCGATCTAAATGTAAAAGCTAAAATCATAAGGCTTCTTTAAAATACTATTTCTTATGAAATAGTAAAAGCATTAACCATAACCATTAACATTAAAAACTACTAGTCATAAAAAGACAGCATTGATAAAATTAAAAGGTAAACTATATTTATAATCCATATGTCTGACAATAAACTTGTATTCAAAATGTATAAAGAAAACCTACAAATCTGTAATAAAACAAAATACAAATATAGTTGTTTAAAACATGAGCAAACAGTCTGAACACACATTTCATACAAGGAACAAATACACACATGGCCAATAAACTCATGATAAAACTCATGATAACTGCATTAGTTGTGATGAAAATGTAAATTGAAACTATGATTAACTTCCAAGTTATACTAAAAGAATAAGGATGTAGAGCCATCCGAATTCTCATACATCGCTTGTGTGAGCATAACGTGCACAACCTCTTCATAAATCTTTTGACAATTTCTAATAAAGTTAAACATTGTACCTATTGTATAACCCAATTTTCATTCCTAGGTATTTACCTAAAAGACACGAACAAGTGCACACCAATTTATGCAAGATTGTTTAAAATAGCTTTAATAATAACTGCCAAATAATAAAAACCCAAATATTCATCAACAAAACAATGCATATCAAAAAAATTCTAAAAAATATGTTCCAGCAATACAAAAGATATAAAACATTTGTCAATGCAACAACCTAGACAAATTTTAAAAGCTTTCTGCTGACTGAAAGGGGCCAGATAGAAAAGAGTTCATATTGCATAATTCCATTTACAGGATGTTCCAAAACAGACAAAACTAACCTACAGTCTTAAAGTTCATAAGAGTAGTTGTTTGTGGTGATAGTGACTGAAAGGTGGCCCAAGGGAACTTTCTGGGAGGAAAGAAATACTTTATTTATTGATTTGGGTATTGTTTATATGGTTGAATTTGTTAGTAAAAAATAAAGAAATATAAATATTTAACATTAATATTATACTTTTTTCTGCATGTAAATTATGTATTTTTAATTGAGGTGTAATTCATATAATAATCATTTTAAGGTGCATAATTCAGTGGCATTTAATAAATTCACAATATTGTGCAATTATTGCTTCTATCTAATTTCAAACTTTTTCATCACTTCATAAAGAAATTACATACTCACTAAGCAGTGCCTCTCAATTTTCCCTTTCACCCAGTCCTGTCAACCGCCAGTCTGCTTTCTGTCCTTCGGATTTACCTATTCTGAATATTTCATATAAATGGAATCATATTATATATGTGATTTTTTGTCTGGCTTCTTTCACTTAGTGAAATCTTTTCAAGCTTCATCCATGTTGTTGCATGAATCTTTACTGGTTGAATAATATCCCATTGTATGCATGATGGTTAATTTTATGCATCAATTTGGCTTGGACACAGTATCCAGATATTTGGTCAAA
Source organism: Camelus bactrianus (assembly GCF_048773025.1). Taxonomy (NCBI): domain Eukaryota; kingdom Metazoa; phylum Chordata; class Mammalia; order Artiodactyla; family Camelidae; genus Camelus; species Camelus bactrianus. Next base: position 70,473,361 of record NC_133541.1, read on the forward strand.
CATTATTCTATATGTTTCTGGAGAAATTTTTAAAAATGAGATTGGCATCTAAATCAGTAGACTTTGAGTTAAACAGATAAATCCTCTCTATGTGGATATGTGGTTCAATGTGGGTGGGCCTCATCTAATCAGCTGATGACCTTAATAGAAAAAGACTGACTTCCCCAAGCAACAAGAAATTCTGCCAGCGGACTGGCTCTGAACTCAAACTGCAGCTGGTCCCTGGGTCTTCAGTGCCTGCCTACCTTGAAGATTTTGAATTTGCCAAGCCTCCACAAACTCATGAGAAAACTCGTTAAAATAAACACCTCTCTTTATATAAACTAGATAAACTATTTGTGTATCCATTAATCTGTCTCTCTCCAGTTTGGGAGGCACTGGCTTTCCCTGTGACTTCCTTTCTCTGATGAATCTAAGAATACTTGTTGATTTTTCAGTTTATTCACCTTTTTACTTGTTAAGATGGAGCCAGGCTAGAAACCCTTATCTTATATTACATAGTACATTTACTGCTGCTTCTGAATAAAACTATTGTCCTTTCTGCACTTTTTTGCACAGTGAACAATTATTATTTTGTTTTCTAATGCCCAAAGGGATTTTTTTTAATTTGTGAAAATTGGTTTATTTCTTCTAAAATCACTAAGTTATCTGTATCTCACAATAGCCAAAGACTATGTTTATAAGAATTTAAAAAATTGACAGTACATATCACCACAAAATAATAAATTAAGTGATATAATGTAGAGTATCAACATTTAACTTTCATAAAATTATTAATAGTAATCTCAGTTTGCATCCTGGCAGATGTTCATAAATTCATGCAATTCTTTAAAAAAAATCCCATCATTATTTTCCCTTCAAATAATCACCTTAGACAATTCCACACAGACTGCAAAATACTCAATCTGAACTCCCTGTGTCATCCCAACCTCCTGCACCTCCTCCTTGGCCCTTGTTCCTCAGTAGAGGCTGGGTTTTTTCTGTCCTCAGCATCCATCCTGACTCAGTTCTTCTCACCTAGGCTATCCCTGGGCCAGCCCCTGGCAAAATTCTAATACCCTCAAGTAGGTTACAGAATGCTCATCATTCAAAGCACACTTTTCCCAAGAAGATATCTTGGACCAATCAAGATACAACTGCCTCTCTGCCAATATACCCTTATGTTCCTAAATCTTTATACATGTTGTAATCTATTACCAAATATTAAAATGTCTCAGTTGTATAGTATTATACATTTCAAATGCATTTCCTCATGTATATCTCACATTAAATCTACAGTTTGTTCTGGAATTTCCACTTCAGTAGATGAAGAAACTGAGGATCTGAAAGGGAAATAACCTACTTTGGGCCACAAAGCTCCTAAAATTTAAATATTTCATTTCAAAATTTGGTAATTTGACTTCTGCAGATCTTCCTTTCCTGTGTCATCTTAATATTACGCACACTAGAACTTATTCAGTTCAGTCAGATAAATGGATATATGCATAGTATGTAAGAAGGAATCCATGAAAAGACTCCGACTGTAAATATTTTCTACCATCTATCTACTGGAGCTCATTCCATTACTGGCAAATATACAATTGAATACATTAATTGTTTACTCCAGAAATTCCTTGTCAAGTCACTTGGCCGAGAACCTTCACCAATATAATTGCTATATTTAGTTGACAGAAATTAGTTATTAATTTAGCAATCATATGAGAGACTGAGCTATACAGGGCATGCATGTTAAAGCAGAGGGGGATACAGTTAGGTCAGGATTTGGGGCAGTACTACCAGTGGCACACCAAACTAAAGTATTTTGAAAGCAAGACCTGGAAAACATCAAGTTCTGGTTAGTAAGAGAAAAATTAAAGCCATGGAAAAGAATGTTGAAGATAATATATACAGATGTTTAAATTCTGCAAACATTTTGAAATTAATAAAAGCATGAAAAATTGGAACTGGAAGAAACACTAAAGCATTTATTTATCCTTGTCATTTTCCTGAGAAGGACATGAGTATGCCAAATAAAGCTAAGTAAAAATTTTAAGGTCAAATGCAGGCTACGAACCAAGGATTATTTTATTGCCATTTGCACTCTACATGCTAGCCATGTTGGACTATCTTTGAACTTGCTTATCTCAGATGGACGGTCCTCGTGTGGTACCTATCTGTCCTTCAGTATCTAGCTCAAATATCACTTGCAAAAGCCTTCCTGAGCCCTGTTCCTTCTGTGTGAATGTAACAGTCCCTTCAATGCCTAGTTTTGACAATGTATGTTACCTATGTATTTACCCGTCTTTCTCTCTCTCATCTACCTGTATTTATCTTATATCTATATTGGCCCTTTTACTTTTCTGTTCTTCCTCACCTAGTTGAGTTCTTCAAGAAATGAAACTGTATCCTAGTTATTTTTGTATCCTTGGTGCCTTCTTCAGTGGCTAACTCATAGTGGGTGCTAAATAAATATTTGTTGAAGAAGCAATTGAATGAATACCTGTTAGAACTATCATTTAGCACACTGGTACACTGTAATTTTTCTCCTTATTATTTCTTTTAAATGACAAAGAAAATTACTCTCTTATAAATTATGGAATTTAAAATGGAATATGTCATTTCTCTCTACCTGCTATATTTTAAACATCACAATAGATACCACAATTTCTCATACTGGGTTCAATAATCTCTCTTGACCATCTGTTATTGAATTAATTTTACAGCTACATTTCACTGTTTCTTTTTCATAGTTACTGTAGTGTTTCCATTTTAATGCCCAGTAAGGTCTCAGAAAGGGGCAGATCTATTTTGGAGGATGCACTATACTTTTCAATTGTCATATTCCATTACTTTATTCCAATAGCCCAAACAGCCTCCAAATCTGTTATTTTGACAGCTTCAATTAGACAGACTATACCTGACTCATCCAGTTTTTTCCAGAAGCTTCTGTACATTCAGAGTACATCAGGAGGGTTAGGCCTTTTAGGTTATTATAGCTATTTTGTATTGAACAAAAAACACATTCATCAAATTAAATGGACATTGTCTGAGGCATAATGGAAGCTATGCAAAAAAAAAAAAAAAGACTAAAATCTCATAGGAAAAGAAATATTTTATAGAAGTTTGTCCTGCTCATTTACCAAGTAGGAAAGCAGATGGAGATATTTTATCCCTGTGTATAACAGCTTTTACAACTTTCTAATATCTCAGCTGCATTACACAACCAATTTCATTCAGCCATTCATGTGTGGTATCTGAATAATATGCAATAATTTTTCATTGTTGTAATATGCTATAAGTCTATTTGAATACTGAGAAAAACCTGTGGTATAGAAGTGGCATTCTCCCATTTTCACTATAATGTATTTTCTATCTTAAGAAACCATTATCTATTTCAGATTAGATTTATATTGTATCATCCACTCAGATATGTGATTCCAGTTTCTATCCATTCATCTCTTTATCCATTATCTATTAAAAAATACGCTATAAGTGTCTATAATTGTATACATATATTTGGAGTCAATGATACAAAAGGGATAGTGTGTATGAATGTCTCTTTTGTCGTTCACGTAAGCACATCTGCTGCCCAGGATTAAATGATGTTATGAAGATCCCTCTTTATTCCTAATTCAAAGGACCAACTTGTACTAACTGAATAAAAATTGCTAGGCATTAGTCAGAACAGACTGCAAATACAGGTATTACAGGATATGAATTGCTAAAAATGTGTGTTGAATTAGAGGTTTAACATGTGCCACAGGGAAAATGTACACATTTGAAATTTTGAGGGCCACCGATGTAAAGGGTGGGTCAAGTATACAAGTAAGCAACGTGATGACAGCAAAGGTCATAACAAGCATAGAGGAAAATTTCTAAAGTAAAGAGAAGAATCAATATGGATACAAAACTAAATCAGAAAATTAAAAAGGAACTGATTATAAATACAAAATTCTGATTTATCCAGTGGCTTTAAACACCTTCTTTGATGGTGTCAGCCAAGTTGGCATGAAGGCAGCCTTAGGTAGCAAGCAGCCTTACCCCAGTGTGGCATATTTAGTTTTCCTCACGAGTCTGCTAAGGACCTTGGGCAGAGGACAGAAGAAAGAAGAGACATGTGAAGGAAATGTGACAATAATAAAAAACTGAAATGTAATCTGAGGTGTGTAAGGGAGGCACGTGATAGCAAGGGAGAGACATCTGAGCATTACTGAATGAAAAAAGAAATGTCTATCTCTGTTTCTACTTCTTCCTCTATCTCTGTCTGTCTAACTCATCTATTTGAAGTGGTAGAAAGTAAACAGTTGAAGGAATGAGAGAGGGTAGGTGAGAGGAGTGATTTAAATGCTCTTTATGGAGTTGATAACATGTATTATTTGATCAGTGAACCATTCTAGTTGGGAATGACAACTAAGTTGTGAAAATTACTTGTACTATCATATCACTTTAAAGAAGAGGTTTTTTTCTACTGTATTGTACTGTAATGCAAACTCTATTCAAGTTTATTCTGTGTTTACTGGACCTTCATTAGATCTGAATTTTCTACTGAATTGGGCAATAGCAGAAGTAGGTGTAATAGCAGTGAGACGGTTCCCTGGCAGCAGATGGCTGGCCATAACTCTAGTACAGACAGCAAGGGTATGTTACACACTGCCCTCTCTGAACATCCTTTCAAGGTGCATTTTGTTCTTTCTCTTCCTTTCTTTTAAGCTAGAATGTGTTCTTCTCACATTGTGGAACTCTTATCTGTGTTTGATTAAAATAACGTATTAGAGCAACCATGTTAGTATGGCAAGACAATGTCTCTATAACATGTTATCCCACACCTCAAAAAAAGGAACAACTCTTTTGTAGGTCAGTTAACTTTTCAATGTGGCCAAAAATTAGTCAAGGACAGGAGACTCAAAACAAATAGACATTACTACTGGATATAGCACTCTAAACCTTGTTTTGGTGTAATGGGTTAATAACATAATTTTATGCAGCATTAATAAATTGCTTGATGCAGGCTAAAATCATTTAATGTGCTTAAAGATGAACATATTACCATAATAAACTACCTGTACACATACAGTGTAACATATTCTTGCTTCTCAAACTTTTATTATAAACATGCCTTAAGAAACAAAAAACTGAGAGAGTGTTTATTTTTATTAATGGTGTGTTCCTATGTTTCTATGCATAACATTACCTATAATTTCTTTTCATCATCTGGGCATGCTTAAAGAAGTGAGGAATAATGCAAAGTAATAACATTCATCAGAACTGCCTTAATTCATTAGAATTTAAATACTGAACATGTTGGCTCATTTTATGTCTGGAAAATAAAATCCTATATCAAATATCATTTATATTTAAGTTATCTTACTTGAAATGACAAAATATTACAACTGATATTTCCCGGCTACCTTTTTAAAGATAAATACTGACAAATAGTTAACAAACCTAAGTTTTAACAGTCAATATTATTCTGTCCCTAACATGAAAAAACACAGACAACAACTTTACTTTTAATCTTTGGAAGGAAGGGTAACTAGGTTGTTATGAACTAACATTTCCCATTAAATTAATGGCTTTACCTAATTCTTGTGTCTGCTGAATGCAGCTCATTAAGCTTTATGTTCATTTATAGTCATTACAATAGCACTTTGTGAATTTTGTGGTTTTTTTCCTTTATGATCCTCTTATAAATCATATGATAGGTGAGGAGGCTTAATCTAACTTCCCAAAAATAAAAATCTCTTCAAATCTCTGGTCCAATGTAAACTTGAAAATACTCTCTGCTAGAGGCTAGAGGATTTGCATGGACGTAAGGTAACATTTTAGTCAGTATGGGCTGTCATTACAAAATACTACAGACTGGACAGCTTAAACAACAGAAATTTATTTCCTTACAGTTCTGAAGGCTAGATATCTGAGATCAGGGTGCAGCATGGCTGGATGGCTTGCAGATGGCCACCTCCTAGCTGTTGGTTCACGTGGCCTTTCCTGTACGTGTGTGTCTGAAGAGGCGGAGAAAGCAAACTCTCTGGTGTCTCTTCTTATAAGGACGCTAACTGTGTCAGGTCAGAGCTGCTCCCTTGTGACCTCATTTAACCTTAATCACCTCCTTACAGCCCTATCTCTAATACAGTCACACAGAGGAGGCTAGAGCTTCAATATATGCATCTTGGGGAGACATAATTCAGTCCACCATAGTATGCATCATACTTCTGTGATGACTGATGTCACTGAGAAATCATCTTGGGTGTCCCTTTTTAGTAGTTCAATAATTAGTGACCCCATTCTATTAACTCAGCAAATAGTTACTGTTTGTGTAGGGGCCAGGTAGAAAGTGATGAACAAGGGAGAACACACCGTTGCTCTATTATGTTTGTATGATACATGCTTATAAAGGAAAAGTTCCTGATAGGAAAAGATTGTGGGATGAGGGAAGGCTTCTCTGTGACCATTTAAGGCGAGACTTAGGATGAACTGAAGGATGCTCACAATGCCCTGCTGGACATCTGGTCAAGGGGCTGGACCCAGGAGTGTCTGGGCCAGGTCCTGCTGCTGCACAGCCTGCAGGAGCACAACCAGGAGGAGGAAGGTGAAGCCCCACCAGCAGGTGCCCTTCTACCTGCATATCCACCTAGAGCTCCCAGACTGCATTAACATGGTGTCTGCTGTGCTTCTGGAGATCCCCTACATGGCTGCCTGGATTTAGGGGGAGCACAAAGTTCAGTCTATAGGAGTGTCTATTTGAAACTCCATCTAACCTATAGAAGAAATACTAGATTTGACACAATTTACATTTCCTTTTGGAGAATTGAATTCATAATCTTTGAGTAAGTGATAAGCACCAAACTTTCAGCTGCTTAAGCTAGATAATTGCATGGGGAGAAAACATAAAAATGCTGAAGTCTTAAAGGTGTTTGCCCATGACCCTGAAATTTAAAAAAAAGAGAGAGAGAACATACACACATATATATATATAAAATATTAATGATGTCTGATGTCTTATTTGCTTTTCTTTAACCATATACCTGGAACAAACAAATGGGAACTGCAAAGCAGCTGTCACAAAGGGCTTCACTGTTCCCTGCAACTGGTCATTATGCATGAGGAAGGGTGCTGACCAGATAAATTCATAATTTACCTTTAATTTCTGGGAGGAACTGACAATTATGAATAGAAGGAATTGAGTTCCCTTAAATCTCTATTATGTTTAACACCATTTATTTATTTGGTAGAATGAATTCATAAAAATAATTGGATTGGTATTCACCTTTGACAGAACAGCGAACAATTAAAAAATGGATGCAGTAATGATAAGACCTCCTTTAATCTCTTCCCTCCTCTTGTCTGGCAGTGAAGAACTGACATCTGCCCATTATTAGCCTGGGTTCTCTTTATCTTATGCAGTGAGTTTGAAATACCACAAGTCTCTCGTTCAGAGAACAAGTGTGAGACAATGACTGAGGTTGCTGTTTGGAAGCGAATACATTAAAGCAGGTTAGCAAAGGATCCTTTGAGGATCCTGTGGTTCTTGTTTCTACAAAGAGTGACTTTGTAGAAGAGTAACTAGACTATTAGTTCCAACAATAACCTCTTAGTAAATATATCTTCATTTGTTTTGTCCATTTCCCAGTTTGCTCCCTAGAGAAGGAATTTAAATTATATGATGTGAAACAGGCTGAAACAGCAGGACAGTTATCTTTCAGAAACTTTCCATTAATTTGAAGGATTCACATTGGGCATATAATCTATTCTAGAAGTGTGGCTTCTGAAGCTCAACTATATTGAAAATAATAGGTCAAATATATTACAAGCACCAAAGAAACAAAAAAGGAAGTTTTTGTCTAAACTCAGTAAATGAATTAAGAGAATGGGTTTTAAGAGATGAGTAATTCAAGGTACAATCATTTCTGCTATAATGCTTGTTTTGATAATGGACATGTTCCATTGCAATTGATATATTGGCAACCATTTAAGCATAGACTGAATTTTATGTTTGCTTATGTGGAATCTTCTTCATGAGAAACATGAGGTGAACACAGAAAACTGCAAAAAGCTGAACCCAAAGCATAGTAATACATAAAAATACATCTACCAGTTACTTTGGTTCATTGTGTGTGCCATGAGCCCTACCCAGCTATATCTGGTGTTACAACTTTCATTCCAATTTCAGACAACCCTACTTCCTAATAACTCAGGAGCTTCATCCCTTCTGATGCCCACTTGAACAACTAAACTTAAGTTCTTCTTCAAGCAAAGTGACAAGTAGTAGTAGTATTTATGTAGTAAAGAATTTAATATACATGAAACTGTGCTATCATTTTTTATTAGGCTTCTATTTTCCTCTCTGTAAACAGAGTATTTTATTGCTCAATTTTTTATAGCCAATAATTTTTAGGAATGCATATGTAGGGTTATAGGAAAACTGACTGTTTAAATATACTGTAGTATATTTAATGAATTAAACCAACATCAGCTACATTTGATAGGAAAAGAATGAGCATAGAGTTTATGCTTATCTTAAGGTCTCTTGAGAACAAAAGATTAATTAACATCATTAAAAATAGCTATAACATGTCCTTGAGCTGTACACTCTGTAATAAGACTATGCTTTAGTAAAACAGGTGATTTATGAAGTTTATCTTAAAAACTATATAATAGACCCAATTATCTGGTATTTATCATTTTTGTTTTTACGAGTTAAATTTACAATAAATGAAATATAATATATAGATAAAAATAGAATGTTTTAAAATACTTTATTTATGTAAAATTCTTTATGCATTAACACTTAACTAAATGTTCATATCTAGATGCATACGTAAGTCCATTAGGTTCAGAAATGTCATTGCTTCTTTTGGGGTGGTGTGATACTTGTGTTCAGTATTTCTGTTTCAGAAATCAGCAGCTGCACAATAAACCATTAAAATTACTGGCTTAAGATAACAATAATTTGTATTTTCTCATGATTCTGAGGATCGCTTGGATGACTCCTCTGCTATTTTGCCTGCATTTATCAGAAAGTCAGCTGGGTTGGACGAGGTTTCTGATTGTCTCACTCACTTTTCTGGCAATTGTTACTGGTTAGATGGGGAGGGTTGGTTCTCCTCCATGTGGCCTGTCATGATCCAGTAGGCTACCCAGTTTCCTCATACAACTTGAGAGCACCATTCCAAGAGATAAAGTACAGAAGTCATCCTAAGTGACTTCACTTCTGCCACATTCGACTAGTCAGAGTGAGTCAGAAGACCGTCACAGATTCAGGGGGAGCTGATACAGACTCCACTTCTTTGTGGGAGTGTGGCAAAGTCATGTTGGAAAAGATCATCAGAAGAATTTTTTCAACTATATTTGAAAACAATCTACCAAAAAATGTATTTTGAAATGTGTTTCTGGAGAAAATTGCATGAATCTTTAAAAAAATAGAACCAGAAGGAAAGATTTCTATAGCTAATAGGAGTTATGAGTTGATCGGTTAATATAAACAAAACAAAAATATAAGTAAATAGCTGACCCAAACTGGAATTTGTACAAACTACAAGTTTGTATGCAAGAAGTTCCCAGGTACTGGGACATCTGAATAAGTACACAATGGTGTAAATAAATAAATGAGATAGTTTCCATGGAGTGATGAAAGTTTCTCAGCTGGGATAGTTTGAAATGGATTTCTGAAAATTTCAGCTGTCTTAATATGTGAATTTATTGACTGGTACAAATTTCAGACAGTTTCAATCAGAATTCCTGTGTCTTTTTTTCCTAATTATTTCAATTTTCCACTTTTATTTATTAATCTTATCATCAGACTGGCTTCCCTTATGGTCACAAATGGATGCTCATAACAAATCAGAGATGTATGCTTCTTGCATACTTTTGGTGAGCATCTTAGTCAGCTTGGACTGCTATAATAAAATACCATGGACCGGGTAGCTTAAACAACAGACATTTATTTACCACAGTTCTGGAGTGGAGTCCAGGACGCCCCAGGCCAAGCTGCTGACAGAACTGGTTCTCGTGAGAGCCTTATTTCTGGACTGCAGATGGCGGCCATCTCACTGTGTGTCCACCTAAACTCCCTGGTGTGTGTGCATCTGCAGAAAAAGAGGGTTCTCCTATCTGTTCACCAGATCTCATCACCAGGGCACCACCCTCATAACCTCATCTAAACCTAATTATTCCCTAAAGGCCCCATGTCCAAATCTTATCAATACTGGTGGTTAGACTGACAACATGATTAAACTTTACGAATATCATGAAGCTCAGATGCAGAATTTTAAAAATCCATCACTTTTCTACTCCACAATTTTATTTACTATAATATTTATTATATAAATAAATACATGTTTACTTAAATGATTACTATAAAATTAGTTTTCTTGTTTCTTCCTTTCTAGAGCCAATCTACTTAAATATAAAACAAAGGGAGAAGTTGGTCACAAAGACAATTTTATCTTTGACATGAATAAATAAAACATTTAAAAAACTTACTGCAATCCTTGGTAACTCATGTTGAGTGTAATTTCCTTTAGCTCTCTCCTATTTTCCTATTTATATTGAATTATAACAGACTTAGTGACTTCAGTCTTTACCTACTCATTGTTGCAAGTCTCTGGTTTGCTTACTGTAGTCTAACGTCAGAGTCTCACCTGTGACAGATGAAATATATACTAAACAGTTGATCATTAATCTATTCACAGGTGATCAAATTCTTGGGAACTGGTTCAGGATAAACTAATGTCAAGAAATAATAATTTAAACAAGAAAGTAAAATGCCTACTTTTGCACATACATGAAAGTCTTTTTTAAAATATAAGCAATGGACATGTTCTCTTTTCTAATGATCAGTCCATTCTCTCTGCATAGGACAATCTCTATGGGGTTTGCTTCCTTTAGTGGACATCTGTTATATCATTTCTGTGAAGACTGATCTCGTTTTGCTCTTCATACCAATTTTTTTGAATCCTTGAAAACACCCTACCATTTCTTACTCCATTACACAAGTAACCAATTTCATTCTCCAGATCCACGAGTAAGTCCTTGGCCTAGACTTGGACAATAATTTTTAACATTTTTCATCTCTTATAATAATATTTATGGAGTGCCTATAATGTGACAAGCAGTGTTTTAAGATGCTGGAAATATAGTAATAGAATAAGACAGATAAAGCCATTGATCTCAAGAAGAATGCACTGTCCTAGAATTCATGACCATTTTACTCTTCCCCTGCTGCCCCCAGCTTCAGCCACAGGGTTCAAAGATGGGCAATGAGATGAAACCCTGGGATTTCTGATGGAAATATCGAAAATAAAATGACCTCAGCCATTCCATTCAGTGTTTAAATGACTGAATATAGGCTAGTATTCTTGCTGCCACATAGTTACAGGCTACCTGAATGGAGTCAACTAAAGTATAGCCAACTGGATCCAGCTGTTCCTGAAGACTATAATTCAGACTTTCTGTTATCTGAGACATTCAGCTTCCCCCTTCTTTTTAACTTCTTTTACTTACAATTGACAGTGTGGTGAGCATAGAATCAGCACAAAAGGCTTTAACTGGGTAATTTTAATATAGAGTGACACCAAGATACAACCACCAAATGCCCCCAGTGTAAAGTCTTATTTGCTGCAAAGGCCCACACACAACCTCTGTCTGCACAGTTCTGGAAGCACTGACACACCTTCTTTTATACTTCTTTCCCTGACCAAACCCTTTCAATTTCTCAATAATGTAATCTTTATTCAGATATGTGAATCAAATCACATGAAATTTAAAGTTACATAAGGTCTTATACTCTACCATGACTTTGTAATTTATGCTCTAGTCCACACTACTTATTTCTTAGTTTAACTCTTCTAAAATCAATCTTACACATTCATTTCCAGAGTTTTTAGGCCCTCCAACGAATAGCATTTTCTGTACCCCTTATACAAACTTAGCCCCATTTTTTTTGACTTGACTCAGAGATCCTTACTTAAAACAATGTTTAAAAGAAATGAGCAACAATTCACATGTGGAGATATCAAGAAGCACCAAGAAGAAGAGTATCTACAGGACATCTGAAAAGTTGGAATAATTAGTAAGAGAGAAATCTTAAGAGATGTCTGTGGATAGTTTTTTTTTTTATATATTATTGGCTATGGGGGGGAACCTTTTCCATTCCATATATATCTTTAAGAACGGTATTCTATCAAAGATTATTTTCTTTCTTTATTGGATCGGGAAAATATACTCCTCTAAGTGGAAAACTGAAGTGGAAATGGTAAGGTAGATGTTTCTGAATTCAATTACTAGGTTAGGTGGGTTATGTTTATATACATATATATATACATATATAAGCATATATATATAATTTTGAGAATTTTAACTAAGTAAGATAATTTCTGCTTTTATAAAGTCACTGTATTCACTGGTCTGAGGGAAAAAGGTATTTTATGGAGTGAAGAATGAAAACAATTATACAGAATATAGAATTTAATTATATTGGAAATAGGGATAATTTAATTAAGTATCAGGTTCTCATTATTGACTTTAATTAAAATGTGAAACTGAAGTACTATATACCATCAGTAGAGAAAAATGAACTAAAATTGGTACAATTCACTTGCCTAAATTAATATATAGTCTTCCAAAAAAAAAACCCATTGAACACTGGTTTACTTATTATATAGTAATATGGCTAGTGAAGAGTGATATGCAGGGTGAGCTTTCTCTTGAAAGTACAAAATTGAGTATTGGAAGGTCCATATCTTGCTGCTATATTACACCCTATATATATAGCATTTTCTGTACCCCTTATACAAACTTAGCCCCATTTTTTTTGACTTGACTCAGAGATCCTTACTTAAAACAATGTTTAAAAGAAATGAGCAATATATATATCAATATTATAAATAGGCATGTAAGCAAATTTTTTACAAAGTCCCAAATTAAACTATTTTAATGATCTAGTGGAGTTTTTAAAAACAAGTTTGCTTGAGCAGATTTTCATTTTGATTTCCTTTAGACACACTCAAAAGCAAGCATGTTATTAACACTTTTGCAAATTCTTCTAGTAGCTACAGAATATTTCAGCACTTCTTTTTGGTAACCACCCTTAAGAAATAGATCCACATCAAAAAAATTCTTATGACATTCATAAATAGTGAAAACAATTTTATCTTTTGTTAGAATTTATCTTATCTTGACTAATTTCCTCTTTTTTTTGTCTACCTTGAATCACTGGAGCATCTTCAGCACTTGAAGTACAGGAATTAGAGTCTCTGCTTAGAAGAAAGTTAGTTTATACTTGTAATTTGATTTCAAAATAAGCTTATTTTGCTAAAATTAATTTATTTCTATCCTTTTCCATTCCTCTACCCTGTTTTTCACATTTACTTTCTTATACTATTTATATCTTTCCTCATCTGTGATTTGAAAATTCAAGTCCCTACTTGATGTTAATGGAAAAATATGCATATTCACACTTATTTCCTCCCAATGTCAACATGAATAAAAATAAAGGAACACTTTAAAGGCATAAATCCAGAAGGAAAAAAAAATAGAGGAGGAATTTATAATTGTAAAAATTGGAAAATGGATAGCAGAAAAATTACTGGTAATTAACTGGGGAGGATAAATCAAAGAATCAATATCCTAGGAGACAACATGAAACTTTGAGGGCAGCCTTTTAACACTAAAAGAATGAAATTGAGTGAAAGTGTGTGTAAATGGTCAAGCCCCCCATTCCACCACAGCTAACAACATCCCGGCAGTCTGACATATTATCTAGGCAGGAAGGGTGTGGTTTCTTCCATAAGGGCTTTAACCACCCAAAACAAGCACCACTGACTTTAGAAGTCCCCTCACAAACTGGCCTGTTCAAATAGACATATGATTTTCTGCACAACCACTTATGCACCCTCCATTGTGCACAGAGAATTTAAGACAACATTTGAGTACCATGATCTTAAACATAAGCACAAATACAGGATTACCAAACATCTGAGGAAATTCTCTAACACTGACGACAGAGACCAAAACAAACTGCATAAAAGTAAAACTTGGAGGGATCATAAACTACACATGGAGAAAAAAATAAAATAAGCTATTATACTTTATCCCAGGTAGATTTAAAAAAGATACTGCATCTATTAAACAGGAACTATATATTATGGGGGAAAAGGACAATCAGAGAACACAAAACATATTTTCTAAATTAATATGAAAAAAAAAAAACTCAAAAGAAAGGTTGAGAAAGCGCTCAGAAAATAAAGAGAATGAGGAAAAGGAAAACAACAGAGAAAAGAGTTGTAAAAGAGAATTAAGATTTCAAAAATTCTCGTGGGAACTCGAAAGAATAAGATAAAATGGAGAGGAAGAATTATTTATAGAAAAACTCAAAAAAGTTTTCCAGATTTGAAGGACATGCATTTGTAGATTGAAAGGATCCACTTAATCGATCACAACGTGTGAAAATACATCCATAGCCAGTCATGACAGTGACAGTCCTGAACACAAAAGGATATCCTAAAATTTTCCAGCATAAGCGGGGGAAAAAAATAGCATATCCAGTAGTCCTTCCTTGTCACAGTTTTGTTTTCTGCGGTTTCAGTTACTTACGGTCAACCACAGTTCGAAAATACTAAATGAAAAATTCCAGAAATAAAGAATTCCTAAGTCTTAAATCGCGTGCCCTTCTGAGTAGCGTGTGAAATCTCGCGCTGTCTCGCTCGACCCTCCCGTTACTCACGTAGCCGCCATCTTGGTTATCGGATCGTCCGCTGAGGTAGCGCAGCGCTTGTGTTCAGGTAACTCTTCTTTTACTCAATAATGGCCCCAAAGTGCAAGAGTAACGATGCTGGCAATTCGGATATGCCAAAGAAAAGCCCCGAGGCGCCTCCTTTAAGTGAAAGTTCTCAACTTAATAAGGAAAGAAAAAAAAAATCCTGTTCTGCGGCGCAAAAGGTGTAAGGTAAGAACGAATCTTCTACCGCTGAAATTGTGAAGGATAAAGAAATTCTTGCTAGTTTCGCTGTCGCACCTCAAACTCCAAAAGTTGCGGCCACAGTTGTGTGATACGTGCTTAGTTAAGATGCAAAAGGAATTGCGTTTCTACAATAAGGTATTTTGAGAGAGAGACCACATTCACCTCCCTCACATGAGGGAGGACCGCCCCACGTTACTTTGGCCTTCTCAACCACGTATCTGGAAGGAGAGGACTTGTGTTCTGTGTTTATTGAGTTCTACTAATAAATTTTGCCTTCCCTAAGGTTAGACATACTTTTTCCTATGTTTCCTACTAGAAGTTTTATTAATTTAGATTGTACCTTTAAACTAATGATCTTTTTCAAGTTGATGTCTGCATATAGTATGAGGTAAATTCTTAAAAGGTTTTGTTTCCAGTGCTATATTTCATCTTCTGTCAGATAATCCATCTATTTTGTTTAAGGAATTGATCCATTTTGTTTATGTTTTTAACTTTATTTGCATAAAGTTGTTCATAATATTCCTTTATTATTGTGACCAGGTTGTTCCATATCCTCACCAGAAATTGGTATTGTCAGCTTTTTTTTTTTTTTTTTTTTTACTTTTACCCGTTCTATTAGAGTTATGGTGGTATCTCACAATTATTTAAATTCGTAATTCCCTAATAATAGATATTTTCACATCTTCTCATGTGATTATTTACTGTCAGTATATCTTGTTTGGTGAGGAGTCTATTAAAATCTGTCACCCATTTTTTAAAGAAGGTTGTTTTCTTATTGAGCTTTGAATGCTATTTTTATATTCTGGCTGTAAGTTCTTCATCAGATACATGTTTTCCAAATATTTTCTCCCATTTTGTGGCTTGTCTTTTCATTTTATTACAGTGTCTATCATCAGAGCAGTAGTTTTTAATTTTAATGAAGTCTAATTTACTAATTTTTTCCCTCATGGATCATACGTCCCATGTATTTATAAATGCATTGCCAAACCTAAGATCACCTAGATCTTCTCCAACACTTCTATAGGCAAAAACAAAGACAAAAACAGGTGAAAAAAGCTGTTCATCTGGAAACATTGGTCATTTCTTTCAGAAAATGAAGGATCACTTCGAGGTTAGAGCTGGGGACCTTGAAGAACAATTACCTGGCAACATAACTGGGTCTAAATGTAAGAAAACAAACAAACAAAAAAACCGAACCCCCCCCCCCCAAATAACAACAAAAAACTGGTGATTGGCTGCATTTTAGAATTCTTATAGACCAGTAACTGCTGTATACCTCTGCCATTTTGAGTGGAATGGCACTACCTATTTTTTTGTTTTTGTCACTGGCTCAGCACTATGTTTTGGGTGTCTGGAAGGCATCTGTTTGACCTTTTTTTAAGTTTATTGGTCATTAGAACACTGTCTGTACCTGAGGAGCTTCATTTGTATATCCAGACCTTATTTGGATGGTGAAATCACAGGCTTCAACCTTGAACTGATGCCGTAATGGGTTGGTACTTTGGAGATACTGAAAAGAAGGTCAGTGAAACATGAATCCCTAGGGGCTGTGTCTCAGACTACGGCAAACTGTTGGTTTGTTGACCCCTAAGGAGACATGCTTCCAGGTCTTTACACAATGGTATAAACTGTCACCTTGAATATGGCTTGGCCCTGTGACTTGTTTAATTCATAGGAAGCAGCACAAACAACATTGTATCAGTTTCTAAATTAAGTCTCAAGAAAGAAGGTCTGGGAGCTTCGGCTTTTCCTTCCTGAGGGAAAACAGCCAACATGTAATAAGTATAATCTCCCCTGGGGACACTATGCTGTGAAAAGCTTATTCACCCAAATTGACAGTCCTTATGCAAAAGAATTGGGGTTCAGACCAAGCCCCAGGTAAAGTCTCACCCATCAGCCAGAACCAATTTGCTATTTGCCAAGCACATGAGTGAATTCATTTTGTGGGTAGATCTTCCAGTTTCATTTGAGGCAGCCCTACTACTTTGAACTGGAGGAGAGACAAGATATCCAGGGTAACCCTGAGAAATTTACATAAAGATGAGCAAACAAATAAAATGGTTGTATTATGCCACTGAGCACTGAAATAGTTTATAACACAGCAAGAGATAATCAAAACACTATTTTTAAATCTTTTTCTGTTCTATGTCTATTTATCTGTTCCGTGGCTTAGAGAAAAGATTTCAGACTAGGTATTTTTCACTAAATTATACATAACCAAGAATTGGACCTCCTATCTATAATTAACAGATTATTTTACTCTGACACACATACACAGTAATGTAAAGATATGTATAAATACATTTTTGACAATTAATCATCTAATATTTAAAAAATAAAATTATTTGTTGTTTCAGCAGCAAATATGTAGTGATATGGTTAAGATGCTACCATGTGATTTTTTAGGAAATAAGTGACATTGAGAAGAACACACAAGTGACAAACATAATCAGTTTTGCTACTTAACAGTCAACACTTATATTTATGCATAGCAGTTTGTTGGGGATAATCTGTCACCAGTATTTTCCAAAACAAAGCATCACATTACAGATCGATAGAGCTGACAGAAGTCTTTGGAAGTCCTCATACATATCTATGCTTTTTTGGAGAAATATATATAACTTCACCTTATGCCAAACCAAGCAATTAAAATCCTTCAATAATCTCATTATGTAGAAGCTTACTGACTATTAATTTACAATGATCTTATAGATTATTAGTAGGTATTTTGGTATATATTTATCATGTATAATAAGATTATGCACATAAATTATTTGTGAATTTGGCAATATACTTTTTCATGGCAAGACACTAAAATGAAGAATTTGATTCTGTGTTGTCCATTCTCAATTCCTATCTTAAATTATTAATTATTGGATTCTTTAGTCTTATTAAGTTACAAAATGACAGAATCATTTACCAAAATTAAATACATATGGTGAACATTAGGTGAAAATATCTTTGTAGAATACAATGGGAAAAAATCATCACCTATCTAAATAATGAATCCATGGGTAGTATCTCATTTAAACTGCAGTTCTAGACATCTCAGAAGCAAATAGTTTTGGATCTTTTCTATGGTAAGACAGACACTTCTATTAACATTACTCAACAAATCTCTGCCTATATCTGTTCTCAAATGTGCTATTTTGTATTCTTCTTTAGACACCAGAAAGTGAACATCTTATAAATATACAAATATACAAATTTTTAAAAAAGATAAAAAGAGTTATGTAGCAACCAATGGGAGTAAGAACAAGAATGTGGACTACTCTAGTCACTTGTTGTGCCCCTTCTAAATATTACCACCTCCCCACATCTCCCAAAGAAATCACTATCCTCATTTCTATCATTATGGACTGTAAAGTGTATCAAAGTAGAATCACCAAATAAGTATTATTTTCTGTCATGTTTCTTTTGCTCAACATTATGTTGTGAGATTCATCCATATTGTTTTATGTAGTTATAACATATTCCTTTTCACTGCTGCATACGATTCCATTTTGTGTATACACCACATGTGTTTTCCATTCTATTGTCAATAGATAGTGGATAATTTATATTTTTAGCACTTATTAATAGTGTTGTCATTAGTAATTTGATGTATGATATTTTTTGATAATAAGCCTGCTTTCTTCTTGGCATACACCAAGAAATGAAACTGCTAATTCTACAATACATTATCACTATAGTGTAATTTTCTTTATGAAAGGTTTTGGTATATGATAATGTAAGTTCTCCAATTTTGTTGTCCTTCCTCAAGACTGCCTTGACAATCTTTTGCCTTTCACATTTCCATATTCACTTTAAATTAGCTTGTCAATTTCCATGCAAAAATATGCTGAGATCTGGATTAGAATTATGTTGTATCTGAAGATCAATTTGGAGAGAGAGAATCATCATCATATTACTAGATCTTCTAATTGATAAACTGGCATATTCCTCCATTTATTTAGTTCTCTAATTTTTCTCAATAATATTTTGTAGATTTTAAGTATAAATACCTTGCATATTTTTGCTAAACTTATTCAGAGGACTACAGTATTTTCAATATCACTGTGTATGGTATTTTTATTTCAATTTTATTTTTCTTATATACATATGGAAATAATAAATGACTAATTCACCAACCTTGCTAAATTAATCCTGAATTTTATTATTGTATAGATACTTTTGTATTTATTTTGCTCAAAAATCTCCTCAGAAAATAACAAGAGCTTTTCCTCCTTTCCAAAATGTCTCTTTTTTTGTTGTTGTTTCCTTTATTTTCCCTCCTAGTCACCAGATCCTTCACTAGGATCTCCAGTAAAATGCAAAATAAAAATATTTGTCTCAGAAAAATTTTTTTCTGTCTCATTTTCAATCTGAGCATTCATTATCTCGCTATTATATATACTGTAGCTTAAGGTTTTCTGTTGTTACTCTGTACCAAATTAAGAAAATTTTCTTATTATTACTAGTTTGCAAAACTTTTACCATAAGTATGTTTGAAATTTCAAATGCTACTATTTAAGCTCCCAATTTGATCATATAATTTTTTCCTATTTTGCATTAATCTGTTGAGATACTTTTTTTTTGAATTCTTTATGCCTAACAACGTTTGCATTTTTAGAGTAAGCCCAAATTAGTCTTGATGTAATATAACTTATTTATCACTAGGATTGATTTTGATAATATTTTCCACAGGATATTAATATCTGTGTTGTTGAGTTATATTATTCTTTGTTGTATCTTTGTTCTGTATAAATATCAAGATTATTTTGCATTCACAAAATTACTTGAGACCACATTTGAAGGTGATACTGAGAAATCACCTATTTGAAAAAAGGGCTTGACAACTTTCTTAAACTGCTACATTCTATCAAGGCCTAGAGGGTTTTTGTTTTTTACATCTCAGAGAATTATAGTCTCGTTTACTCTAAGCTGTAACATTGTCTTCAACTCAGCTCTCTCATTATTATGTGGTATTTCAGTATATTTGATTTCAGTTTTTTCTGTGTCAAAAACCACACAAGAGTTTTCTCCTGTAAACTCTCTTTCTCCTTGCCCTCCCCCTACCTGCTGTATGTAATTACAGGTATTTTGGATATATAGACTCAGCTTGCTTTCTAGAATCTCATTGAAGAGTTTAAAGAATTGACTAGGTAGCAAAATAATTCTTTCAGAGGTTTTAACAATAAGGTTAAAGCATTCCCTTAACATGGTTTTTCCTCTGAGGCTTTCTCTCTTTTTTTTTAATTCTTATTTTTTATTGAAGTGTAATCGATTTACAGTGTTAGTTTCAGGTGTACAAAAAAAGTGATTCAGCTATGTGTGTGTGTATGTGTGTGTGTGTATATATATATGTGTGTGTGTGTGTATATATATATATATTTCAGATTCCTTCCCATTATAGTGCATTACAAGATACTGACTATAGTTTCCTGTGCTATATAGTAGGTCCTTATTGTTTATTTATTTTATATATAGTAATGTGTATCTGTTAAACACTGGATTTCATCTTCATCCCAAAGCTGTCTTCATGGTAAGTTTAATTTGGTGAGAAGCGTTTCTTTTTTTTAACCCTGAAATTTCAGGAACTAATAAACTTTCTATTTCACATTAATTATATTTGTAGACAGAACTCATTTTTTCTAATACTCTACATTATCAGGTAATAAAACTCAACTCCCACCCAATATTTTGCCTTAAAACTTTCTTGTCCATTAGCACAAGTTTAGTAAATGCATTTTTATTCCTTCCAGTTTGTCACAGGTAATATTTTTAATGTTTTGCCACTATCAAATGCGTGTACTACCTAATAGCCAAGTTTGAGTAACCATTTTTCAGTTTCTTTTACCAGTTTCCTTTACCTCCTACTCAGTAGCAAAGTTAATGTTTTTGTTTATTGAAGTACCTCATTTCTAAGTGCCAAATCCTGTTTTAGAAATTTGTTGCTGCAAAAATAGCCTATAATATAAACAACTTCAAGTATCACAATGACAAAACAAGTATTTATATTTCACTCAGATCTGCAGAAGCCTAGGAGAGCAATCAAGACAGATCAGCTGAGATTGTGTGCTTTAGGCTATGTATTGACTGGATTTGGCTTAGTGCTGGAGATTAAGTTTTAGAACTGCTCCATAAGAATTCTTGTAACTCAATAATAAAATGCAAATTACATAAATTAAAAATGAGCAAAATTATGAATGGATGGTTAACCAAAAAATATATACAACTGGTTAATAGTCACATGAAAAGATGCTCACCATCATTAGTCATCAGGCAAAGACAAACTGAAATCACAATGAGATACCACTACACACTATAATGGCTAAAATTTAAAAAAAAAATTATTACCCAGTTTTAGTGAAATTCTTCTATATAGCTGGTGAAAATATAAAAATGGACAGGTACTTTAGCCAAAACTTTTGACAGTTTCATGTAATTAAATACGCAGTTACTCTTTAAACCAGCAGTTCCATGATACGTGTTCTAGGGCTTGCTCACACTGGTCTCATGAGAGCTTTCTGTGCATATCTCTTCTTGACGCTGCCTTCATGGTGTAATGTTTGTAATGTGCAATCAGTCATAGTGAAAATATTTACACTATGGCAATGATCAAACACTACATATCAAAGTTTTCTCCTAGACCATCCAGAAAGCTGGCTGTTAAACATTTACCATCACGCCTCTACAGCAGTTCCACTCTTATGCATTTGCATAACAAACTAAAACATAAATCCACAGATTGTACACAAATATTTATAGCAGCATTACTAATAATATGAAACATGTAAAGAACCTGAATGTCCATCAAGAGGTAAATGGATAAACAAAATATAGCACAGTACTCTGCAATAATAAATGGCATATGGTAAAGACTTAGAATTTAGCAGTAATAAACAATGGCTGGAGGTAAATGCGACAGCATGGATGAACCTAAACTCATTATCCAAAGTAGAAAAATCCCTACATTAAGACCGCATACTCTATATGTCCACATCTGTGACAATCTAGAAAGGATAAAATTATAAAAATATAAATAAGAGTAGTTGCTAAGGACTAGCTAGAGTTTGGGGAAAGAATAGACTGAAAAGTGTCCCCAGAACTTTCTGAAGCAAACGAAATGTTTCAGTTCGGTTTTATTGGCGTTTACATGTCTAGATACACTTTGTTAAAACTCATAAAACTCTACTCTTCAAATGCTGTATGTTGTTACAAATAGATTATATTTAAATTTAGAAAATATTTTAAAAATTTAGCACAGTCTAATCTTCGGAATCTAAACAATGAATTTGCCCTGCATACCTGAAACAATTCTAATTTCTACATAGGTGGAGAAATGGTAAACATAGGAAATAACCTAGGCAATTTGTAATAAGTAATAATAGAAATAAAATACATTTTTATTTCAACTTTAATTAAAATTTTAAATGGTAACAAAATATAATCATTTCTGCATATGCTGATTTGTATATGGAAAAGTTCATTCTATCTGTGAGGATACACAAACGGCCTCTGGATTTAATTTACACCAAAGCATGACTCTGTAATTTAGGAAAGAACTTTCACCATTAAAAAAAAATTTTTTTAAGGCCCTGTAGGTTAAAAGAGAGTTAATTTGAGAAAGAATATTTTTTTTCTTTACATGAAAATAGGTCCAATGTCACAAAATCATGAAAGGTTCAGTCAGTATTTATAGAATAAATCATGTACTTAATATGAACTCTTAAAACCTATTTCTAGATTCATACTCTCCTTATTAAAGATATGAAAACTCATGTAAAAATCAATACTGGACATAAAATGTTTCAATCAATACATTTTTGAATGCAGCTCCTATACTTTACACTTAGACAGATGCAACAGGCATAAACTCCCCAAACCATGATAGACTTTGCTTTTAGTCCATTATCAAATTATCAACTGTATACAATCAGCATAATAGTGTTTACTCACTTCCCCAACAATGACTATTGAGAATCTAAGTATTCAGTAAGATGATTTTTTTCCTTTAGAAAAACAGAACTATTAAATATGAAACTGTTGATGTTACAGCTTTTTAAAGAAATTACATTATTGGAAGTATGCTATCAGAGTCTCAGGTGAGTGATCCAATTCTTGTAGGGTTTGATATGGTCTAAAATAAAAATAAAATAAAAAATAATAATAGTCTGAGAAAAATCCTATCTAAAAGTTTCTCTTAGTCTATGATGCTTCTTGTATTGCAGTAGATATCTGAATTCCTTCTGAATTAACTGATTTTTATACCACCAGTTAATTTGGCTGTACAGTGCTAAGTGCCTAGACTAGTCTTTAAATTAGCAAGAACTAAAAATATGAAAGAAAATGTAAAAAGCCTCCTTCTCAGAGGTGGGAAAGTGGGCCATTTAAGAATGGAATTATCAAACCAAATCAAATCAGAGTAGAACTTAACAAGTAAGCTAAGCACTGATGCCATTTTTGTCCTGAATAGTGTTGCAGAGTCTGGCATTTTTTAATGTAAACATTTCTATTGACCTATTATATACATGAAAACAAGGTAAATATTTTAAAATAGCTAATTTGTTGAATATCCACAAAGTCACCACATCCATGTAACCAAAATCCAGATCAAGAAATAGTACATTACCAAAGCATGAGAAGTGTTCTCCTGCCTCCTCAGTCATTACTGGCTTACCTTTCCAAGGGCAACCACTGTCCTGAATTCTAAAACCATATAGTAGCTTTGCTTATTGTTAAATTTTATCTACAAGAAATCACTGAATATGTACTTTCTGTGTCTGGTTTATTAAATATGTTTGCCATGTGTATTTGTAGTTTGTTCATTCTCATTGCTGAAGAATATTCAGTTGTATGGCGATACCACCATTTGTTTATCCGTTCTACTGTAGTATCGTTTAGGACATTTCTAGTTTACAACTCTGGGAATAATGTTGCTATGAGGATTACTGTAAACTTTGGGGTAAAAGTAAATATGTTTATGTGTGTATAAATGGAATAGATGTTCATAATAGTAAATATGCTTACTTTTAGTAGATAGTGTCAAGCAGTTTTCCAAAATGTTTGCACGATTTTTACTCCTACTAGCAACGTACAAGGGGTTGAGCTGTTCCACACTGGGTATTACGTTTTTAATTTAGTCATGCTGGTAGATGGCTAGTGGTTCTTACTGTGGTTTTATTTTGTGTTTTTCTAATGACTAAAGAAATTAAACATTTTTTTTCATATGTTTAATTGACACTCAGTTATTCTCCTTGGTGAATTTATTACCTTTTAATCCATTTTATTCTGTCTATTTTATATTTAGTTCTTGCTCTTTTCTTACTGATTTATAAGAATTTTCTGTATATTATTGGCTATCAGTCTATTGTATTGTATATACCAGATATATGTATTGCAAGTAACTTCTTTCATTCTGTCAGTTGTCTTTTCACTCTACGAATGGAGTCTTTTAATGATCAGATGTTCTAAATTTTAATGTAGACAACTACAGCTGATAATTTTCCCTCATAATGTATTTTGCTCATTTCAAGGTTGTAAAGATACTATTTAATATTTATTTTATATTTATTGTTTTAACTTGCACGTTTAGACCTGCAATCCATCTGCAATTGACTTTGGAAAGTAGTTTGACAGGTTCTGTTTCTTTTTTTACATATAAATATCCAGTCAACCCAGAATTATCTGCTGAAAGACTATCCAGATTATCCCTACTCTCCAAATTTTAATAGCACCTTTATTATAAATCAGGTGACTATAAATATGTGATCTACTTCTGAATTTCCTTGGTTTATCTATAATATAAGTTCATTTGAATTCTATGCATTTATAATTATGTCATCTCTGAATAATAACCATTTTATGTTATTTTCTGTCAATAATTACTTCTTCTTGACATACAACACTAGTTATGTCCTCTAATAAATTTAAAAAAATAGAAGTAGCAGAAATATTTGTCACATGCCCAAACTCAGAAAACTCAATAATTTATCTAATACCTATCAGACAGTAGATGCTCAACAAATTTGCAGCTATGTATGTCCACAAGGGAGTAATGCTGAATAATAGTTAATAACATCCTGAATCACAGAGAGATATGACTCAATACCCTATCTATTACTTCTTACACTTATGAATTAGAGGAAATTACAAATGTTAGACCAAAGCATATATCAAAGTAATTTCCAAGTAAGACAAGTATAAGAACTAGTTATCTGTTTCTAAGAATTATTGTTATAATTAAAATGTGCAATCTTTAGCTTAGTACCTGTCTAGAGTAAACACACACTGTAGTTAGTTAAAATACATTTATGTTTACATGGTATGTTTAAATACGTAATTATTACAAAATGAGTATGTGAGCATAGTAGTCAAATTTCAAAAAATACTGAATTTTCAATCTTGAAACCCCTCTCTCTTGAACAGTACCAGGATTGTAACAAAACAAAATGACAAAAATACATTTGAGAACAGAGATCCAATTTCCCCTTCAGATTTAAACATTTGCAACTTTTCTGACATAATCCAAATATGGTCTCATTTTAACCAATTTCCAAGTACATTCCCTGTTATTAGAGAGCCAGTTTACTCGGTCTCTTATTAAAGTAAACTTGTACTTCTCTGAAGCAATTTCACCCTACCTAGAATACCGTCCCTTCTTTGTCTTACTTCTGCAAATCTCACTTACACTTGAATAAGGCCAAGATCAACTCTTACTCTAAGAACTTGCATGACTCCTCTGCTTTGTAATAAACTTTTCCATTTATGATACTCCATTAAGCACAAGTTTTGATGGAAATGTTATCTTCTCAATGGGATTGCTAAAGAGTACTCATTTATTTTCCATAACTGCCATTATTGGCATATTAATCCCCCTCACCCTTTTCTGTTTGTTTCATGGCTCTTAGTCCCTTTTAACATACTAATAATATTTATGTGTGTATATTTTTGTACTTATGTAGCTATGTAAGCACATAGTCTGTATGTACACACTTAGGTAAGTAGGTAGGTATTTGGTTTACTTTTTTGTCTGAACACTTCCACTAGAATGCAATCTACTACAGTGCAAATGTTTTATCTCTTCTATTCACTAATAATTCTTCGGCTCTCAAAACAGTTTAGACATACAGGTTGTGCACAAGAAATGTCAGTAAAATGAGTGAATAAAAGAGTGTGTGTTACTCTTTCCTCTTACATATATTCCAGAATGACCTGATGATAACAATGTGTCTTTTCCTTATCATTCACCTTCACATGAAAAAGTAAATCACTCACAAAGGTAGAATTATTTTAGATAGTCACCATTACTAAAAGAGACACATCAAAATCTGAAAAAATATAGTGGGGTCAGAATGTTGGTGTTTAATGGTAATATACAGAAAAGATGGAAAATGACAGAGGAGGGTGTAGTAAGAATACATTTCAGAAAGACCTGAGAATGTACCATAACCTTCAGCCTTTCCAAATCTGGTTTCAGGATTGATCTGTGACTCAGAATATGTTGGTCTGTGGATATTTGTAAGGCTGAATGAGTAAACAGCACTGCAGTTTGGAAAGTGGAGTGGGCCAATATAATGTTATTGTTCAGAGAAGAATTATAGTTCAAATCCTGGCTCTGTCACTTATTTGTAGTGTGAACTTGGGAAAGCCAGTTTTCCTCATTGTTCAGCATTTCCCTCAATTGTAATAAGAAGATGAGAATAGCACATTTCTTACAGAGTTGTTCAGAGTTAGATACCACCAGCACTTAATGGAACATTGGACACACTGCGTGCACTTAATAAATGTGGCTCTTTTAACCATGAAGATTCTTCCTGACATAGAGAAGATAAATCCTATACAAGAGCCATAATTATTTTTAAAATTGTGATAAAATACAGACAATATAAAATTTATCATTTTAACCATTTTAAGTGTATATTTAAGTGGCATTAAGTACATTCACACTGTTGTGCTACCATTAGTAATATATAATACCCCCATAACTTTTTAATCATCCCAAACTAAAACTCTATACCCATTAAACAATAACTCCCCATTCTTCTCTCCCCTACCTTCTGGTAAGAACTGTTCTAATTTCTGTTTTGTATACTTTGCTATTCTAAGTACCACATATAGGTGGAATCACACAATATTTGTCCTTAGGTGTCTGGCTTATATCATTTAGTATAATGTCTTCAGTTTCATTCATGTTTCAGCATGTATCAGAATTCCATTTCTTTTTAAGGCTGAATAAATTCTGTTGTATGTGTAGATCATATTTTTTTACCCATTCATTCTTCAATGGACGTTTGAACTGTTTCCACCTTTTGCTTATTGTGAATAATACTGTTATGAACATGTATATACAAATAGTTCTCTGATTTCAGTTCTTTTGTGTATACACCCAGAAATGGAATTGCTCTATCAAATGATAATTTTACATGTAAATTTTTGAGGAGCCACCATACTATTTTCCACAACAGCCACACCATTTTATACTCTCATCAGCAATGCACAAAGGTTCTGATTTCTCCACATGCATGTCAATATTTGTTTTATTTTATTTTTTAATAATAGTCACCCTAATGGGTGTGAAGTAGTATCTCACTGTGGTTCTGATTCCCATTTCCCTAATGATTAGCACTGTTGAGCATTTTTCATGTACTTATTGGCCATTTATATACCTTCTTTGGAATAATGTCAACTCAGGTCTTTGCCCATTTTTGAAATGGGTTGTTTTGTTGTTGCTGAATTTTAGGAGTTCTTTATATATTTTGGATATTAATCCCTTCCCAGATACGTGCTTTGCAAATATTTTCCCCCATTCTGTGATCTGTATTTTCACTTTGTTGATAATGTCCTTTGATGCATAAATGTTTTTACTTTTACTGAAGTCCAATTTGTCTTTTATTTTTTTGCCTGTGCCTTTATTGTTATACCCAAATAACACAATTTGGCAAGGCTATTCTCTAATTTACTGGCATAAATAACACAACAATCTTAGAGCCAGAGTTCCAATTCTCAAGTCCTTGTATGTACTGTTTCTAACCTATAGCTATCACTGGCTTGTAGGTAAGGCAAACTAGTACTGGGAATAGAATGGGGCAAATCACACAGGTAAGCTAGGCCAAGGGAATGCATGTTGTACATATATTACATGTCACAGATTTCATGAAGGCATTCGGCACTAAATGCACAGGATTTGAAGCCCAACAGATCCAAAGCTGATACTATCCATGGCACTTTGGGGAAGCTTTGTAATCTCCCAGTCCCAAACCTCAAGTACCCACACTCTAAAATGACAGTAATACTTACTCAGAATTGTGTAAATCACTTAGGGTAGTTCTTAGCATCTATAACTACGAACTCTACAGATAATAGCTAAAACAACCATTAAAAGGCAGTACACATACCTCAAGTATTCTCCTATTTGGGGTGGCATATTGATTGGCATAGAGGAGTTAAGTAAATACTATGGTTTAACTATGTGGCTATCACTACCTCACATTGAAATGACTACTGCCTCTATCCAGAGAAAGAAGACATGATCATTTTTCAATCAGTTGTCTATGTTCTTTTTGAGGTGTTTATGGTATTTGAAAAGCACATGAACTAAAAATAGTTCCCTAGAACAAAAGATGGCAAAATAATCACAAATTCATTATAGTTGTATGATTTCTTAAATACCAAAACAATTTTGTTGCTTAAACTGGAGATGGCACTTGGGGATCATATAAGTAATACATAGAAACAAAAGAAGAATTTTACTTGATGCAAAATTGTCTTGAATTTCGATACTTTACTTTTGCTTTTTAATTAAATAGAAACTGACACTTTTTAAGAAAAACAAATACAGAGATTCACTAACATTTTATCTGAAAGTAGTATGGGAATATAATTCAATGTCCTCCTTAACTGTTATTTTTACTAAGAACAAGTGAATTATCTGTTTCTTTATAAAGCTTCAATTGCTTTTTAATCAGAGGACCATTTTAAGTAGGATAAGTTATTTTTCTTATTGCAAAAGTAATACATGTCTTTTGTTGAACAAGAGAAAAGAGGAGAGTAATAAAAAAAAAACCCAATCCCATTGGTAGTAGCAACTATTAATATGTTAACATGTTCTCATTATTTTTTCTTTTTATATGTTTTAACATTTTAGTATCAACTAATAAAATCATACTGTTTGTATCCTCAGTTTTCATGTATTATTGTAACGTAAGCAAATTTCTTAAGCCATTTTTAAAAATCTGATTATTCACAGCTGTATAAAATTCCATAATTTACTTAATATGCTAATGCTGGAATTTCACATTTGTTGCTCTTGTAAGTAAAACTGAATTAGTCAAAGTCTTATATTTGAGCAACAGAAATCTAAGTCATATCAACTTAAGCAAAAAGTAGACCAAAACTATTTTTATTTGAAAAATACTAGTGTATCTCATGCAGATGAACGATGACCTCTACCAAAAACCATAATAAATTTATGGATGTGGCAGGGTCTCATGAATCACTGGACTAGGGTTTCAGTTCCTCCAAGATCCATCTCTCACTCTGTATAATAATATCATTTATAATAAGAAATATGTATTTGGTCTTCGTCCTTATTTCTGTTATAGAGCTACTAAAACCCTTGGAATTTCCTGAGTGATGAAAGCAGTAAAGGTGTCTTGTTACATTAATGAGGTTACTTTTGGACCTATGGGAGCTGGCTGCCTGACAAACCAATCATGTGATTAGAGAGTTGGAAATTTCAGTCCCACCACAGGTCTCTGGGGAGAGGAGAGGCACTGGTGGTTCCATCAGTCACCAGTGACCAGTGATTTAATCGACCATGCCTTTATAATAAAGAGTCTATAAAGACCCAAAAAGAGTGGGTTTGGAGAGCTTCCAGGTTGGTGAACATGTGGCGATTTGGGGAAAGTGGCACAGTAGGGGAGAGCAATGGAAGCTCTTAAGTGCTTTCCCCATACTTTGCCCCATGCATCCCTTCCATCTGGCTGTTCCTGCTATATCCTTTTATGATAAACCAATAATCTGGTGAATAAATGGGTTCCTAAGTTCTGTGAGCCGCTCTAGCAAATTAATCAAACCTGAGGAGAGGGTAATGCAAACCTCCAATCTATAGCCAGTCACTCGGAAGCACAAGTGATAATTTGGACTTGTAATTGGCATCCTGAGTTGCCGGGGGTCATCGGAACCTCCAATTTGTAGCCAGTTACCTGCGTCTAAATAGGGTAGCAGTCTTGTAGGAGTGAACCTAAACTGTGGAATCTGATGCTGTCTCCAAATAGATAGTGTCAGGATCAAACTGAATTCTCAGACAACCTGCTGGTGTCTGTGAATTGTTTGGTGGTGTAAGGGAACCCCTCCTCCACATTGGAATTGATACCTGAACCCTTATATTCCCTTTCCTGTCATCTTTGGTTTCCTTCCTTTTTTCAGCTTTTTTTCTTTCTGAGCACAGAATGATTTCCGACCCATGGCAAGAAGATGGTTATTGATATTATCAAGCCTTATTTTCCTAGTTTCTTCCACAAATAAACAACACAAATTGCTTTACATAGTTTTGGTGAAGAATTTTAACTGGCCTATCTTGGGTCTAGGGAGCTGCTGTGAAAGCCATGAGGACGTGAGCTGTGGTGGGAAACGATGTCTAGTGGAAAGGAATGGTGCTCCGCTGACCACAATATAGTGATCCACTTATTGCTGAAAGTGGCATCGTGTGTGCTTACCTCTCCCCATCTCCCTGATTATTTCTTTAGGGAACTGAAGAGCTAAATGGGAGCACTCTTTCAAACTAAAAGAGCAATTTTAAGGCTTTTGAGACATATTGCTAGGTTGCCTCTTAGTAATGTGTCATCAATTTTATACTCAGTAAAAGTGATTTTATAATAAAAATTTTACCAGTGACATCTTAGCATATTTTTAAATTTTGTCAAATTGACAGCTGATACATGTGTATTAATTTTATATTACTGAGTGACAAATTATAATCAACTTAGTGGCTTAAAACAATCATTTGTTATCTCACAGTTCTGGGGGCCAAAAGTCCAAGTGAGCTTAGGGTCTCAAGGTCGATAAGATGTGGACAAGTGGTACTCCTGTTTAGAGGTTCTGGAATGAATCTGCTTCTGAGACCATTCATGTTGTTGAGAGAATTCAGTTCCTGATGACTGTGGAACTGAGGTACACATTTTCTGGCCTGATGTCATCTGAGAATTACATTTGATTCCTAGAAGCTGTTCTTAGTCCTTACGTGTAGCTCCCTCAGTCTTCCAGCCAGCAGTGGTATGTGAAATCCCTCTCATATGTCAAATCTCTCTGACTTCCCCATCTGCCATTAGGAGGAAGTGCTCTGCTATTAAGGGCTCATGTGAATGAATCCAGCCCATCTGGATAACTGCTTTATTTTAAGGAGGCATATAAAATTACGACATATAAAATTAACACAATCGTGGGAGCGATAGCTCTTTATATTCAAATTCTATATTGACTAGAATTTGGACACGTTTGGGGAAACATTTTAGAAATTCTGCTTACAGCATGTGCAATTTTAGTTCTTAATACATTTGTTTGTGAAAAGTAATCCTATAAAGGATTCAAGGTATTTGACATCTAGATCTGACATACCCACTAGTTATGCGTGTTTCCATGAACAATATATTTACCTGTCTAACCTAAATTTTCTCCTGTGCAAAACAAAACACACACAAAAAACTGTATTATATAATCCCTAGTTTTCTTCCTATTTAAAAAGAGTGTAATATCTGAAAGACTCATATGGATCAGTACACTGATCAGTAGACTATAGATTCCGTGGGGCTATCCATGTCTGTTTTCCAGAGAGAGACCCCTGTCTAGTTTGGCCTACGTCACAAAGCTGGGCCTACCATTCCAGTCAGCTTCCTCTCCTGCCGGTATATCCATCTTGTCCTTTGATATCCAGCTATGCCATTAGCTACACTTACAGTGATTTAGTAGTAGGAATCTCAGATTCTTTACAGGTCATAAACAGGCAAAAAATCTTCATCAGGAAAGGAATATTTTGTTCTGGCGAGCACTGGGAAGAGAGAGAATTATGGAAACAGTAAAGAAATCAGATGAGTGAGGAGAAAATGATGCCTCACTGTTTAGGCCTTATTCCATTTTGTGACACACTGAGAATTTGACAGGAAAGGGAGAAATTTTAATGACAAATTTTTGAAATGGATTCGTCAAAATTTTTATGAATTAGGTATATTCTTAGTCCATTAAGTGATGCCTCTGGAAACTAGGCAGTACTGCACTCTACTTCAACATATTCTTCACGCACTAGAATAAGCAGATTCCCTATTGTATGCTAGAGGACTTGAATGCAATTTTGTAAGACTGTCCAGACATAAGTTGCACATAGGGCTTTTATCTCAAAAGTCAGTATATCTCGATTAAATGTAAAATGAAAACTTAGAACAAGTGAGATATCTTATAAAGAAAATGGCTCTGTATACTTTTTATGAAAAACTAGGAGTGGATTTTATTGAACAGACACATTCTAGGGCTAGTACTTTGTAAATGTATGTTTTCTTTGAATAGATTACATAAATGTGCAGAGGATGGTATGTTTGTGCTACTGTTTTGAAAGCAAGAGGGTATTCTTAATAGCTTTATCTCCACTTGTGTATAAGATAATCAGATAGACTTGTTAATAATGTCAAGTATTCTTTGTGAAAATTTCATCAAGGAGCTATCTTTCAAAACACTTCAACTAGTATCTTTCAGAATATTGCATACCATCTGGTGATGTGAGCCCACATAACAAAGAGACTACAGCGCTCTCACAGGAAGGTACTGCACCAGCCGGACAGCTGAGTTAGGTCAGGTAATAATAGTACCATTTGTTTCTAAGAGAAACCACGTTTAAATATTTTAGTTAATTTCATGCTTTCCAGCAAATTATCAGACTTAAGGCTTGTTTCTCTTTATCTGGAAATGCATTAAATTCTAGTAGAACAACAAAGGAAATCACTTAACACACACAGTTTATCCACTTTTGTAATTCAGACTACTTCACTGTACTTGTATTTAGAATTCAGTTGTAATACAAATTATAAAGTCACAAATAATTGACCTATCAAGCACTATCTGAAAGTGCCAACAGTTATATTTAATGTGCTCTGGGGAATCGCTGGACTGCAGGAAACAGATACTCCTCTACACCTCAGAATTTGAAAATAACAAGATTATATTATGACTGGTCTGGCTGTGGTTAGTCAGTGTATCTCTGCCTCTGTCTCTGTCTCTCTATCAGGAAAGGGAAGGATGGAGTTTTACACATTTACACAAGATGAACAAAAACATATCAAGAAGAATAAAATACATATTCAACACCAGTGATTCATACTGAGCCTGCCTCTGCTCCTACCTTAAAATTGACAGAATTCTTTCCTGCTATTCTTGCTTAAATGCCTGTTTTCCATTCTCAACACACTCAACTACTTTATCTCTTTGTGCCATAAATTAACACCTGAAAATACTAGTACATTACATAACTGATAAGTATATCCTGGTAATCTTTTCCACCAGTGTCTTCTTGCACCTTCACAAATAGCATATTTATTTTGTAAAAGAATGAAAAAGAAAAAATAGTCTTGCTCATGTGTATTGTGTCTGTGTGTACTGATTATCATCAGGTTACAGAGAGTGACTGTCATTTGAATGGTGCCTATAACTGAACTAGGGAACAGTGATGGGACAATTCAAGTCAGGCAACATAAAATTCACTCTGATAATAATTTATCCTAATTGCTAGGTCACCACTTAATCCAAAGTCATCTGAAAGACTTACTGCACTCCCTCAAAGTATTTATATGACTCTCTAGGAATAAGTCATAAGCTGTGTGAAATAGAGTTCTGAAATTTTAAGGAACCACAAATCTAAAACAAAAATGATACAAAGGAACTTATATACAAACCAGAAACAGACTCACAGACCTAGAAAACAAACTATGGTTACCAAAGGGGAGAGGGATTTGCAGGGGGGTGGGAGGGGTGGGAGGGATAAATTATAAGTTTGGGATTAACATATACACACTACTACAAGGTGTAAATGTAAATAGATAAACAACAAGGACCCTATAGGGAACTATATTGAGTATCCTATAATAACCTATAATGGAAAAGAATTTGAAAAGGAATATATGTATGTATATGTATAACTGAATCACTTTGCTGTACACCTGAAACTAACACAGCATTGTAAATCAGCTATACTTCAAAAATAAAAAATTTAAGGATCCACGGAAGATATCTACTGAAATTATTTTGATTTAGAAAATGATTATTACAACCACAAATAATATATATCAGCTTGGTTGCCTTTGATTTTGAAATAAGACATATTCATAAATTTGCTAAATGTGCTACATTATAATTATGTGAAGCTCTCAGCAGGTTTACAGAAACTAACCCAGTTTCAAGGGGCCCTTTTATTTTGGGAAGCCCACAAAGACACAGTTCACACTCCTACAGGTCATTCTACTAGCTGCTGTCAGCATATTACATTTCATTTGATAATATATTTTCTTTTTTATTTTATTTTTAATAAAATTACATATTTGTAAGGTATACAGCAGGATGATTTGATATACATGTACATAATGAAATGATTACTATAGCCAAGCTAATTAAGGTGCTGTTCCAGAGGTGGTTTTTATGATGCAAGTGTGTCTCAGCTTTTCCTACCATCTCCATGAGGTATTTTCTCAGTTGCCCAGTGTGGTGTGTAGGAGTCTCTCAGCTAGTCCTGGACTTCTCTCAGAGGGAATTAACTTATGTGTAGCTGTTTGTTCTGTGGGTCCGTGGAAACAGGGAAAGTCAGGAGCCTAGCATTCCACCGTCATCTTGAGATTTGGAGGTTGCAGATTTGGAGAAAATAGTTAAAAATAAAGTCTCCTGCCAATCCAGTAAGATCTCCCCACAAAATATGGAAAATAATGAAACAGTTTTATTATTAAACAAGCATTAAACCAGATGGTTACACACATCACAGGCAATTTGTTAGAGATTACCAAAAGACAAGAAGAGAAATCTCATTCTTTCATATGGTCAGGCAGATATAATCTATTACATATGTGTTAATTGTGTTTATCCAAAGGAAAGGTAGAACTTCTTGTAGTATTTTTGCCACCAGCAGCAGAGTACCACTTGGAGCCTAGCATCTACACTAAATTCCCACAAGGAAATAGGATGCCAGTCTCGTTGATGTAGAGACTTAAAGGAGATGGCTCTACGTCCTCCAACAATAACATTTCTGAGATGCGAAACTGGCAAAAGTCTTACTTAGATTTTGAAAAGATTTACATACCACTTAAAGAGACAGAAATTATTTACAATATCAAGTTCTCTAAAGAAAACGCTAATGAAAAAGGAAGGGGGGTTCTCTTTCCCTTCTGACAGCAGAAAAATTAATTACATATTTATTTGTTTGTTTTAGATTTGTATTTCCCTTCCATGGTCCTCATACCATTCTGTCCTACAAATATCACTGGAAATGAAGCAGTTCTGCTTAGGGTGATTTACTCAAAATTATTCATAAAACCATTTAGTCGGTTTACACCTTTTAGTTCCCCTAATTTAGGGGGTTGAATTAAGGTCTTGAGGCAAATGGTAAAGAGACACCCTTCTGTGTCCTCCCTTTTCCTTTTCTCTGCACTAAATCAACTTACCTGCTCCTGTGTTTACAAGCCCCCCACATGGCAATGGAATCAGGCTTCAGAGGTGGGATCTTAGGATCGCAGACCCAAGAGACTACCAGCTGAAACATGCTATGAGATGGCAAAAAGTGGAATAAAGCATATTGGTATATAGAAGAATGTCAGTCCTTTTATAAAATCAAAGGGTATGTAAATAACTTATTTACTAAATTGTGATTTCCTATTTAATATTGGTTTGTGTATGTGTGGGTACAGAAAAAAAATCACTTCACTTTGAAAATACGTAGAACTCTTCTTATCCTGTTACTGAGTTTCTCATGAGTCAAACACTGGTCTCAAGACTCCAAGTGTCCTCTGTTCAGCAGAACTACTGCAGTACTGTCCTTTATTTTGTAAAATGTGATTTTTTATATATATATCACCTTTCAAGTATGTTGAAGACCAGAAAATACAGATTTTCATTACTAACTAGTTCTAAATCTAAAGAGTGGAACGTAAGCTGCTCAGGCTAAATTCTGCAAGAATGATTTTACCTAAGAATAGTGCTGTCAACCAGCAGTCAATATTTTGATTTTTAACAGTCTAAACCTATACTTCCAATAAGATAGCATTAGGTCCTGAGCACTTGAAATGTGGTTAGTGCAAATAGGGAGTTTAAGTTTTACTTTTATTATTCTTGATTAACTCAAATTAAAATAAACAGTTTAAAAAGGGTTGTGTTATTTTATTTTTCTCACCAACATCACAATTCATATAAAAGAGATTAGCTGGAAGTACCAAGGGAAGGAAAAACTATTTGTGACCTGGCTAGACAGGTATGAGAATTCATTCTGAAACAGAAATTTTTTATAATAAAACAGGTCAATAATAATGATTTTATATATTTTTAACATGAATCAATATATTGAAATTTTTAATTGTAATCAACAACATGTTTACTGGCTGTAAAAACTACATAATTTTGTTGATATTAATACAAGTATACTTGCTTTCCAATTTGATGTTAATAATCTTGAGTAGACTACACCATTAGTGAAGAAATTTTTCTCTTGCTAATTTTCTCTTCTATATAAGAGTTGTCTTGTGAAGCATGTAAAATAATAAAGTCTTTAGGCTTTCTCCCTAGAAAAGACAGGCAGAATAGTGAGAGAATATATCTGATCTTTGAGCCTCCTGGGAAGATTGCTTTGAAATGTGACAAGTTTCCTCATTGTCTAGAACAATGGTAAGAGGGCACTGAGAAAACATGAATATATAGAAGAAAACTAAAAGTAAGTATGAAAAAAAATTTTTAATGTAAATAAATACAATTTTTAACCTAAAAGTTCACCTGAAAATTATATTTAAATTTGGCTTTTGGGGGTCCTCACTGATATCCGTAACACTTTCCCCAAGGGCATAACTGCCATTTATATTACGTAGAATTTGTTTCATTACTTTTGAACAGTGGTCCTTCAAATGAAGGAATCCAGTTTCATATTACACACAAAGTTATAACATTGGGATTATTTTTAAAAAGACATTTCTTTGAGAACAGTATAAGCAATATTGCCAAACTGAATGTTCTCTAATGAGGAATGACAAAGTTGGTGTTTCATTTCCTTATTTTCTTCCATGCCCTCATTCTTCTGCTCTTTTCTGAACTTTTTTTTTTTCTTTTTGGTAGATGTATGGTCATACCTATTAAGGCACTACTGTCTGTCTTTGAATCTTTGTGAACTCATCTTTTTTTTCTCCTTCTGGTTCTCTTTTTACCATGGTTTTTACTCTCTTACAAATGTAGTTCTCTGATTTGCTATTGCTTCTCCTGTTAGCTTTCTTATAAAAGGACTTATAAAAGGACTATTTTCCCAGCAATGCTCCTAGGAGAAATGTCCCTCAAACATGTGATCAAGTCCTCTACATACAATATTGCTTAATTCCTGCCTTTGGAGACTCCGGTTTATCAGTAATGCAAATACCAGGAAACAAAGAAATAAATTATGTTTTGTGAATTTAAGAATATAACTTCAGCAGTTAACTTCTCTGTGGTTACTTCCCCCAAACAAAAATGGAGAACATTCCCAAGTTTAACCTGGAAGTATCTTAAATAAAACTTAATAGTAAGTTTTAGTCATAGTAACAGGAACAAATTTAGTGTATTTAGACATTTTATTTCACTACTGCTGGAGTTAACTAGAAGAGAGCAATTGAAAGGAGACCCTCCACGTGGAAGGACTTAATCCTGATAAATTTTTATTTCATGTGTTTCTCTTCCCAAAGACAAATGACGTTTTTGCAAAAAAGTAAGCTGAGTCAGTGACAAAATGAAGAGAAGACTGGAAAGAAGCTAAGCTTATTTGCCTCTCACTGGAGATTATACCTACATTAAGACAATGAAAGAATTTTAGAGCTAGAGAGGAATCCAATGATCAACAGGTTTAATGCTTTTATTTTGTATATGAGGAAAACAAGACCCAGGATTGTTAAATAACAATTAGAAATTTTAGATCTAACTATTGGAGCATACCATGCTTATCCCCTTTTATCTTTAGCTTGAGAATTAGAATTGATGGTTCAAAGGCCCTTAGAGCTACCAAGGGTTCTACGACCTGGCTGCATATTAGAACTACTTGAGGATCTTTTAAACTTAACTATGATTGGCCCTGCTCCCTGAAATTATTGTTGTAGAGTGATTTGAATGTATCCATATATTTCAAAACCTCTCTGTGTTTCTGTAAAATTCAGACAAGAGTTGAGATCCATTTCCAAGGGACCTGAAACCTTTTTACACCAAAGCTGTCACCAATTTAGCATTAGTGATCTATATTAGCTCAAGGCTGACAGTATTCATAAATTTTTTTCTTGAATACACACTTTTTTTTTTGTGAAAACCACTAATTCATCTAGATATACTGAATTTTACTTTTAAAAATCTCCGTCCAAAATGCATTGCCTGTTTGACTTATTTATAACATCAGACTGTTATATGCTGGGTGAAGTTCAAAATATTTATCAGCTGATAAAGTTCCATGGTGAATGAGACAGGAAAGAGCAATCTCTCACTAACAGCTTTCTGCCTCTGTTCATAAGCAACACTGCTTTTTCTTCTAATAGATTACCAAGATATATCAAAACAATTTGCCAATAAAATATACCTGAATGATATAATGTTGGCATATGGCCAAATTATATTGAGAAACTAAATATGGTTGAGAAAATTATTGTTCCCCAACCTTGAAAACTTTACAGACTGTTGAACACTAAAATAGGGCAATATTTCTTTAAAATAGCTAACAACAGTAAGTAAAGTTAAATAATATATCCTCTATCAGCTCTCAAGGAAAAAATAAATCTACTCTGTCAATTTGCCTCAAGAGAATAGTTTAATTATATTTCCATTGTAGCTGGCCTTTCTGAGGTTATCATATGAAAGAAACTAGCCATAAAGCCTGAACTAAGCATCTTCTGGGAGTCCTAAAATATATGAATGTGGATACAAGAATCAATGAGATTTCTTTCCTGATACACATGCCTTCCCAAAAAGTACGAAACAGTGCTCTTATATCCTAAACACTAGAAGACTTACATTTTTAATCAAAGTATGTTTTCAAGCAGTAAAATGCACAAGTCTTCTGGTGAAATTGACAATTACATAGCCCCAAATAATTACCATGTAGAAGAAAATAAAAACTATTTGCATCACCTTGGATTTTTTCTTCAGTGTCCCTTTAGAGCTACTTTCCCCACCCTTGTCAACCTAGTGGCAGCAACTTTCTAATTTCTACCACCAATAATTAATTTTACTTGCTTTCTCATGTTGGGCTTTTATTTGAAATCATGTCTTGAGGTCTTGAAGTTCAGTCATCAGAAGCTCATTCTTTTATATTACTAAATGTTATTTCATTGTATGGTTGAGCCATCTATTCTCTTGTTAATGAACAACTCTTGTTTTGTTTTTTGCAATTGCCAGCTCTTACAAATAATGCTGCTTTTAATATACTTTTATAAGCATATAGTTTCATGGAGATTAATCACAAAGTTTAGTGTAAATGTATGTTCAAAAGAAACTGCCAAAGAATTCTCTAAAGTGTAGTACCACTTTTACATTCCCAGCTGCAGTATATGAGGATTCCATTTGCTTTATATCCTCACCAACATTTTGAGTTGTCAGACTTTTTGATTTTAGTCCTTATGTCTGGTTTGATGACAAGTAAAACTTAAGAATTGCTATAATGTGCTACATGTCTGTTTCTTTGTTCAGGAGTTTTATTTTACTGAAGTATAGTCAGTTTATACGCTGTGTCAATTTCTGGTGTAGAGCATAATATTTCAGTCATATATGTGCATACATATATTCGTTTTCATATTCTTTTTCATTATAGATTACTACAAGATATTGAATGTAGTTCCCTGTGCTATACGGGAGAAACTTGTTGTGTATTTATTTTATGTATAGTAGTTAATATTTGCAAATCTCAAACTCTCAATTTATCCCTTCCCACTCCCTTTCCCCCCAGGTAACCATATATTTTATTTTCTGTGAGTCTATTTTGTAAATAAGTCCATGTGTGTCTTTGTTCAGGCACTGTTGTTCATAAAGTTTTTTCCCTGTAGCTTTTTCTATAGAAATTGGAACACAGTAGAATATAATATTTGTTAAATAAATTATTACTTAAATAAAAATCATTACTTCTGGTGGGACAGAATTAAATATTTTGTGCAAAGCTATCATTTTTAAAATTTCTTAAACTGTATGAGTGGGAATATAAGTACTTCTGACTTTATCATGTGGATGTATATTTTTCTCCTCTAGCTGTCTCTTATTTAGTTCTTAGCAGCACTTAATTTAGTTGCTGCCATGGTTTTATATGAATCAAAGTGTTAAAATGAGCATACATTTTCAGAACTGAAATATGTATTTTGAAATAATTCTTTGCTCTTACTATACAGGACACTAACTCACTAACAGTAGTGACTGAAGCAAATTACTATCAAAGCCTGTTGAGCACCCTTAGCAGATACAATTTTGCTCTTAGGAAAATTCACAGGTGTACTATAAAAGAGTTTCCCTTTTGTGCACTGATATTTCTCAGCTCTACTTTCTGTCCCAAACTCTGGTACTTTTTTAATGACCTTAATTGGGGACTATTTGTCTTGGGAAGTTGTTTTTCTCTGTCCAGTGTGCTCTATATTTAACATTTTGTCCTTTTCCCATTGGTTCCAGAATTTATTTATATATTTTCCCTTTTACTGTGTTCTCAAAGGTCATAGGCTAATTCCAGGATATGCCCTTGTGTAGCCACTCCTTCTGTGAATAAATGTTGAGTGACAGATTTTTCATTCTTGCTTGTCCGAGAAGTGAAGTATTGAGGTTTTTCTCTGAAGCCTGGGTTCTGTGTTTGTCTGGTTATACAAGTCATGAATGGCAAGCAAGATGACCTTAATATTCCATAGCACAACTCCTCATCTATAGATTTTCCACATATACCTGAGTATACTTGCTAAAAATGACTTTGCGTATTACCCCAACCACTGTACTCACTCTATGGAAGGGGACTGGAGGCATAGAGCACTTGAACTAAGTTCAACTCAGACTAGCCTCATGCACTTGACACAGAAAAGCCTTTCAACTTCATGATGCTATCAGTTCTTACACAAGTTATCCTTTACGACTTACTCTCACATTTTAGTATTATGGTGTGAGTATATTCAAGCATTCTTTCTATGACATTTTACTTCCTTTATCTTTTCAACTTTTGGTTGAAGTATAACATATGTATTTAATAGTACACAAATCATAAGTGTATAGCTCAGCACATTTTCACAAAGTAAATACACTTTGGTAACTGCCAAGAAAATCAAGAAGTTGAATATTCCCATTGTACAAGCGGTGCTCCTTGCATGCCTTCTAGTCAACACTCCCCCGCAAAGATAATCCTAAACTAACTGGGACACCAACTATTTGATTTGCCTCTTCACTGAATTTTAGATAAAGGAAATCTTACAATATATCAAGTTCCTTTTAGTCAACATTGTTTTTGAAATTAATCCATGTTTTGTTAG
Organism: Camelus bactrianus; assembly: GCF_048773025.1. Taxonomy (NCBI): domain Eukaryota; kingdom Metazoa; phylum Chordata; class Mammalia; order Artiodactyla; family Camelidae; genus Camelus; species Camelus bactrianus. The sequence goes on from NC_133541.1 coordinate 70,515,004, forward strand.
AGTAATAATTAGTTTATCTCAATGTTATATAGCAGAATTCAGAAAACTTTTTCTGTAAAGGACTAGATACGAAATTTTTTATGCTTTGCAAGCCATACAGGTTCTGTTGTAATTATTCAACTGCTGTTATAACACAAAAGAAGCTGCAGACCATATGTAAACAGAAGGATGTGGCTGTGTTCTAATAAAGCTTCATATACAAAAACAGGGAGTAGGCTAGGTGGGCTGGTTTCAGTTTGCTAATTGGCAGAACCCCTTAAAGGGGGACTGGCCAGTTCCCTTGAAGGCCTGGTTCCTGAACTCCCATGGCAGGTACTTGGCTGAGTGATGAGATGTGTAGCTCAGAAGGACTGCGGCATGTATCACAGTCAGTGACTAAAGCAAAAGAAGTCAGTTTTTGGAGGTTTATCCTGCAGGGTCTGGGTTGTTTCTGAGGATTTCTCAAAAAGTGATATACATTAACTGAGGCCACTGCTTACTTTTTAGTAGTCAATAAAAAAATCTATATTATAGAGTTTTATGGAAATATGGCAGAAAAGACATACATATTATTAAAATAATAATAAAGCATTATTAGAATAATAATTAGAATATTAAAGAATGAAGATACCCCTAATACCTTTATAATTAGATGGTGCCTTTCAATTTTTGGAAAGCTGTATGATAAATCTCACTGCCAGATTTGTTCGTAGATGTTAACACAAGCAAAAGAAAACTGTTCATTCCATCATCTAATTGCTGAGTTTGAAATATTTACTTCTATAGAACCCACAAGCCTATGTTGACCATGGGTAATCTTTACCTATTTTACGATTTAAGTCACTTCTTACTTACTTTACAATTTACTAGATCACCCTAATATAAACTTTAAGCTTTTCTTAAAAGTCTTACGTTTTGGGTTTTAATTATAGTTTTCCTCCATATCTCAGGGAAAATTCCTAGTCCTTTTTTCAATTCCATATTATTTTAAGTTTATTTTATATTAGAATAATCTAAGTAGAGTACAGTTACTGCTCTTTTTCTGAAGTTTTTTAAATGATTTGAAAATGTCTGTATTAAAGAGATCAAAAACTTGAAGGAATATTTATCCATTTTCACAGTTTCATTTTAAGTACATCAAAGTATTGAATGACATGTGAAAAACATTAAGCAGAACTCATCATTATTATCTTTCTGCTTTATGAATAAATTAGCAAGTGAATTATTCAAATTAAGTTTCATGAATTAATATCAAAGGATTAGTCCGTTCCTAACAATAGGTTAATAAATTGCAGAGTAAGCTACAAAGACCTTGCTTTTAAATAACTGGTATCATCTATTGTATAAATTATCTATCATATTAAATACAGGAGTTTATTCTGTGAATATATTTCCTTAGAAATCTACTGAACCAAAAGTAAAGATTTTGTTCATGTTGCTTTGTGTTGCATAACAGATTATTTTTTTCTTTTTAAATGATTTTCAAATGTCCACATCATATAAATCAATATGAATGAGTTACTGGTTACCATCAGTTGGCAAAATAAAATACATCATAAAAGGTAGGCAATACAGTAAAATATCACTGAAAGCAAGATATAAAAATTAATTTGCTACTCTAAAGTTATAAATTATAAAATATTTGAATAAATACAGTTTTTCAATGCAATCATATTTATCAGTAAATAGTTACGCTCTATTTATCTGTTAATATAACCTTCTAAAGTACTTGGACAATTTTCTCATTGTCATAAATGGTTTAATAAACTTTAAACATGTTTATAAAACTCAGTTGCTAAGTAAAATTTGTAAAACACATGGAACAAATCCCAGTATCAACCAGCATTTCCTGTTCTATTTTAGTTTTCTACTAGAAGACTGAATTTATGCTGTTTTAAACTATTTCTGTAATTTTAATTCACCTGTATCAACTCTATACTTTCTTAAAGTTACTTTATTTCCCAAACATTATTCCTAAAGGGTTATAGACCTGGTACTTTGAGCTGTCCAGTTTATCACGGGTGCTTATAACTAAAACATAGAACAGAACCTCAAATTGACAGTTACTCTGGTAACTCAGTGTCCAGGAACCTCAGCTTACTTGCTGAGAAATGAAAGAAAACAGTGCGCTAGAAACAGTACACTGAAGGTGTCCCTGCACTTGCATTTCCTGCTAGAGGAGCTCAGAGCATTTAGGAAGAGCCACTGAAAAGTTAATGTTCTATGGACCAATCCAACACCATCTATTAATTAATTAGAATAATTTTTTTGTTTCACTCATATCTTTAAGCAAATATTTTTAATAATATCTTCTAATAATGAAAATAATGTAATAAGAACTAAGGATTCTTCTATTTACTTATGCATTTCAGAAATACTTACCAAGGTAAAGAAATTCAACCCAAATCTAACAACACGGTAATCAATTATATTTTAATTAAAATAAATAAGTAAGTAAATGACAGGTTGAGAAAAGACATGTGCAATGGTTTGCAAGAAAAATTACTCTTAAGTATGTGGAGAGCATGCATAAAATTTTTAAAAAGTCTCTTTCAAATAGGTTTAAATGCAGCATCTTCTTTGCAAAGAGTACAGTCTAGTATTACAACTGTTTTTTAAACATCTAAAAATAGGCTGATATCCCTGTTAGGAAAGACTGAAGTAAGCCAACCTCTGCTTTAGCAGTCATGGAGGCAAAGAAAGAAAATACATAGATGAAGCTGAAATACAGGTTAAACAAAATAATTTTCTTGGTCACAAAAGAAATAAAAAATAGGAAAGATTCAACTAATTATTTATCATTTGTAGGAATTTCTCATTTCAGAAAATAATGTATTTAAATACAACTAGCTTCATTTTTTACATAGTTGAATACAATGTTGATCTTAATGTGCTAGTTCATTTAGTGGCAGAAACTTAATCTCATCAATGCAAATAAGTCAGTGAATTCTGAGTTTTTTTAGTGAATGGCGTATTTCCTGTTCCTCCTTTTTATTTCCTTGCACTTGAATTGAAGTTCTGGGTGATCTGAACATAGAAGGGCAACTGACAATTAGTCATCATATTCTTTCACTGCTGGTTTGATTAACATTTCTATGCAATGCTCCTGTTCCCATGAAAGTCACTATGCCTCCTGCTACACCCAGACATGACCTTTCTTAGATCCCTTGGTCTTCTCTCAGATACTTCCATACTCCTTAACAGAAATCTGTAGATAAAGTCTTGTAACACTCTGGGTCCTGAGCAATTTATGAGGTGTCTCAGACCCTTTCTATCTCATTGAGCCAGGTATATATTTCTAGCCATCTGTTGCTACACAGGGACTCTGGGAAAGGGCCAGTGCCTACCAAGTTTTATAGTAAAGGGGAAGCCTCTGTTTTATTATTATTGTCTTTCTTTCCTTCTTCTTTCCTTCCTTTCTTCCTTCCTTCCTTCCTTCTTCCTTTCTTCCTTTCTTTCACAAGTAGATTCTAAAATTTAGCTAGGATTCTAAGTTTCCCCTATTCCAAGTTGTGGAATAATGAGTTGAGTTTGCAGTAAAAAAGATGTCTTCCCTGAAGGACACCACCACCTTGCTTTACATCGACATTTCCCCCTACGTCTGTCAATACCTACTATTCTCATTTCTTCCACTGAAATAAAGTAGAGTCTTATATCATTTTTCCAAATATTTGTTTTTATGCCATAAACTTCATTCATGAAGTCTTCCAGATGTTTTCATTTCTAATACTTGGATGCCAGGCTGTAAAGACTCAAATCCTCTTTCCCACCAGAAAAACCCCAACAGATTCATAAGATGAATTCAGTAATATGCAAAAAAAGGAACTGTATCATGAACAAGTGTGTTTTTCTTACAGATGCAAGTTAAAAAATACTTGACGTTCAATTATGTAACTGACCACATTAATAGAATTATAGAAAAAAAAGAAAAGATTGGTCTCAATAGAGGCAGAAAAGGCAACTGAAAAAATATAACACTCATTCATGATGAAATGAAAAGAAATCTTAGCAGATTTGGGTTAGAAGGAAATTTCCTCAATCTAAAAAGTGACATATAAAAGATGTTACAGCTAAATTATTCAATAATTGGTGAATTATTAAACTATTTAAATTCTTCTAAGTAAGGAACTAGTCAAGGATATCCACTCTTCCTCTCCTGTCCAACATTATAAAGAGATCCTAGTCAGTACACAGAGAAAAAGAAAAAAAAGTATAAAATTAGAAAGGAAGGCATTAATCTGAGTTCATACAACATAATAGTTCTCACAGAAAATCTAAAAGGTTTACAGAGTTTGAGGTCAAGATTTGAACTCAATATATCTGTATATTAGCAATAGATAATTGAAAAACAAAATTTAAAAATTTCTGTTTAATCTTGACATCTGTCTAAAAAGTCATGCTTATCCAGCTATACCAAAATATAAGTAACTTTATTGAGAAATTAAGAAAAAAATGTGTTAATGGTTTGAAAAAATACTCTTCATACCTCAGTTTCCTCAAATTGATTTATAGATTCAATTCAATTTCAATGAAAACAGCAGGCTATTTCGTAGAAATTGAGGCGGTGACTCTAAAATTCACAGAATTGGAAGGGTGCTGATTTTAAACGGTATGATAGGATCATTCTCTGGGGTCACCCTAAACATACATTTTATTCTCGTGTCCTTTGCAGACAGAACACATGCCAGTTGATTTGAAGAAATAAGTATTATGTACAGATTTCAACAACTCTTTTAAAACTTTGTAAGACTACCAATTCAAACACATATTTTCTTTTATTTCTAAACTTGATCAACTTAGTAATGATTTAACAGTTGTAATGATGCCAATGTTACTTAGAAATTTCCTTCCTATATTTTTCTTGTTATAACTAAGGTTATATAAAATGTGATTACTGCAACTCATACAAACTGTTAAAATTAAGGAATTAAGTGTTCCTATGGGCATAGCACTTCAGAGTGAAAAAATTCTTCAACATTTGAGAGTTTATATTTTATTTGATAGACTATTAATTTTTTTAATTTCCTTAATGTTTGAACACGGAGTTTGCTCAAAAAGGTGCTTAAAAATGAGAAAATCATATTACATTTTGAAAGACAACTAATTAAATATTAATTAATAAAATTTATTAACTGAGCATCTACCAATGCTCATGTATATTTTTAGCCCCTGAGCTTCAGCTATTGTAGGGTACAGAGGGAAGGAGATGAACCTTATTTATTATTTAATTCAAGCATTTAACTCATTTTCCTAATAGTGCTTTTTTCCAGATAAATTTTTCAAACCATATTTTTTGAATATATTTTGCAGTATATTTAGTCATAAGGTTACACATGAACTAATGTGGAACAGAAATGCAGACAACGTGAGGCAACCCAAACAAATCCTCGCAAATGAAAATACATTTTGGAATGTTCATGCAATCTTCCCTCTCTAAATTTTACTTAACACAACTAACATCGCTGTATTTTCAATATTTTCAACTATTTCAGGGTATAGGCTTAATATCTATCCGACCAACAGATAAACACCTTAAAATGTAATTTTTTTATGCAATGAACATGACATTGATAGATTAGAACTGAGCAAAAGCATCTTGCTAGTCTGAAATAAAACAATGATGCTCATTTTGGTGGTGAAACTCTGAAGTTACTTGAGCTTAGAAAAACAGCATTTTTACCACAAAGATTCATGAAGGTGTTCTTCACTTTAAGCAGAGATAACATGCACGGTTTCATTCAAGCTTTTCAATATTTTCCATAATTTGAGTAAATACATGCCTAATAAAAGATGTGTGTGTAAATATAGAGTTTAATTTCATATTGCACTGCTCCATTGACTGAATGCTCATGTGATGACCTGCTCAGGAATTCCTGGTTAGCTCATTTGAGAGCTTCTGACCTATGAAACTTATTAAAGAAGGCTGAATCATGTGGCCCAAAGTGGCAGTATTAATTAATGTTTTTATAATGATCATTGGTTTAATCACACCTATAATTTAACTTTAAGAAGTCTTGGGTCAGCTTTTATCAAGGTGTTTAGAGTTATAACAGAGATAGTTATTCATGCAGTGTCTGATTAGTAATCTTAACAAATTCAATTTTTTCTTCTATTTTTTTCTTTTCAGATTTCCATTAGACATTTGGGATTTCTTCCAATAACAAAAGGCAAAAAACATTGTAAAGGTAATAATGATAAACAAACGTATTCTTCACTATTGTACCCATGTATTATATCAGCTAGATTTGTCCATTATGAGTAAGTGACTACATCAACAAAATTGCATATATACCTAAATAGATATTTAACTAATCAAAAAACTAAATACATAAAGAAATTTTAGAGCCATCCATCATGTACATACTAAGTGTCAGACTCTGTTAGGTGCTTAATACATATTATGTTTAATTCTCACAGCAACTCTACAAGGTTAATGAGAAATTTCTCATTACATATAAGAAAATTGTTGAGCAGTTTGGAAACTTGTTTGAGCCCACACAAGCTAACATAGAGAAGAGACCCGATTAAAAGCAAGTCTTTAGGCCCCAAATCCTGTTCATCCCCTTATGTTGCTATCACATTCTATCAGGTCCAAAGCAACTGATTAACTGTTTTACATGTTTCATTTGTTTTACTGAGAATAAGATTTCCAAAATCCAGTTTGTGTTCACAGAAATTAGAAAGCAAATTTTGGTTTTGCAGAATGATACACAAGACAGTAACCCCAGCACTTCTTTTCTTGGCAGTATGAAAATTATGCATTCCTGCTGTGACCCCTAAAATTGCTAGTATTAGGACTCTTCATCTGGCTACAAGTCACCAGATGAAAATCCTTCTTTTTTTGGTTTACAACTCCACTATATAAAACCAACACCCCCCACCACTGCTCCCAAAATGACCTTGATAAGGAACATGTATACTAACAAGTGCATTTTCCCTCCTATCTTCTAAACTTTCTACTCAGTTGCTTCTATTTTGAACTTTGCAAACATGGTTTGGGCTTTTTGTGATGCAGGGTTGGTAGAAAAATGAGAGAAAGAGAAATAAGAAAAAGTGCTATATAGAGAAAAGCTGAGTGAGCAAAAGAAAAGCTAAAATTCTCGGCATATGAGAGATACAGGGGTGCATGACATTCAGTAGAGTTAGACTAAAGTGTTGAGATGTCTGTGAGAACATAGCCTGGAACAAAGGTTTTCTAGACACTGGACAGTGAAAATCTTAGATGTATGAAAGGACAAAGGGAATTTATGAGTTAAGAAAAAGGAATTTGTGTAACATCCACGGATTACATGTTTGGCTCCCTGGGTCACAGAACCCTTGCATAAATGTTTGCTGGACCAAGGAATTGTTCATTTTCCTAGTGGCAATGCCTACTCTATCTTTTTGTATCTGAACCTGTCAACCATGACTGAGAGAGCCTGTTTAACAAGTATGCTTTACAGCATCTCTGTTAGGGAGCAGAGGATGCCTACATCTCAAACCCCAAAGAGAATAAAAAGGTTGTATCTGGTTATAATTACTGCCAATATCCTAGCATATAAAAGATGGAGGTAAGTTACCTCACGGAGAGGAAAGAACAGTGAGTAAATCAGTGCTATGGGTGGAGAATAATTGAATTTTTTGAATCTCTGCTCAAATTTCTATAACTGCAGAAAAGGGGCTGACATACCTGTGCAGGTCATATCTGATACTCACTTATCATCTGCTAAAATTAAGAAGTAAATATTACTATGGTTAGAGCACTTTGGAGTAAAAAAGTTTTTTGAACATTTTTAAAGTTTTTAAAGGTAATAATGATAAACAAAATGATGAACTTTTAATTTATTTTGTAATTTCCTATAACATTTCAACAGAGAATATTCTCCTAAAATGATGCTCAATATGAGAAGCTGACTTTTGAAAGACATTTAATTAATAAATTAATAATATGTATTAACTTTATTGAATTAAGAGACTTAATTGAATATTTCTTCTTTGTAAGAGATCCCAACATTTTATTCATTAACTTGTTTTTAAAAATACTTATTAATTAATGATTATAGCAAAGAGGAGAGAATCTCTTCTGATCCCTAATTTGAAAACTGTCCTAATATAATCCTTTTAATCCCTAACATAGTATATGTTGCTAGCTCATTCGAAGTCAAAGTCATTAACTTTGGGGAGCTTGATTCACAATGGTAGCCTTATATAATACACCTGGCACAGCACTTGGAGGGCAGAGCCACTGTCTTCAGAATACCTCAAGCAGTCAGAGTGTAGATATGGCAGAGATGTAACATTTGCTTTGTCTGATCTAGTTTGGCCTATTCACTTACTGTCATGAAAGTGATGACCAAAACATAATATTCAGTTGTTTTCAGAGGAGATATAAAGAAGTAGATTTTGAAGTACTCAATAAAATAGGTATGACATATTAGCCTAATTTTCAAGGCTAGGAAGAGTAAAACATAATAAAATCTTCCATAAAACACTCGGAAAAGCACAAGCTTTATGAAAATGGTTGATAACAATAATTCTCTGTTGCTGAAAGGAACATAAAATGCAGCAAACAAAGCTATGTTTTTAGTGCATTAAAATAACATGAACACTGGTTCATTGGATGTCCTATATTCAGCAAATTAATTGGGACAAACCATGTTAGAATAAAAAAACAGTATGCTGAAAATTATTTTATTTCCTTTTAGTTCTGCTTCAAAGACACATTGATAAAAAGGTTTTCCAAAAGCAAGGTGGTTAATTACCAGGGTTGTTCTGCTCTGAGATCACATTTAAACTGCAATTACTCTAAAAGCAAGATGATCCTTACTGAAGTTGCCCAGTCCTAAACCTATATCAACAGGAAGGTTTGAAGAGTATTAAACAGATTGTGACTTACTGTTTTCTCTAATGATTTTGTTTATTTGGGAAAGGAAGGTAATCATCATAAAATTAAATGTCTAATCACATTGGCTCAACTGACAAATTGCTTGTTTTGTAGACAATTTTACAAATGTATTGGTGCCAAAAAAAAAAGTCTTTGTTGTGTCTCTGACTTCGATAGCATTCTAAAGCAGAAGGTTGTCTTCTTAAAAAAAGAAGGAGGAGAAAATATGGTCATAGTACATAAATTTTCAAGGTGCTCATCATATTTTGTGACAGTACTCTTGAGTTACATGAGAAATTTCTTCCACCTGACTAGAAGTGTAATAAAAGTTACCAAAAAATTCACATTTCAGAATATTTTCTTTATGACATACAGCATGTTAGGATAAGGAGAAAAAAATGTCACACTGTATCTATTGTATCTGTTTGGTGGAAAGGTTATGTTAAATGGGCTGCTACTGCACTTACCTGTGCGACACATTGTCAGTGATGTCATGATGATAGCTTAAAGTCTGCCATGGTGGAGTACTTATATCACAAAAATTAACAAATCATACAGATCAAGGCTTAATTTACTGTCTTAGTTGTCCAGACTTTCAAAAGTGACAATAATGCAACATTAAACTTAAAAATGCGTCCTGTCTGTAACTACTGCATTGTGAATAGCACAACATTTTAAGAAAATGTTCTTCCAGTATTTAAAAACTATCATTTAATTCAGCAAAGAAGTTGTTCAGATCATTGATAGAAGAGTGAAATTCTGACATATGTTTTCTGTTACACTTCTGTCTCTCTCATAAAAATAAAAATATCACCAGACATTTATGTTAGAATTATACTCATTCATCATTTACAATCACAATTTGATACCAAATACAACAGCTTGGCAAAAAAGCAATGATAACACTTAGTAAGAATGAACTGCCTATGTATAATTTATTATTTTGTATAGTTTAGTATTAGAATTTAGTATTATTTAAAAATTATATTCTACACATCTTATGTATCAATACAGTTTATAATATATGAATTATATACACATAGGCAGTTATATGTGTATATATATGAGTTTTTGAAAGGCAATTATTAAACGTTTACCAGCACACTGCTGATTCAAACACATTGTATCAATAATTACATAAGATGTGAAAAGACGAAAACCTCAGTTAAAAGACAAAAGATGGCCAGAGTTGAATAAAAAAACAGAGCCTACAAGATGCTTCTTTTAATAGAGTATCATATAAATAGTTACACAAAATATTGAAAGTAAAAATATGTTCAAAATAACATAATATGCAAACCTTAAAGTAGTATCATATGCAGTAGACTTGAATGCAAGTATTATTTGAGAAAAAGAGAGGACTTTCATAACATGAAAACAGTCCTTCCTCAAATTAAGTGTACACAATGTGCAACAAATAACATACTGATAAAATAGAAAAATTGACAAAACTAAAATAAGAACTATAAAATTCTCAAAAATAAGAGACTATTTTAAGACACTGTTCTCAAAAAAGTGATATAAAAATGCAGAAAAAATCAGTGAGGGTATGAGATTTGAACAATAACATGGACTGAACTGGCACAATATAGTGAACAGAATTTATCAGTAGCAGAAAGAACCTCATATATTATACATGTGACTTTTACCATGATTTACTATGGCCTAGGCTAAAAAGCATATATCTTTTACTTTCAATAAGGATGAAAATGTATGTATAGAACATGTTATTTGATACCAATGGAATTAATATATAAATTCATAAAAAAATTTTTTAGAGAATAATCAAATGCTTGGAAATTGAAGAACAATGCACTTACAAATAACTTAGGGGTCAAAGAGAAAATGGAAGTAAGTTTTGTTGCTCCTCTGTTAAACACTTGGTGGAAAGAAACAAACTAACACACAGACGGTTATAACCAAATATCATAACCTGGGTGGCTTATGAACAACAGAAGTTTATTTCTCACCATTCTGGAGGCTGGGAAGTCCACAGTGATGCCAATGGCACTGCCCAGTGGCTGGGGAGAGCCTATGTCTTCAACATATGGCTGTCTTCTCACTGCAGCCTCACACGGTGGGAGAGACTAGCTGGTTCTCTGGGGTCCCTTTTACAAGGTTATCAGCACCATGGGCAGAGCCCTAATGATGGAGGCCTCATGGCCTAATCACATCACAAAGACTCCTTCTCCAAATACCTCACTGAGGGGGTGAAGGTTTCTACATATGAATTTTGGGTGACACAAACATGCAGAACCACAGGACACCTCCTGCCTCCACACTCTACCAAAGTGGTATGTTCTACATTCATCACAACTGATGAGCCTACTGGACTGAGTCCAAATGACAACTAAAAGGGAAAAGATGAACAAATTGTATATACTGCAGTGCACAATGTTATTATCAAGTATGGATATCTTCTTTGTCACTTATTAAATAGGAAACATGAGCTAAACATTCATGTTTGAATTATTTAGAATACCAGTTGGATATAACTTGTACAATTAAAATTGTTTGATTTTAGTCAAGTATTTACCTAAAAACATTCTTTAAAATGTAAAGGAAGCTTAATAATGCTTTAGACACTGCAGAGAACAACCATACGAAGTCAGAGGCCTTACCTCCTAGCACATCTTGAAAATTTCCAGGAGCTAGTAAGTTTTTTTTTTCCTGCTAATATTCCTAGTCAGTGTGTCTACTTAATACAATATTCCATTTATTGCTTCACCTTGCAGCTCTATGATTATCACCATATCAAGCCTGTGTCCTTAATTTTGGGTTATGTTCGTAACAATATTAACAAATATAGCAAATAAACTAAGAAAATAGCAAGCAAACAAAATCCTCTCAAAATTAGAAAGAAGTAAATCCTCACCATTAAACAATGTCATTTGATGTTTTCAAAAGGGGAAGGTAGTCTTTAAAAAATGTAGCAGTGTATTTTTCTGTGTGTTGAAGTGTTACTTGAAATTTTTTGTTGATGTTTTAATCACATCACAGATTTAAGAGTTCTTTGAAAACACATAGTGCGTATATATCCATAGTGTCCATTAAAATTGCCATTATTTTTGCTAGTACATATACTACAAATGAGTAGAAATAATGTGCAAGTTTTTTACCCTTGCTGAGCATTAATTTCCCTATGCAAGCTTACTTCCATACAAATTTCTATGGCACAGACAGAATGTCTGAAAAAGAAAATAATTCAATCATTAACGAAAGTATGTATTGTTACTCATTGTCTAGGATGTGCTAATTTACCAGTAAACATGTAAAGAAAAATCTTTATTCTTGCATAACATAAATAATGTTAAATTAGAAAACTAACCAGGCACATGGATAAGCAAAATAAATAAAAATTTACAGAAGCAACCGGAAAGCAACAAAATAATGTGGGGAAGGAGGACAGGAATAATTAAGCATAGGAGAAAAACTGGGTACCTAGAGAAGGCTTTACTGAAGAGGTGACATTTTAGTGACAAAGTGCAAGAAGTGTACGAACAAGTCATGCTAACATCTGGGGAAATAACACAACACTCAAGGAAAACAAGTACGTGCAAAGCACTGAGGTAAGAGCTTGCCTGACATGATTGTAGACCAGCAAGTTGGCCACTATGGCTTGATCAGAATGAGGAGACAGAATAACAGAAGATGAAGTCAAAGAGGTAATAACATGAGCTTAGAAGACATAGTTGCTTATAGATCATTTTAAGGGTAGTGGCTTTTACTCTTAGAGAGATGGGAAGCCACGAGAGGGTTTTGAGTCAAGAAATCTCAGAATCTGACATATTCTAGTCGATTCACTTTGACTGCTGTATTGTGCATACATTTCAGGGATGGTGAATGAAGGCAATTTAGAAGTCTACTAGAATAACTCAGAGGAGAGAAATTTTACAAGCTTGGACTGGAGTGGTTGCAGGAGGAGAAAAACCAGGAGTGTCACGACTTTAAAGCTGAGATGAAGGAAATACTTCCAGCAACAGTTATGATAAACTGTCTCAAATGTTGATGAATCAACTAAGAAAGTAAAATTTTGACAATTTAGAGTATCATCATATAGATCAATTCTGACCCTGCCCAGAACAAAGAGTTACGCAGTCAGTACTTCCAAAAGTCAACTGAGATCATATAATTAGCCACTGCTTTAAAACAGTAGGTTTCAGTAAAAATTTAAGAATTAGGTTTTTTCATTAAAATGATCTCAAAATAATTTCTGAAACTATTATATATCATGTCAGATTTTACATAAAAATAACTCAGAATAGTGATCTTATCATCTGAATTAGCTCATAAATGTTAGTTTCTTGAAAACAAATTTTCAACCTTGATTTTTCATCAGAATGTTCAGAATCTTGATTTGTTCATTTAAATTATCTCAAATGTAGTGTATTTTTTAAAAATATAAGATTTATAACTAATTTTTATCCAAGAATAGCTCAGGACACTAACTCAGGCCATAAAAACTTTGGTTGATGTCTTCTTTCTGATCCATCTTGGAACTCAGGTTGTCAATCTATGAAAATTCAAATTGTGCCTTTCATGGAGTCATTCAATATACGTTTGTGGTTTTGCCACAGAAATATTTAAGTTCACTGGCATACTGACATAATCTAGTATGGCAGAATTTGGACTTGATAGCAATTAAGGGTAAGTTAGTGCATCAACTGATAGTAGCATCATAATTGTCTCCTCAAAGAAAGAAATGTGAGTCTAGTGACCTATCTGTGAAAATATTTGGTTCATAAACCTAGGCGGGTCTGACTCAGTATGAAAATTTTGGAATTAAGTGGGTCAGAGAAACCACACGTATCCCTCAAATGAAGAAAATAAATAACTTCTCATTTATTACTAAAGAGTATGCCCCAAAACATGTGGGACTCATTAATTTTGAGGAAATCACATTCCTTGCTTAAGAGAAAGGCTGGTCCCTATTACAAATTCATCAGGTTTTAATCTTCAACGGTGCACTAAGCAAAAATTAGCATTAACAGGCTCTGTGGCCTAAGTGGCTTCCCAGCCCCTCAGGTTATTTGACACAGCATGCAGAACTGAGTCACTGGCAACACTCGAATGCCACTACTTGGAGGACACTTCTGGGGTTTGGGATGTCAATGCTGCCTTAAAGACTACTCAAAAGACAATTGCTACGTGTTGTTGAGTTTTGGTCGAAAGGACTCCATCATGGAAAGACATCAGATAATCTTAAGACCAGGAACATTTATCATATCTTAAGTAATGAAGAGAAATTTTTGAAGAAAAAAAGAAACTAAGTAATTGAAGTGGAAATGGTGTGTTGAATAGCCTACGGCTGAGGGAAATAGAGTAATATACAGGAGCACATTGCTTCATTCCCCATGGTGCCAAAAATTGAGCCTTCTAGGACTCCCTTGCTATGTTGTATATCTAAACTCATGATTTTTCCCTGTCCACACTGCTGAATCCACTGATGAGAATCCCTGGGTTCAGTGTGATATTGTTTGGAAATGGTAATGATATACCATGATGGAATGAGTTAAAGCCTGCACAAAGGATACATCTGAGCATTGTGTTTATACAGTGGTGGAGGAAAGCTCAATAACACCCACTTGGGAGTTTGGGAGTATTTTTGACTCTTGGACCTTAGCCAATGGCCTTGCAGTAGAGTGAGGCATATAGGCCCTACACAATTGGAGACTAGAAAACACTCTTTCGTGGAATACTAAGAAAACTCTCACACACACATCTCTCAGAATAACCTGGATTAAAGGTTACAACAGAGTATCACAAAAGCAGAAATCAAAACATCCTACTTAGTGAAATATAGCCATTCATTCCAGACTGTTGAAAGCCTCTGACATGTAAATGAACTGCTATGGTCTGAATGTTTGTTTCCTCCCAAAATTTATATGCAGAAATCCTAATCCTCAAAGATGATGGTTTTGGGAGGTGATACTATTCATGAATAGGATAGTGTTCTTTCAAAAGACACCGCACAGAGATCCCTAGCCCTTTCCACCCTGTGAGGACACAGAGAGAAGGCACCTACTGTAAACCAGGAAGAGGGCCTTTACCAGAACAGGACCAGGTAGATGCCATGATTTTGGACTTCTCAGCTTCCACAACTGTGAGAAGCAAGTTTCTGTGGCATTTTGTTATACTGGCCCCAAACAAGACTAAGAAATGTACTCTTTGCAATTCCAGACAATGAGGATTTTTTTTCTAGTCATGTAGCCGAATAAAAAATAAACATTAGGATGTGCAGAATTGATATCTATTGAAAACTTAACATTATCTCAAAACAACATTTTCCTAACTCTTTATTCTGATTGTTAAGACATACAGTAAAGTATGTTAAATATACCCCCAAATTTACAGTAGAACTTCTGTATTAAACTGACTAGCAGACATCCTTCAAAATTCACATGTTGTATAGGTATTGTAGATAAAATACCAGGTATTTAGCAAAACTTAAAAATGTTAGATGAACTCTTGCCTTTTTGTGGTCAGAACAGTGGGCTTCTGTCCTGGATTTATTAAATAGCTCTGAGGACTTGGATAAATCATTTAATCTAATTGGGCCTGAGTTTCACACTATAAAATGAAGATGCTTCAATAATTTTTGTAGTACCTTGCAATTCTAAAATTCTGCATTTTATGATGTATCTTTTGTGTGATGGTAAATGTCTGAATTTAATCCATAGAGTATGGAAAGTCATTGTTCTTAAAATTCCTTATTGATTGTATTTTTAGATCGCAAAGATAAGTGCTCTTGAAATTTACCATAAATGATTCCTCAAATATTTTATTATGATGAATCTAAGAGCTTATTAATTTGTGTAAAGGGAGATACTTTACTTATCTCAAATTCTTTAGACAAATCAAATATATTAAATTCAAATGATATCTTTTATTCTAAACCCTTTCTTAATCCACTGAACCTCATGCTCACCTAATGTCTACTAGGAGTTATAAGGACAAAAAAAAAATCCTCTTTGTTAAAACAGAGTCAAGTAATTCAAAAACAAAAACAAAAACAAAATCTAAATTCTGTAAGCTTCGTATAGGACGTATCTTCATTGAACTATAATATCTTTAGTATTTCTTAGCTATAAATATCATATTTTAACAAGAGAAGAAATAGTCTTTTATTTTAGTAAGTTATTTATCTTCTTGTTCCTGAACTATACAGAAATTACATTTGTTACACTAAAATTAAACATTTGTGTTATACCATGTGTGTAATACTAAATCACAGTAATCTCCCTCCAAATAACTTACAGAAAGAGTCCAACGTGTCTGCTCCCTGGAGTAGAGATGGTTAAGTTTTCAAAACAGATTTTAGAAATCCATAATGAATGCTCTTATCTCTGCATCCTGATATCTGTGATCTATGGATGAGTTATTGGACATCTTTGAATTCAGTTTTTTCACATGTAAAATGAAGATAACTTCTGCATCAAAATAAATATAAAATGCACCATAAAGAATTTGTAGGAAGTATAATAAAAATGTAAGATATTTATATAATCCCCATCATTTTCATGATCATTGTCATTACCCTAACAATTTGAGTTGAAGTCAATTAACTTTATTCAAGTCTCTGACCCTTTTTATATGAATCAAAAATTATGTTCAAAAGCTAAAATAAATTTGAAGAATTGTCATTTGTTTGTATTTTCTGTGCTATTTTGCTGAATAAAACTGATGATATTAGAGTTCACAATCCCAATAATTTAGAAAATATTATTCATCTATAATATTATTTATAAGATAATATTGAATATTTTTTCTTATTCGACATGCTTGGAAATATTGATCAATTTATTTACATAGTGACTCATTTTTACTAGCAAGTTAGTAATTATCATATAATATGAAATATTAAAATATATTAAATGTTAAATATTTGAACCCTTAACCTCTATCCTTAGACTGTCAGAGAAAACAAGGAAATTTCAGTAACTAATTTTTTGGGAAAAAAAATTTAAATGAGACCATGTGCAATATACTATATTTATACTTTGCTCTCTTTATTTTTAAATGTCTTATTGATGTGCTTAAGTATTATTCTGCTTCCCCTTTCTTTCCTCTCATCCATTTTGTTTACAACATGTTTCAGCCTACTGGAGTAGATTTGACAGTTGTTTATTTCTCATCTGGTTGTTTATTTCTTATCTGCCAAATGTTGTAAAGAAAGTACACAGAAGTAACTTGAGATTTCCTCTGCTTTGTTGAATGTTTTTTGCAGACACTATCTTAACAATATCCATCTCTACTTTGTCCTTGAAAATAGAATCCTGATTTGGTTTAGTGTGACAGAATGTAAACCAGTAGTGGTATTCACACCCTGATTTCTCCCTTTTCCCATAAAAAGGGTGAACTTGAGACAACAGTCATCAGGAATATATTTTACTTTTCTTAGACAAAATATAAAACACACTAGCATCATTCTCTGTATTTACTTCTTCCTCTTGCTCTAAATGCTTCTGTAGTGACTAAAGCTACAGCAGACATCTTGCCATCTTGGGGGAAAGGCTAAGATAATCACAGACACATTGGCCCTACAAATGCTAGCAACCTCCTGCTTAACATGTAAGAATAATATACCCTGTCCTTTTTTTTTTTTTTTACTTCATTCTTAATAATGTACACAATAAGATATTCTATCAGGAATACACTCTAATGTATGAAACAGAAATCTGACTGACAATGGCTTAAACAAACAAGTGTTTATCTGTCCTCACATGACCAAAAATCCTTAAAGTAAAAGGGCTGCTGGTTTTATTCAGCTCCTCAGAAATACTACCAGGGACCCAGTATTGTACTGTTCTTCCACATGGCCAATCTGCCAACCGTAGCAGGATAGCTTTTTGATAAGTTATACCTCTCCACTGCAAAATCCTTGCTCTAGTTTCAAGCATTACATCTATTTTTAAGACAGGAAGAAGGGAGGCAGGTATTGGCACCAGTTGTCATCTACCCTTTAACAAGGAAAGAAAGAATTCCACATGCAACTTTTTCAAATGCCTTACTGGCTAGAAGTTGGTTACATAGATAATTACAGCCAAAAGGGAGTCTGGGAGAGAGGCTGTTTAGTTGGGAACTTTGCACTGATGAACATTATCAAGGCAGAGGTTGTGGTTCAAGAAAATGGGAGGAGAAGGGTTAAATATTGAGCACCACATTAATAGTTTCTTTACTAGAAGCATTTTGTACTCTTTGATTCTATCATCTACCCAAATATTCATTATAAACCTGATTTTATGCCATTTAATTCCTATCTTTCCTACTACACAATCCTCTTTAACTGTATCTCAAAACTTCCCTCATAAGAAACCGGGAAGTATTTTCCTAAAGGTCTTAATTTAATTTTTGTTATTTTCTGTATCTCATTTAAGGCTTCACTGGAACAACCTCTATTTTAGACTGGTTCTTACCTCAATTTCTAGTCTTCAATCCCACTCCTCTTTTTTTTTCATAATAACCTCAAGTGAAGTCACTTTGCAATGTATATATCAAAGTTTTCACGTTTTCCCCAAATAAAAAATATTAAAATGTATTTGAATGTTATAGAAAACTATAAAGTTTAGTAAAGGAAAATATAAAAGTGAAATGTGCTTTAAAAAGTCTTAACAAAAAAGTGTACAGTTTATCATGTTGAAAATGTTGGGATTAGCAGAAAATACTGATTATTTCTGAATATATAAATACAAAAGGAGCAGAAAATAATTACTTTTACAAATTCTAAAAATTACTTCTTTTTCTTAGAGAGAGAACATCAATGGGCCTGTCCAGAGGAGAAGGGAACCACAGATGCCCTAGACAGCAATGCCAGTATCCTAGACAGAAGCAGCAACCACCTTCACCTCTCATCCCACATCCCATTCTCCAGTCTTCTGGCAAAGCTCCCATTAGCCAAAACTGCCCAGAAGCAGGCAACACCAGACCCTGGGAAACAGTCTATAGAGATGCGCACCTCCAAAAGACAGAGCAGAGAAAGGTGAGGAGGAAAGACCTGAGGAACAACCAACTCAGGTTCAGCTGGACTATCTCAGCCGTTTCCCAACAGGTTTTGAAATTAAGCTTATTGGGGTTAAAGAGGGGGAAATAACACAAGAAATAAACTAAATAAATGGAGATTTTTAAATATACTCAGATTTTAGAAAACTCAGTTTAACAAATATCTCTTAATTAGATGTTTAGTAGCACTTTGATCCTCTAACACTTCAAAACAACAGGCAACACCAAAAACATACTTTTGAAAATATGGTTTACATTTTTCTATCCAGAGGATGTTCTGAAAATGAATGAATTAGTAATATTTTATTTCCCTTAACTTAAATCATTTTTTCAGAAAAAAATAATTAATATGAGCCCAGGCCAATTTGTATAATTAGCCAATTATGTTAAATCATTATATTTACATTCTAAGTAATTTTAAAATGTCTATTTATGGGGAATAGTAATGTCAAGATACTGGAAGCTACTCAAGAAGTGAACTAAAGTTTCTTCTATTGCTGAATGAGTCAAAATTTAGCTGACTATTCATCCTTAGGTTGTCGATTATTAATAACCTACTATAACTTGAAATTATTCTTGTTCTTTAAACTCTTCTTTAAGCAGAAATTAAGTCAGTGGAGTAAAGTGAGATTTTCTCACATAGTTATATATAAACATCCAAACATCTTGTATTATCTATCCAAACATCTTGTATTAATATTTCCTGGACTCATACTAAAAAACAGGAAGAATACACTGCTGGAAAATACAGTAGCACTAGCATATTTATAAATCAAGATTTTAGGAATATAATGTATTTCAAGATTTTTATACCTTTAGAAAAGAAGTCACAATGACAGTTGTTGTAGTTCCAAGTAGTAACGATATACAGTAAATAAAAATATTTTAGTCTTGATATTGTGTAGGTCAGTGAAATTGTGATGAAATGGGTCTAGAAGCTAACTATCATATATATCCTGAATTACTTTTGTCTTATCAGTGAGACCTAGAGATCTCAGGGCTATCCTTGGACTTAATCAAAATAATAACATACATTTGGAAGGATTATGTCCCATGAACCGTATTTTTCACAATTCCTACTGAAAGAAGTAAAAGATGGGTGCTTGGCAGAAAGATTATGTTATAGGCTGAACTGAGTTCCCCTCAAATTCAAATGCAACTATATTTAGGGAAAGAGTCTTTAAAGAGGTGATAAATTTAATATGAGGTCATTAGGGTGGAACCCTAATCCAGTATGACTGGTGTCCTTAAAAGAAGAGGAAATTAGGACACAGACATGTACAAAGAGAAGACAGCCATCTACAAGCAAGGAAGAATGGTCTCAGAAGAAACCAACACTGCTGACAGCCTGATCTCAGACTCAGTGTCTAGAACTGTGAGAAAATAAATTTCTGTTGCTTATGCCACCCAGTCTGCAGTAATTTTTTATGGCAGCCCTAGAAAACTGATACAGATTGCAAACAAGACATTTTAATAAGTCAAGTAAAAAGATAACTGTCATATTATTAGTATACTTTTCTGCCCTCAATCCATTTCAGTCACTGACTTAAATCTGCTAAAATGGAACTGTCAACCAGAAGGGTTACTTCTGGGACCAATGTGGACATAAAATTCAGTTCTGCACTAAATTTTTGTTGAAGAAACATAAACATAAAATATGTAGCAATTATGCAAGAAATGAACATTCTTTGGCCTTTAGTTTCAATTTTCGGATCATTATAAGCTACTGAATATTTCTTTCCAGTCTATATTTGTGTGCTATTGTCTTCTTTTGTATTATTTTTTAGGTCTTTCTGTCTTTTCATGTAGTAAATGTCTTATTGAAAGTGAGTTTATACCATCTCTGGAAAAACATAGGACTATTATTTCTAAAATTCATAGGTTGACTTTTTTATAAAAGAAAAATACCTTTTTTCTTTTCTTTCCAAATTTCATGTATTTGAATATAATGCATTTTAAGTTCTTTTTTTAAACAGCAAGGCAAGATGAGGAATTTAAAGGCAAATGACATACAAATTATAGTAAGATTGAAGATGATAGCAGCACTAGTCATTATACAGAAGAAGGGAAATCATAGAAGCATAAAATCATTAAATCACCTAAATTCCAAAGTCTGTAAGCTTGACAACTTCCTGAACCCCATCTGATGTTATTTTACCCTCCAGCTCAGGGCATGTAGGTGAAACGAAGCAGCTATAAAAGCCTGGAGTTTTGAAATCATGTTGCTGAAGCCTAGGTTATATATTCATTAGACTTATTTATCTTATTGTCTCTTTTCTCATAATTAAATCTTCTGCTCCAGACACACTATTCAGTCCATTATCTCTACAGAATTCTATGCATATTGCCAGCAACACTTTGTCTAAATCAGGGTCTTAATTCAGAATTCCACCTCCCCACCCCCTAATCTTCTATCTAAATGTTACTCAACCTTCAAGGCTCTGCTAAAGTTTCTTCCAGAAGCCACCTCAGATCATATTGAGATCATGTAAAATTTTCAATCCTCTGACCACTAAGCCCCACCGTCTCTAATGCATAATGTAGTGCAGAATGGCTTCACTTGACACTGGAACTTCACCCATTAGATTTTATGTAGTTCTAGAATAGAAGAAAAATTTCTTTTTTAAGATACATTCAATGATGTCTCAGAGTAATGTCAGCAAAATGGGGGGGGGGGGGGTCTCTAAGCTCTCATCCATTCAATAGAAACATTGAAAAACAAGCATTATCTGTCAAAACTAGCTGTGTCAAAACCCTGGGAAATAGTCAAAGGTTTACAGCTATTAGGCAAAGCTGGGTCAAGAAAAAAACAACTTGAAAATACCAAGAAAGCTTTGTGGTGTTTTTACTACTTTCACCATACCACTTCCCTGGTGCAGCAGTAGTAATGAAGTGGCAGCAGCCCATGTTTTAGTGTGGGATCTTAGTCTTCAGTTCCAGGCAGAGAAAAGCAGACCTTATTCACAAGTTATTGATTAAGTCTGTTCTGACCTGTCTAGGGGATACTGAAGGACTGACACAAGATTTTCATCTCTGTTTTGTATAACTTGGAACTCAGACTGGAAAAGTAAAAGGCTTTGCTCAAAAATGCTGCAAGGTGAACTAACAACAGATCCATAGAACAAAAGATACAAATATTACATGACATCACTTATATGTAGACTCTAAAAATGCCAAACTCATAGTAACAGAGAGTATAATGGTGGTCAACAGCAGCTGGGAGGTTGGGGAAATGGGGAGATGTTAGCCAAAGAGTATAAACTGACAGTTATAAGATGAGTAAGTTCTGGGGATCTGATGTACAGCATGGTGATGATAGTTAACAATATTATATAACATACTTGAAAGATTTTATGAGAGTAGATCTTAACTGTTTCAATAAAAAAGAGAAATTGTTATTATGTAAGATGATGAAGGTGTGAGCTAACTCAGTGGGTGGTAATCATTTTGCAAAATGTAAGTGTACCAAATCAACACATTGTACACCTTAAATTTATACAACATTTTATGAAAATTGTATCTCAATAAAACTAGGAGAAAAAAAAAGAAAACAACTTCATAGATACACATACAAAAAGAAATAGAGAATTCAACAACACTGTAATTCATCTAGACCTAACAGACAAATATAAAACAGTCCAACAAAACAATAGCAGAGTACACTTTATTTTCAAATGCACATAGAATATTCTCCAGAATATATCATATACTACACCAAAAACAACTGTAAAGTTTAAAAAGCATGAGATCATCTATCTATCTATCTATCTATCTATCTATCTATCTATCTACCTACCTACCTACCTACCTTCTCTGACCACAATGGTGTGAAACTAGGAATCAGAAACAAAAGGAAACTGGAAAATGCACATATGTGGATATTAATATATTCTTAAACAACCAATGGATCAATGAAGATCACAAAGAAAATTAGAAAATACTTAAAAATGAATTAAGATGATGTACAACATATTAAAAACTTACTGGATGTAACATTGGCAGTAGTCAGTGGGAAAATTATAGCTGCAAATACCAATGTAAAAAGCAAGAAAGACCTCAAATTACTAACCTTAGCTTACAGCTGGAAAGAACAGAAAAAGGAACTTCACACCTTCACGTACCATCAAACACATAAACAAACAGCAACAACAGAACTAACTAGGAATTAGAAGAGAAAACTAAACAAAAGCTGTCATAGGAAAATATTAAAGATTAGAGTGTTAATAAATAAAAGAGATTATTAAAACAATACAATCAATGAACCAAGCAGTTGGTTCTTTGATAAGATGAACAAAATTGACAAACTCTTAGCTAGTTTGGCAAGAAAAAAAGGAAGGAGATACAAATGACTAAGTTCTGAAATGAATGTAGTAAGACATTACTAAATTTACAGAAACAGAAAGGATTGTAAGAGAATGCTACGAACAACCATACACCAACAAATAATCTAGATAAAATTTACAAATTCCTAAAAATACAAAAATTATCTAAACTGACTTGAAAAGAAAGGGAAAAGAGAAAATTTCAATAGTTCTACAAGTAAATATACAAATCAAAACATTAAATCAGCAACCAAGAAACCTTCTAACAAAGAAAAATCCAGCATCGGATGTCTTCACTGGTGAATTCTACCAAACATCTAAAGAAGACTTAATAACAATCCTTCTCAAATCATTCAGAATAATAAAAGATAAGGAGACACTTTAAAACTAATTCTATCAGGTAGCAATACTGACACCAAAGCCAGATTAAAAAGTCACAAGAAAAGAAAATGACAAGACCACTTATCCTTATGAATACAGATGCAAAATCCTCAGTAAAAATATTAGCAAGTGAAATCCAAAAGCATATTTAAAGGATTATACATCATGAAGTAGAATTTATCCCAGGAAAGCAAGGGTACCTCAATATAAGAAAGTCAGCCTATGTAACACATCACATAAATAGAACAAAGAAAAAAATCATCTTAATTGATGTAAAAAAGAATATTTGATAAAATCTAGTATACTCTTTCATGAAAAAAAGAAAAACACTCAAAAAACTAGGAATAGAAAGGAACTTCCTGAACATAATAAAGAGCGTTTATGAAAAATCCATAGTTAACATTATGCTCAGTGGAGACAGAATGGAAGCTTTTCCCCAAAGATCAGGAACAAGACGAGATGCTGCTTTCACCCCTCATTTGACATTCCACCAAGAATTCTAGCCAGAGGAATTGGACAAGGAAGAGAAAAGGCTGGAAAACAAGTAAATTGTCTATATCCACAGATAACATGTTTCTATATATAGACAATTCCAAAGAATCCAAAAGGAAGGTACTTGAACTTATAAATAAATTTAGCAAAGTTTCATGGTAAAGATCACACAAAAATCACTTCCTTTTCCATAAAAGAGCAGACAATTTGAAGAATAAATTATAAAAGCAATTACATTTACAATAACATCTATAAAATACAATACAAAAATACCTAGGAATTAATTTAACCAAGGAAATGAAAAACTTGCTCACTAAAAACTACAAAATATGGCTTAAAAAATTTAAAGAAAATTACATTGAAAATAGTTTTCCTAAATAAATGGAAAGACATCACATATTCATGAATAGGAAGACTTAATTTTATTATGATGTCAATACTACTTAATTTTATTAAGATGTCAGTACTACTCAAAACAAGTTACAGAGCTAACATACAGCCTATCAAAATTTCAACTGCTTTTTTTGCAGAAATAGAAAACCTAACACTCAAATTCATTTGAAATTGCAAGGAGCTACACATGGCCTTTGAGCTTTTCCTTACACCTCTGACTTCTCTGGCCTGCTGCCAGTGTTGTTTATTCATGTTTACAGAGAGGAAGGTGTAAGTAAGGTTCCTATCCTTTGGCTAATTGAGCCCCTACCAGGTGTGCTGGCAGCTTTGGCTATATTACTTGTGAGGTGATTGTCCTTTTTTGTCTTCAGAGTGACTTTTGATTCTGGTTCTTTATGTGTTTTGTATGCAGCAGCACCTTGTCTTTTAGCAGAACTGTTCATCTGTATCCTGGTTTTTCCTAATTTTTGTTCCGCCCCCACAGGAAGAAGTTCTCTTTATTTTTTTAATATATTTTTATGGAAGTACAGTCAGTTTATAATGTTGTGTCAATTTCTGGTGTACAGCACAATACTTCAGTCATATAGGAACATACATATATTCGTTTTCATATTCTTTTTAACCGTAAGTTACTACAAGATATTGAATATAGTTCCCTGTGCTATACAGCATAAACTTTTTATCTATCTATTTTACATATAGTAGTTTGTATCTACAAATCTCGAACTCCCAATTTATCCCTTCCCACCCTCTTCCCCTCTGGTAACCATAAGTTTGTGTTCTATGTTTGTGAGTCTGTTTCTGTTTTGCAGTTAAGTTTGTCTATCTTTTTTTTTTTTTTTTAAGATTCCACATATAAATGATATATGGTATTTTTCTTTCTCTTTCTGGCTTATTTCACTTAGAATGACATTCTTCTTTTAAAATTATGTAGTTTTTTTGTGTGTGAAATTAAAGCCTTTATTAACCTTGAATAAATTTTATTATATATAATTAAATTATGTATTTTAATATATACATGTAAAATATTACAAAATTATGTGCATATATAATAATTTTTAATTTCCTCAACTTCCGTGACACTACTTAACTGTCTCCACTCTACATTTTCTAGGATTAGTTTAAGACTAGGCAACAGATATTGAACTCATATTTTCTTTTGCAGGATATATTCACACACCACTAGACATGAAACACTCATGATTCAATGTGATATATTTTTAAATAGAATAAATTTATTTTAAATAGAATAAATTAGAATAAATAGAATAAAATTATTTTAAATAGAATAAATTTATTCAATGTGATAAATTTTTAAAATTTTTAAATTTAAAAAAAAAAATTTCCTAATAAGAAAGTAAATGTTATCATGTTGAAAAACATTGGGACCAAGTAGAAATGATTGATTATTGCTAAATACAGAAAGAAAACAGAACAGAAAAGAGTTACTTTGCTCATACCCTTCATGGAATGATGTGGCTTTCCTTTCCATCTATGCAGTTGCTAGGTATAGTTTAAGGCTCGAGCTCTGCGTTTGTTGAGGGTTGAGGGTCCCCTTTATTACTATGTTACACAAGAGAATTCCCTTTCCTTTTAAAGGAGCTAGTCTCAAACTTGGTTGTTAATTTACAGAGCATTATTATTTATATAAACATAAAAATGACAAGAAGCTACAGGGTGTCTCCTACCCACCAGTCTCTGTTCTAAGTGCTTTACAAATATGAATTCATATAATCTCTAAGCAACCGTATAGGATCGGTAAATTGTCAGCTGTATTTTGCAGAAAAGGAAAGTAAGTCTCAGAAAAGTTAAGAGTCTTGCTTAAGATCATACAGCTAAAACGTGTCAGGATCCATATATTTTCAGACATTTCCTCAAACTACTGTATGTCTTTAGGAATAAATATCCTGTACTGTACTTACAGTGTCTGCTAAACCGTGTCCCTCAAAAAGATACATTAAAATCCTAACTCCTGGTACCTGTGAATGTGCTCTTACTGGGAAACAGGATCTGTGGAAATGTAATCATGTTGAGAGGAGGTCATACTGGATTAGGGTGAGCCTTAGTCCAATATGACCAATCTCTTTATAAGAAGAGCTGAGGATGCCCAAACACAGACAGGGAAGAACACCGCAAGAAGACAGAGGGAGAGACTGGAGTGATGTGTCTGCAAGCCAAGGAAAGCCAAGGATTACTGGCAAACACCTGAAGCTAAGAAGAGGCAAGAAAGGATTCTCCCCGGAAAACTCACAGGGATCATAAGCCTGCAGACTCCTTAATTCCATACTTCTTGCCTCCCGAATTGTGAGAGGATGCATTTCTGTTGTTTTAAGGCATCCAGTTTATAGTACTGTGTTATATATAGCAGCCCCAGGAAACCAGTAAGTATCTCAGAGTCTTTTTATTAAGTAATTAATTTAGAACTCTAAAATCCACACACAGTATTACCTTCAAATGAACAGGAACCTTAATATTAAAACAAACAAAAAAGAAAAAAAGAAAACAAACAAGGAAGCAGCCTGTTGGGTCTGGCTGCTGACCCCCGCCATCTCACTCTGTGTCTTAGGGCTGCACAGAGCATAGCTGTCAAAAATAACGAGTCCGATTTAGTGTTCTTATTTGACTGATGTGGAAACTGAGGCTTAAAGAAGTTTTTTCTCTAGTGGAAGGCCATCCTGACTAGTGGCTGCAGACCACTCCCACTCCAGTGTATTTGATTTTTTTATTGCTTTATAATTGTCTACATGATACTGGGCTTTGATTTAAAGACTCACTTCTAAAATAGCTCTTACGGATTTTCTCATCAGAATAATACATTTTATCTCATGAAAATGTATTAAATCAAAACAGTAAAAAGATGAAATTAAAGGTCTAATTAACACTTTATAGAAGAGCCTTAAACATTTGGTGGATTTACATAGAAGCATTTAACTCCCAATTAAACCCCGAGGCCTCTGTTGGCCAGTCAGAAAGCAATCTTAAGTTAAAGGAATAAAATAAATCCAGCAGCCAGAAGATATTTACATAGAAATAATGTTTTATTTCTTTCTCCTTTTTTCTTAAAAAATAAGCCACAAGTGTGAAAATTCACTTTTCCTATCTCTTCTCACTCCACAATTCTTTTACATTCTGAAACCACTAAGCATCTTTATTCTCGTGCTTTACTTTTCACAACTCATACACTTCCTCTCACCACAAACCTCACCCTTTTTCTCCACCTCTCTCCTTTAATCTCTCTCCCATGCTTCAGATTCTTTACTACAAAACCTAAGAAGTGTTGTCACAGAAAAAAAAAATCCACACAGAATGTGGAAATAACCTAAGCGATATATTTTATCTGACCCTATCACTTATACACATACACATATACTAGTTTGAATCATACCTCAATCAGAAGCATTTTACATTTTCACTAAGTTTTCTCCTAAAAGTTTGTTTTGTTTATCCTTTTAAACTACCTTTCTCATTACAAAATTAATATCCTAGACCATTATACTTTAATTGATACAAAGAATTAAGTAGATGTATGTTTTAAATATTTATCAAGATTATTTTAAGGAAACAAATGCAGTAGACACTGTTGATAAAAACCTAAACCATGGAAAAGTGAAAAAGGGATACTTCTATCTTTGTGCCCTGGCTATAGAGAGCTTGAAGGTGCCTCACTCTCATATTTGAAACAAATGGAAAAAAAACAACAAATAAACAAACTTTAAATTATGAGTGATTTGGAACATACTATAGAGCTAAGTTCCCAGAACAACCAACGTTCCAAAATCTAATCACAGACAGCAACTTGCAGAAAGAGAAAAGAGGTGGCACTGATGCACGTGGCACAGATGCAAATGGATGCTTGCAGCAGAAGTTTCATGTGAGTAACTGCCCAAGTGCTGAAGGCTGCATCCGGACCCATGGCACACTGTGATGCCTTTGGAAGCTGAAGGTATCGAGGACCTCATACTCTGCTGAAGGTATTTGTAACAAACCTCACTGGGTGTTCACAGAAAAGATTATAATGTGCCCTAAGAAAGTTTCCACTGTAAAGCAGTGGAGGCAGGGAACAGCACTTATATGGCATAGATCCTTCTCCATATCCACTGTGGAATAAAAGCCTTAATCTGTGGCAGAGGTAAGCAAAATATACTACTATCTTTGAGACACTGAAGACATTTTATTACATCGAAGGGAAGGAACTATGAGAAAAATTCTACTCCTGGAGAGGCAGAAGACTGTGCACTTGGCTCAGAAATAAACTAAGGGAGGAAAAGAAAAATAAGAAGACAACTTCCCCTAAATTGAGGACGCTGCGACTGCGCAACACCGCAGCTTAATCAAACTGACAGAAAATGTCTCTCAAGTCCCTACAGTGAAGCTGCTAAGCCTTGAGAAACAAAGTCAAAAACATAAGAGGGAAGAACCAGAGAGCTTGCAAAGAGATCATCTCTGAGGCCAAGCGCCAAAGGACAATTAAGGCTCGGCGTCAAGCAAACATTGCTAGGGCAAGCATTCCGCATCCTAAAGACATGGTATTGTACAGGAATTTGCAGCCAGTTGTGCAGTTGTAACAACAATAGCAATAGCATACCTCACCCAGCCCACCTTCTTGGGAGATTAAGTCAAACCCCTGTACTAAAGGTGTAAAAAAAGGAAAAGTGCACCCATTTCCAGGGCTAAAAACTATTACTTTAGTTTCTGTTGTTGTACACAAGATGGCAGGCTTTCAACAAAAACCATAAGGCATGCAATGATGCATGAGAAAGCATACTCCCAAGAGAGAAAGTTATAATCAAAACCAGATTAAAATATAACACAAGTTATAATTTATGATAGGAAATGTAAAATGGTCATGATTAATATATTAAAAGATCTAATGGAAAAGGTAGACAATAACCAGGATCATATTAACAATTTCAGCAGAAAAATGGCAACAAAAAGAATCAAATGGAAATGCTAGAAATTCAAAACACAGTAACAGAGAGAGAACGTCTTTGACAGACTCATTCATACACCTAACATAGCTGAGGGAACAATCAGTGAATTAGAAAATAGGGCAAAAGAAGTTACTCAAGTTGAAAAACAAAGAGGAAAAAATAGAGAAAAATACAAGTATACTTGGGAGATACTGAGGGTTCAGTTTCAGACCACTTCAATAAAGCGAATATCACAAATAAAGTGAGTCACACAATTCTTTTGGTTTCCCAGTGCATGTAAAAGTTAAGTTTACTGTACTGTAGTCTGTTAAGCGTGCAGTAGCATTATGTCTAAACAAAATCCCTTAATTAAAATACTTTAGTGCTAAAAAATGCTAGCCATAATCTGAGCCATGAGCAAGTTGTAATCATTTTACAATGGTAACATCAAAGACTGCTGGTCACAGATTGCTGTAACAAATATAATAATAGTGAAATGCTTGAAAGAGTCTGAGAATCACCAAAATATGACACAGAGATACAAAGTGAGCAAATGCTGTTGGAAAAATGGGGCCAGCAGACTCACTGGATGCAGGATTGCCATAAACCTTCAACTTGTTAAAGAAAACATAATGTCTGTGAAGCGCAATAAAGGGAAGCATAATAAAACGAGGTATATCCGTACAGAACACCTGAGATCTGTCTGACAGTATCACATGGTCCAGCTTATGTGAAATTAGAATCCCAGAAGAAAAACAGAGAATATGGCAGGAGAAACACTGTAAGAAATAATGGAAGAGAATTTGCTAGATGACAAATGTCTGATGACAAACTCAAATCACAAGGCTATATAAATCTCAGAAAACAAGAATTGGTGTAATTTTTTTTAAAGGCATATCATATTCAAGCTGTGGAAAACGTAAGATAATGAAATATCATGAAGGCAGACAGGACAAAAAGATACATTACATATTGATAAACAAATATATGAATTACAGCAGACTTCGTGTCTAAAACCATACAAACCAGAATCCAATAAATCTAACAAAGTATGTGTAGGATCTGTAAAATGAAAACAAAAAACAAACAAAACAAATGATGTAAGAATTGAGGTCATAAAAGAATGAAAAGATAATACCATGATCGTGGACTGAAGGATTCAATACTGTAAAGATGTTAGTGCTTCCCAAAATAATCCACAGAGTGAATGGGATCTCAATCAAAATCTAATTAGGCTTTTGGGGGGTAGGTATCAATAGTAATATTCTCAAATTCATATGAGAAAGCTAAGGAACTAAAATAACCAAAATGTTTTGGAAGAAAGAAGAAATCGTGAGAAACATACTGACAAAAATAAATATGTAAGTAAATGGGGAAAAAGAGACAATTCTTCACTACAAGAATAATTGACAGAAACAGAAAATCACCATTAAAAAAAACCCAAATTAATAATTTCCACAAGCAACATCCTCTGGAGGATGCTAAAATTTGTGGATAAAAGTTTAAGGAGAAATAGGATATTTGCATAGCTTCAAATATCTTCCCTCAAATATTTAGCAATTATAAGGGGAAAAAACAGTGACAGTGGAGAATCACTGCAGATATTACCTTAATCAAAAGATCAAGTTAACATTACCAGTAACACGTCTCTAAATTAAGTGCCACCTGATATGATGCACTGAGAGGAGCACATCACACTCATGGTATTGTTCCCAGTAATACCTAACCAGTATTTCATAATACAAAAACCACAGGGGAAAAAAAATTGGGGGATACTCCACAAAATAACTGACCAGAATTCTTCAGAAGTGTCCAGTCATGAAAGATTTGAATAAATTTTCTACTTTAGCTAATAGTATGTTACCAGGATTAATTTTTCACTTTAGGTAATGGTATTATGATTATGTAATATGTTAATATAAAGAGTAGTTAGGTAAAGGGTATAGAGGGATTCTCTGCATTATTTTTGCAGCTCCTCTGTAAATCAAAAATCATCTCAAAATAAACATTTAAAATGAGGTAAAAGTCTACAAAATCTACAAAAATGTGAATGAATAGAAAAAAACCTGTATCTCCTCACCATTCCACATGTAACATTTTATAAGAAAATAATATATGCATATATAATTTGAAGTGCCATTGATTATATTACATTATGTACAAATTTTTCTGTAAATTGCTATTTTTACTCAGCAAAATATTGTGAGTTTGTGACCATTAGAATACACAGAGACGCAGTGCATTTCTTTAAGAAGTTTAATTATATTCCCTAATGTGTTATGTTGGTGAATTTTCTATTTTCTCTCAATTCTATTCCTCTCCTTTTTTTCTCTCATCTATATCACAGAAGGGCTGAAATTCAGCAAACTATATTTCCTAGATATTTTGTAATTTGGTTTTAAGTTAAAGTCTATCTGTGGAAAATTTAGAGTAGGTTCTGTATTCCTGAATGGGCACTAATAGATACATATGGCTGAAACATCACTTGCTCAATGAGTTCTTTTAAGAATGATAATAGGGATTTTTCTGTCCTTTGATCTCTATAAAGAATGTTAAAATGAACATACATACTTATCTGATAATTTTAGAATAAATTATTAGAAAGGAACAATTAGATCATAGAGAATG
Organism: Camelus bactrianus; assembly: GCF_048773025.1. Classification (NCBI taxonomy): domain Eukaryota; kingdom Metazoa; phylum Chordata; class Mammalia; order Artiodactyla; family Camelidae; genus Camelus; species Camelus bactrianus. The sequence goes on from NC_133541.1 coordinate 70,546,971, forward strand.
GTCATTTAGCTTTTAAAAATATACACATTCCCTATTCTTCTACAAATGTCAAATGCATTTTTTACTCTCTCATTTGTATATGACTACCTGCTGTCTTATCTCTGTGATTAAGACAGACTAAAATAATGGTGGACTGATACTCAATTAGTGAAAGCTGGGATGCTTTGAAACATATAACAACACAATGATCTAAAATTTTAAAGAAACTTTCCTAAGGACAGGGTTTTCTAAATAATATATAAATTTCAGGGAAATAAATCCCCTGTTTTAACTTCTCTCTCTTATTGGGTCATTAATCACACTTTCAGTGTTTAGGCTCATAAGAGGCTGACTAGCTTCAGAAGTACAACTCTTTACCTTTAAAAGTTTAGAATCTTCTCTGCTTCCTGGCAATTGTGAATATGTTTGCTTACACAAAAGTTTATTTTCTAACATCATGACGCCAGACAATTTCAATGTGTATTAAAACTTGTCTGTAACTTCCCTGACCCCTTCCCATAAAGACATTCAGACCATGCCCATTCTTTTAAATCTGAGAGTCTTTATGACAGCCTTGTCAAATAATATTCTGTAGAAATGATTCTTGAAGACTTTTGAGGCTAGGTGAGAATATGGCATGTACCTACTGGGAGCCTCAGTCACAATGTAATTTGGACAGTGACTATGTGGCCAGCATGTAACAAGACCACAGGAAGTGACCATATAGACACAGAGCAACAACTACGTAGTAACTCCAGCTGTTTCAGCGTCCAAATGCTTGACTCTTTATAGCAAGGCACGAGACAAGTAACAGAAGAAGCCTTTAAGAGGATGGTAGGGACATCTCACAACTGCGTGAGTTAACCGCTAAGAATTGCCCAGCTGAGCCTTGGCAACTTCCAAGCAAAATTATGAGCAAAATAAATGATAGTTATTGTTTTAAGTAACTGATTTGGGGTAGTTATTGGGCAGCCATAGATGACCGAGAGTGAATTTATTTAGAATCATCCCTAGGGCTGTTACTGCACTTGGATACATAACCTGTTGTTCTGACCAAGTTAATTGCCTTGACTATTAAACTCCTAGAAGTGATAATGTTTCTGTGATCTTTCTGTATTTCATTCTGAGATGATCTGAGTATCTCAGAGCCTTTAGCTTTCCTGACAACTAAACTTGTCAAAATTCTTATCTTTCTTCATGAATTCAATTGAGTTGCTTATAGTAATGGAAAACAGTTTTGCATGAATCATCTTTCTGAAGCCTTCAATTAAGCAAGTTTCCTGCTAATCTTCTTCATTTGCTTGGGTGTCTTTTGACAGAAGAAATTTGAGCTGTGATGTTCAAGTCAATACTGTGCTCTCTATATTTTAAACAGCAAGAAAAACTCTCATCAAATGCTTAGATAACTACAGACCACTGTCTTCATTTCTTGGTCATCCTTTTCCTTTCAAAACCTTAAGCAAAGTTTGTAGTATCTAAGTGTATCAGGTCATAGGGATACTGAAGTCCATGTTAGCAAACTGATTCACTATAAGAATCTGGAAAAATTGCTTAAACTTGCAGGGCATAAAATAACACATCTGAGAAATATGTCCTTCATTTCCACCAGTGCTTATTCTTCCATTATCAACCTCTGAGTATATTTGAGAAATGCTTTTAGAAATGCCTAAAAATTGATGTATAGTAACTTCTAAATGTGACATCATTTCAAGCCTCAACAGGTGAAACAGAATTAAGTACCCCAAGCAAGAAGTTCAGAAATTTAAAAAAAGAGAGATACTAATTGCATATAGAAGTAATTGAGAGGTGCCATAAAAAAGGGGGGGTAAACTTAGCTCTCTTCCTATCACCTCTGTGGTGACTTGATGCTCAGAATATTCTCTCCTTGCAAGATTTTTTTTATTTGGCTCTTTCCTGCCTTCTGACATCACAAATTACAGGCAGAAAGGGAGAAAGAATACTTAAGTAATGGTGTCAGGAAATGGTAGTAAATTTGTACTTTAACAGCTATGTGTCGTATATTTAGTCAAGTAAAAGCTGAATTAAAATAGGAGACATATTTCATAATACTTCCATTATTCTCATGCTCTAAATTGATGTTAGATATATTAAGGTTTTAAACATTCCTTGATCAACTCATTTAGTCATTTTATCAACCCACTCCAGCCAATGTATTAATTAATGCTGTTAACAATGGGCTATCTGAAGACCCTAGGAAATGGAAATGGGCTGCAAACAGTTATAATTATTTCCATCAAATTGTTCTACTAAAATTTTAAACAAAGAGAAAATAAGTAAATACCTGCAAAATATGACAATTATTAATTCATTCTCAATAGATGAAGCCAAGTATGAAATTCCTTCAAATTCTGGAAAAATCATAAATAATCTAAAAATCAACCAATTAGGAATTAAGTTAAATTTATTTACTACCAGATGCAATCAAACAGCCATCCGTTAAATGTGATTAAACAGAAAATATGCATTCACACAGAACAGTCATCACATACTAAGTGAAAAAAAAATTTTTTTAATTTCAAAACCATAATGAATTATATACCTCTCCCTATGAAATGATGAAATAGAAGAGACTAGATTTACCCTCCAACATTAAAATAAAAACCAGAAAGCTGTACAAAATATATGAAAGAGCAGTTTTCAGACACTGAACAACATTCAGCAAAGGGCTGTGATATCTAGAGAAACTCATAAAGGCAAGCCTAAAAACCATTAAACTGATGACTAAGTATTTAAGTGCATACCAGGACAATGTCCAAACTAGTTAAAAGAAGACAATAAAACCCTGGAACCAACAATGTAAAATTCACAATGCACATTTACCCATTCAGAAGTTACCAGGCATGCAAAGAAACTGAAAAATGTCTTTTAACCAGGAGAAAATCAGTTTTAGAAATAGAACCCAGAATGGTAGAGATAATAGCTACCAAACACAGACATGGGGCAGGGGGGAAGCTTTCATAAACATGTTCCCCACATTCAAGAAAGTAGAGAAAAAGATGACTATGATGATGAGTGACAGATTGTATGTGGAAAAACCCAAATGAACTGCCTCAGTTTTAAAATTTATGAAATGAAAAGAACACTGGATTGGATTAACAACAGGTTAGACACTACAGAAGAGACTAGTACTACTGAAGACAACATAATAGAAAATATCCAAAATGAAACACACAAAGAAAACTGGAGTAAAGAAAATAAAGCCTTGTTAATCAGTAGGACAATATCCTGCCATCCAATATCTCTCTATGGTCCCAGAAAATAAAAAGTAAGGGAGAACAAAAAATTTGAAAAAAAAACAGGCTTTAGTAAAGTTCTCTTCATTTGTAGATGACATGATAGTCTATATAGAAAAACTTAAGGAATATGCAGAAGTGCAATGGAAATTATTAAATGTTTTCATCAGGTTGCAGGATGCAAGTAAATGAAAATTTAAATTAACAAAAATCAGCACCCACAACAATAGCATCTGAAGTGCATGATAGAAACCCATAAAGAGGAAATGATATGTGGAGTCTGCTGAAAAATTCAAATGCAAAGAAGATTATCTTAAGGAACATATTTTCATGCTGCATAGAGGATCATATATCAGTGTTCAAGAAAAGGCTGTGGTAAAATCTCCACGTTGTGTTTAATTTCCAGAGCCATATTCTTTCTTTTCATGAGAAAAAGCACCCATTTATATGTGAACATGCTGTCTGCAGGAAAAGGTTTGTAAGGAAGGTGTCTCCTGTGCTTGACCTGACAGGACGAAAATGAAGATCAAAATAAAATCATCTCGTAAAAAACAAAGTTTGCCCTCTCATCTCAGTCAATGTATCCCTCCTAAAAGGAAACAAGAACAGGGCTTATTTGCCTGAAAACAAAGGGTCACTGAACTGTAATAAAAACAAAGTGCTCTCCACAGTTGTAATGCTTACCCCTCAGCTAAATACCAGATTGCTTTGTTGAAAGAACTACAGACTAACGAGCTTGTTTTCTCTCAGAAGCATATTTTTCTTTATTAAAACCACTATTTCAGAAAGAAAAAGACTTCAAGGAAGTTCTAGAGATGACAAAGAAATGTCTGAAATTTAGAACACACAACATAAGATTCTATACGAATAGATATTGGTAGAAGAAAAGATAAGTGAACTTTTTATACATGGCAACTGAAACTATGCAACATGAATTACAGAGAAAAAAGATTGAAAAAACTTCACATGACTGAATGTTTGTGAAATTTGGTAATAAAGATTCTGAATAAATAATGGCTAAATTTTTTTTCTGAAATTTGCTGAAAACTACAAAACCACATTTCCAAGAAGCTCAAAGAACCTCAAGCACAAGAAATATAAAAATATCACATCAAGGCACTTCATAAGTAAATTTCCTAAAATAAGTGATAAACAGTTTAATAGAGCTACAGTAACAACAACAAAGGTTTCTTGTCATGAACAATGAAATAAATATTTTAAAGTAGGGGAGGAAAAAGTAGGCCAACTAAATCATTCTGTCCTCAGCAAAGATATATTTTGAAATTAAAGGCAAAATAAAAACTTTTTCAGACATAAAAATCTGAAAGAATTCATTATCAACAGATCTGTGCTACCAAAATCATCAAAGGAAGTCATCCAGACAGTTATTGACAACAGTATCAAAAAACAAGATAATAAGGGATAAAGTTGACAAAATACATAAAAGTCCTGCACACTGAAAACTGCAAAACACTGCACAAAGAAGTTTAAAGAGAAATGAAAAGGACAGATATTATGTGTTTATAGATCAGAAGATCAAATTTTGTTTAGATGTCAGTTATCCCCAAATTGATCTATAAATTAAATAGAATTCTAATCCACATCCCAGCAGGCATTTGAAAGATTATCTCTGATTTAAAAATTCAGGTGGAAATGAAAACAAAATTGAATAGTCAGAGCAACTTTAAAATAGGAAAGCAAACTTGGAGGAATTATACTGCCTGATTTTAATAATTAACTATAGAGCTACTCTTAAAAAAAAGAAGATGGTGTGTGTGGAGGGGTATGTGTGTGCGCTTGTAAATAATTACACTAAAGTCAGGACATATACAAAGTTGTCTCTATTAGTTGTTTTTTTCTAAGGAAGAGAATATGATTGTATAAGGATTCAACAGAGCTTCCACTTTATTGAGAAGGTTTGATTTTTTTCTTACTAGAACATAGTATTCGTATATTATTTTAGTAATTATCAATACATTTGAGGTAAAGCCAAAAAAATTAAATGCCATTTTTTTCTTATAATAATTTAACTTATTTGGGACTGCATTTATTTAGCAAAGATTGGATGAGGTTTTACATTCATTTAACAGTTGAAAGGAAAAATACTAATGCCAAAGAAAATGGGTAGTATTACTGAAGGCATTTAACATGTTGCGTTATTTTTCTTTTATTCTGTAAGTCACAGTCAACCTGTTGTGGTGGTTTCTTGATAGATTTTAAGGCACCGTACAAAATTGGGTATCAGAAGACTGACAGATTTCAATTCTAGGTGATATCACATGAATATTTTACCAACTGGAAATTCCTGAGAACTCCATCAGTGTATTAGCAATACACTGCAAATTCCCTTGATAGGAAAGGCAATAGGAGAATCAGGAGAGACTCATCCTAAAACCACACACACATACACAAAATTAAAGGAATGTAATTTTAACTTCCACTGCTGTGCTATCTTCAGTTCTGATGATTTCTGAGTGTAAAAGTACTTTCAACTAACTATGTTTGACTTTAATGTATGACAAGTATTTGATTTTGCTATTCATCTTGTTATATAATAACTATTCCTGAAGGCCATAAAATGCATCCTATTTTAGAGTCTGGAATATCAGTCATAAACTCAAGTTATTAAAACTCAAGAGATAAAAGTTTCTATATAAATTATTATAATACAAAAGGGAAATGATTCCATAGCCTGGCTGGAAGATAAGCGCTACATTTGGGAATAGGCTTAGAGGGTTTAGCTGCACTGATGCATTTCACATTGCTCCTCACAGAGGAGAAACTGCCATAGAAAACCCCTGGAAAGCAAATGATACGTAGGCTGCATCCATGCATTTTAAAAATGTCTATTTTAAAAGCTGTTCAATTTAATTAATAACGAAGCAAAAATATTATTTTCTTCTATGATTACAGCTTGCTGCCTTGCTGTTTCCTAGGAGAAGTAAAGCTTAGTGAGATATTCTCACTCTAGGGAAAGAAATTATTATAGGTTCACAGAATGCTCGCTTCAGAAGGACTCTTAGAGCTTAGTTTTCTCATCTCCACATTTTATAGATTGGAAATTTTAAAAAGTCTTTTCTTCAAAAGGCGATAATTCCCCTTATTTTACCTAACCATTATTCATGAAGCCCTGGCTAACTTGAAAAGACTGCATCATTTTCTTAGTTACTTATACAGGTGACTCACTACTCAGTCACGAAGTAGAGGAAGGGATCAGCTGGCGGGATTCTAGGAGCTGGTAAACATGCACATCATAACTCAATACAGAATATGGTTTTCACCTTTTTTCTTCTGGGAACAGGTTACAGAGGATCCAGAAGAATAAGAAAAACATCAACCAAAAATATACAAGGGAACAAAGAAAGAGGAAAGGAGTACTGTTCCCACAAATAACCCTCAACAATCAGCACTCTATTATTCACTAAGAAAAATATACATTGTAGAGGAACATGATATTCTGTGGTTTTGAATGTCATGACCATTTTTATTTTGAGATTTTTGGGTTAGGTTCTTTTAATGTTGTTGCATCATATATTCTCAGCTTCTATGGTAACAGATATTTATGTTCAAGAATGGCATTTGAAAAAACCAATAAATCCTATAATTAAAGATGTTTTCAGGTGATGCTGAGCATTGTGAAGTATTCCACAGGGCTGGATCAAGCATCGAGCCACATTATGGATGAGCCATCTGACCAGCACTGGGATCCTCAGAAAGTTGTCTCTGTTAGGACAAAGCCTTGCTGTGTTAAAGCTGATAAGACGAAAAAGGGAATGTAAAAGGTGCTATGCAGGATGCCCACAATTCAGCTGCTAACCAACCTCCTACACACTGCCCAATCCCAACCAGTGAGCTAATATTACTATAAGACAGAGACAGCCTCACATAAAGCAGGAAGAGAAACTCTTTTCTAAGAGAACATAATGGAGCTGTGTGTTGTTGTCAAGGGAAAAACCCCACGGCAGTGTAAAATAGAAAAGATCTAATTAGAATGTGCAATCTAACTTCTTACTAACTTAAGATGCAGTTCCCGGGGAGGAGACTTTAATCCCTAATTTTAGTCAAAGGGCAAATGTACAATTAAGCTAACACAAATGCTTCAGCCAATCATTTAGGAGAATTCTATTAGCCCTGGACTCCCTAACATGCCACAGCTTAATAGAAGTACCAACTGCACCAAACTGCTGTTTGTCAGGCTGAAAAGAGCACAGCCCAGTGCACTGCCCTACAGACGCTCTGGTCTCAACAGAATGTGGAAATAAAATAGAGCATAGGACGCAGAGTTGCTGGAATTGAAAACAAACTTTTCCCCTCATGCATGGAAAATATCTCATTTATTTCCAACCCCCAAATTTTCCTGCCAGCCACTGTTGGAGCCACCACATATAGCGAGGCTTTGGCCACCAAATGAACTTGAAAATAAGTATATGAAATCACAGGCTTTATTGAAAAACCTGCCAGAATAAGGAATGCTACTTGTGCCAGTAGCATTGGTGGCCCGAGTCTCCTTATGTGTAAACAAGGAAAGGGAGTCTATTCCAGAGAGTTAGTGATGAGTTAAGCACCGTTGGTTCCCACAGCCTGCTCCTGTGAATAAGCAGCCTTGTCCCTCCTGATGATGACGCTTGTCCTGTGACTGGTGATGGTTCACTAGCTCCTCTTCTCTTCTTGCAAAGGGCCCTTTAGGAAAAGGAAATAATGAGGGAGCTTTGGAAACAAACCTAATTTCAAAAAAAAATCTGGCCTTAGTTAGTATGACGCACTGTTTCATATCCTCTAACTCAACCAATTTAAATTTCAACTCAAGTGCACTCCATTACATTTATTCAGTACTTTTTAATTCTCACAATATTATAGTCGATATAGTTGATGTCACCTAGGTGTCAGGGAATACACAGGAAAGTAAAGCACAGACTCTACTCGAACTTACAGTTTACTAGTAAAAATTTAAAGTTCACAAATAAAACATATCAAAGTGTAAAACTATGAAAGAGGACAAACAAAATGTCAAGAAGAATAAAATAAAAAGACATCATGCCCACTCAGTCATGAGGATCTGCCCCCCTGCCCAGAACTGGACATGTTAGGAAAACTGGTTCCTTGCTCAAAACACACTACTGTCACTTGCTTAAAATTTTGTCACAAAAATCTACAAATCTTCCATGATTAAAAACATGAAAGATATCTCTAGGGTTTCACTCATATATCAAAGACATGGAATTTTAAAAAGAAGTATTAAAAGTGTCACCATTTGCAGATAATCATTTACTTAGAAAGTCTAAAATCTAATGGTGATTATGACAAACTACTAGAATTTCTCTGGAGTTCAAAAAGATGGTGGTTTACAGGTCAACATGTTATGTATTAGTGTCAGAACAGCACCTGGAAAAAAACAACTAGTTACACAGGCAAAATATTTGGGTTAGTTTTTTTGTAAAATTGTTGGGTAGTAATTAAATAATTTCTCTAGTGAATATATTAGACAGTGGAAGTTACTCAATATTTAACTATTTACCAAGTGTTTACTGAATGTTGATTCTGTCTTGGTAACTTACCAGGACAACAGTGGCTAATTACAATGTAGGAATTAGTCACTGACCCCAAAGGCCAAAGGCCATCTGCTCCTATGCATAGATACATGTGCTGACTAAGTCACATGAAGCTTGTTTTATTGTGTGTGTGTGTGTATGTTACGGTTATTTATAATAGCTTACATCATACATTTTCTAATTGGAAACTGGAGGAACAAATCAAAAAGGGATACATTTATTCCCTATTTTAAATTATTCTTAAAGGACTGCTAAACTGAGATCTTAATTTCCTTTATATTTTCTTTGTAATTGGCAACATTCTGTGACTCAAACTTCGGCTTGTCGTATTATTTAATTTTGAATTTCACAAAGATTAGTATAAAATTACTGAGTCTTCTAATATAGTGGTAAAATAAGCATAATAATTATATCACAGACTTCAAGTATTCTTTAGTGGTTTTCACATTAATTTCTAGTTTCACGTTTTTAGGCACTTAGCCAGACTTGGTTAGGAGTATTGTTTCTCTGGTCTAGATTTCTCTTCTTGTGCCATTTAGATAATGTTTCTCTGCCTTTTCTTTAGGTTCTGAGTTCTTGTTACACACAAGTCTAGGCAAGAATTACTTTTTACGGGACCATTATTATTAAGCACAGAATTATTTAAAAAATCTTGTGTGCAATCAGACTTTACATTCTTAGTTATCTTATTTTTGAATCAATTGTATTTTTAAGACAACATTTCTTCTCTTAATTACCCTGTTGAACATATGCCATTTTCTGTCTATTGTGAAAGAAATAATTTAATTGTTTTTGGGTTAACCTGCAGCTTTTAATTTGTCTTTCATCAGTCTTCTCTTCTGCTTGCTGCTCCTGAGTTTCGTCTCTCTATTCTAATCCCACACTATAGGTTTGCACATACATGTGAGGAGTGATGTGGGGAAGAGAGAGGGGGACATTGTATCACGGATTTACTCTGGTTTATCCTGGTTCCTAGAAGAAGGAAGAATTAGATCTAGAATGCATTCACACTGAATGTAAATCCCTGAACTGGTCATACATTTAATGTCACATTATTATGTTTAATCACTGGCTGCACTGGCTTAGGAATTTACCATCACCAAATCATGGTGACTGTAAAAGTTTGTGGGACTTAATAATTTACCAGTTCTCTCCTCAGGCTTATGTACACAGCAAGCTAGAAAAGGGTCAAAGAATAGAGCCAATTTTATTAGTGGCCATATTGTATCTATAAACTTGCAGATACAAGGATTTTGACCTATTCTGTTAGAAGTAATGGCTAGGACTTGAAGCCAAAATGAAATTGTCTACTGCTTACTCCCGGATCTAAACTTTAACACCTGCCATTGGATTTGTGGGGTTAGGAATTTACCCTCCTGCATACCTGCACAATCTTGGTCTTCTTCACAGACCTGGTATCAGGGCTGCACTGCAACTTCCATGGGCCCTGGTCAGTTCTGCCTTCACTGCAACATGTGATTGAGTTGGTATAAATACACTATATTGTGTGCTAAAACATTTCCTTCAGCTTAAAAGTTTATTATTTTCTTCTAATTTTAAAAGAAGTTAAAACATTTGTGTGGGCCCCTAAAAGTACTGTATGCCCTAGACAATGTACCTACCATTCTTAATGGACAATTTAGTCCTGCCTGGAAGAACAGAGATGAGCAGAACAGCTCTTGTTGTTGTTGTTGCTCTGTGTGTGCATTTGTTTGTTTGATGTGCAGGAAATCTTCCATTGATTAATATGGCCTAATGAGTGTCTGGCTCTTATCCTGACATCTCATCCTAATTTCTCCCCTGAGAAAATCATAGCTTCTCAAAGAGAGGAGCAAGTGAGGGTACAGGGAAGAGAGGAAAATGATCACTTCCATCCTGCATTGCCCTAGGGAAAAGAGTGAAGGTCCCCTTCCTTCTACGGAAAGGCTTGCGACAACAGGCAAGCCTCCCCTGAAAGACAACATGGTCTACATTTGACTCTCCTCCTTTCTACAAAACACTTTAGACATAGCAGGTCAGACATAGTTATCATTTATTTGAAAAATGTACAAAGTCACATTTGATAATTTCAGAGGAATGTGGGTTTTCTGCTTTTCCTACTTTTAATAGTGCCTTCCTTCAAATTATTGAATGCTGATTCCTAACATCATATTTGGCATTTGTAGGTACTTTAGCACCTGTGTGAAATTAATTGTCAAATTCTAAGTCTTTTTTTGAACCATCTCTTATACTTAGGTATTCATTTTTAAACCCTTTAAAATATATTTTTTCCTCCTAATTACTTTATCCTGGTTAATAGGTACAAGATCAAATATTCAAATGAGTTCTATCAAAGATATGAGTCTGAACATGGGAGCAATGCTAACTTCACTATCACGAGAGAGGTATTCCAGATTAAAAATCTAAAGTTACACGTGAACCGACTTTCTGGAAGAAGGAAATAGTTAAGACTACAGAATTCTTAAAAGGGGGGAAAATGGAATGTGGTCCCAGCATAAAGATAATATAGGTAGTTAGTGCACATCCAAAAAGCAGGCAGTTAATAGACAGCTTCAAGTATATATAAAGTATTTATATATCTATGGTAACTAAATAATTTTCAGTGAGATCTGGATGCAGTTCTCAAAATAACAATCAAGTCTCCAGGTGGGAGTGGACATCAGATAGGGAATGCAGTTCACAAGAGGGCATTAAAGAAAACATAGACATCCCGCTTTGTTTTACAGGCGTTCTGCAGTCTTGAACAAAATTTTTATTTTGACCTTCCTCTTACTGCCCCTTTTCCCTATAATAAAATTCTGTTCTTATTATCATAAGACTATCTTTCTTCTTGGTATATCTGCCCCCTCGTAAATGGAGTATTTATTATCTTAATTATCATTCCTCCAGTAGTAGTCAAGTTCTTAAAGAACTGGGGTTTCTGGGAAAAATTAGGTGCTATGATCAAGCCACTAGTGATTTCAAATTTACAAGGTAACTTAGGGCTGCCTAAATGATGCTGGCATAGGATCAAATCTGGTCTCATTTCATTAAAGTGATTTTATACTTTGAGAGTATCTTTTTAGTTGATTAACTCATTTATTCATCTACCTGATAAATATTTATTGAGCACTTGCTCCTTCTGGATATCATAGTGAACAAGACTGAGGATCCCTTCCCTTACAGAGTTAACGATGATGGAAACAGCTAAAATGAAAACAGTTCACTGCTAATCACATCTCCTGAGAGATGGAGAGCTGCAGCACATGTATGTATTTTTTTTAAACAAATTTACCTACAGAAAATAATAATAAATCAATTTATACATTGCCTATAAGTTCTCAGGCATAATCTTACTTAATAATTTATAACCATTTAATAGATAAGAAATACAAAACTCTGGGAAATTAAGTAACTTGCTACAACTCAACAGTCAGGAGTTTGCATTTCTGGACTAAGACCGAGGCTCCCTGAGGGCAGATGCTTAATTAATATAACATACTTGGTCTATTCATTTTCACAGACAGATGTTTAGACAGCATGAACTCCACTTTATATATACATTAGGATTGTATTGATTGAATCACCAGGTAAAGAGCATATTTCATAAAATGTGGCTCCAAAGAAATTCATTACCGTTTGGGGCAGCCCACTTTCAGTGAGGTTACAGCTGTTTAGATAGCACAGAAGAAAGTCAAAGGTAAAGAAATTAATGACAAATAAAATGTCTCTGAAGAGTTAAAATGGTAATTTACTTCAAACCAGTTATATATTCCAAATCACATTTCTCATTATGAAGAACAATTTGGAAAGGACTCATTTTACATAAAGTTCAATGAATCCTGTAAGTCAAATAAATAGGATGATTTTACTACTGAGATTTCTTACATGTTTTTGTTATTGTTTTGATAGCACAAAAAATAGGATTTTTCTCTGAATAAAAATTATTATTGTCTTTATTAGTTAAAAAGTCCCTACCGTTTGACAAAATTTCAAAATCCAACTGCTTACTTATTAAAAATAATGTTTCAATTCTCAGAATGTCTTCTTTCAAATTAGCAGAAAAAATAATGCCTAAAAACACTACCAAGAAAATTTCTTTATCGTGCAAGCAACTCAAAATAAAAGTAAAAACTTCAATTTCAAATGATAAAATTCTTCAAATTCTAGGCATGGAAAAGTGTGATCCTATATAATTTAAGTGACCATTTTACCTTCTGGATATTGCTGCTGAACATTTAATTGTGACCCAAATGAATGTTCTAACGTTTTAGAAACCATGTTCTTCTGAATAATAACAGAAATAAGATTCAGGTGGCCACAGAATACTTACAATAGATGATGTCCAATTAAATGGTGGTGCCCTTGAAAGCTTTTGTGTTTAGGCAGCAGGGTGGGAGTTATTTATTAGTCATAAACTATCCATTCTAAGAAGTGGAGGTCAGACCACTGCATAACATACTAATTGTTCTATTTCTGCTTTTTGAGAATAGGTATGTTGAGCATCAGGACAGTGACAAAGAAAACCATTTAGAGTAGGCATCAGAAGACTGGCACCAAATGGACATAAAATAGATACATTGCATCTGTGGAAATGTATCCCTTATTTCTGACACAGCTCTCATTGTTAGGCTCTCCTTGAATATTGTAATGATCACTGCTTTACACAGAGTTCAAGGAAACAATCATGTGCCATCACTAAAGGTATTTCTGTGCAGAATCTTAAAAAGAATTCCCAGAGGTGAACACTGATAAAAGGGCTGGATGAGAATGGGTGTTAGGGGGAGACCTGTCTAGAAAAGCTAGGTCAAGTCACCTCTGGTCATATGGCTAGAAGAGAAATGCGGTGTGCACACCAAGAAGTTGTTCTTTGTCTCCCTTACTGTTCTTCATTCTTAATAATTTTTTTTCTCATGTACACATTTAAGATCATCAAGAGTCAACTGAAAAACTCTGAATTTCTCACCTGGCTTCTCATTCAGAGCAATGGAAAAAAGCCGTACGACATTCATTACTTGTCCAGTCTGATTCATATTCTTAAAGTCCACGGGAGTTTTATATAAATCTTTTCCAATCATAGTTATTTTAAAATAGTGATAAATAAAAATGACACCTCAAGAAGTACAAACATATATCCATACTGTAAGGTGATATTTTTATTCACTTGATAATACAAATGATTTCTATCATGAATGATTTTAATAAATTACTTTAAAATCTCACATATAACTCATAATACAAGAGTTTTTATAGAGTAGCATAATTTTAATGTTAATTATTGACCATATTAGAGTCATGACTGACAATTACCATCATTATTTGTATGCTAATATTTGACTCAAATATATTTGATTCCCATAAACAATATTGATATATAGGAAATACGGGAAATCCTGGAAGAGTTTAGTTGTTCAGAGAACCTGGCAACATTACATGGTCAGTAATTCAAGATGAACTTTCTTAGGTTAACATAGCTTTTTGATCATATATTATAGCAGGTATTAATTGGTATTAGAGATGTAATAGACATAGAAATCAGTGAGAGCACAAAATAAAGACAGTGTTCCTTTAAAGAAGGAACATACAGTCATCTAATCTACTTAAGGGGATTGTACACAGATCCATACAATCACAAATATCTCTATGTGAATTGTGAAATTCGAGTTACTGACAATAGCAGAGAGAGCAGAGGGAGAGAATCATGAAGGATGTGAGGGCAGTGGGGTTGTGGCGGTAGAGTCCTGAGGAATAACTAAGATACATACAAGCGAAGAGCAATGGGATCCCATTGCCAGGGGAGGTATGTTGTAAGCAAGTAGTAAGAAGTCAAAGTGGATTTTACATATATAAAAATTAAAAAATAGATCCTATTGACTGTTACGATTGGAGAGTTCAGATTCGGTGACAGGAAATCTGGAAATTTTGAGAAACAAGTTCAAAGTGATCACAGTCTTTCTTGTCAAAATATTGGTTGTATCGATAGTGTGTGTGTGTTTGCGTGTGTGTGTGTGTCTGTAAGAGAATGACATGAAGAAGGTAATGTTTTACTACAGTCTAATTGGCTGCAAAATGCAGGACTGAGTTGGATGGACGAAGAAATAACTTTGGTGGTTAGGATAGAATGATAGGACCTGCACCACAGTGGTTTCCATGTGGATAAAAAGGACATTTTAAATAGAGATTATATTAAGAAAGAGGACCATAAAAGGCTTTAGGATCAATGAGTTGTATAGAATAAAGTAGATATGTAAGTATAATATGTAAATATTTTAAGCCTCCATGATTTGGTCTGGGGTGGCTTGTTTTGGTTTAAAAATGATGAACTTTCTTTATTTTCAGCTTGAAGTGAATAGAAAACCATAGATGGTTCTACTCACCATGTATAAGATGGTTTTCTTTGCAACCATGTTTGCTGCTTATTGCTTACTTTTGAGCAACCTTGTGTTGAGCATGGGTCTCTAAGCCAACCATTGTTTAGATTCACCATTTTTCTCTTATCATTAATGAAATGCTAAATGTCAACATATATAAATATTAGTTTCCTGGGGGAATTTACCCCTAAACGAATACTACATACTAGAGTTCATCATGATCTAAGAAAACAATGGCTTCTATTTAGACACTGTTTCACATGTTAAATTCAATGATGGGTTAGGTCTATAGCAGACAGAGTCCACCATGTATTCTCTACAGCACTTCGAGCTTCAGGAGGAGTTAGAGGTGATAATTTATACACTATATTGTGGTTGTAAATGAAAGGATTTCTATTGGGTCTCATAAGTCTTTCATATATCAGGAATCTACAATAAATGCTACTTTTTATCATTTTTCCTATAAATATTAATATAAACTCTAAAATTAAAAGAACCCAAGAATGTCTTTGGAGCTTCATATTTGAATTACATGAATGGTCATGTCTTATGAAAGTCTCTTGCACATCGGTGAGAGAAGACATCTGGTGAGCAGTTAGCTAGCAAAGGAAAAAATATTCGAACCAATTTCTGGAGCCTGTGGTGAAGAGAAACAGAAAAGAATTTAAGAAATGTACTGGGAAGGATCCCAGGGAATCAGTAATAGAAAAGCCCAAGTGCAGTTCCAGAAAGATGACAGAGTCTTCCTTTATCGTGGCGTTGTCAACAATACTTTTGAGAACATTTAGGTAGCTGAATGGTGTAGACCATGAAATTAGGGTGTAAATAAGAAAGATACTAGTCTGGATTGGAGAAGGTGGAACTTGAACTATGTCTACAGTATGAATATAATTAAAAGATGCATGAGGGACTAAAACCTATCCAAGGAATTGTTGGAAGTAAAACACAAAGGCATGTAAGTAGAAGGCATGAGTTAGTGCCAATCAAGAGACCAATTTGGATAAAACATGATCCATGGAAGCAAAAGGAGTTTCAACAGGGAAATACAGTGTGAGCGGGATGATGTGAATTCTTTAGGATCCAGTGAAGGAATGTGCACCTCTGCAGATGCAACAAGAGAGGCATAAAAGATGTTTGAGAGATAAATTTGTGCTTAAGTGCTTTTAACGAATTTTACTAAGCCATATTTATGATTATTCTGGTGGCACTAGGTGGACTATTCTAAAGAAAAAGAGACTAGAGCTAGGATAGGTGAATAGAAGGCTCATGAAATAATTCAGGAGTAAGTGATGAAACTTGAATGTCTCCATAATATGTAACTGAAAGTTTACTTTCACTATTATGTATTTTAATTTCCAGATACAAGATAATACAGTGGAGATATCATGAGATTTGTAACCAGAGACATCTGGATTACATGTCTTTATCCAATAATTACTAGCTCTGAAATATTGAGCAAGTTATTTATCTTCCTGAGTTTAGGGATAGGATTGTTCAGAGATAAAATAATGTCATATATTTCTATCTCTGTTTCTGTTATCACAATTATATGTATCTCATATGTATGTACATATAATAATAGTACAGTGCCTGACACACAATTCTTAGTAAAAATATTTGTATGCTGTGTTATTTTTTTTTGTCCCTTATTTAACATCAATATGTATATTTATTTGTTTTATCTTACTACCCTCACAATAGCCTTTCTTTTGGCAAAGTGCTTAAAGTACCTATAAATTGCTCGAAGAGAATAATTTGAAACTATATAAATACCGTAAAATAAAGTGGTCCAGTGAAGAGTACAAAATGATTGTGCTAGAAGGGATGCACTGTGGGAGCATGCCATACATAACTGGTCAAAATTTTCTCATGTGAGAAAATTCATTTACCTTTTGCAATTGAGAATTCTGGATTTCTTCTTAAAATTCCTTGGGAGACAATCATTTTTCTCATTATAAGAAAATATTACCTAGAATATATATTAGGAATTAGCCACATTTGGTATTTTACATATAATGTTTTTCTAGTCCTCCTATGGATTTTTAAACACCCTTTAGACCATGAGAAGATGTTCAATTTAGCAGGGTACATTTGCCCTTCATAGATAGTAAAATACATTCCTTTATCTCCTCATTTTATACAGAACTTAGCTGTCTGTATTTCCTATTCACTAGATAAGCAGCAAGTCCAGAGAGAGTTACGATACATTTATTTTCCTCAAAATGATACACTTTTCAGACACTTACAAGGTAATTTAAACCCTGAGCTCAATGGTTCAAAGACAGTATGTTAGAAAAAGGCATTGTAGGAGATGGTTATTAAATCCTTTGGTTCCATGTGACTATTGTCATGAGCACTTTTTACACTCCCCACACAAACACCCTCTGCTTCTTTTCTTTTTTCCAATGATAGGTTTATCTTTATCCAGAACTCAGGGTCTCTCTCTGATAGGCTAACTTTTAATATCTCTTCCATTTTCCTAGCTCTGTAATCTAAGCCAAGTTACTTAAATTCATCTAGAATACTGAGGAATAATGCTACCTCGAATTTAGTGCATATAAAAATCCTTCCAAAATACTTACTATCTTTAGACAAGGCAAGAATGGGTTGATCTCCCATGACCAAAATGTCAAATTATTTTTGGATGCCTACAGGTTTCCTTGCTCCATAACAGCTTTAATGGATAGTAAGAACAATTTTTAATACCAATCAGATTTCAGTGATTTACCTGTAGAAATCAATTCAATCCAGACCACAAATGAGAATGAATATGAAAATTAGGTAGGTATTATTATAAATTTATATTCACAAATAAAGAAATCAGGGTCCAAGACTTTGAGAGATGTGTAGTGTCAGGCTTCATAGCTCCATTTATGGCTCTTCCTGCACAGCCAGCCAGTGAGTGTGGTTTTCACATCTCTGTCCTGCGTCTGAACCTTAGAATTAGCCCCAATTTTGAAAAGAAAGTTTCATTCTATTGAGCTTAGCTCCCTTCAGGTAGGGTATAAGGTATAACAAAGAAGCGGCTGAAGTTCACCATATTCAATGATCTCCCACAATGACCATGTAGCATGTTGCAGATCTAAGCGTTTTGCGTCTGGGCCATATTTCAATACGTGCATTATATCCAACCTGCCACACCTTTGCCCTTGAGCTGTGGTTTGGGCTTTCAGTGGATCTGCGATGGAGAGAGCCTTTACGTGTGAGTTACCTGGTAGCTCTTAGCCTACTTTCATTTGCTGGGTTATATTTTCTGTCCACCAAAAACAGATCTCTTATTTTAATTTACTCTGCCTATCCCTCTGTCCCTATTAGCCAACATTATATAATAAGTATATCATCATTAATAACCTATTTTATAAAGTCTTCTGCAATGACTTCAAATTTCCACCTACATCACCTTGAGAATGCCATAGTTACTCTATTTAAATAATGCATTCTTATTGAAGGGAATACTCAAAATATATCAATTTCTTATCTCTGTTCTGCTAATAAAGATATGTTACCTCAGTTCTCAATTCCTCACACCACCTTCCTAAAAACAATCCTAATACAGACACTTGGGATATAGATAATGATATACTCAGATGACATGCACTGTCTTCTTAATCCTTAAAGATACTTTGTGAAAACTGTCATGAAAATGTAGGTGTGATTGGAAGATAGGAAAACTGAGGCTCAAAGATGGATATATGATAGATTTTGCTTATCTAATTTATGAGCTATTAAATCATGGCAACTAAGGAAAAGCTTTATTTCTCCCAAACTATATTTGCCCTTAACATATCAACTTCCACATCAACTGTTAATTTAAAAAACAAGTAAATAAACAAACTAGACATCTGAAAGACATTAACTGATAAAGTGATAATGGCAGTCTATATAACATCCTGCATAAATCATTTGAATCTACCTTTATCTAATATATTTCAATCAATTATACAATTAAACACATTCCTTTCTGTTGGAAGGTGGCTGGCACTCACACTACTACACAATTGGAATTAAGCAGGATCATCTCAGATACTTTTCTAAGTAAATGTCTAAATTCTGTCAACTCTCAGTTTGACAACATGAAGTTGCTTTGACTGTCCCTTTCCCATGGAGAGTTTCATTATGTTCAGGTCATTTTACACTTGCTATATCTTAATCTTTTAGCAACCTCAAGATAATTTAGTTATACCCTCCCTTAATATTTACACCGAGCAAGGAAATCCCTCCTCTGAGCTGCACAGAACAAACAAACTATGTGGAATTTCCCACATGTTAGAATGTAGCAGATTTGAGTTATAGGCCATGAAAGCTGACAGCATATGGTTTGGGCTTGGGCAAATCTGAGTCTAAACTCCAAATCAAACATATCCAAATAGTCACCTAATTCTTTGAGGTCCAATTATTTCACCTATAATGACCTTAAATCTAAGATATTGTGAAGGCAGCAAACAAAGGGTTATATGTAAGACACCTGGCATACCTGGACAATAGAGTTAATAAATGAGGAAAATAATCATCATCATTACATTTGTATATTGAGAGAATATATGGATTCAAATTTCTGTGGTGTCACTCACTAATTTCATAACTTCCATAAGATAACTTATCTGTTCCTGGTTTAACAATATACACTTATAAGGCTGTTAATTTATTTTAATAATATAGTTTTTGTGAAGTCATATAGTAATTAATACATGAAATATGGTAATTATTTAAAAATTGAAAAAAAAATTTCTTTTTATACACATTTATTTTTTATAGAACTATGGAGACTGCTTTGCACATAGGATGACTTTATTAATGAAATAATGAAAAGATGAATATTTGGCTAAATAATCATTTAAGGAATATAATAAATAAAAGTTTGTAAATTATTTCAGTGACATCCTTGAGAAAATATAATGCACAGTTTTTCTGGTATAAAGAATCAGTAAATATCATTTCATGTTTATTGTTTATACAATTCAGAGATAAAAATGATTTTACTATAGAATCATTTTTTAATGCTATCGTCAGCACTCTTGTAACCATTAACAATCATTAGCATTAGTGGGAGTTCCTAAGGCTTCTTGGAAATACACACTTAGATAGCAACTTTCTTCCTTTAAACATGATGGATAAGCAAAATAAAATTACATCTTTTGCCTTTAAAGATATGTTTGAAGTTTCTATATCATTAAAATGGTACAATACTCCTTATCATGTTTAAGACTAACCCTTGAGGAAAGAGCAATACTCCATGGACGTTAGCCTTGTTTGATCATAGTTTGGAGATATATATACATAAGATGAAATTTTTTGTTGCTTTAATTGCTGATATACATATATCGAGAGAAGGACAATAAGGAAAATGTTAAAATTAATGTAGCAGATATGTAAAAGATAATACAATGAGTGGTAAACAAAAATATAAATTTAATTTCCAATACTGACAAGTGTTATCCTAAACAATCCAAAACTAGTACTATTGTTAATATTTCATATTGAAAATATTTGCAACTATATGAACCAGTTAATTTTATTTACTTTTTTCTCTGTTCTGTATATTTGAACCCAAAAGATGCAGTATAAAATATAACTATTACTACAGCAGAAACAAAAGATGATTTGGCACAAATAGTGAGTATAATTAATTCTTTGTAGACAATGAGTGTGTATCTGGGAGACCAAGTGGAAAAAGGTATATCCCAAAATGTAAAATGATGAATTCTAAAATATTTTATATATTATAATGCACATATAAAATGAATTTGTCCAGTTATAAATATATCCTCAAATAAAGTATTATATACAATATATATTCTGATTAAAATATTTCCCTTCCATTTGTTAGAGATGCAGCTGTTTATAATATCACACAATGCACTATGATGTAGTACTAATTGTCAAAGCAGTAAATTCAATATGATCAATGCAGATTTATAATCTTGCTGAAAGACAGTAAATTTAGTAGAAAAAAGTCATCTTTTATACTGAGCAAATAACTAACATTTAATGCGCTTGTATTAGGTAAGTGGTAATAGGGGTAAAATAATTTAAATTTAAGTTACTAGTGGAAAGATTGGAAAAACAGAGCTTTGAAAGTTCAAAGGAGAAATCAAGGTGACTATCACAATAAGTAATTCGATTTTAACACATAAGTTCAACGATATTCAGAAAGAATTAGAAAGCAAAGGACTTCAAAGGTCTCATAAGCATAAAGAAGTCAAAGAAGGGCAATCCTGAAACAGCTGCTGGCAGGGATCAGAGAGATAAAACTTAAACCTCGTAATTACTGCTAGAAAATTAAAGGAATGAAAACGGCCAACATGACATCAGAAGTTTTCGAAGTGGAAGAGGAGACTTGTGAGAAACAGAAATAAAGTTCATCTGGACATACTGATCAGAACCCCATATTAAAAGATGATTAAAGAAAAAAATAGCCTTTATCAATATACTAGCAAGAAAGTCCCGAGAAATCATTCAGTGAGTAGTAATGACAGAAAACAGGAAAATTGACTTTTTCCTGAGTCACAGAGAATTAAAAACCTTGAGAAAAAGAAATAAAATTCTGAATTTGGAATCTGTGGAAGGCCAAGGATGAACTGAATGGTGATTATTAGCAAATTCAACTGAGGCGGCGGTGGACAAACTGATTCTATGGACAAATCGTCCAGTGACCAAGTGAATCAGAAAAATGTTAACTTATGTTGTTCTTTGAGATAGCATTTTTCATACTATTTGCAGTAACCAAGTGTAGAAACAGTGAATCAATATGCATTTTTCTACTTTGAGTGAATTCCACCAGAAAGCATTCATGTCCATAGGAACTTAGTCATACTTAATAAAAAACCTCAAGTAGTGTGAATCAATTCTGATAAAAATTGATTATTGATATAATTATTAAAAATTATTGATATAATTAATAAATGGAGGAGGAAAGACTCATTTCCCCATGAGTAAGAATTCCAAATAATTTACATACATACTCCATACTGAAGGAGGTAGAACAACTCCTCATCGGTAAAGTGTGGTTGTACAAAGCAACCTCCTTCCAAAGAGTACAGTGTTGCAGGGGGGAGGAAAGGAGAGTAATTTTTATCATGGAAAACCTGACGTAACACTGCCTCACTCAGATCATCCAGGTCAACATCATCAGTGCTAAGTTTTATTGATAGTGTGTACCCTTGATAGGCTGTGATGAGAATGGCACCTGACCTCTGTGCTCCTCCTCTCAAAACCCATATCACAGTTTAATCTGAAGAAAATACCAGGCGAATTCCAATCTATAAAATACCTGGTCAATGCTCCTTAAGCTTTCAAGATCATCCAAAGCAGGGAAGTCTGAGACACTGTCAAAACCAAGAGGAGCCTAAAGACACATGACAACTAAACAGAATGTGCTATCCTGAGTGGAATCCTCCAAAAGAAAAAGAGTGTGAGGTAAAACCTATGGAAAACTGAAGAGTATGGACATCAGTTAATTAAAACAAAACAAAAAAAAACCTTATCAGGATATTACAAATTATATAAAATATCTTCAATAATTTAAAAATTCATATAGGGAATTACCATCTGTAAGTCTTAAACATTAGTCTATGGCCAAAAGGTGACATTGTAGTGGAGGTGCACAGTCATCTCTGATTTCATGACTACTCATTCACTTAAAGTTATCTGCCAATATAATGATAATAAAGCATATCAGTAGAATCCTCACTCTGTGGAAACAGATTCAAAAATTGACAGGTCAAAGTAGCGTCAATTATACGCACACCAATTTTACCACTTGTGTTGGGCTCCTCATTAAAATGATTTAAGCAATTTTCAAACAGTAATTCACACATATAGAGCAGATGCATACATCTGTTAATAATATTTTTAAAACTGGGTGAGAAAATGTGTTAAATTTTTATACACAACTTGTTTAGTAGAACTGCTTCCAGAAAATAAATCAAACCACACACATGTATACACATAGGTACATACACCTACATACATGCATGCACATATACAAGTATTTTGCTTTCAATTTTAACACATTATTTCATTAGCCATCAGCCACTTGTATCAAAACTGTGCTACTACGGAAAGTATGTTTTATCCTTATTTTTGATGGTGGGTTCTGTGATAAATACAGTATTTGTGTTTATTGTCATATTCATGCTATTAACCAAGGTGTCAGTACACATCAGTAATAGTATTTAAAATGACACAAGACAATCAGAGTTAGAATGTCTTTTCCAGAGTAAAGTTGATAAAAGATTAAGTTTTGCCTTTCTGTGCTTAGTGAGTAGAGAAAAATGATCACATAAAACAAAGTAGTATCTAAGAAAATGTGCTAGGATAAACTTCTATGAATAAACACTTTAAAATTGAAAATTACAAATGCTCTTCCAATACAAAAAACAGAAATATTTATCAATGAGAAATTTAGTTTTGAATAAAACAGTCTAATCAATTATTACAAAAATAATTATTTTAAAAAGCAACTTAAATTACTTATAAGCATGAAAGATAAGATATATTGTATCCTATAGAAACTACTGCCTGGTTCCATGAAGTCTCAAAATCAGTGTCATAGATTACTATTTTAAATTTTCTCAAAATAATGTTCTAAACTGTGGTTGGTAGATGGAAGGTAAACCGATAATTACCGTTTCAGAAAAAAATGTTCCTTAAAGTTTAAAGCAATCAAATAAAGCTTGTGAACAACTTGACAATTTACCTAAGAAATTTACTCTTTTTTCTGTAATAATTAGGGAGATTAAGTGCAATGAATTAAATGGAACAAAACTAATGTAATGAAGGCCCAGATAAGAATAATCGCATTAATGAAAGAAGGTTAAGTTCTAACTATGAAAACGTGAAGAGGTACAGAATAACGTACACATATTTAAAAATTGGAAATATCAAAGAACTAAAAATATATCATCCTTTGGATGATATATTCAAAAGCAATTGAAAAAAATTAAATTTTAACACTACATGAAAAACTAGCCAGCAGGAAAGACATGACTAGCTGTCATGAAATGACTGATTCTCCTACTTTCAGGGCTGATGAGGTGTATGACGTTGATGACCCATCGTGTGCTTCTAACAGGTTTTGAAGCGACTGGGAAAAATTATTACAGTTATGAATCCTTATGTTTCCAGGAATAAGCTGATCACTGCCAGAGCTAAATGACAAATTAATACCACAGCGCTATGTCAAATAACTAGCGCACCTTGTAACCACAATTTCTTTTTTACTTTGCCAAGTAACAAAGGAGAGTAAAAAGTCTGTATACCAGTTTGTTAAAGTTCACATAAACCGACCAGAGGCCAATAGGCAACATACAAGTGAGCATACCTCCCACAGGCTCCTCCTTCCTGCACATTAATCCCTCATCCCCAACAGCAGAGTTGCATCCGCATCTCTTCTATGAAAGCACAATGCTCTGGGAGAACACTTAGCCAATGCACAGGCAAGAAATGTTCTGAAGTCATTATTTTTGGTGTCCCTCTTCTCACTCTTACCTGACAGGCAGAAGGATTTGAGGCATTTAGGCATTTACTTACTTTGATGAAGAACTTAAGTGACCACTTTGATCCATTATTTCAATGAAATCTCATTGTTGTTAACATTTTAATGCTTTCAAATGTTTTTACCTACACTATTTCATTTGCTTTTTACCACATCCTTAGGGGAGAAATGAATTTATTTTAAAGTTTGAGGAGAATAAGACATTTAGAGACTTACAGAAGCTCTTAAGGAAACACTAACAAAAGAAGAGCTTGAATCCCAGTTCTTTTGATGTCTTTTAAATACTCTTTCCATGATACATTGTTTCTCATGATAAGCAGTGCTCAGAGCACTTGAAATAATACTTCTTGAAAATAATAACCCCAGTAGAATGTAGCTCTAGAAACATTTTTTTGCAAATAAACACATTACTCCAGAATCTCTTTCAATAGACAATCATTTACTTATTAAACCATAATTTACATACCTTTGTATTAAATTTCCCATGTTTTGTCTTGTGTATGATTTCTACTTTCGATTAGACAGATCCAGACTGCTAGAGCTCTCAATTCATATAGCATGGATAAGTTTTAAACTTGTCAAATGAAAGTAATCTCAGACACTTGTTTAAATCCAAAACTATAGGATTTTTTTCTCATAAATTCATTGCTTTCTTCCTCTCTCCTTTGCTCCAGAGGTACCATCTACATGCAAGGCATACTAATGGGTTCTCATAGCTTTAGAGCAATTATCTTGTTTGATATTAGCATCTGTTTAAACTTAAGTATCTATACAATTGTACACTTTCAAGAAATTCTAAATTCCTCTTCCTGTCTTACTTTTCTTTCTCGACAGGAAACATTCAACAAATATTTGTGGGAAGATTATATAATGAGCCATGGAACTCTGATGGGTATGTCTGGACCCACCTTCTAGTAGCCTTAAAAAATCATCAAAATTGCAGGAAAAAAAGTTGTAGATTCTCATTAATTACTTAAAAGAAGTTTCCTAAGAACAGCATTTATTAATGTTTCAAGAGAGCGTACAAATAATCTGTTTATTCTTTCCTTGTTCATTCTCCATGACACTATATGTCTTTTTCTTGAAAAGACATTAAAAAAAAAAAGAAAGCATTTTTTTTTTCACATCCCAAAACAACATGCACACACTTAAGGTACCAAGGGAAAACCCAGTGCTAAAATCCCAATGAGTTTCATGAGTGTATATATTGAGTTGCTTTGTATAAACTTACTAATTTATATCAAACACTTATACCATTTAGCACATATCCACCAGCCTACTCATTTGGAATATGTTTATGTATTTGTGTTCCGAGTATGAAGAAGCTACTTAATTCATTGAGTCATTTGACAGTTTTTGAGGATTAGAGGGCATTAAAACAATTTTAAATTAATATATACTTTTGTTATTTACAACACTGACTTCATAATTCTGAAAAATAACCTCTCTCTTTAAAATATTCTTTTATTAACTAGGAAATTTTTAACTAAATAAGTGACAGAAACTTCATTATTTCCTAACTGTAGCTCTTTGTCTCAGGATGACAATATTCTTTTGTCAGGATTTTAATGAAACCTGCCTGCATGAGATTCATCTCTAGCACCCACAAGAAATGGCCATATCTAAATCCGTCCTTGAATGACTACTCCTATGCTGTGTACCCTCAAGATGGGTGTCAATGTTTCACATATAGAAATTATTATATCTCTTGGCCTGGAAGAAGTCCAGTTATATTAAAACTGTATACATGAAGTTCAAAATTCTTCAAGATTTCACTAGTTCAGTATTTATGGAGAGTAACTTTTATTCTCTCTGTATATTCATGAAAAGGGTAGGTTATTTTTGGAGTGCTGCTTGTAATTTACATAGTTTATCAAAGTTATATATGTCTGTAATATGTAGACTGATTTTCTTGCCTGGAAGATTCCATATGAAAAATTTTAGTGGCAAATTGATATATCAATACATTAACATCACTAAAACTCAGACTTTAAAATTTAAATGATCTAATCAGCTAAATTCTCCAGTAAATAACTTAAAGCTTGGAGTAGGTCACTTAAGTCATCACTTCAGTTCTTTTAGGACATTACAGGATCCACTTCTGCTCAACAGCCTCATTTGTAAGCATTAGTAGAGTTCTTTATGATTAAATCATTGTCATGTATGCCTCTTCTATTAGGGTCTTCTCTGTTTGCTTGTGGTTCCCTACTTGACTGTGGGCTATGGAGGATATGGAAGACCTTCAAGACTGTTCCATTAAGATATTAGGTGTTAACTCAATATCAAAAAAACAAAAACAAAAACAAAAACCCCAAACAACCAAATTAAAAAACGGGCAGAAGACTGAAGAGACATTTTTCCAAAGAAGACACAGAGATGTCCAACAGGCACATATAAAGATGCTCAACATCGCTAATCATCGGAAAATGCAAATCAAAACTACAATGAGATATCACCTCACACCTGTCAGAAAGACTGTCATCAAAAAGACTACAAATAACAAATGTCGGTGAGGACACGGAGAAAAGAGAATCCTTGTACAATGCTGGTGGGAATGTAAATTAGTGTAGCCACTGTGGAAAACAGCATGGAGGTTCCTCAAAAAACTAAAAATACAACTACCATATGATACAGCAATTCCACTCCTGGGTATAAATCCAAAGAAGTTGAAAACACTAATTCAAAAAGACATATGCACCCCAATGTTCATACTAGCATTATTTACAATAAGCAAGATATGGAAGCAACTTAAGTATTCATCAGTTTACGAACGGATAAAGAAGATATGGTATATACATTGTATATTCACACACACTCATACACACACACACACACACACACACACACACACAATGGGATACTCTGTATATACAGATCTGAAACTAAAACCTGATGGCATATGGCTAGCCTCATGAATTGTTTTTGCCTTGGTTCTCTATCTCTATATACCATCATCTGTATTTCCTGATATTAACATTAATTCAATCTAGGTTGTAGAAAGTTTAATGAAAAGAGTGTATATGTATCTGTCACCTATCATTGGGCTTAAGAAATTAGCAAAGACCCACTTATGTCACAAGTGGTAGTTATTATTCTTGTAACCTGGTTATCATACTGCTCTCCATTCCACTTTCCATTTCATGTAAACTGACACAGTCTTTGTGTACGTTCTTGCATTTGCCATTTCCTCTGCCTAAAAAGTTCTTTTTCTAGATCTCCTTGGTTTGCTCTGTCACTTCCTTAAGATATTTGCTCAAATACTATCTTCTCAGTAAAGTCTTCCCTAACTAACTTATCTAAATTTTCAGTCCCTTTTCCCTACTATTTCCTATTCTAATTACCTAACATATTTTTCTTCATTACACTTGTCATGATCCAATATAGTTTGTGTTTGTGTGTGTTTATGTGTGCATGTGTGTTAAGTGTTAAGGTTCCCAGCTAAAAAGCAAGATTCCAGTTAAATTTGATTTTGAGATATAAGTATGTCCAAATACTGCCTGGGACATAATAATAATAAAAATGTTATTTGTTGTTTATCAAAAACTCATAAACTGTACATTTAAATATGTAACATATGGAACATACATTTAAAATACAATATATTTTACATTCTTTAGCCATTTGCATTTGGGACATATTTACACCAAAATTTATTTGTTGTTTATCTGAAATGAAAATTTAACTCGGTATTTTGTATTTTTTTTTTTATAAATTTGGCATCTGTGTGTATATGTATACACTGCATGTTCCCAATGACAATGTAATCTCTACTAAGGAATTTTTGCTGTTTTGTTCCCTGATGGAGTGGTGAACAAATAAACAGAGGTGCTTGGTAATACACATTTAAGAGCGAATTAAGTTACTTAACTCTGTATAATCTAGGTTTTATTGTACGTTAAATTAGGACAATATCTACCTATAGGGATTCAGTATGGTTTAAAAGAAATAACTTATGTAAATTGTTTTGCACAGTACCTAGCAAGGTATTAAGTCATTTTTTTTCATACAGGTTTGCCTCTATTTCCACGTTCAGCCTGTTGACAGAATGATAGTAAGTATTTGAAAATTATTTATTCTTTTGCATATGTTATCATTATAGTCATTATTATTGTTATCATTCTTAATCCCAATGAGGCCCCCCCCCAAATATTCAGGGAAAAAAATTCTCAAAATCTTAAACATTTTCACACAGAAAATGTCATTAACTGCTTTCCTTAGGATTGAGCTCAATAGAGATTTGCTTTGCTTCTGAAAGACATATTCAGTGTCTAATTAAGACACAGTTATTTAGAAATATTTTTTCATTTATCAAAGGATATAAAAATAACAGATTTTATTCTTTCCTCATTCGGGAAAAAATAAGATGGACCAAAGAAATTTATAAAGGTTTGGACTGAACCTATAAAATGACACTTTTAAATGTTATATTTCATTTTCAAGTAGAAGTCTGTTATCTACAGGAGGAGGTTATGGATGGTGGGAAGCACTTAAAAAGAAGCTGCAAACTATTTTTAAACAGCACCAATTCAAAACTTGCAATTTCCTTGTTTTCTGAAATAAGCCTGATAAGAGGTGAACACATCAAATGCACTTTAATGCATTAAGTGCTGATTCTGCTTTACAAGGAGACACATCTAAGAAGCTGAGAGTGCTGTGATGGGGCAGGGCTGGTCCTCTGGAAAACAGTGCCATCTCCTCAGGATATGGAGGCCACAGGCTCTATTGTACATGTGTCAGACGCTGGTGCTTTTTTCTCAGATCACCATCATGGTGCCTTTAGAAATCAGGTTTACAGAAGTTTAAGCAATAGATGCATGCTTGAAAAGATGGTTGTAAATTGATTATCTTCTATAATGCAGCATATATTTTAAATTTCTCTTAGATGATTTATCATTTAAAAAGACATTTTAATGAATATTCTCAGGAAGTGAGAAATATTTGGGGATTTCATGTAACCACATTCTAACTTACCTGTTTTGTAAATTTGGACATTCACAAAGTTATTTTATTTTGTATAACTGGAGAACACCTGGTAAGCATCAGATAGACTTAAAGCCAGATATTAGTTAGAATTTTATTGTGATTATATCATTGATAAAATTAAACAGATATTTAATGTCCCATATGGTGACACCCATTGTTAATAGTAATCTACTGAGCAAAAGACACTAAAGGAAAAAAGGGGTATATCATTACTAAGATTTATATTTGTACTTCACAAGTACATTTACATATCAGAATCCCAATGGTTCCCAACTAGGTATCAGAATAAGAATACACTTGAATTTTCACATAAATGACTTTAATAAAATATGTGAATAGAGAAGTTCTATTTCTGAATTTGCCAACGACCATTCTCTTTGGTAAAAGCAAATACAGAGCAGAGATTATGAGCGTGGACTTTAGAGTTAGATTCCTGTTTAGCCCCTTCCTACTCATGTAATCCTGCAAAAGCTACTTATTTTTGAGGCTGAAGTTCACTAATTTGATTAATGGGGGACTATAATAGCACCAGACTCAAAAGACCGTTTAGGATGATATAGTGACATAATTCGTATAGGGTGCTTACCAGGAAACCTTTTATGCAGTATTTAACACATAAATTGCAATTCTTTGTATCATTTTATATCACCTTATGAAGAAACGTATATAACCACTGTAGGGGAGCAAAATTTGCCACCCCAAAATGTCTCTTTGTTATGAGGATTATTCTGAGCTGAAAATAATCAAGGCCCAAAAGACTCAGCAATAAACTTTGACCTTCCCCAACTGTCTAAAAAAATGCAGACAAAGGACCTGTTGTAGGAAGGTAACTGTTGCTGTAGATCACTGCAGTATTAACTAGGTGTGAAGACAGGGAGAAATCTAGCAAAGTCTGTTAGAACTCCTCTCTGTGTCCCATTTCCCTGCCTGGCCGAGCCAACATCTGATTACCAAACATTTGCTTTTCCATCTCTATGTGAATTGCCTTCCTCCTCTTTGAAGTTCTAAACCACTACCCTCCACACTCTCTTTTGTCTTCAGCTGAAGATGGTATCTAAGGTGAGGGCTTTGGCCATTGTGGCAAGTACTAGTTTTCCTGGTTATCTCCCATGTATACATGTTATTAAACCTTCATTTGATTTTCTCCTATTAATATGTCCCCTGTTAATTTAATTCTTAGACCAGCCAGAAGAAACTAGAAGGGTAGAGAACACTCCCCAACACCAACTTGAGCATGAATAACTCATGACTCTATTGGCAGTTATTACTATCATCATCATTATTTTAGCTGTTATTAAAAATAGTAACATGTTTTAGTATTTTAGGTAATCCTTTATTTACTCTACACAAATATCCATGTGAATTTTCCATTCTACACATACATATATTTTACAAGCCATGCTTACATTTTTGAGAAGAGAACAGTCATAAATTTTAATTGCATTTTCATATTTCAAAGTAAGGAGGACAAATAAGCTATTCAAAAATTATTTCTATCAATATAGTTTACAGAATGGTGATTTCTAATCTTGATTTAGCAGAAGTTTTATATTTTGAGAACTCTACTGTGCTTGTAAAAGCTTGTGATTTTAAGTAACATATGTAAATGAACTTAAGTGGTATTTGCATACTAAGACTCATTTAATCATAATATTCATAATCAAGTAAAAATCATTTTAGGTAAGCGTAGCTTTAATGAACATAGTGAATTAGCTTTAATTTGCAAATGAGTGCTTTTAAATAATGCCTTTAAATTTTGACTTAATATAGAAAAACATTAATCATTCTTTTTCAACTTTAAAGAAAATATTGGAAGCTGACAAGTTTAATTCATTCTTTCTTTATTTCTGAACAGAAAGTTTTATAGTATCTTATTGACATACCATTTAATAATGTAATGAATAATACAAGTACTCTATATTAATTAAATGACTGACTGACTAATAAGCCTTTTAAAATGATAAAATTCTAACTTCTAGTCAGTTACCATCTCATCTAAAAAGTACATTCAATTGAAAAATAAATCATGAGATACTGTACAACTTACATTTCCTGGAAAATGGATCAAGTATATGCATGAATATAATGCATATTGGTTTCCTGTACTCTATTAAGAAAACTAGTAAGAAGCACCCAACAGTTTCCCATTCTTTTTGAAATAAAGCAAAGATTTAACAAATACTTCAATTTAATAAGGCAAAACTCATTTTATGGCACATCACTTTATTGCTCTTTCCAGATACTGCTTTGTGTGTGTGTGTGTGTGTGTGCAAACTAAAAGTTGTGGCAACTCTTCATCAAGCAAGTTTATTGGTGCCATTTCGCCAATAACATTTCCTCACTTCATGTTTCCGTGTCACATTTTGGTAATCCCTCAACATTTCAAACTTTTTCATTGTTGTTATATTTGTCATGGTGATCTGTGATAATTAATCTTAGATGTGACTATTGTAATTATTTTGGGGAGCTATCAACCATGCCCATGTGAGACAGTGAACTTGATAAATGTGTGTGGTCTGACCACTCCACCAACCAGCCATTCCTCCAGTCTCTCTAATCTCTCTCCTCGGGCCTCTCTATTCCCTGAGACACAACAATATTGAAATTAAGCCAATTAATAACTCTACAGTGGTCCCTGAGATTTCAAGTGAAAGGAGGAGTCACACATCTCTCACTTTAAATCAAAAGCTAGAAAAGATTAAGCTTAGTAAGGAAGGCATGTCAAAAGCCAAGACAGACCAAAATCTAGGCCTCTTGTGCCAATGGTTGGCCATGTTGTGAATGCAAAGGGAAAGTTCTTGAAGAAAGTTAAAAGTGCTACTACAGTGAACACATGAACAATTTAAAAAAAAAAAAAAGTGACACAGCCTTATTGCTGAGATGGATAAAGTTTAAGCAGTCTGAATAGAAGATCAAACCAGCCACAACATTCTCTTAACGCAATGCTCAGTCCAGAGGGTGGCCCTAATTCTCTTCAACTCTATGAAGGCAGAGAGAGGTAAGGAAACAGCAGAAGAAAAGTTTGAAGCTAGCACAAGTCGGTTTATGAGGTTTAAGGAAAAAAAAGTCATCCTTATAATATCAAAATACAAGATAAAGCAGCAAGGACTAGTGTAGGAGCTGCAGCAAGTTATCCAGAAGATCTAGCTAAGATAGTCAATGAATCTGCTAAGTAACAGATTTCCAACATAGATAAAACAACCTTGTATTGGAAGAAGATGCCATTTAGGACTTTCATGGATAGAGAAGTCAATGCTTGGCTTCAAAGTATTAAAGGACAGGTGGACTGTCTTGTTAGGGGTTAATGCAGCAGGTAACTTGAAGTTGAAGCCAATGCTCATTTACCATTCCAAAATTCCTAAGGCCCCTAAGAATGATAGCGGATGTACTCTGCCTGTGCTCTAAAAATGAAATAACAAAGCCTGGATGACAGCACATCTGTTGACAACATGGTTTACTAAAGATGTTAAGCCTACTGTTGACACTTACTGCTCAGATAAAAAAAGATTCCTTTCAAAATAATACTGCTCATTGACAAGGTACCTGGCCATTCAAGAGCTCTCTGCTGGAGACGTACAACAACTGTCATGTTGTTTTAATGCCTGCAGACACAACATCCATTCTACAGCCTGTGGGTCAAGGGGTAGTTTGGACTTTCAAATCATAAGATTTAAGAAATATATTTTGTAAGGCTAAGCAGCTGCCATAAATAGTGATTCCTCTGATGGACCTTGGAAAAGTCAATTGAAAACCATCTGGAAAGAATTTATCATACTAAATGCCATTAAGAACATTCTTGACTCATGGGGCAAGATAAAAATAGCAATATTAACAGGGGTTTGGAAGAAACTGATTCCAGCCCTCATGGATGACTGTGAGGGGTTCAGGACTTCAGTGGAGGAAGTGACTGCAGATGTGGTGGAAAGAGCAAAAGAACTAGAATTAGAAGTGGAGCCTGAAGATGTGACAACTGCTGCAATCTCATGATAAAACTTGAACTGATGAGAGGTTGCTTCTTATGAATGAGCAAATTAAGTGGTTTCTTGAGATGGAATCTACTGGTGAAGATGCCATGAAGACTGTTGAAATGACAACAAAGGATTTAAAATATTACATAAACTTAGTTGATAAATCAGCAGCAGGTTTTAAGAGAACTAACTTTAATTTTGGAAGAAGTTCTGAGGGCAAGATGCTATAAAATGGAATTGCATGTAACAAAGAAACGATCAGCAGCCACCACTCTGATTGGTCAGCAACCATCAACATGGAGGTAAGACCCTTCCTCACCAAAAGGATCATGACTCACTAAAGGCTCAGATGATGGTTAGCAATTTTTAGCAATAAAGTGTTTTTTAATTAAGGTTTGCACATTTTTTAGATACAATGCTAGTGCACACTTACCAGACTACAGTATCATGTAAATATAACTTTAATAGGCACTGGGAAACCAAAAACTTAATCTGATTCACTGTATTGTAATATTAAATTTATTGTGATGGTCTCAAATCTATTCCACAACACCTCCAAGGTATGCCTGTATATTGCAGCCACCCGTCTATAGGTGAAGGTGAGATAATATAGTTTTTAAGAATACGGATATCCAAGTCATAAATCCTCTGTTCCAGTCCTAGCACCACAGTTGTTCGTGACCTTGGACAAATTATTTAACTTCTCTAATACCTACTTTTCTCATCTTTAAAACAACAATGGTTAACAGTACCTAACCCATATATTTATTGAATTTCATAATATCAAGCTTGGCAATCTTTTAAAAATTAAAAGTTTAAAATCCATATTAGCCATTATCATTATCAGTATTATTATTTGCAAAAAGAAAAGCATATCTTTATAAACAGACTTCTTGACATTTAATCCACCAATATAGGGCCTCTTTTAAAAGAAAAATTATACGGTATGGCAGGTATCCTGTAGCAACCAGAAGTAGATAAATAATCTCTGTATCCATTCCTGGAAGAATCACATGAATCCTGTGGCTTCCAAACCTGAGACTGACAAAAGCATCTGGTCTGTCCTAGGTCAGGTTATAGGTGCTTGGAGCACTTAACAAATAAGCACGTCTCCCACAAAACTTGTGCTCTCACCCTCCTCTCACTTCCTCACTGTGACACCTAATTTCCACACCTGTATTTAGATGTTTTACCCATATTTAGAGGTTGCGCTAGTCCACTGATCAATCCATTCTACAATTAGGCACATCTGTAGGGAGACAACTCAGTTTCCTGTTCTTTGAAACAGGTTAAAAGCAGTTTACACTCATAGATTTGTGCAGTGTCAAAACTGAATTGAGATGAAGTACAAACCCATTTGAGAGTGACTGTCAAAAAGAACTACAGGATCACCACAATCGTAGCAAATTCAACAGACTGTTGGAGTTTGGATTACCCTCTTTTTAACGATCTGATATATAATAGCATTATCTTTTCAGGATACGGTGAGGAAATATGTGGACAAAAGAATCATAGAGACATTCCTGGTATAAGAAATAGGCAAACAGTGGTCAGAGAGGCAAGGAGAAATGAAAATAAATATTCTTGATCTGACATCTTGGGAGTAAGCATGTACCTCGATGTCAGCTTCTCTTCTCTCTGTTCTGCCTGTTGTAAACCGGATACTGGGCTCTCCTCTGAGCTTCTGAAGCTTTCTTTCTGTCCTGACTGATCTCCCCACTGGTGAAAGGTTCCCAAGACGAGGAAACCTTTCCTTTTTTACAGCTCCCTTCCTGGTAACCCGTCTCATCCAGATTCCTCTTTTTTTCCCCCTACTCGGTTAGTGGAGATTTTTCTTGTAGCTTCAATTGTATGAGATCTTCTGCCAGAGTTCAGTAGGTGTGATATGAGAATTATTCCACAAGTCGGTGTATTTTTGATGCATTTGTGGGAGGAGGCGTTTCCTTCTCTTTCACCATTGTGAAGCCTTTCTCTATCCTTTTTCTCTAAATGGAATCTTTTTGACTTCAAAATAACTTTGAGATTTTCCAGAAGCCCATGGAAAATCAGAACAGAAATAAAAGCAAAAATTAAAAATGAGAACTAATTAAACTTACAAGCTTTTGCACAGCAAAGGAAACCATAAACAAAAAGAGAAGATAACCTACAGACTAGAAAAAATATGTGCAAATGACAAGACTGATAAGAATATACAAATAGCTCATACAGCTCAATAACAACAACAACAACAAAACCAGAATCAAAACATGGGTAGAAGACTTAAGCCGACATTTCTCCAATGAAGACATACAGATGGCTAATAGGCAAATGAAAAGATGCTCAATATCGCTAATTATCAGAGAAATGCAAATCAAAACTACAGTGAGCTATCACCTCACACAGAATGGTCATCATTAAAAAGTCCAGAAAGAATACATGCTGCAGAGGGTGTGGAGAAAAGGGAGCCTTCCTACACTGTTGGTGGGAATGTAGTTTGATGCAGCCACTATGAAAACAGTACGGAGATTCCTTAAAAACTAAAAATAAAAGTTACCACATGATCTGCAATCCTACTCCTGGGCATTTATCCAAAGAAAACTCTAATTTCAAAAGATACATGCACCCCAATGTTCACGGCAGCACTATTTACAATAGCCAAGACATGGAAGTAACCTAAATGTCCAAAGATAGATGAATGGATAAAGAAGATGTTCATATGGTTACCAAAGGGAAAAGGGGAAGGAAAGGGATAAATTAGGAATTTGGGATTAGCTATTAGAAACTACTATATATAAAATAGATACACAGCAAGGTCCTAATATATAGCACAGGGAACTACATTCAATATATTATAACAACCTATAATGAAAAAGAATATTTTATATATGTGTAACTGAATCACTATGCTATACACCAGAACCTAACACATTGTAAATCAACTATACTTAAAAAAAAAGGAAAAAAAAAAGGAAATGACACCATTCAGAATTTATTTTTAAAAAAGTGTCAAAAGGCTTGAACATTTGATTAAATAGGATCCCAGATCATTATGAAATGATAATTATCTATTTAATAAAGTGACAACAGAAGATGTTAAAGACAAGTACAGAAGTTACATAGCTGTAAACAAGACTTACCTCTTTTAATACTGAGAAGTTTGTGTTTTCTTAAGTAATCAAGTACAGAATAAAAATAATACAAAGCTCAGTAAATGATTTTCGGAAGATGCAAAGTCTTTGCTGTCAAGGCAGGTTATTTAAAAGGTAAAGAAAAACTTCTGTTTACAATTTTGTATTACAAGCAGATGAATATCTAAGAAAACTTTTTCCTTTTACCAGAAAGAAAATCAAATTCTAATTTTGGACCAGTGTACTTTTGATACTTATCTGAACTAAAAAACTTAAATAAATCCATTCCAATCTTGTCACCTTGACCATAGCTAAAACTCCTTTCCCAAGATTCTTTTCCTACAAAAGTCTACAATTTTCAATCGTTTTACTTTCCTTACCTACTTTTCGTACATAGTTGTTTCCCTTAACCAGTTTGTTTCTATTTGGTTTTAAGTACGTATGTTGATCAGAATTCTTAACCCTTAGAACTTTTAATTCCTAATGAAAACTAAGAAACAAGCAGGTGTGGGCTAGCAATTTTACAAATACATTTCATAAGTTCTAGAAGTATGTTCTTCCTCATAGTAAATTTTTCAATGGAGCCCAAAATATGTTTACTAATAAGCCCAAGTATCTTTAGTTTCTCTGTAAAAGGAAGCCAAAAGTGAATAAATCTATGTTTAGTAACTTACGTTTCAGTATTTTATTTAGAAATGATCTATATAGTCAATAAATATTCATTATTATCTCAGTATAACTTTTAAGGTTTGAGGTCACCAATAAAAATTTGGAAATTATTTTAAAGCATAAGTATTGTTAAAAAGTTCATCTATAAATGTTTATTACGTCTAGTTAATTTACTTGTTCTTAACAATTATGTTTAGATTACTCAAAAATTGTATGAGAGATTAAGCAGCTATCATCTCAAGTTATATTTCTTGATGACAAATTCTGTAACAGAGACAACATGAGCTTATTTGACTTTCAAAAGCCTAAGTCGAATAAAACTATTATATTAAATGCAGAAAAGTCTAAATACATGACTGCTTTTATTAAACCAACAAAATTAAACTAGCTTTCATTTATCAAAGTTATTAACCTAGATCCTGTGAACTTGAAAATCATTTGAGTTGATTTTTGTGTTTTAAGGGTATATTTTGATTAATATAAATTCTTAGTTTTTAAAGTCAATTAAGTAGAACTCTTTACAAATTAGTTTTTGCAATACTATTTAGAGATAAAAAAATCACATATTTATAACATACATATATGACTTACATAAACATACATACAAATGCAAACAGAGATCATATGAGCTTTTGTTTTAATAATTTAACCATAAGATAGATACGATAAAACAAAACTCAGTAGTTTATAAAGAACATTTGAACCCAAATTGTGTTTCTGGCTGATGGCATAAGTTAAGATAAACTGCTCAGATGGCTTAAACTTTGTACTAAAAATTATGGAGAATACTGCCATGATTTTTAATTCTTCTAGATTCCAAATAGCCATTTTTTCCTTCTGATAAAGATTATCTCCCAGTAGTCTGCATTTCAAAGAGATGGCCTAGGTAAGAGTTCCTAGAGAATACTGGGTGAAACATTTACATCTCAAAGCACAGAGAAAGAATGCAAGATCTTCCAAGAAGTCTGTTTCCTAAATCCAGAATTTTACAATACCTACAAGACTTCTGAAATAAATAGAAGAGATTTGGGAATTGGTTAAAATATATGTATATATATATTTGTATATATATGTACATAAAATATATATATATTAATATATATATATGGGCTTATTCTGTTCTTTATAAAGACTAAATTTGTAAGAAAAGGACAGTGATTTTTAATTCTTCAAAGAATTGGTTTCCAATCTGAATGACATCAAAGTGCTGATCCACCCATCTAACTACATTATCTTCCATTTGTGTCTTTAGATCAGGGAGAAGATTTTCAACTAAAATGGAAATAAAAACATTCCTGTATTCTAGATACAGAGTTGTTTGTCTTTGGAATGTTTTTCTTTCCCTTTGAGTACATAGTTTCATTTAGTTTAGGGGAGAAGGCCTAAAACAAAAAATTTCTCATCAAGGGCTAAACATCAGCTTCCAAGTTGACTTAGACCATATGCCACCATGGCATTCTGACCGTAGAGTTACTTTAAAAAGCCTTTTAAACACCTTGTCAGGTTTCAGTTGGTATAAATAATAAATATACCTGGCAGTATTGAATAAACACACAGAAGGAAGAGGTATCCCCAAATGGGGTGCCAAAGATACCATCCTCCCAAGATCCAGAGCTACTCCCAAAGAGAGCCAAAAGAAAGAAAGACTTAGATAACTCCCCTGAGAACTGGCAATAGTCGGTATGACCCTACCTGCACATGGCGAGCAACTCACATTTCTGTCCGGCCATACTTTGGAGGCCCCCAACCTGATGGTTGCGCTGACTACATATGCAAGAACCTAACAACCTCTGTACCCCAGGCAAGGAGCAAGCCAAGGCAAGCTCCCCCAAAACAAAAGAAGACAAACACCCCACGGTTCCTGGCAGAGAAAGAACCATACATAAGAGCTCCAACAGATCTAAGACTTAGCAAACAAAACAGGATCTTTAAGTTTCAAAGAACTGAGCATGCTGCCTTCCAGCACCTGTTTATTTTATGTCTAAGAACAGTGGTCCTAGAAACTGTATATAAAGATGGTAAAATCTTACATAGACAACCTAGAATTACAATAGCTGTTATGAGGGTTGTCTGTATTTTTAGCTATGTCTTGGATCTCTTGGAGCCAAATTAATACTTAATAGGAATGTGCCACTGGGTTGGTGATTTTGTGGTGTTTCACAGTGTGCCTAGTTGCAAGAAAATTTTCTTGAGGTAGGTGGGTGACCTTTATCAATTTAACCCATTCCATAACTCACATCCTAGCAAAGTAGTCTTACAGTAAGTTAGTAAGCATTCTAACAGCTTTTAAGCATTAAACTGATGCCTACCAATTTTGCGAGATTTGGCTTCCTAGATTCCTATTAGCAATATATCTCTTGCTCTTTCCATGAAACTATTTCTTTATAGTGGCAAATGCCCTAATGGCTTTGAATTGTCTGAATTGTTTGACGTGCCTAGTTGGATTTTGATATGATATCGGTCAAAAAAGTTTGGACTTCTTGTCTTAATTTATTTCCCCTGTTGCCCAGTGGTTTATTCTATGAACTTACTTCTAGGTTTTGTGAATGTCCTAAAGGTTGCCGTTTTGCTTTCTGAGATTTAGGGGTGTCAATTATTTTCCCTTGAAATAATTTTCCACAATTCAACCAGACTAAATGGTTTCTGGCTGCCTGTCCATAGTTCTTCTGGAGACCTGTAAGTCTCACCATGAGTATCTGGAATCTCTCACACTCCAAAGTCCACCCTGTGAAAATGTCAAGTCTCTCACACCCATTTTTCCACCCAGAATGATTAGGACAAACAAACTCGAAGAGCTCAGAACGCAAAGTAAGCGGAGCTCGATCCGAGAGAAGCTTACCAGAGATCCTGAGAGCAGCCAGAGGCAGCAAGCCAAAAGGGCTCTTGTGGGTACCTTCATCTGCATCTAGGAGCTGTCACTGAAATCTTCACCAGCTGTCTTCAGGTACCATCTCATCCCCCAAACTATTAAATGACAAAAATGATACAATTCTGTAATGAGTTTGATGTCCTTTATTCAAGAGAAAACAATCTATGGATGGGGGAGCACAGTGCCCAACAGGCAGGAGAACAGTGTTCCTGAGAAATTTGGGGCAAAAATAAGTTATAAGTTTTACATAGTGTTAGAAGTGGAAACACAGAAGCAAGGCATGGTTGGCTAGGAGGTCGAAGATTTCCTTATGGAGCTAGCAGGTCCCATTTTCTAAGGTAAGGTAAGCTAACTAAAGCTTAGATGGAGGATTGTGATTGATATATGTTAGGATTCTTTCACGGGTGTCGTCTGTAAGTGTAGGCTGAATTAAGTTTAGATTTTTGATATAGGCTGGGGCTCCATTCTGTGTGTTCCAATATTCAAATTAATTGTTATCAGTCATGTCTATTCTTCTGCAATATAAAACATTTCCTCTTCTTTGTTTTTTGACCTTGATATGTTTGAAGAGTATAAGCTGGTTGTTTCATAGAATGTTCTACAATTTGGGTTTGATTGATATTTCTTCATGATTAGAGTTAGGTTATAAGGAACAGGAACAACACAGAAGTGATACTGTGACCTCTTAGTGCCTCATATCAGAAGGCACAATATTGTTCCAATATTAATCATGCTAACTTTGTTCTCTTGGATAAGGAGGTCTCAGGCAAATCCTCCACCATAAAGTTATCAACTTTTCCTTTACAACTGAAAACTATTTGTGAAGAGATACTTTGGGTTCAAAATATCCTGTTCAGTCAATATTCTTCCCACTAGTTTTATCATTCTTGATTTTTTAAACCATATAATTCTTTATCAGTTAGCATTAAAAGCTTAGACTTCTTTCCTAATTATTTATTTATTCACTTTTTACATCTGTATGGATTCATGGATTTTTATTTTATTCAATGGGCTATAATATATTGCTACCTTTACTCATTTTAATACTCAAACTGTCCCAGATTTGGACAGTGGAGGTCCCTTTGAGAAGGCTCCTGGGGTCACTTTGACATATTTCTATAATTTTTTAAAGAACTTCCTTACTTTCTGGAAATATGGCACTTTGGGTTTATTTAGTTAGTATTTTCCCTATCTCTTCCTTGAAATCAGCCATTCCTCCAAGGAGCACTACATTCCTATATTTGAAAATATTTAGAAATCATGATCTGTGAACTAGGTGTGCTCACTGGGACTGATGTATCATTGCATCTAGGCCTCTCCTTTCTATTTTATATGTGTAAATGTGTGTGTGTATATATATATATATATATCATATATATGATATATATATCAAAGTCAAGATTCTCACTGTTTGATGTAAGAGTTTCAAATATAAAAAGAAAAGAAGCTAGGTAGAATCCTTTAGTAATGAATTAGAGCTGGAAGTTTCAATGAAAACTCATGATTTAATACTTAGGTTGATGAAGGATATAAAAATAGACACAAAAAACAAATAAGCTTAAACACACATATAAATTTGTATATATTTGTATATCTCTTCATTGATCCATCTAATAATAGTATTTTACAATGTGTTAGGATAAGTCCATCCCTCTTTTCCTTAGACTGACTGAACTCTTCGCAGATCTTATTCTCTCTGATTAAATCTTAGGGTAGGTTTATTATGTTCCTCAAAAAAATTCAACAGGATTTTGATTTAGATTGCTTAACCATGTTTAAAACTATATGAAAGTAGAGTTAGGTAAGTCCCAAAACAAGAAGTCAAAAGATCTGGATCTGAATACTGGATATATAATTAGCTGGATAAATCATCAAGGGCAGGTTACATTCTAAATAAGCTTTACTGTTCTCATCTGTAAAATGGGTATAATAATATATAACATATTCTCAAAATAAACAAATGAAAAATTATGATTATTTACAAATATATTTTTTCTCCTTCCAAATTATTTTCCAATTATTTCCTAAATACCACAGAAAGACAAACCCCAATAAGCTAGAACTAATTAAATCTAAATAAATACATTCATAAAATGATGACTTTATTTATTTTAACATGTTTAACTGATATGAATTGTGGCACCCTAACTATGGAGCAACTCAATATCCAGATCCTTATCCTTACATTTTAATTTTTAAAATTTTAGCATCTTTATATTATAATATTTATGTCATGGATTTCACCTATAAAGCTGTGCTTTATAACCCTGTGAACGAAAAATACTGCAAACCGTATCAGTAAACAAAGAATGCTGAAGCCATTAAGTCATCAGCTGCTGCCGCCACCCCCCAGTGAAGACAAGCCTGCAGCCCAGCCTCTGCAGCCACTCACAATGGTGCCCTCTGAGGGAACTCAGAATAATAAAGGACAAGATACTGGCCCTAGATAGCTAGATGCTTGTCAAAGGAATGAATTCAATGAGCCTGAATGTTTGCTTCCTCCCATATACAGAAAAGCACTAAATTCTTTAACTTGAGATTCCTGGTTTTTTCTTTAGATAACAAGTAATGTTTTCTTGTTCCAACCACCTGGTCTTTGCTGTAAAGCTCCTACACATCCTACCTCCTCCCCTACCTCTTCGGAGCAGTCCCTCAGAGCTGAGAGTCCCATCTGAGAGGCTGTTATCCAGGCTCAAGTCCTCCCGCCAAATAAAACATAACTCTCAACTTTTAGGCTGAGCATTTATTTCAGTCGACACCCTAAATAAACTATGAATTAGCTAGACATATTATTTTAACAATTGTAGAAATTATAATAATGGAGAAGTGATAGAAGAGACAAATAGAACCACTAAATTAAAAATAACAAAAAGAAAATTTGTTTTAAAAAGTGTTCCCAGCAATCATTTTCTAAGATCCTTACTGCCTAAGAAATTTTGTCCTTAACATTGCTGGGTTGTTTTTGTTATGGTAATGAATGCATTTAGTCCTCAAATTAAAAAAACAAAAAACAGACCACTACTGTTTCCTCTTATAATAAGAATTGTTTTTATTACATAAATCCTTGGTTAGTCTTAACTGGGAGATGGCTTTCACTCAAATATTACTGCATCCTCATTTAGGAGGGCTTGCTTCACAAAGTACTGTCTGATAATGTTTTTCAATCCGAAAAGCCCTTGAAATTGTTTAACTTCTTAGGCATTTGCTATTGAAGAGTGCATCCATCCCTAAAAACAAGATGCAGGAAAACACAGTCCTCATTTTCTCCAGTACTTAGTCTGTTCAAAGGACTGTAGCCCTTTCAAGAGGTGCTGAAGATATGCATGCATAAAGCTTGATCATGCTAACAATGAAGAAATACAATGAGCATTTATGATTTGAATTGAAGAGTTTCAAAAGGATGCAAATTAGTATCTTATCTAAAAGGATAAAAAGTATCCCATCAAGCTAAAGAGCAATTTTCCAGATTTTAAGCTTAGCATAAGCATTTAAAAAACAACCTGTGTTTTACTACACTTGCTGAGAGTATATCACATCAGTTCATTTCTCCAGTGGGAGGGTGCTTCAGAGATATCAAGGACCCTTACAACTCTTAAGTACACAGGTTGGGGACGGGGTCATGATATTAACTGGGAAATGTCATCTCAGAAAACAGAATATACATTTAACTATCAAAGTTAAGAACAAGGAGATGTCATTCACAACTATCTGTAAGAGTTTCTACTGCTGTATATCAAACTACCACAAACCTACTGGCTTAAAACAACACTCAACAATTCTGATCCAAATCTGTTGGTGAGAAGTCTGGGCAGGCTTGGCTGAGCTCCCTGCTTAGGTGGACCCAAGGCCATAGCCAAGATATCAGCTGGGCAGAGCTCTTATACGGATGCTCTGGGGGGAGAATCTATATTCCAGCTCTTTCTCAACTTTGTCAGAATTCAGTTCCTTACAGCTGTACAATCAAGGAGGAACAGAAGAAAAAGAAGTCACCGAATCTCTCTCAAATAAGATGGCATAAGTGAAGGGTAGCAAAATATACCACCCAAAATATGCCTTATTGGCATATTGAGTATTTTGAATTTTTTTTTTTGAGTTGAATTTCAAGATCAGTCTCTTATGGTAATTCTTTTTTTTTCTTTAATTGAAGTATAGCCAGTTACAATGTGTCAGTTACTGGTATACAGCATAACAGCCCAGTCATGCA
Source organism: Camelus bactrianus (assembly GCF_048773025.1). Lineage (NCBI taxonomy): Eukaryota > Metazoa > Chordata > Mammalia > Artiodactyla > Camelidae > Camelus > Camelus bactrianus. The sequence goes on from NC_133541.1 coordinate 70,591,399, forward strand.
TATATATACATATATTGGTTCATATTCTTCTTCATTAAAGGTTATTACAAGATATTGAATATAGTTCCCTATGCTATACAGAAGAAATGTTTTTTTAAAATAAATAAAAAAATAAGTAAAAAAAACAACAAAAAAAAAAACCAGAAGAAATGTTTTTTATCTATTTTTACATACAATGGTTAATATTTGCATATCCCAAACTCCCAAATTTATCCCTTCCCAATCCCTTTCCCCCAGTAACCATAACATTGTTTACTATGTCTGCAAGTCTGTTTCTGTTTTGTAGTCCTGTAGCTCATTAGTGTCCTCTTTTTCCTTTGTCTTTTTTTTTTTTTTTTAGATTCCTCATATGAGTGATATATGGTATTTTTCTTTCTTGCTTGCTTACTTCAGTTAGAATGATAATCTCCAGGTCCATGCATGTTGCTGCAAATGGCATTATTTTCTTCTATTTTTAAATTGCTGAGTGGTATACCATTGTATAAATATAACACAACTTCTTTACCCAGTCCTCTGTTGACAGACATTTAGGTTGCTTCCATGTCTTGGCTGTTGTATATAGTGCTGCTATGAACACTAGGGTGCATGTATCTTTTTGAATTAGCATTTGCTCTGGATATACGCCCAGGAGTGGGATTGCTGGATCATATAGTAAGTCTATTTTTACTTTTTTGAGGAATCTCCATACTGTTTTCCTTAATGGCTGCACCAAACTACATTCCCACCAGCTGCGTAGGAGGGTTCCCTTTTCTCCACACCCTCTCCAGCATTTGTCATTTGTGGACTTTTGAATGATGGCCATTCTGACTGGTGTGAGGTGATACCTCATTGTAGTTTTGATTTGCATTTCTTTGATAATTAGTGATAAATATCAGAAAAATAGAGTAAAGAAACAATTCCTTTTAAAACTGCATCCAAAACAATAAAATACTTAGGAATAAATGTGACCAAGGAGATGAAAGAAGAGAAGTACAGAGAAGTACAAAGAGAAGTACAAAGCATTGATTAAGGAAATTAAAGATGACTTAAAGAAATGGAAAGCTCTTGGATTGGAAGAATCAATATTCTTAAAATTGCCCAAGGCAATCTACAGATTTAATTCAATCCCTATCAAACTACCCACTACATTTTTCACAGAACTAGAACAAATAATACTAAAATTTATATGGAATCACAAAAGACTCAGAATTGCCAAAGCAATACTGAAGAAAAAGAACAAAGTTAGAGACATAACCCTCCCAGACTTCAGACAATATTACAGAGCTACAGTAATCAAAATAGCATGGTATTGGCACAAAAACAGACTTATGGATCAATGGAAGAGAATAGAGAGCCCAGAAATGAACCCACAGACCTACAGTCAATTAACCTTTGACAAAGGAGGCAAGAATATACAATGGAGAAAAGACAGTCTCTTCAGCAGGTGGTGTTGGGAAAACTGGACAGCAGCATGTAAATCAATGAAGTTAGAACACTCCCTCACACCATACACAAAAATAAACTCAAAATGGCTTAAAGACTTAAATATAAGCAAGGCACTATAAACCTCCTAGAATAAATTTAGGCAAAACATCTGACATAAATCTTAGCAATGTTCTCCTAGGGCAGTCTACCCAGGCAATACAAATAAAAGCAAAACTAAACAAATGGGACTTAATTAAACTTATAAGTTTTTGCGTAGAAAAGGAAACCAGAAGCAAAACAGAACAACCTATGGAATGGGAGAAAATATTTGCAAATGATATGACTGACAAAGTAATTTCCAGAATATATAAACAGCTCATACAGCTTAATAGCAAAAAACAAACAACCCAATCCAAAAATGCACAGAAGACCTAAACAAGTAACTCTCCAATGAAGACTTACAGATGGCCAATAAGGACATGAAAAAATGAATTGGTTATTTTTAAGAAACAACAGACACAAGAGAAACTCTGAAAACCAAGTAAATGTTAGAATTTTGCAAGAGATATTCATATTTGTAAGGGAAATTTCCATTTATAAGTGTCTCCCTGTCTGTAACCAGGAAGAAGCAAATGACCAAATCTCAGGAAACTCTTACCAGTGAAAAAGGCGGGACTGAAATCTGCCTAACAACCCATAACTTGTTTACTGTGCTTTTCCCGGTAATCTCCCCAAACTGACCTCTCACATCCTTAACATCTTCCTTTTGTCTTTAGATGGAAATGGTATTGATTTAAGGTGGTGTCTTGGGCCATCTGGGGGAGATATTCAGTCTTCCTGACTCTGTCCCCTGTATACAGGAGGTATGCATGCTATTAAACTTCTGTTTATTTTTCTCCTGTAATGTGTCTTTTATTACAGAGGATCTTAGCCAAGAACCTAGAATGGTGGAGGGAAAGTTATTTTTCCTCCCCTATAATGGAAATTTCTTTTTCTTCCAACCTAACTTTCTTTCCCTCAGACACTCCATTTGTCAGCTGTATATAAGAGCAACTGAATGAATGTCACTCAGTAACTTTCCTTAATGTGAAGGACAAGACTATAAACGCACCTGCCAGTCCAGGTGTCTACAGAAAGCTATGCTCAGGCATGCATATACTGAGCTGCTGCAATGGAAATGCCTGCTGCTCCTATATACCATGTCTATTTTTAGTGACAGCACCCAAACATCACTTCAGGAGTTGATAAAAACTAAGTAACTTCCCACAAAGTTACCACTAAAGCATTATATGCTACCATAAAAGAAGCACTAATTAGCATACAAAATCAGGGATAGTTTTTGTCTTCCATCTAAATTATAGAAATAATGGCAAATTCTACATTTAGTGTTATTCTTATAGTATGTTCTTTATAGACCACTTGTAAACTCCTTTTTCAAAGTCCACACATTCACAAATCATTAACATACAGTTACATCATAAGAATTAAAAAAAATATTGAGTTTATTTTAGACATAAAAAACTTTGACTTTTGCTACATAATCATAGAAAAGAGTTCTGTAAGTAGTCCTCTAGTTTTCTACACATACTCCACATCAGTAACAATTATGTTTTTCTGCAAAACTAAATGATTTTTTAAATGACAGTTGCCAAGAGGAATGAATCAAAAGTTATCTCTGTGCTCCAAGGGCTAAACCTGGAAAGAAGAGGGCTGAGGAGCACCATTTTATTTCATTTTCACAAAGTACTGTCTAGAAATATGCTACTCAAAATACACTTCTGTGATAACGTAAGAAAACCACTCCAGAATGTAAATCATTGCTGAACACATCCAACCTAGAATATATAGTCAGCTGTATTTTCTAAAATCCAAGCCATCTTCTAAGTATTTAAAGTTATTTTAGTATTTCAGGGTCAAGAAACAATTTTCAAGTAACTACTTCTGGTCATCACAGAACTGAGCAATAACAATAATTACATGTTTATTTGCAAAGAAATTAAATAATTTCATATATGTATACACATATACATTATAATTATTTTTATGTGTTGTTTACAAAATATACTGGGACCAGAAATACTTCTCATTATGTTAAAGGTTAATTGCTTTCATAAATTTAATAGTTTCATTATATTATTTTGAACACTTAGAGAAAAAAAGTACAAAGACATAAAAAAAGCATACAATTTATGTATCTTTATCAAGAGAAGAATCTAGGGGAGACAGAACAGGGGGCACCTACCTGATTTCTTGTGAAATGTTATCTCTGATCTTTTCTATTGGGTGTGACAGGATAAGCTGTAAGGTAACACTATATGTTTTAATAAATAAAAAGTGGAATGAGATGGACTTCAAGATGGCAGAATGGAAGGACGCAGAGCTCACCCTCTCCTACAAATACATCAGAAATACAATCTACATGTGGAACAATTCTCACAGAATCCCTAATGAACTCTGGTAGAAGATCTTAAACAACTGGAGCTACAGGAAAAATCTCCACATATCTGGGAAGGACAGAAAGAAAACAAACAAAAAAAACCAACCAGAATCAGGACGGGACTCGCCTCTCTGGGAGGGAGTGGTGAAAGAGGAAAAATGCCCTGACTCTGGCAAGTCCCTTCACCAGAGGGGAGATCATCTGAGATAGAAAAGGAAGCTTCAGAGGTTCAGAGGAGAGCACAGCACCTGCTTTGCAGCAGGAATAACAGAGAGAAACTGGCACAGAGGGCCCATGCAGTCCCCAGCCTAAGACACAAGCTAGCTGATGCCTACCAGGACTGGGCGCTGAAGCTTGAACTTCAGAGGTCAAACCTGGAAAGAGGACTGGTGTTGGCTGCATGGAGACAGCCTGAAGGGGCTAGCGTGAGGTACAGGCTGAAACTGAGGGTACAGAGAACTGACCATGGGTCCACCAGAGGAGCCTCACTGTTTAGTGCTCTTGTAAAGGGAGGGTAGGAAGTCAACACAGTAACCTCCTTCTTCACTAGCTCACAGGGTGTGATCTTGCCAAAAGACCTCCTTGTTAACCCACTCTCCAGAAGGGAGGGGCAGGAACCAGCCACAGCTGGTCTTCTCTGGTTGCTCTGGAAGGGCATGATCGCCCCTATGTGGAAGCGGAGCTGAAATCCAAGTCCATTCTCAGGGGCTACTCAACTTAAGAAGCATGGCTGAAATTTGAATTGTATCCCAAGCAGTTTTGCCTGATTTATGCTGTCAGTACCTTTGTAAACTTAAGTGTCTGCGGGACGTCCTAGCAGAGTACTGATGCACAGTTGTGGCAGTTCCAGGGTTAAAAGTGGGCATGAGCATGCAGAAGAGGGCTAGAGTTTGGGCTGTCCCTGAGGCCCAAATGTGGGTCCTAGTGCTCAACTTCAACAAATCTACCTTAGTGACTTTATGAGCATAATGTCTAAGGGATACCACGACAGGCTGCCTGTAATCCTATGGCTGAGGCGGAAGTGAGAGGGTGGAAAAAGATATTCCATGCAAATGGAAATGACAAGAAAGCTGGGGTAGCAATACTCATATCAGACAAAACAGACTTTAAAATGAAGGCCATAAAGAAAAGAAAGATAAAGAAGGACACTATATAATGATAAAAAAAAGTCAATACAGAAAAGAGGATATTACACTTATTAAGATATGCACCTCACATAGGAGCACCTAAATACATAAAACAAATACTAACAAACATAAAGGGAGAGATGGATGGGAATGCGCTAATAGGAGAAGACTGTAACATCCCACTAACATCACAGGACATCTCTTTCAGACAGAAAAATCAGTAAGACAACAGGGATCCTAGATGACACAATAGAACAGTTACACTTACTTGATATTTTTAGGACATTACATTTGAAAAACCCAGAATATACATTCTTTTCAAGTGTACATGGAATATTCTCTAGGATAGACCACATACTCAGACACAAAATAAGCTTCAACAAATTTAAGTGGATAGAAATTGTTTCAAGCATCTTTGGTGACACAATGACATGAAACTAGAAATTGACCACAGAAAGAGAAATGAGAAAAAAAAAGAAAGATTGCACAGAGACTAAACAACATGCTACTATAAAACCAGTGGATCAGTGATAAAAACAAAGAGAATATTAAAAATACTATGAGACAAATGACAATGAAAACACAGCCACACAAAATCTATTGGATGGAGCAAAAGCAGTCTAAGAGGGAATTTCATAGTGATATAAGCTTTTCTCAACAACAACAAAAAAACCTCAAACAACCTACCTACCATCTAAAAGAATTAGAAAAAGAAAAACAGACAAAACCTAAAGTAGGCAGAAGGAAAGAAATAATAAAGATCAGGAAGGAAATAAATAAAATAGAGATTAAAAAATAATACAAAAAAATTTTAAAAACCAAGCACTGATTTTTTGAAAGAGTAAACAACATAGAGAAATCTTTGGCTAGGCTCACCAAGAAGAAAAGAGAGGGGACCCAATTAAAGAAAATAAGAAATGAGAGAGGAGAAATTGACAACACAGATATATAAAAAAACTGTTAAGACAATACTACGAACAATTATATGCCAACAAATTGGACAGTCTAAAAGAAATGAACAAGGTTCTAAAACCATATAGCCCACCAAAACTGAATCAAGAAGAAATAATCTAACAGACCAATCACTAGAAGTGAAATAGAACCTGTAAAAAGCCAAATTAAAAAAAAAAAATCCCAAACCAAAAGCTCGCTGCAAACAAAAGTCCAGGACCAGACAGCTTCACCGGGGAATACTAACAAACATACAAAGAAGAACTTATTCTAGTCCTTCTCAAACTCTACCAAAAGACTGAAGAGGAGGGAATACTCCCTAACTCGTTCTATGAAGCCACAGTTACCTTAGTACCAAAACCAGGCAAAGGAACAACCAGAAAAGAAAATTAGAGGACAATATCTTTAATAAGTAATGATTCAAAAATTCTCAACAAAATATTAGCAAACTGAATCCAACAACATATAAAAAAAGCTCATACACCATGATCAAGTTGTATTCATCCCAGTGTCACCATATAGCTCAACATACACAAATCACTGTGATACACTGCATCAACAAAAGAAAAGACACAAACCACATGATCATCTCAATAGATGCAGGAAAAGCATTTGATAAAATTTAACATCCATTCTTGATAAAAACTCTTACCAAAGTGGAAATAGAGGGAACAAATCTCAATATAATAAAAGCTATTTATGACAATCCCACAGCCAATGTAATAGTCAGCAGTGAAAGTTGTTTATTGTAACTGGAAAGATATGGGATCATGAAGAAACTGATAAGGAAATACCTAAAATGCCTATGTATGACAAAGAATAAATTAATATAAGATCCTTTGACTAGAAGCCAGAGAAGATCTGCAGAAGAGTCTACAGATACTTTCTTAAGCAGCTCTTATGGGTCTTTGGCCAAATTCCAAGCTCAGGCTCTGCTGTGTGTGCTGATCCCCTCCCTGCCCCACTTGAGGACACAGCTTGAAGTCTCTCTCAGAAGTCACACTGCCAGAGGGGACAATTCAGGTTAATCCCAAACTTGCCAGGATTCTATCCCTGGTCACTAGAGATCAGACCACATTTCTCACTTAAATTTTTTCCCTGTAGGATCCCCATCTTGAGCAGATCCAACATTTCTACACTGGAGCACGGGAAATCAGACCCTATTAAGCTGTAATGAATCTATCACTGACAGGTCATTTAAAATATAAAGGAATTTTTGAAGGATGAAATTTTAGAAATGACAATTATAGCCACACTCACAAGAGTTCTTAATAAGAAAAAAGGGTTGATTAAAAATAGTCAGCTTGGAATCACAAAACAAAGGAGTAGGGCCTAATAAATCTGACAATTTTTGAAGACAGCACAGAGTCAGCAGGTGAAATCTGAGGACTAACCTGCTTCTGATTTGAGAGTACTTTCAACAAAGTCCAGCACACAAAAGACTAATTCAGGGGGTCAGGAAGTGTGGCATCACAGTGAGCACTGAAAACAATCCAGGAAATGCAGATGCTAAAGGGCTTCAAGCAGACAAAATGCTTTAAAATGGACAGTGTCTGAGAGAACTGTTATTCAGATAGGTATCTAGTTTTAAGTAATTTAACTATTAACGACATAGGAAAGAAGAAATATGGCATGAGATAACAAAATACACAATTAATAGAAAATTCAGACTACTAGTAAATCCATAAAAAAAAAATAAAATAAAACTGAATGGTGTGACTAGATTAGAACATTAGAAGAAAGCTTAGTTATTATACTTAAAAAATATTTATCTAATACACAAAAACTTGAGGTAGTATAATAAGGATAAGCACAAACAGATAAAGAAAAATGTCACTTAGATATTCAGGCAAAGATGTCAGTGCAGGATTGAAATGTTATTAAGAGTTAAGATATTAGACCGTGTTTATAATATTGACTGACAGTAAAACTGAATAAAACATGCAAATGTGAGTAGTTGATTAAAATCAGTTCAAATTAAAGAGACAAAATTTTAGAGCAAGAACACTACTGCCTACTACCCAAAATGAATTTTACATTATTTTGAACCTATAATTTGTATATTTGTAAAACTTAGTGCATTTCTTTACCTTTTTTTTCCCTAGCCACAGTAAATTTAATGTTACACAACTTCTCAGCTTCCAACTCACACCACCTCCACATACACACACTTAAGGTTTCTGTGTATGCCTCAGAATGTCTGAATTCTAGTGCAGCTGCATTAGCACAGAGGCAGGTCTAAACACGATGTTGTGCTCTGTAAGTTCTATCTCTGGCATCCCCTTTTTTCCTCTCCTGAATCTGCATTTTCTAAGTCACTGATATCCCTTATGCAGGAGTCCTTTACTGAAGTCTTGCTTCCCATGTAAAATTTATTACAAAGTTCTAGACATAACCATATTTCTCACTAGCTCTGCTATCAGAATAACTGAATGGATATGAAAGTGTGAATAACCTATAATGGCACAGTAGGATATTTCATCAGAGCATTTGTGTGACATTATATTGAAGATTCCTGTAGCTAAGATAGCAGCTATTTTTGAGTGTCTATGATTGTACAGAGGCACTCTTCTGATACTTTACTCAAATTACCTAATTTAATGCTCACAAAAAAAAAGCTATTAGGTAAAAATTATTATTCCTCTTTTATAGTTAGAAATTTGAGGAACAGAGAAGAAACTTCCACAAAATCACAGTATTCAGTAACTTACTTCGGCATAGCCAGGATATGATCCTTATTTTATCTTTCTTTAAGACTTATACTTGGAACCACTTTGACATCTGTGTACAGAGAAATAAGACAGCAGCAAAGTAAATGGCTCACAACACAATTTTACTTAAGATCAGCCTTCTCCTTACAGGATATTGGTTGAAGCCAAGTTGTTGATAATTACTAAAAAGTATAAAATGTTCTAATCTTGATATGCCTCAAAAATAAGAGGGACTCTAGAATATTCTGCAAGAGGGGGAGCTGTCATCTGTCAGCAAGTTTAAGTGATAAGTAAAATGTAATTCTTTACAACAATGATACAAATCCTTCTCTGAACTGGGTTCATCTACACCTCACTGAACCAGGTTTCAGATCGAGTATCACAACTTAATACTTAATCCACAATACCAACCACTAATTCAAGGAAGAGATCCATGAACATTTTTTACCCTCTTAAGAGAACACTTTGCACCTTAATTTTGTATATTTCAGGCAGATTAAGAAAAGGCATAGTACAATTATACTGCTAATATCGTAACGCACTGAGATATGAATACATTCCACAGTTGTGGCACTGCATGATAAGAATAAATAGTAGCCAGTTAAATGAAAGCAATAAAGGGATACCAAAGGATAAGACAAAGAATATAACAAGAAGAAAGCAGAAAATTCAATGTTATTTGTCAGGCAAACAATATACACCAAGGAAGAACTTCACCTAACAGTACCCTGAATGTGAAAAGTCAGGAGATATTAAATGCTCAAAAGAAGGAATTCATAATCCTGGTCTTAATTAATCATTTAAAACCAGCCCTCCAGATAGGGCAGAATGAATTCCCAGTCTGTGCACACGTGGTTAAAGATGTCCGACTTCTCAATGGGAAGCATCTTCAGTTCAGGCCAGTAATGATTTCCCAGATGCTGTTACTCAGAACCAGTTAAAATGAAGCACAATTTCCAAGATTTTTAAAAACAAATAAGCTTTTTAAAAACATCATCACAGTTTTAGATTTACATAAAAGTTTGTGAAAATTGTAGAGTTCCTACAGAAGCCAAACCCAGTTTTCCTTACTATTAAAATCTTAAATTAGTATGGTATATTTGCCATAAGTAATGGACCAATTTTGATGCCATTGTTAACCAAAGTTTATACTTTATCCAGATTTCCTTAGAACTCCATGCAGGACACCACATTACACTTAGAGGTCCCCTCCCTTAGTCTCCTCTTGGCCACGACAGTTTCTCAGACTTTCCTTGTTAGGAATGACCTTGACACTTTTGAAGAGTATTAGTCAGAACTTTTTTAGAATAGACTCTTAACTGGAATTTGTCTGATGTTCTTTCTCATGGTAAGACTGACATTAGGTATGCTGGGATAGAAACCGCAGAGATATATGTCATTCTTGTCACATCATATCAAAGGAACATACTATATTGTGGTACCACCATTGAGATTAATTAATACTAATCATCTGACTGAGAAAGTTTGTCAGATTTCTCAACTGCAAAATTACTCTTTTTTTTTTTCTTCAATTTCACATTTGAAATTTCACATTTGGAGGGCAGCCTATATACAGACCACATTTGAAGAGTAGGGAGATATGGATCACCTCCCTAAGAGTAGAGTATCTACGTAGATTCTTTAGAATTCTTCTACTTGAGAAAATAGACTATTTTCTCCATTTGTTGATTTATCCAATAATTTATTTTTTACCAGTATGGACTTAAATATTTACTTTATACACTAGTTCATAATTCAATGTTATCTTATTTATTTTGTTGCTCAAATTGTTTCAGGTTTAGCTATTGGGAGCTCTTTCAGTTGGCTCCTGTGTCTTTTTGAAATGCCTTCGTCATCATATTTGAGCACTTTCCTCACCTTTCTACCAATGTAAAATGCTGCTGGCTCGTCTCGTGTATTTCCAGCAGCAGTCCTGCAACTGGTCACTTGTCCAAGGGTACTTGGTTTGTTCATTTTTTTTCTAGAGAATATAAAAAAGTTTTAAATATATGCAGTATAATACATATGCATATATACAGATATATATTTGTGCATATATTTAATTTCATATATATACTTAGATTTTCATATATACGAGAAACACAATCTGGACACTAGTGTGCATGTTGCTACTGGGATTTAGTACTTGTAGGCCCTTTCAGCTGACAGAAAAAGGATACATTATGTGTGTATTGTAACCCATAGACGTATGTATCAAAGTATATCTACATACCATTAAAAATGAGTTCATACTAATGCCTCCAACTCCTACCAGTTACTACATGGACCTTTCTAACCCTTTCCCCTTGATGGTCCCTAACTTCTCATAGCTAGAATAAAACACTTGGTCCCAGCACCCAACACTTATTTAATTAACGGTTCAATTCCACTATAAAGTTATATTATATTATACTATATTATATTATTTTATATTATTTATTGGTTTCAGAAGTGTTAACCCTTACCTCCATAGGATACGACTTTATCAACTAGAGTACAATGCTTACTTATAATTCTTTTGCCTTCAGTCTTATAGACGCAACTCATTTCCAAAGTTACATCGGTCAGCACATTTTCTCCCACCTCATTTAGTGAGATTGTTTCATACATTTGTATTAGGATTAGACTGTTTTGTTTTGTTATATCTTAAAAATACTGAGTTTTCCAATGATGAACACATAGTAACTCAATTTATGCAGATCCTCTTTGTTTTCTTTCATCACTGTTTTGTACTTTCCAGCAAACAGACACCATACATATTTTATCAGATTTACACATAGGTTACGTTTACACTGATGCTATTGTAAATGATATCTTTGTAAACTATACATTCAGATTGGGTACTGTGGCATATATGAAAATAAGGCTTTTGTATATTGACCTTATATGTTCCTGTGAATGTGCTATAATAACTTGTTAGTTCCAAGAGATTTTTGGTAGATTCTTTGAGTTTCCTACATAGATGACCACTCTATCTGCAAATACAGTTTTATTTCTTCCTTTTTAATTTATAGATTTTTATTCCTTCTCTTTTATAAAATTTTTGTCCTATTGCACTAACTAGAACTTCAGTAAAATGTTCAATAGGGATGCTGATGTTGATCTTAGAAGGAAAGTGTCCAGTCTCCCACCACTTAGAATCATCTTAATGCTATGTGTTTTGTAGATGTTTTTGTTTTGTTCTGTTTTGACCAAGTGAGGAAGTTTCCACTTATTCCTAGTTTGCTGAGAGTTTGTATCACTAATGAGTATTGGCTTTTGTCAAATGCTTTTTCTAAATCAATTGATACATTATATGGGTTTTCTTCTTTAGCCAGTTACTGTGATGAATTACATTGATTGATTTTTTAAATGCTGAACCTACTTTGCTTCCCTGGCATATATATCCCATTTGGTATATAATTTTTTCTTACATTTTTGGACTCATTTGCAAATATTTTATTTAGAATATTTTTGGTCTCTGTTCATGAGAATTTCTGGATGATAGTTTTCTTTCTGTGTAATATCTTCATCTGGTTTAGTTTACAGTAGGACTAGCCTCATAGAATGCAGTAGGAAATGTTTCTTCTGTTTCACTGTGTTGGATGGAATATTCCATAAATGCCAATTAAATCAAGTGAACTGAAAGTGCTGTTCAGGTCATCTATACGCTTAATGATTTTCTGCCTGCTTTATAAATTCATTATCAGCAGAAGAGTATTGAAGTCTCCTACCATAGTAGTGTATTTTGTCTCAAAACAAAAAATTTAAAATGTAAGGGAAAATAGTTTTAAAAAATCAGCAAATAAAATATCAGAATATGGAACAAAGAAGGAGTGAAAATCTATCAGGGCTGTGTTCTGAGTACTGGGCAAAGCATGTCCATGAATACTGAGTCTTTGGAGGGCAGGCTGTGGCAGGTTCACGTTTCCCCTTCACAGTAACACATTTAGGGGAAAGGATTGATCACTTGGAACCACGCTTCCCCACATTCCCCCAGCTTGAATTTTGATATGCTTATGTGACCTATTCTAGGCCAGAGTATGGTTGCAGAAATGAAGTGTATGTGTGTGTGTGTGTATGTGTCTGTGTCTGTGTGTGTTTGTGTGTATTTCAAACCACAGTTTGTAAAAGATCTGTGACTTCTCTTCTCTCTTCATTTCAGACTTGATGTCAAAAACTCTGGGCAATTTTGGGAGTTATATTTTTAGATGGTAAAGCTTTTGTAGCTGGAATCACAAAGACTGTGTAGAAAAGAACATGGCTTACCTGTCCCTGAAATGTCACATAACTGAGACATTTTTTGTTTGTTTCTTAACTGTGTTCAGCCACTGATTTTATTTTACACACATTACAGTGCATAATTGTTACCATAACAAATTCAATAAGCTACTCTCCATCTCTTCCCACAAAACCTCGAGGGACAGAATAAAGGAAAATAGAGAGCCGCAAAAAATAACAGGCAGCTTACATTATAAGGAAAATAAACCAAAACTACAACAAAAACAGTGAAAGCTTTTAAATGCAGGCTTGTTCAGAACTGTCATTTAAAGAGAAAGTAGTACTTCTTGCCAGTCACATGCAATTAGAATCTAGTTGTTTATGTGATGTAATAACTACTTACTTAGCTTTCAAGTTTTTGGAGAAACCACAAGTGAAAAACTTCCTCACTGAAAGTAAGTAACAAATAACATATGCTTATCTGAATGCACAGTGTTTTGTTCATATAATCCCCATAATCACAAAACAAGAAAAGGTATATATATAAATTCTTTCTCATTGAAGTAAAATTATGCACCTTAATATTTTTAGTGTTATACTTAAAAAGCATATACTGTGAACTGACAATTAAAATTGTCTAAGTTCATTTTCAAGTAATTGGGAAAAATTATCTTCAAAACACACAGACGCACACCCACAAACACACACATACACCAATTTTCCTTCTTTTCTAGGAAATAAAAACAAGTTATAGAAGATAATGTTTTATATACTCCCGTACTTTAACAATATATTCATCAGATAAAACACAGAAAATTAAAAGTGAATTGAAACCTGACAAAGTAGCTTCTTTAGCATATCAAATCATTAAAATCATGAAAATGAAACAGGTAAAAAATGAAATAACGAAAATAAATTTTAGGTCAAAATTTTGTTAGAAGTGTAAAAAATGACTAAAGGAGATGAATGTCACAGATTTTAGAAACACCAGCTCTGGATAACACAGTTCTTCATGAGCCCTGTTAGTGTTCAGTAACTTCCCTCAAATATCAGATTTTCATTTAGTAATTAGAAAAGGGTATGTGTCTTTAAATTTTATATGACATGCGTGTGTTCAAATTCAGACCTCTAACATACATTCATGTCATAATATACTAAAATAAACAAGTGTATTGGGAAGTTTTATTGATAAAGATGGGTCTATTTTCAGCCTAGTGCTTACAAGTAGATCTCTTCTGAGCATGCTAGACAAGAACATTATTACAGAACTCTACTCCCTCAGCGTTAATCTCTGGGAGTTTTCTGGACAGAACCTGAATAAACTTTACTTCCCTCAAGTAATGTGTAGGGTTATAATAAGAAAAAGAAAAATAGCAATAGTTAAAATGTATTAAATACTCTCTACACATCAGGAACTTTACTATTTTACATTCTTCATGTTCCATAATTTTAAAAACAGGATAGGCGCCAACTATTATGACAGTTTAACAGATGAGGAATTTCTACCATTGAGAGACTTAGCAAATTGCCCAAACTACTACAACTCTTAAAATTGAGAGCCGAGACTTGAACTCAGGTGTACTTGAACTCAGGTGTCTCCAATCTCATTTTTCACCCACGCTTTGAGCTGAATTCCAACCACTTTCTCTTTCTCCTTTTTAATGGGTTGACACACAGTGGTTGTAGCCTATTTCAGTGCCTTTGATCTCTCTCTTCCCTTCAGAGCTCCTTTCAATGTCTCTTTCTGCATGCTGGATTTATGTTTTATTCGTGTTCCTATGGTCATGATTTTACAACTCAGGTCACTGTAATTACTGCATACCCATGATCAAAATGTGTGTGATGGTATTTACAGGAACCCCTGTGATTTTGAAGTAAAGACGGTAGAACTACCTCTGTTAACCGTAATAGGTCATCACTGAGTACACGGTTGAGAACGTCAGGAAGGCTAAAATAGGGTCCAAAGGTCTCACTGGGTGTATCAGTTTCTTGCGGCTGATTTGAGGAACTACCACAAACTGGATAGCTTAAAACAACAGAAATTTCTTCCTCAGAGTTCTAGCCGCCAGAGTCTGAAATCTAAGTAGCGGCAGGGTCCCATTCCCTCTGGGAGATCTAAGGGAGAGAACTGCCTTGACGACTGCCACTCCTGGTGGTTGTTAGCAAGCTTGATCTCCTCTGCTGGTGGCCACACCACTGCAGTCTCTGCTTCAGTCTTCACACCACCCTCCCAGGTTTTCAGAAAACTCTCTCGTGCCCTTTCCTAGTCTGTAGTCCCCAGGAAGCACTCCTCTCATGTCTATCTCTAGAATAACTTCAAATGCATACACAGACTGAAAAAAATGGACTAATTTTAAAATTAAATTTATACAAATTCATAAAATGCACACAGAAAGTATTTATATAGATGGTATCACAGAAATACTATCCACTAAGCTCCAGATAAATAACTCTGATGATGGTTGATGGGTTAAGTTCAATTCAAGAAACTTACCACACCACTGAAATCATGCAGTGTGGGCAACTGAACTTTGAAAACACTAGTTAAGACACAGAAGCCATTCAAAATGTCAGTACAAATTTTATGAGCAAGTAATATTGTAGGAAAAGCTACCAAGAATGTAGGTTTTATTTACACAACCATATTACCTGTACGTATGCGTTTTGGGGAAGAGAGGAATGAGTTGTAACCAAATAAAGTCATGTAATCTGCTAAAATTTGGTAGAAGACTAAGATGTAGAAGTACTAATTCTAGGACTCCCAGTAACTCAGTATAGGACATTAACAAGTTATTTTATGTCACCAAATGCCCTAAGTTAAAAAATAAATATTAAAAAGTAATGTCTGCTAAACCTAGATAAATGTTTGAAGAATACTGACTAATATAACATGTTATACAAAACGTTAAGTATCACATAATTAGTAACATTGTAATCAACTTTTATTTTTAAATTATTTTCCGAAAGATACAGGTGCCACCTCATCCTGTGTATATTCTTTTCAGTTAGCATTGTATTAGATTATATGAAAATCAGTGCCTATGAATATAAACTGCTTTTTTTTAAAAGCATAGTTTAAAAATAGAATTTTTAGTAAAACTATCTCCTTGGCAAGGACATTTTTTTCACAGTGCCTGACAGCATATCAACCTAAATAATAAACTTCACATGGTCCTGAATATATTCTGTACCTTTAAATTTCTGAAAGGCATGGTACAGTATATTGCTCTTCTTACAGAAATTTATGGATGCAAATTTATACAATTACACTTTATAATTTCAGACTAGTAACAATAAAAATTCCTAAATTAGTCTTTTAAGTTCCAAATCTAACAGTAGGTCTTCAGGCAGTATGATGCCTGTAGAAGTTCTGCAAGCTTGGAGAACTTGTCTTCCCTCTCAGCCTACATAGCACATCCACCAGCTCTGCAAGGCTGGGCTTGTATTGTTACCCTCTGTTACCCAGTGTGACTACTTGGCATCAGTTGTTTTGTTTTTTTTTACTTTGCAGTATGACTCTTTGTATGTAGGTATGTATGTATTGAAGTATAGTTGACTTACAGTATATTAGTTTTAGGCTCAGTATTTTTACAGATTATACTCCATTACAAATTATCACAAGATAATGGTGACAATTTCCTGTGCCATACAATATATCCTTGTTGCTCATCTATTTTATACATAGCAGTTTGTATCTCTTAATCCCATACCCTTATCATTCCCCTTCCCTCTCCCCACCCATCACTGGTAACCATTATTTTTTCTATATCTGTTGAGTCCATTTCTGTTATTTTTCGGATTCCACATATAAGTGATATCATACACTATTTGTCATTCTCTGTCCAATTTTATTTCACTAAGCATAATATTCTCTAGGTCTATCCACATTGCTGAAAATGGCAGAATTTCATTCTTTTTTATGGCCGAGTAATATTCCATTGTGTGTGTGTGTGTGTGTGTGTGTGTGTGTGTGTGTGTGTGTGTGTGTATTTATATATAAAACATCTTCTTTATCCATTCGTCTTTGAGAGACACAGGTTGCTTCCGTTCTTGACTCAGACTCTTTGTATTTAAACCCTGGTTCACTTCTTAGTTGCACAGTGACATTGTGCAATTTTACTTATTCTTCTATGCTTTAGTATCATCATATGTAAATAGGAATATTAATAATAACTATCCCATAAAGTTTGTGTGAAGATTCAGTGAGTTAAAAGTGTGCTTAGAAGAATGCCTAATAACTTGTTAATACTTAACAAAAATAGATGAATGATGGTGATGATGATAATGATGATTCTAATATGTTCCCTGAACTTTCTGTACTACCATACATTGTGGCAAGGGGCTAAAAATCACAGTTAATATGTACTATTTGCATAGATAATGATAAAAGCCAGGGCTGAGAGAGTAAATACACTATACATTGCCAAGTGACATGAGCTATGCCAAACAATGGAAACAGAGATGAAATAGCACACAAAACCTATGAGTAAAATGACAAGAGTTAATCCTCTAGTACACATGAAGGGAGTATGTAGGATACGACATGAACACCCTACATGGTAACTTGTACATACATCTATATCTTATTATCTTATCTAATCTCTGACACATAGGTTATGAACCTTTAAAAATTTGTTGAATTCAGTTGATTTTCATAAATGAGCTACAATTTCTCACAATATATTTAATTCTAGGAGCACAGTTCCGTATCTTTTATATTTCTACCACCTTGCATTTAATTATATCTCAACTTTGGACCTAGGTGCTTTAGCAAGTGGATAAATCCTGTAATTTTCATAATGTTTAGCTAATGTGAAAATTTTATTCATGACTCTGAGAACCTTGAGAATATACTCCTTTATAAATTAGCACGACCTTGAAATAAAAATGATAGGAATTATAATCACATTGCAATGATTAGGGATTGAACTGTTGACCCACAAACTTTGCAGGATCTTTTTGAACAGAAATCTATTTCTTTCTAGAAAAAGACATATATAGCCCAGCACTCATCCATCATGTACCTGTGAGCAAAGCAATACATCTCTACAGGGTATCTTAATCTTGAGATGATGGCAGAATTCATTCTGCCATGAATAGGAGGAAAAGAGTCCTGGCTGAAATCAGCCTCAAAAAACACTACAGAAAACATGGCTTTGACGAGGCTGTCAACCAAACATGAGAGAAATGAGTAGACTATGAGAGAGTGGATGGGATTGCAAAAGAGGAAATAATGTTTTAATATCATCAGGTGATGATGCTACAGATGATGCTATGCTGAGATCAGTGAACACAGCTGTCCATTCACTCCCGCTGCTCACTAATTCCAGTGCAATCACTACCACTACAGAATCAAAAATCAAAGGGCAAACACTGCTGTGTGATTTAAACACTGAAATATGTTAGATTAATGAGCTTTTTGCAACAAGTTATATGCTTAACTAAATATATAAAATAGCTAACACCCATAGAGCACTTAATCCGTGAAAGGTAAGATTCCAATTTTGCAAATACTGCACTTAATACCTCATTTAATGCTCGCAACAACTCTGTGAGCTAGTGCTATTTATCCTGATTTCACAGACAAAGAGACTGAGGCATGGAGAAATTTAGTGACATACCCACAGGAAGTCAGATTCCAGAATCTGACCACTGACCCTCCATGGTGACACACGGTTATTTTCCCATTCGCCCCCTGCCACAAATCCAAACAGATAAGTAAGTAGAGCAAGAGACCTACAGTAGACTGATAAGAAGGCTAGAGGCAATGAGACTCCTCAAGAAACTGAACAGCTAATGAGTCATCTGTGAATCAACTGTGAATTTCTTTTTTTAGTGCCTTTCTCAATCTGGCATCTTTCACAACCACTAAATAAATTTTCAAAAACACCAAACAGCAAAAATAATAAAGCTTGTGGCAAGTGTTGGTTTATTTGTCTTCTAAGCTGTAGCTGTAAATTTACACTTCTATTTTTCAGCAACTGATTTTATAATCCCAGCCAACATAAATGAAAAATTCTCAAAATGTTTAGAGACCCCTGCAAATATCCACATGCTCTTGAAGCAACTCTGCGCTGTCTCCTACTGTATATCCACTGAGGCGCTATGTCCACTGGCTGGACAGAGTTCCTCATGATCAGGATGCACCACAGTGCCTTCCCTGACCAGGCAGTTCTACACAGAGGTAACAGCACTGCAGTTCTGCAGGGAAATTACTCTTCCTGCACACCATACAAGGCTGCGATTCCTCTTAGAAATACTGAAGAACTCATGTAGACAAAAGAGAGATTATATTATAGTCACTGCTTAATGAGGCAACAAAGAACCTCATGAGCTTGTCCTGATGCTGATCACATGCTGCCTTGCAAGACAGGCATGTGTAACTCCGCATGTATACATACATTCATGCATATACTCTTTTTTGCCTTTTTGGAGCAATGACTTGGTCCAACTCATCTCTATGGTTCTTAAAACAGTGACTACAAAATTTGCCAGTTCTGGGCGCTGGTACTTATACCTGTGTGAATTAGGTTCAGTTGTTCAAATGTTCATGCCTCTGTTTTCCTCCTCTTTGAAAGCAAAATTAAAATAACATAACACAGGGTTTGGAGGAGGATTAAGGGAAGTAAAATATACAAGTATTAGCACCTTTTAATTTATCATTAAATGTTATCTGCTATTATTATTATCATTTTAGCAGTTAATTTAAACTTCACTGAACCCTTGAGATAGCTGAGAATTTTAAAGATAAAGGGACAGGTTCAGAAAGGCTAACATAATGGCTGAAATTCTTATGTGTAATAAATGGAAGATTCACAATTCTTTTATCAAGTAGTCTTTTAAAATCAAACTTGATTTAGAACTTAAGAGATCATTTTTCATACCTGAGCCTCAGCCAATCCTATTTTCGCCATCGTTTTGTTTTTTTTTTAAGGACGCATGAAAAAGGCCACAGTCAAGTCAGCATTTTCCAAATTGTTATCTGAGACATATGCTCATATGCAGCTTCCTCCCTCCCTAAATAAAGAGGATTAGAGATTTCCAGTTTACACTCACACAGATAAAGAGCTTGGGAGTCATCACTCAGATCCGGTCAACGTGAAGAAGCTGAACAAACTAAAAATCAACAACTCTTCTTAGATCCATCACATAATTGAGGTCACAGGGCAAACTTCTGCCCAGAACACTGGAGACAGGAGAATATAGTGAATCAAAGCTTCCTGGGAGTAGAGGCAGCTGGAGCCAGTCACTGTGAGGAACGTGGAAACATTAATTAATCAATCCCTGGAGGCTGACTGTAAACTAGCTTCAGAATTAAAAACTCCTAGGGGCCCAGTTTTTAAGGGGAGGGCCTCACACTTTCATAGGATTTACCTCCAACAGACCCACTAGGTTCTCTGGTGAAGGCTGAACTGTGTTTAAGTCAGGAGGAGGGGAAATGTGGCCATTCTGAAATATGCCCAGAGCTTTCTGTCTCCATAACAAAGGCCTGCCCTGAAGGGAAACTGAGATAGGATGCAAGGGGGCAGGGCACAGCCACTCAAGGAATGACAGCAGTTTTACACCAAAATGGTGGAAGATTCACCTCCTAGTCGGCCTTAAGGATTAAGAGGTTTGACTTCTAGTAGACCTTGAGCTTCATTATATGCTTATTGTAACAGCGTGATGAATAACATGCCTGCAGGCTCCATGACAACCCCAGGGATAACCGCAAAAGGCCAAAGAATGGGCGTTGGCCCAATTCTTGGGAATCCCAGCCCCTTCCCCAGGGCAGTTGGAATGGTCTCACCTGTAGGCATGTGAAGCTACTGAGCCTGTAAAAAGTGACACCACCAAACCTAGAAGCCCTTTTTTTTCACTTCCTCCTCTTTGGAAATGGCCTGCACTCTGTCTATGGAGTATGTACCTACTTTTACTTTAACCTGAGCACCAAACTCCCACACCTCTTTCCTTGCCTTTCTCTTTCCTTACACTCTATGCAGTATGTATCTGTCTAAGTAAATTTACCTTTACTCAGTTGTGGCTCGCACTTGAATTCTTTCCTGCGCGAAGCCAAGGACCCACACTTGGCGGGACACGTCCCAGGGGCTCAACTGAGACCTGGGACACAGCCCTCCTCATGCCCTACGTCCGTTTTCCTGCATCAAACAACTTTATCAGAACCTTATATGATTTAGGGGAAGAGGAACACATAATATGAATCCCTTCCAGGTTGCCTATGTCTCCTAAGAGGAGGACAAAAGGCTAAAAAACTCTTCTGAAGGCCAAAGCCAAGGGACTCTGGCCCTTTAAAATATGGAGATTTAATCATAAGATTGTGGAAGGATTCCCCTCTTAAATCTTAACATCATATCATCAGGACCCCAGTATGATAACAGGGATTACAAATGAAAGAACTGAAAGTGGCAGGCTCTAGTTGAGATGGAGTTTTCTAGGGAAATCCAAAGACAAAGGAGGGAGACAAATAGGGACAGCAGAGAAGACCAAATCCTCAGACACAAACATTAAACCTCCAGCCAGATAAACACAAATCCTCACACTACAAGCCTATCTAACTAAACATGAATTAGCTGATACATCACCTCTGGGTATCAAGAGACAACTAAAATGCATGCTAAAAGGTGATGAAAAAAACCCCTACAGCCTAAGAATATAAAGCAAGCAACAGAGCTAGCTAGACACAGATACAGCAGAAAATTTGGAATAAGCAGACAGGAATTTTAAAATAACTTTACTTAAGGGCAGTAATGGAAAAAGTGAAGAAGAAGCAAGAATAGATGGATAATGTAAGCTGAGAGATGGCAACTCTATATATTTTTTTAATGGTAGAAATAAAAAACACTTAACAGAAATAAAGCATGACTTTGATGAGTTCATAAGTAAACTGGACAACACTGAGGAGAGATACAGTTGGCTTGAAGACATGTTAATGGAAACATCCCAAACTGAAAAGCAAAGAGAGAAAGGAATGAAAAAATGGAACAGAATATCCAAGAATTGTGGGACAACTACAAAAGACGTAACATATGTTTAATTTGAATCCCAAAGGGAGAACAAAGAGATAATTAACAACCTATAGCAGGAATAGAAAAGAGTTTTATCTGAGCCAAACAGAGAGCTATAGCCCGCGAGACACAGAATCAAGAAGCACTTGAATTGTGTTCCATTCAGCTACCAAGTGGAAGGGACTTATATAGGCAAAACCCGCAAAATTACATAAGTTGTTTGTCAAGAACTAGGATTGGAGCTGACAAGAAGTAAAGGTGCTTATTAAAAGTAAGGATTTGTTGGGGTCTGAAATGGCTGCAGAGTTACAAGAGGAGACCTTGAGACTATAAGGTTGCAGCTGGCAGCTGCTATCAGATACTGCTTAGGAAAGGCTAGTGGTGCCTGTGAGTGTAATACAGTTCAGAAAATGCCACTTCTCAGTCATGTAGAAACATGTCTGAAACCACATCCACAATGGCCACTTAGTTCCATGCTGGATGCCTGAACCACAGTTACTCCATTTTGATTTTTAAATGCATTATTTTCTTTCCTGGTTAAAGCAGATGTACAATGTATGTTTGATAGGCCACAAAACAGACTGTTCTGGTTAGCATAAAGTTCAATTTAAATCATGTACAATCCAGAATGACTTTCCCATGCCTCTGTATGTGAAATGTCTTCCATTAGACAGAAGAGAGCAGAAGATGCACCTGAAATTATAATGGGAAAGAGTTTTCCAAAATTAACAACAGACAACAAATCACAGATTCAGGAAACTCAGAGAAAACTAAGCAGGAAAAATATCAAAAAATGTACAACCAGGAATATCCATATTCAAGCTGCAGACCGCAGGTAAACATAAAATCTTGAGAGAAGCCAGAAGGTGCGTGGGGGGTGGGATAACTTACCTATAGAGAAACAGGACATATATTATACTGGACTTCTCTTTAGAAAACCTGCACACAAGGAGAGGATGGTGTAAACTATTTGAAGTGTTGGAAAAAAAAAATCCAGCAAAACAGAATTCTGTATCCTGCATAATTATTTTTCAAAAGTAGAAAAAGTCTGTCTCAAATAAACAAAAAATGAGGGAATTTGGTCACCTGTGAAACAGTCTTACAAGAAATGCTAAAAGAAATCCTTCAGAAAGAAAGAAAGTATGTTAGACACTCAGATCTACACTTGGGGGCAGATGAGAACAAAAGAAGGGAGTGGCTTTTGTGTCTGATAAGGCTCTATGAGACAGAGAGAGCACAGAACCCGAGGCTTCTCCACCAGGAGGGACAAGTGCAGTGTGCCACCAAAGCCTTAGTCTCTGGGTGCACCTCCCAAGGCACTAGTTTCTGTCTTGCCTCAACTGGACCACAGATAGAACCCTTATCATTTGATGCGGGTGACTAAGAATAAAGGGGAAAAGGTGGGCAATCTCCTGTGCCCAGCACAGCTCAGCAAATTTGGGAGAAGGCACAGAACTCAAGGCTTCTCCACAGGAGAGGAGAAGGAGAAGTAAAATGTGCCACCGAAGTCCTGGCCAGAGTTACAGCAGTGAGACACAAGAGAGAGCAAGAGATTATGGGCTCCACAGACAAAGAGAAAGCCGAAAAATCCCCTCTAACTAGGAATCTAAATGGATGAGTCCAGAGAAGACACATCCATAGAGAAGATGAGAGGGACCTCCAGAATCTCTAGCCAGGCTAATTAGTGAAGGTCTTTCCTGTCAAAGCCAGTCTGTAAAGACTGAGAGGTGGCTCTTTCTTCAAATGCACACACCAGTGCAAGGCTACAAGGAACATGAGGAATCAGGCAAACATGTCACAATCAACAGAACAAAATAAATCTCCAATAACTGACCCTAAATAAACTGCAGATGAGGAATGAGGTCATCATCATGGTGGAATAAACCTGAAGAAGCAAGAAGGAATCCTTCCCTAAAGCTTTCAGTATAACCACAGCCCTACCAACACCTTGAATTTGATCTTCTAGCATCTCAAACTGTGAGAGAATAAACTTCTGTTGTTTTAAGCCATCCAGTTCTTAGTAATTTGTTATGGCAGCTCTGGAAGGCTAAGACAGTTTATTCAACAACAGAAGCAGAAGAAACAATTCCTACCTCGTTCTGTGAGGCCAGCCTTACCATAACACTCAATCAGGCGAAAACTTTATAAAGGAAGAAACCCACAGACAAGTAAGTTCATGAGCACAGCCCGAAAATCCGAAATAAAACATCTGCAAGTGAGTCAAAAATTTTAAGAAAAGGATTATGCACCATGACCTAGTCATATTTATGCAGAGAAGTAAGGAAAATTCAACACTCAAAAAAAAAAAAACCAAAAAAAAACTAAACCTCAATGTAATTTACTGTATCAACTGGCCAGAGAGAGAGAGGAAAAACATAATCATATCAACTGATGCAGAAAAATCACTCGACAAAATTCAACACCCATTTATGATAAAAACTCTCAGCAAACTAGGAATAAATGGAAACTTACTCCCTTGTTAAAGAATGGCTACAAAACACCTCATATGAGCTGTGTGATTCCTAGAATGAGCTCATATGATTCCTAGTGGTAACAGATTGAAAGCTTCCCCCTAAGATTGGAAACAAGGCAAGGATGTCCTCTCTCACTATTCCTCTTCATTTTATTGGAAGTTCCAGCTGGTACAGCAGTACCACAAAAAGAAAGAAAGGAAGGAAGAAAGAGAAAGAAGGGAAGGGGAGGGGAGGGGAGGAAGGAAGGAAGGAAGAAAGAGAAAGAAGGGGAGGGGAGGGAGGGAGGGAGGGAGGAAGGAAGGAAGGAAGGAAGGAAGGAAGGAAGGAAGGAAGGAAGAAAGAAAGGAAGGAAAGGAATACAAAGTATACAGATTGAAAACAAAGAATAAAAGTGCCTTTGTTTCAGAGGGAGTGATTATCTATTCAGAAAACTCAGAATCTATCAAAAACCTCTTGAAAGTAATAATCAGTTAAAATAAACTCATAGGAAACATGTAAGGTAAACATACAAAAGCAAATTACTTTCCCATATACCAGCTATGCAGAACTAAATGTGAAGTAAAAAGAATTTATAGATACAGTGCCAAAATAAATGCATTCCAAGGAGAAATCTAGTAAAATATATACAGGATCTGTATGCTGAAAACAACAAAGCCCTGATGAAAGAATTCAAAGAGAATTTACATAAATTGAGTTACTTCATGCTCATTACTGGAAGATTCAAAATGTTAAGATGTTGGTTCTTCCCAAGTTTATATGTAATTCACTGCAATCCCAATACAAATTCCAGAAGTTATTCTGTGGATATTGACAAATTAAGCATAAAGTTTATATAGAAAGCCAAGACCCAGAGCAGTCAACACAATACTGAAGAAACAAAGTCAGAAGACTAACTGTACACAACTTTATAAGAGTTATTATAAAGCTGCAGTAATCAAGACATCGTGGTGTGGGCAAAAGAGGAGACAAACAGATCAGTGAAACAAAATAAAGAGCCCAGAAATAGACCCACACAAACACAGTCAACTGACGTCTGACAAAAGAACAAAGGTAATTCAACAGAGATAGCTTGATTTGTTGAACAACTGATGTAACTGATGATGAAACAACTGGGTATCCACAACATTCCAAAAAAAAAAAAAAAGAAAGAAAGAAAAAGATAAAAGAACCTAGACGACAGACCTCACATCTTTCACAAAAATCAACTGAAACTGAATCATAGACCTAAATACAGAACACAAATCTACAAAACTTCTAGAATAGAACATGGGGAATTCTGTGAGTTTGACGATGACTTTTTACACACAATACTGAATGCACAATTTATAAAGGAAAAAAATCTGACCAGCTGTACTTTTTTTAAATTAAAAACTCCTGCTCTGGAAACTCTTAGGAGAATGAAAAGACAAGCCACAGAAAGGAAGAAGATATTTGGAAAACATGTATCTGATAAAAAATACTTGTATCCAAAATAAACAAAAAACTCTTAAAAGCCAAATATAGTAAAATGGACAACTCAATAAAAAGTAGGGAAACTAACTGAACAGACACCTCTCCCAAAATATATTCAGATAGTAAATAAGTATACGAAAAACTGTCCAATATTGTGTCCAATATTGTATGCCATTAAGAGATTTCAAATTAAAACAAAAATGAGATACCACAATCTACCTATTAGAATGACTAAAATCCATAACACTATGAAAGCAAATACTGGTGCTGATACACAACAATAGGGATTCTCATTTATTGCTGGTGAGAATGCAAAATGGTATAGCCATTTTCGAAGACTGGCAGTCTTTTTACACAGCTAAACATAATTTTAACGTGTTCCAGCTATTGTGTGCCTAAATATTTGACCAAATGGTCTAAAAACGTATGTACACAAGAAAATCTGCACTATGGATGTTTATGGCAGCTTGATTCACAATTTTCAAAACTCGGAAGCAACCGACTTGGCCCTCAAGAAGTAAATGTATAAACAAGCTGTGGTATATCCACACTATGGTATATTATTCAGTGGTAAAAATAAAATGGGTTATCAAGTCACAAAAATATATGAGAAAAGCTTCAATGTATATTTCTAAGTGAAATAAGCCAGAATGAAGAAAGTCACATATAGTATGATTCTATGTGACATTTTGAAAAAGGCAAAACTGTAGGCAGTAGAAAGATCAATGGCTGTCAAGCACCTGGGATGTGAGGGGAGGAGGGATGAAGAATTGAAGCACAAGGGATTTTTAGGACAGTGAAACTGTATGATTATGCACATAAGTATGTTTCTGTACAGTGCTGTAACGGTGGATACACGACATTATACATTTCCCAAAACTCACAGAACTACAACACAAAGAGTGAACTCTAACGTAAGCTATAGACTTTAGTTAATAATAAAGATTGGTTCATTAATTGTAACAAATGTACTATTCTAATGAAAGATGTTAAAATGGATACTGCAAGGGAAGGCCGAGGGTGTATATGGAAATTCCGTGCTATCTGCTCAGTTTTCCTATAAACATAAAACTGCTCTAAAACATAAAGTCTATTAATAACAAAAAATTACAAAATATTGGCTAACAATATACCCTTTCAAAATGTTTCAATGGACAGTGACTTGTTGAAGACTGAGATATCTTTCGATAAAAACTTTATTTCAGCCAGTGTTTCCCCAACTTATTTGACAGTATCTTTGTAATTTAGCATAATGCCCACTTAGAGCAAAGATACTCTTGTACCATGCAATATATATTAAAGCACTGTGTTGCTTCTTCACTCGCATTACATGTTCCTAGGTGGAACAACCAGCTCATGAAAAATAAGAGATGGTCGATATCCTTTTTATCTGCACTCGGGCATCTTGCTGAGTAAGGCATCTCCATATGGCAGTTACTCTAGCAGTGGTTATTGACATTCCAGAAGCAACAGCTGTCCCAAGACCTTTGCAAATCATTCCTTTCCTTCCTTTGTCTATAAACTTTTAGCTTCCAAAAGTACCACTTTTATTTACTATTTATTGATTGGCCTGTGTTTCTTCTACTTCCGTCTCACTGTAATCTGGTAGCAATTTCATCTCATGGTGAATGGAATAACATCTATGTTTCTGAAACCCTTCAACTCATTAGCAGTGGCGTGAGTAAGGAGACAAAGCTACCTGAACCTAGTGCTATCACCGAGGCACGCTTTTGCCCTCCGCCCTGTCTATAACCTCACCAGTAAGTAATTTGTGTATCACTTGTATCTCTGTGTAACTTCTGACTTCATTCTGGTAATCTGCTGAATGCAGTATGCTTCTCTGTTACACTGCAAACCACTGTGCACCTGTAAAAGGCCTTTCTTGAATTCACAGATTTTCTCACCTCGTATTTTTAGTGTCAGAAATCCCCGCCCCAATGTGCTTAGTCAGGCATTTTATAACCCTTGTGTAAATGACTCTCTCTTCTACCTGAACCTTCTCTTAGGACAGCCATGCATATGACACAGCCACATATTGACTGAATTTCCTTTAATTCTAAGGTCAAAATTTATTGATTTAGGAGAATTGAGAGCAACTGTAAACTAGCAGAACCATGCAGCTTGATTGCCATTAGGATTCAAACCAATCTTAGTTACTGTAATCAGAGCACACCACTCTCCAGGGAGCAAGCTGTCCTATCATTATTGCCGACAAACTTAACAACTGCTTCCCCGGCATTTTAAGATTTCATACTAAGTTGATCTTTAACAATTGAGACATTAAAAGTTTTAAAAAAATAAAAATAAAAAGGAAAGAAAGGAAGAAAGAGGAAAAATCCACTACCTTCATTCTAATGAACACATTCAAATCATGTGGGGAATCAACCTGGTGACTGGAAAAGGAAATTGACTAACCCCAAATATGTGAATTGAGAATATAGAGGGAAATGTATAATTAAAGGAAATGAGAGCAGCAAAATAACCCAAAACCATCCAATATACAATCTAATTATACCCAGTCCTATCCTTCATGTGTCTACTTCAAAATTTCACTCCCTCATATTATTTAGTTTGAGTAAATATGTGTAGGTAACGGCTAATTAAGTTCGGGAAGAAACTCTTGAAGCAACCAGTTGTGTAATGGTTTAGTTTTCGTTTTGAAGTGGATTGCAAACTCTAAAAATAAATGCAGACACATCAGTGGATATAAAAGAATATAGTAAGATCACCGTGGAGACAATACTTAAATAATGATTTTAAATTTGGCCTTTTCTAACACTTCCGAGATAATGATCTCTTTGTCTAAGAAGAATTTCCTTGGTTTAACTTTAAGTCATACTGTAAACACTCTCTCACTAACATGCATTCTTCTACAATGAACTTTCAAGAGCAGACCATTCTATTAGTAATTTTCCCAAGTATTTCATCACTCTCATTACCATCATAATTAACTCCTACTGACTTTGCCCACATCTGTTTCATTAAACTTTTTTTTTTTTTTAGGATTATAGCTGCCAACGTGTTCCAATTTTTGAAAAATTTTGAGATAAAATTATCATGTTCTTGATAACAGCTGAATTCTCTCCACATCTATTTGAAAGAGACAAATAGAGATGGCTATCCTTTCTACAACTGCTCAACACAACAAATGTGCAGATGGTTGAATCAAAATAGTAATAGTCAAAATGGTAACAATAGTAACAATAATCTCATGGGATGCTTCTATGCTCTACACACTTCATACGTTTTTACATCCATCTTTTTATCCTCATAATAACACTAAGAAATGGAAATATATAAGGACAAAATTAATTCTTCCATGAACACACATAGCAAATCAGAAGCAAAATAAGCATTATAAAACAGATCTTTGTTTCTTTTACAATTACAAACACTACTTCAAAAAGTGGATATTAACTTTTTTTATTGGAACCCATAGTTTTCCAAAATATAATAAGAAAGTATATCACAAACAGGCTGCAAACCATAAGGATAGATACTACCATGTTCACAATATGAGCACACTTACTCAATATTAAGAAATATTCAGCTGGTAGAGGCAGCATTTTCAAATCAGAGAATCTAGATTTACAGATTTAAATTTATGAAGCAATTTACTCAATGATTACTCAGATTAGTTGAGTAAAATCTGCATTTATGTCTTTTAAATGTAATTTTGCTTTGTAATAATGTATCAGCTTGGTCAACGGTTTCTTTCATGTTGTTTGTTTCTTTTTGGCATTACATTTCCAGGTGACTATATCCTTGTCCTGATGTAATATAAAAGTTATTTCTACATTTGGGCCTTTCAGAGTAGGTTTATTCTTGATAAATAGAAGTTTTCTTTAATTAGAATAAGTTTCATATTTAGAATTTCCATAGCAATAACTGTAGCAGAGACAAATATTCATAGCACCATTCCAGGCTCAAGAGAAATACCATAATTGAGTGTGTAAGTTAGACCTGTAAAGGTCCCATTATATCATCTGTAACGCAGGAAATTAGTATCACAAATTATATCTCATATATAGGAATTTAATTATTTGCTTAATAGCAAAATGTGGTGTTGACCCTGAGGGAGGAATGAAACAAAATGACCTCTTTGAACTCAGAGAGAGCACAGACTCCTCTTTATGTAAGGCCTAGCTTTACTGCCTATGATAGCTCTCGATCCCATTAAAATGCTTGAAGCATATTGCTTATGTGTGGACTGGACAGTGTTTTGAAAATAACCAAATCCAATTCTCCATGGTCTATGTTCCTTATCTTACCCCTGACCTAAGACACCTTCATCTATCTTCTACAGTTGCACTCGTTCTGTTGAAGGTAGTTTCATCATGAGTGTCTGTGAGTTATTTTGAAACAATTGTTATTGTGGTAATGTAATCACTGAAGAGATTATGTTAGGCTCTGTATTTGGTTTTGAAGAATAGACCAGTGTTTGAAGAAGCCAGAAAAGAAGTATTTTGCTTTGACACAATGCAATGAGACACACCATGGCTTCTTAAGGAGGACTGAAAACAGTTAGGGAAAAACACCACTGTCTGTATCTCAGTCTCTCAATCATATTTTCCCCTGAATTTTGTCATGTGTAAAACAGCACTGACAATGTAATCTTCCCTGCAGTGACTTTGTGAGGTATAACTAATGATGCTAAATCATGCTGAAAAAAAAAAACCACAAGAAAATAAACAAAGCTTTATATTTAGTATAAGTTGTGACAATAAGGCAAGGGCATCAGCAAAGTCTGAGCAATTCCCACATTTCCACTTTCATATTTTGGACTATTCCATGTTTCTTTCTGAGCATATATAAAACTGGCCAAGATAAAGGCTATAGGAACATTTTCTTGTGCCCCTAATACATCCATGGTGAAGCTTGTTTTTCAGTTTCACAAAGGGAAAGACATCATTCCCTCGATTCATTAATTTAAAAATAGGACACAGGAGTTGAGTTACCTGATAGATGAAGGAAGAATTACAGGATGCTCTGCAGATGTCAATTAGAAATATTTGGCACAGTGTTATTTCCTGCCAATGCAAAATGCTAGAACTGAAGAAGACCAAAATTAAACTGTAAGGGTTTGAAGAAAGATTGGAAACTTTTACGTAAAATACTTGATGGAAAAAACATCTGTGACAAGATCATTTGGCTGCTTGTAAGGGAAATACTGTTTACCTGGAAAATGTTAATTTTATTTTCATTAGCAGGAAGAGACAGAAGATGCTTACAACAATAGAATTTATAAGTAGAATGCAATTAATTTTTATTCTGGATGAGAGGCTTTTTATTATTCTGAATCTAGGACAGAGTAGTTTGCACCTTAATAAGACTTCCTTAAGGACTTTCAAGAAATCAGAATGGCATATATTCTTGCTGCTTTTTATAAAGTTACTCATCGGACTATTTTTCCATCTTGGTGGTTCTTTTCAATATAAAACCACTCTTACCTCATCTTTTCCTATTTTCCCATAAAAATAGTAAGTTTATTAAATTTTATAATCATTCAGGGATCATTATTAGATATATTAGCTTATCACCTGATAATCATTATGTACTAAAATTAGCCACAGTATAGCAAAAAACAAGCACATACACAATAAAACAGAAACTTCTAAGAACTGATGGATATATATTTATAAGTCAGAACTTCCTAATACTGTGCATGCATAGTGAGATTAGGTTGATTTGTAAATGTATCTTACTGCATGCCCCAGTTCTTACTCCGTCGTTCAATTGTTCATTCTCTCTCTCTCTTCCTCTCTCACCTCTCTCTCCCTCTCGTGGATAGGGATCTCATATGAAGCAGCAAAAATATCACAGTGTCTTATTTTAAGGTCAGAGGCATACCAGGAAACTGTCTTATTTCCTATTAGATAGCGTAGTTACCATTATTAGAGATAGGACTCAAGGAAGTTCATTTCTTACATTACTCTTTATCTCACATATTTGGTTACATGACAAAGGGGAAATAAGGTGGCAGATGTAATTGAGCTCAATAATCAGGATATCTTAAAATAGGGAGATTATTCTGGATTATTTGGATGTGCCGAATATAACCGCAAGAGTCTAAAAAATGGATGAGAAAGGCAGAATAAGAGTCAACGTGGGTGTAATATGGAATGATAAAGAATCACCTGGCCATTGCTGGCTTTGAAGATGGAAAGGGAACCATCAGTTAAGGGTTCTGAGCAGCGGCTACAAGCCAGAAACTGCAGGGAAACATTTTCCCTGAGAGCATCCAGAAAGGAATGCAGCCCTATCAGTACCTTGATTTTAACCCAGCAAGGTTTGTACTGGACTTTCAATGCACAGAACTATAGGAAGACAGATTTTTGTTGTTTTAAGCCACTAAGTTTGTGATGATTTATTACAGCATCAATAGAAACTAATGCCCTGGCCACTATTGTGTCATAACCACTCTAAAATAGAGGGCTTAACATGCTCAGGCTGAACAAAACCACAACCTGATATAATGAAAAGTGGGTTATATACTTCAACAAGTAACAAAATCATTTTCACGAACCCTAATCATTTCTATTGGTCAAGAAGTGTGTGCGTGTGCGCGCGCACACACACACACACATTCCCAGGATACAGTGCTTGAGGAGCTGACTATAATTTTTCTGTGTGACTTCCACCTGATTCCTCTTTCTTTGTTACCATGTACACGTAAAATCCTGGCAGGGAGGAAACTTACACACACATAATCTTCCCTATCCTTCATTAGCATCTAGGAAATTATTTAAAAGATAGTTGAAAAAAATGTCTCTTCCTGATAACTTGAAACAAATGAGAGCCCTTTTTCTTGTGCCATCTTTTCTCCTCAGTATTTGTTTCCTCATTTTCTTGAGGGCAAGGGCTGCTTGTCTCTGACAATCTTTAGACATACTTCCCATTGTGCCCAGTATTTTTTCAGAAATCATCAAAGATAAGATGATTGGGTTTACCTGCTTAAACAGTTATAGCTAATAAAAACAAAAGGAAAAATATTATTGCTCAATATCTAAATAATTCACTCTTCCCTGGGTTAAAACAAGGAAAAGTTATATAGTATGCAAATTCTTTTTAATACAGTTATAGATGTAAATGTTCTGAATATTTAAGCTGTTTCTATTTTAACTAAACCTAATGAAGCAAAGAAAGTTAATCTCTGAACCCCTAATTAGAAGATTCTCCATTATTAGGTGGTTGTGATTTACATCTTCATATAAGAGTGATACATTGCTGACATTTCATACGACTCACGGCTGCTGCCTATTTCTAAAAATAGGCACTTTTATGTTTCCCTAGGCAATTCTTTACAGATCATTAGGAATATCCTCAGAATAATTAAGACATATTAAACCTAAACAATATCTAAAGAAAAGCACTGGCAAGACCTCCTTATCCAAAAGCACGGAATTTAGGCCAGTACAGTACTATTTTATTGTCAGGCACTGAAAGTTAAGCACAGGGTTTTGGATGAAACTCTCAGGAAGTTAAAAGTAATCAGGAACAAACGTATTTTTAGAAGTGTTCTAGTGGATACGATGTGCACCTTTTACTTTCATTAAAGCCAAAATAAAGAGAAATCTCCAATGAAAATAAACATTCAGTTTTCAGTGACTGACAATGCAAATTTCTAGAAATATTTATGAAAGAATTCTGACAGTATGTTTCAAAGGCATTAAATACACTTATATACTTACCTTACAATTTAAGGGTGATTATATCTAGGTGGTAAATCACTTATATATTCTTCCTATTTCTTTTTTCTGATTTTTTTCTATAATGAACAGTTATTTCTATTATCATTCAGAGATCATTGCAATTTTAAAGAGTAACAATGATGTAAACATTTAAAAAATCTTTATAAACTATTTCCCCCTGTTTTTAAGGATGTATTTTAAATAACCTCTGAAAAAAACATATAAAATAAAATTTATTCATTTCCAATAATAATGCATTTAAAAATTACTTCTAAATTTTTTTCTCCTGAGTTTTTCTTGGCTCAATCAGGTAAAATTTTAAAAATGTGAATTAAATATTTTTGTTCCATATAGTGTACCCTTGCAAAATGACTAGAATCCATCCCTTATTTACCCTCAAGCACTGCAAAGGACTGTAAGATGAAATCCTGAAAAACTGAGTCCTGAATTCATAATGAATAGAAGCCACCATGTTTTAAAAAATTATCTAAAATACACATTCCATTTAAGTTATGGCAAATGTTATTTCTACAATCAGAATGAGAAGGCAAATACACCCCAAATTAACTACTGCTGATGAAGGCTGAATATTAATTCATATTAGTTGCTCTACAATGTATATATTTTGAAATTATTTTTTAACAATGTCATTTTTTCCCAGTCATCTCACTTTCTTCTTAAATGTACAATAGTGCCTCAGGATTTGAACAGTGATGTTAAGAAAGCATCTATCCGTAATAAAAAAAAAAATCAGTGCTTGACAAATATTTAACAAGTAGACATATCCTTCAGCCAGGGCCTTACAATTAAAAAATAAAATGTATACCTAAAAATAATTATATGCTAAGGAAAGTACATTATGACTACAATGTTCACTTCTAAGAATTTAAATACATTTTTCCAAATTAAATGTGACCTTCTAGATTTTGCTTTCTATCTAAGAAAAATAACTGCTACAGTAGCCTGATAGGCCCTATGTAAAAAACATTCTTAATATTTGTTAAAGCATAGTAATAACTAAGGACAAGAGCAACAACAAAAAGTTGAAGGGTCATATTTCAACATTCTAATGATCCAGTGAAGGAACACTAAAGGAAGGGTAAAGCTTGTCAGAGCCAGCTGTGACCTCTAGAAGCCAAAGCACATGGTCTCCTGCACTGCTGCACAGCAGAACTAAAAAGACACCTTGTGCTTTTTGAAAACACATTTGATATTCAAGGCCAGACACTGATGAGTCAAGCGTGTCCTCTTTTCTGAAGAGACTGCCAAGGAGATCCTGAGGTCATTTTGGTCAACATACACAGTGTGTGAGCAAAGGGCAGACAATTCCATGATAAATACTCACTTCCCCTGACATCTACCATCTCATCCTATTCAGTTTGAAAAGGAGCAAGAGTTTCAGCACAAATACTGCAATCAGAATGAAAAAGCACTTGGTCTGAATAAAAAAAGAAACATTAATTAAATTGTCTTCTTTTTTCAGTGAAATCTATGATAATTTTGAATGGTTTAAATATTTAATATTTTGATTCTTTTTTTAAGAACTACTAAATGGCAAGGAAATCTACATATTCATTTATTTTCATTCCTCAAACTTTGTGTGATCTAAATATTATGGAGAAAACTGAGCATGTGGAAGAGATAAATTCTTCACCCACGATTATCATACAACAATTAGACGCTGGGGTTAGAAGACAAAGAAAGACGTTACTGACTCTAAGCCAAACACTGCTCACTGACACACCACATTATCTGTTTACTGAAAGCTTCCTGTGACATAAAAGTCTTCTACCACATCACCTACTTTTTTTTTCTTTTTAACTTTTTGATGGAAGTCTAGTTTTAGGCAAGTGAGAGAAATAGAAACAAAAGGGCAACCTTATTCAGTTCTTGCTGTCTCTGTAGCAACGGCAACAACCCTTGGTCAAACACTGAGCACTGAACTTGTAAAGTTCTCCTGGTGACTATGTAATGTAATGTGATGGGTCAAAACAAACAGGGCGGTCAGCATATTTAAAGAAAACATGAAACATAAAGAGGAATGATATACTGGTTCCTGGATTGGAGTCTGTACTGTGAGATTCTGGAGCCCAAGAGTCAGGTGGGCTTTTTTGGGTAGAGATATCTCACAGGAGGAAATTGCATCCTATGCTAATGCTGTCAAAGAAAGGGGGAAAACTTGGAAGCCAGTGTGTGACTTCTTTCTCTTACGTGTCTCCTTTTCCTGTTCTTCCTGCAATATATCTTTTGCTGAAAGAAATCTTAGCTGTGATTATAACTTTATGTGCAAGTGTGTTAGTCCTTCCAGCAAGTAATCAAATGAGTTGGGTAGCCTCTCCCTAAACAGTAGTGGCTAAAATATGTGGTGTTGGAGCTAAGAGATTCTATTGTTTAACTTCAATGGCATAACAAAATACCCCCCAATTTATTGGCTTAATTAATAAATTGATATTAGAGATATTTTTAAGTGTGACTGTTCAAGGTTTTCAAGTTATCACAAAGGTTGGAAAGCTTCTCCAAGTCTTGATTTCTAGCTTGGTTTCAATTAGATACATTCATGCCTGTGAATCTCTTTTTGAATTTTGTTAACTTTTACTGTCTGCTTCTGTTTATCAGTACAGAGATCCACTAGGATTAGACTTTTAGAGTTAGAAGGAAAAGTTTTTACAGGTAGAAAGAATCACCTACAAACCTTATTTAAAATGAAAAATAAGAGTAAATAACGAAAAGTAAGTAATTAAAGATCTTATAGTATAGCCAACAGCATAGGAAATAAGTTTCATGAGGTCCAGTTCCCAGAAAAGATGACCATGGGCCAGCAAAGCAATCTGCAGCTGAAGAGACTCGGTCCACAAAGAGACTTGGGGGTAATATGTTCTAAGGGGGACACACTAAAGATACGGTCCAACATGGAGAGAGGGCTGGGGATTGCACACTATCACAGCAGTTAAGCACTGAATTGTTAGCTCACCAACAAGGGTGGGTTCTTCTAAGAAAGAAAACAAATGGAACTGTCTTTCAAATTTCAGTAAGTCCTGTAAAAAGTATTACAAGATAACCAGTGAATTATGGAACTGGAGATCTAGGTTGTATGTTTTCTCTCACAAAACTTCTGATCAGTCATTGCTTTTTATATATACCTCTCCAAAACAGTAACTTTATATTCCACATACAACTTACAAATATAACATGCAGTGTTTTACTAATGAGAAAAAGTATATCTACCTTACAAGACAAGAGTAGTTATTAGTACATACATTTCTCCACAGTTTCGAGTCCTTTACGAGAAAATGTTATAAAAACATCACATCCAGACACCAAGTTTTGAGAATTGTTGCCAAAAATGGATAAAGATTTTCAAATAGTTTGCATTGTTCATATTCTTTTTCATATTATTAAAGGGCATACGACTATTCCCAAACTAGCTTTCATTATCAATGTAATTCTCCTTGTGCATCTAAGTAGATTATTAATTAGCTGTTCCATTTATTAACCTCTCTGTTTGTCCCTTGGCAGTGACTCAAGACTCACACATAAGTACATTCTAGTGCAAACATTAAGCTGCTAGTAGCACGTCTTGATGAGGTCAGAAAAATATCTCAGAGCTAATATAATTTATTCATTCATATTCAACTTACTAAAAACTTTTAACCCTCTGGTAATGCATAATGGCCCTATATCAAGTGAATGACAACTCCTGGGTTAAAAGAAAGCAGTATTTTTCCCGTGGGAAGAAAAGATGGGACATAAGTGAGTGAGAGGGAAGGAAGAACAAGGAGAAAGGAGAAAATCAAAGCAAATTTCTTCAATTTATAAGAAAATATTTTTCAAAATATATTTTGAAATTTATTGAATACATATGAAAGCACATATTCAATATAAGCATAAACAAGAAAATATCAATTTTCAGAGCTCAGTAATATAGCCACACTGTCCTCTGGTTTTCAATTTTGGAGTAATCTCACCAAAGTCATTCTATTAATGCCTCTAATGAATGTTACGTAAGCTGTGCTGAACAAAATTTCAGAAATGGCGATCTGACTGAAATAAAGAGGTGTTTTTATTTGGGGCTTGTCAGGACTGCAGCCTGAGAGACAGGTTCAAGAAACACGTGAATTGTGTTCCACTTAACTACAAAATGGAGGAAGCTTATAAAGGCAAAAACTATAAGGCCACAATGAGTTACATGAGTTGTTTATAAAGGAGTGTAATTGGAGCTGGCAAGAAATGACGGTGCTTGTTAAGCAAGGACTGGGTGGGATCCGAAATGGTTGCATAGTTACAATGGGGAGAAAACCCTGCGACACAAGGTAGCAGCTGGCAGATGTTGTTTTAAAAATGGCTAGTGTCCTTGGGTTACTTAGGCATAGTTCACAGGAAGTTCAAGTTCTCAGTGGTACAGGGACTTATCTGAGACCTGGTCCTCAATGGCCTCCCACCCTGTCTCCATTTTTATATGCCTGAACTATGATTATTCCATTATCATTTCATTTTTTTATCAATAATCTAAAGTTACCTCATTAGTAATTATGTACATATTCTATGATAAAATAGGCATGCTTTGTTTGCACTGACTTTTTCAAAATCAGAAACATTTAATTTTTGTATTTAATAAATTGTTTGCCTTCCATTATATTTAAGAATTATATTATGTATTTAGAATCTTTCTCTATTTCCATCATTAAAAAGTCTACAAAAAATAAACACTAGAGAGGGTGTGGAGAAAAGGGAACCCTCCCACACTGCTGGTGGGAATGTAGTTTGGTGCAGCCATTATGGAGAACAGTAAGAACCTTGAGGACATTATGCTTGGTGATATAAGCGAATCAAAGGACAAATAGATTGCATAATTCCAGGGGTGTGAGGAAAATGAGGAGTTGTTAATTAATAAGCATAAAGTTTCAGTAACGCAAGATGCATAAGTTCTAGAGATCTGCTATACAATATTGTGCCTATAGTTAACAATATTGTATTGTACACTTAAAAATCTATTAAGTGGTTAGATATCATGTTAGCGTTTTTACCACAATAAATTAAAGTTTTAAAACCAAAAAAAGAAGCTAACTTACCTTACCCAGTGTGGGTCCAGGGCATCTGGCATGGGCCCCGAGGCTACAGCCAGTTCCTTAAGTACAGGCTTCACAGCACCCCGTTGGAAAGCACTGCGTTCAGCAAAACGTGACCATGCGCCCATCCGCCGCAGTGCCCATGCGCCGCTTGGCCGGTCCCGTGCGCTTAAAGCTGTTGCTCCCCTGACGACCACACGAAAGAAGAGCTCCCTCTCCGGCAGCCCTTCGGGCCACTCTCTTTGAGATACGCTCTAGCCGCTGCTGATAGCTGCGCTGAAGGGTTGGCAGCTCAGAAAGGGTGGCTGCGCCCCTTTCTCTCCAGCTCCCCCAGTCGACCTGGACCCCCGTCCACCTGGGGACTGAAGCCAGTCTGGGCCAAGGCCTCCACCCACTGTGTCTTCTCCACTTCGATCTCCCAGGCGACCAGCTGCTTGGCTTGGTAGGTGAGGGGCTTTTGGGCGGGCAGCCTGGGATGGCGCAGACCTCTTCCAAGTTGGGCTCCAGCCCGGAGACACGCTGCTTCTTGTGCGTGTGCTCCTGGCGGACAACAGGCCGTAGGGAAGCGCCGTGCCCACGAAGCCGGTCAGCTGCTGCTTCTCACCTGCGCAGTACAACTACGTGCTCTAGGGGCGAACTTAGACACGTGGTGTGCGTTACTTGCGTCTGGGTCGTGGCTTGCGTCCAGCTCTTCCTGTTTGGGGCCTTCGACTGGCTGCCAGTGAAGGGGTTCCTGGGCGAGTGGCCAGAGGCAAAGAGCACGTGAAAAGGCCAGATAATGCGCAGCTGTTGGAAGCCAGGGTGGTGGTGGGTGGCCAGCTCTAGCAGGTTGTGGAAGGCTGGCCGGTGAATCTAGAGACGCGCGTATAACACCCAGACTGAGTCCTGCAGCCACTGAAGGAGAGAGAGTGTGTGTGTGTGTGCGCGCGCGCGTGCGTGCGTGCTAGTTGTATTTTAATTTTTTGAGGAACAGCCATACAGTTTTACACAAGTGCTGTATCATTACTTTCCCAACAACAGTGCGCATGGGATCCCTTTTCTGTGCATCCTCACTAACAAATTGTCTTTTTAATGATAGCCATTCTATCAGATTTGAGGTGATATCTTATGTGGTGTGATTCTGATTTGCATTTACATGATGATTATTGATGTTAAGCACCTTTCATGTACCTCTTGATCGTATTTATTTCTTCTTTGGAAAAATGTCTATTCAGTTCCTCTGTACATTTTTTTTTAACCAGATTGTTCCTTGCTATTGAGGTATGTGGGTTACTTATACGTCTTGGATATACCACTTAGCAGCTAGGTGGTTCACAAATATTTTCTCCCATTCTATGGGTTAACTTTCATTTTTTTTATTGTTTTGTTTTTGTTTTTGCTGTGCAGATCCTTTTCAGTATGATATGGTACCACTTATTGAAGTTTTTGCTTTTGTTGCTTGTTCTTTTGGTGTTATATCCAAAAAATCATTGCCAAGACCAATGTCAAGGAGCTTTTCCTCTATGTTTTCTTCCAGGAGTTTTATGGTTTAAGATATTATGTTTAAGTCTTTACTCATTGCAACTTAATTTTTTTAGTGATGTGAGATAGGGGACTGCTTCATTTTAAAGAATGGGGCTAAAACATGGGGTATTCGGTTTCCCCAACACCATTTAATGAAGAAACTGTCCTTTCTCCATTGAGTATTCTTGGTTCTCTTGTAAAATATAAGTTGATTGTACATGTGAGGGTTTAGGCGTCTTGGTTCTGTTCCATTGGTCTCTGTGTCTACTTTTATGGCAGTACCATATTATTTTGATTACCATAGCTTGGTAGTATGGTTTGATTTCAGAAGTGCGATGCCTCCAGTTTTGCTTTTCTTTCTCAGGATTGCTTTGGCTATTTGGACTCCTTAGTGGTCCACGTAAATTTTAGAATTGTTTATTTTGTTAGTGAAAAATGCCATTAGAATTTTGTTAGGGAATTTCTTGAAGGTATAGATGTCTTTCAATAGTATGGACATTTTAGCAAAATTAATTCTTCTGATCTATAAACATGGGCTATCTTTTTTTTTTAAATAGCAGTTACTATTTATTTATTTATTTTTAAATTGACTTATAGTCAATTACAGTGTGTCAATTTCTGGTGCACAGCACAATGTCCTACTCATGCATACATATACATATATTTGTCTTCATGTTCTTTTTCATTAAAGATTATTACAAGGTATTGAATATAGTTCCCTGCACTATACAGAAGAAATTTTTTGTATCTTATTTATATATATAGTGGTTAACATTTGCAAATTTCAAACTCCCAAGTTTATCCCTCCCCACCTCCTTCTCTGAGTAACCATAAGATTGTTTACTATGTCTGCAAGTCTGTTTCTATTTTGTGTATGATTTCATTAGTGTCCTCTTTCTTCTTCTTCTTCTTCTTCTTCTTCTTCTTCTTCTTCTTCTTCTTCTTCTTCTTCTTCTTCTCCTTCTCCTTCTCCTTCTCCTTCTCCTTCTCCTTCTCCTTCTCCTTCTCCTTCTCCTTCTTCCCACATATGAGTGATATCATATGGTATTTTTCTTTCTCTTTCTGGCTTACTTCACTTAGAATGACAGTCTCCAGGTCCATCTATGTTAGTGCCAATGGCATTATTTTATTCCTTTTTATGGCTGATTAGTATTTCATTGTATAAATATACCACAATTCCTTTATCCAGTCATCTTCCAATGGACATTTAGGTTGCTTCCATCTCTTGGCTATTGTATATAGTGCTGCTATGAACACTGTGGTACATGTATCTTTTTGAATTAGTGTTCCCTCCAGATATATGCCCAGGAGTGGGATTGCTGGATCATATAGTAAGTCTATTTTTAGTTTTTTGAGGAATATCGACTGTTTTCCATAATGGCTGCATCAAACTACATTCCCACCAACAGTGTGGGAGGGTTCCCTTTTCTGCACACCCTCTCCAGCATTTATTGTTTGTGGACTTTTGAATGATGGCCATTCTGACTGGTATGAGGTGATACTTTTGATTGCATTTCTCTGATAATTAGCAATATTAAGCATTTTTTCATGTGCCTATTAGCTATTTGTATGTTTTCATTGGGAAATTGCTTGTTTAGGTCTTCTGCCCATTTCTTGATTGAGTTGTTGGGTTTTGGTTATTAAGCTGTGTGAGCTGTTTATATATTCTAGAAATTAAACCTTTCTCAGTCACATCATTTGCAAATATTTTCTCCCATTCTGTAGGTTGTCATTTTGTTTTCTTTTTGGTTTCCTTTGCTGTGCAAAAGCTCATAAGTTTAATTAGGCCTCTCCATTGTATATTCTTGCCTCCTTTGTCGAAGATTAATTGACCATAGGTGTCTGGTTTTATTTCTGGCCTCTCTATTTGTTCCATTGATCCATATGTCTGTTTTTGTGCCAATACCATGCTGTTTTGATTACTGTAACTCTGTAGTATTGTCTGAAGCCTGGGAGGGTTATTCCTCCAGGTTCGTTCTTTATCTTCAGAATTTAATCTATTTACATTTAGAGTAATTATTGATAGGTAACAACTTACGTATCAATACACTGTTTTCTCCAGCACATCCAAACTTGTATTTTTTGTTTCAGTGGTTTGCTGGAACTTCTTCTCTGGAAATCTGTGCTTCCACAAAGTCTCTCTCATTTGTGGGTGATTGTCTAAGACAAGGTTTTCAAGGGGCTTCTGGACTATTGCTGAGAGGGCTTGAAACTGGTTCACAGGCCACTACAGAGTCTACAGCCAAAACCCAGTTCTTTAAGCCTACTATCCTATACATGGGTGGACAAACTTCTCCCAGGTCCCTTGGCCTACAATCCTAGATATCTCAGCTCCTACAGAGGAGTTCTTTCTGGGTGGATGCTAGAATTGTGGGTGATGGAATGACGAAATTCTTATTCCATCACGATACTAATGTCAATTTCCTGAGCAATTTTTTAAAGACTATTTGAAATAGATATTACGGTTTTTTAAAAAAATCAGTTGACTTTTCTAAAGCAGTTTTAGTTTTATAGTGAAATGGTGTGGACAGTTCAGACAGTTCCCACTTAACCACCTACCTCCAACTCATGCAACATTTCTGACCATCAACATCCTGGACCAGTGTGGTACATTTGTTATTGTTACTATTATTTGGGCAGTTTTTAAAATAAAATAAATTTCCATCTTATGTCATTTTAAATGTTATGTGGATGATTAACCTGAAAGCTTTATGACCCTTGAAAAAGAAGGACGAGTACAATTTCAAGTGAGAGAAAGAAAATATTCTCTCAGGTCTCAGAAGATACTATCTAGCCATCACCATACAATAAAATGTTCCATAATAATGTCAATGTTCTGTATCAGTACTATTCAACACTGTAGTCAACATCCACATGTGGTTATTAGCATTTAAAATGTGATTAGTGTCAGTAAGGAACTGAATTTTACATTCTGATTGATTTAAATTCAACTTTATGTAGCCACACATGTAGCTAGTCACTACCATATTTGACAGTGTGGGTCTAGAGGTATTTCCTGGAATCAGGTACGTTTTGGAGGCTGTGGGATATTTAATTTTTTTTAAATGTGCTTTTCATAACATCAGTATCAAAAAAAAAAAACAAACAAGTATAA
This sequence comes from Camelus bactrianus, assembly GCF_048773025.1. Classification (NCBI taxonomy): domain Eukaryota; kingdom Metazoa; phylum Chordata; class Mammalia; order Artiodactyla; family Camelidae; genus Camelus; species Camelus bactrianus. The sequence continues at coordinate 70,634,535 of NC_133541.1, forward strand.
TGAATGGATAATAAGTATGCTTGTAATGGCTTTATGATGTGCCAGCTTGACTAGACTGCAGTGCCCAGAATGCTCATTGTAGAATTCCAGTTAGCGTGAGCTAGAAGAGATGTTCTCTGTTAAAGGCTGTAGAATATAAGGGGGGGGGGCAGCAGCTTTTGTGTAACATACACACGGCTTCTTCCAGTTATTTAGGTAAATACAAATCTAGATGCTTCTGTGAAGGAATTTTGCAGATGAAATTAAAGCCTCTGACCAGTTGACTAAATTCATCAAAAGGGAGATTATTTTGTGTTAGTCTGACTTAATCTGTTGAAAGCTCTCTAAAAGAGGGTTTAGTCCTTCCCTGAGTTCAGAGACTCTGCCCAGCACCTAGGTTTTCAATCATTCTCCATTTCCCCAAGATTTTGCTTCCTATCTATCTGTTCATGCTTTGGGGTTCAAGCCAGCTCTTAATCTTCCCTTCCTGACTACCTGCCCCATGGAATTCAGGCTTGCTTATCCAGATCCCCTGAAAGATTGTATAAGCCAATTCATTGCAATAAATCATAATTGACAGATGGTAGTCTGCTACTGATTCTAGCACTTTGTTCGAAGCCTGACTGATAAAAAATGCTCAGCTTTTCTACCCTTATGAGGATGGTGAAAAGGGAAGAAAAATGCCAGGAGAGATTAAAGATGACAGAGCTAAAAGCATCTATCACTGAAGTCTGTGTGCAATTATATCAAGTCTTATAAAGTATCTTTCTCCCTCTCTTTCACATAATTCAGTCAGTAAAATTTGTATATGGGTTTTGTGAATCAAGCACCTGGTTGCTTTGACACTTACAAAGATTATAATTTTTATAAGAGATTTTAACTTTTATAAGAGAGAATGTGAGAGACTACTTCCTCATCAGAAAGTTGCCGTTTCACATCGTAAGTAGCAACAACTACCTAAACCCTCTACGCTTTGCTTACCTGCTTGTTTATGTGAATTGATACAAAAAGTATAACATATTAAAAGTTGTCATTTTTCCAGGCTAGAGAACATATTCCTTTTCACCCTTAAGAGAATGAAAAGATAAAGTCAGTACAGCCTCCAGGAAGGACAAGTGATTGAAACAAATGCCAATATGCTGCCTCAAAGAGGGGGTCATTCACCAACTTAAATAGTGAAATAGAAGTGACAAACCTCAGTTATTAAATTATTTTTTCCTAAAACTCAAAGGATGATTGTAATACAAATATGACATTAAAGGGTAAACTAAACACAAAGAGCTTAATTTATCTCCACTTCATGATTTAGCAATAAACCAAGCAGTAGAAAACAAATAGCGATGTGCTTTCAGAGTTCTACATTTAGGCTTTCTATAAGTGATTATTCCCATGAAGGGCTGCAAGGGGGAAAGTGTTAAGATAACAGTGTATTTGATCAAGATGGAGAAAGCTGATTCTGAGGCAGAATTGGTAGTCAGAAAAAGTATAGCAGTGAAACAATTAAAACAGATGAAATTTTGCCGTTATGAAGGAATATACAATTCGAGAAGCAAAGGTGAGCAGTTATGGGTAGTTGTTTTCATACACTCATTGAGAAGAGTGTAAATTAACCGTTTCTTCTTTGGAGGTTAAATCTAATAAATCTGTTTGGCAGATATATTCACATATAGGTGCAGTTATATATGTGAAAGGATATTCATTTATAACTAGGAGTGAAAGCAAGAGAGTAGAAGCAATCTAAGTTATCATCTCTCTATCCTTATGGGACCAGTTGAAAAAAATCGTGATTTATCCATATATAATATAATATAAAATATTATGCCATCATTAAAATGTATGAGGCTACTTCTACATATGCTGAAATGGAATTAGTTTCAAGTTACAATGTTAAGTGAAGACAAAAAATGTGTATTGGAGCCTCTTGTGTAACAAGGTGGTATTTGCATATGTAGAGAATATTTCTGGAAGGATAATTAGTAGTTATGGAGGAGGGGAGGAATAGGAGATAGGATGTAAAGGAAACTTACTTTTTACAAGATTCCATTCAGTATAGTTTTAATTTTGTGTTACATGTGTGTTTGTGTGTGTATGTGTGTGTATTAACACTTTGGAAATATACTTGATAATTTTAAAGAACCATACAATAAACATTTGAAGGTAGTGTTCAGGATAGGGTTACATACGGGCGTATAAATGGAAGGTTTTGCGGTATTTGCAGAGGGGCAAATCTTAATACTGGAAATTGTGACTGCTGGTGATTCTGCTCATGAGCGTGAGACCTCTAGAAGACGGTTTGGGATATTTTCCTCGCTTTGGTGATAATAGCCAAAATATTGCTGAAAGTCAACTTGTCCACCCTGACTCCTGCATGTTCAGTGGGTTGCTTCATGTGGGCAAAGGTTTGCTTAGCTGATAGCTGAGATTCAAAGAAAAGTAACAACAGAAAACCAGCTCCAAGTGGTGCAGCTCCATTGCGAGCTCCCTGTGCCGTTTAGTCACACTCGGCTCTGTGAGCGACTCGGACGGAGCACAGGCTGCACGTTGGCTTTACTCTGTCTGTTATCAGCCCCCAAACAACACGGAGCAGCGGGTGAGGCGGCAGTCTTCACCCCTTGTCACCCACGAGGAAGCTGGGTTTTAATCTTTCCTCCTCCATGAAGCACTCGAGCGTCCCGTTCCGCGGGCAGCCGGACCTCCTTCCCCCTCCCTCACCACTCCGGCTTTCTCTTTCATTCTGTCCACAGACACTTTGTGTCAAAAATCAGGAAAGGAATCATTTTGAGAGTCTGAGCTGGGTATTTGTGTTATTCAATTTCCTAAATTTTATATGTAGTTGTACTTGCTGTTTTATAGTGTGTTCAGTCACCTGTGACTAAGGGATTTTTATTAATCTGTGGGAGGAATATAAATATAGCTTTATGAGAGTGCACATTATTTCATCAAACCGAAAAAAATTAACTCAGGAGGTCTAGGAGAGACTAAACATTTTACAAATTGTATATAAATCATTTGCTTATGGTTTTTGGGAAACATTTCCTCTTATTTATGTTTCTAATTTTACACTGCCATACATAATAACATTCAATCCCCCACTCGTAATGTCCATTTTAAGAATGACAAAAAATGTTTCCAAGTCTATTGAAGATGGTTAAGGGTGAAATTAGGACTCTTGTTTCCAGGGTCAAAAACATCACTCATCGGAAGCTCAGTTACACCTGGCAGGCTGAACTTCCACGCAATTATAAGTAAATGTCATCTACTAGCCTTATAAATATTTCCTGAAAGGTTTCGAATTGATTAATTTCCTGAATATTTCTCAGGGTTTTCGAAATTCTGCTTCAGAATGGAACCCATAACTTCGGTTGTACTGTACCCCTATGTCCCAAGCTCAGAGCTAGTCTGTAAAAAAAAAAAAAAAACAAACCCTCAATAAAGGCCTGTTCATTAACGAGAGAGGAATGATTGAAGAAATAGGGGCTTCACTTGGTAATGCCTAAATGGATCAAGGTTCACATCCTCTTTAAAACATTCAATTTGAGTAATTAAATAAATTTTCTCTTGACTTTCCTGTGAACCTTGTATGAAATTTCTATTTTTGTCAATAATGACAGGCAAGGTTGTGGGAAAAATGGTTTTGAGCTCAGTTCTGGGAAATGTTTATCGTTTTTATATAATAAAATTCACTTTTCAGTGAACAACAGACATTTTTAAAACATCTGCCAAAAGACTGTTTACACAAAGCTGTTTTTCCCCCAAGAGAAGCTGATGTTCAATTGGAAACTCATATGTCCCATTTGGTCCCCATAGACAGCATTTCACCTAAATGTATTTACTAGCTTCCTTCAAATAGATAAGCTGAGCTCATAGTCTGTGCAAAAAACATAATATTTTAGGTGAGTGTTTCTCTTTCTGCTCATATGTTGGTATTTTACATTGCAAAGATAAAAATGTGCCCCAAACACTTTTTTAAAAAGTATTCTTAGTTGCAAGAAACATGTTGCTCCCACTTTTATTTAAGTGACTGCTGCAAAAAATATTGTAGATGAATGCCGTTCAATAGTAAATTTAAGAAGCAACAATACCAGATTGATTTTATAGCATGCTGATCTTGGGAGCCTGTGTATCATGCATTTTCATAGCAACTTCTGTTTCTAATCCTCTTCCATTTAGAAGTTGTGGATTAATTATTTTTCTATGTGTTTTATTATTTAATGAATATTTTCTTTTCCAAACTGCATGAAGGCATGATCTGTATTTGCTTTTGTACATCTGTATTAATGCTTAATACTTGCAAATAATGGGTGCCACATTTATATTTGTTCAAAAATTAATGAACAGATAATGAAAAAAACAGACATAAGGGATTCTCCCTTGAAACGTATAAATTAGAATCCCTTAGAGGACTTCTAGTTCAAGTTGTGATAGACTATCATATATTAAATTTACTCTCCTATTAAAAAAATTACAAAATTTGGACAAAATATAGTTAGCCATTCTTTGCAAGTATTGGACAGCACACAATGCAGGGAAGCATTCATTCTCCTTTGCTGTCTCTTTAAGGGGGTTTTCCAAGTCAAGAGTCAGGAAAATAGCGTTTAATCAGCAAAGAACAGGAGGAAACAGATTTCTGCATGGGTTGCCAAAGTTACTGGGATTTTAGGTCAGGATGATGAGAAGGGGACAGGTACAGAGAAGGAACACCAAAACCTGGATAAAAGCCTGGGTGCTGGGCCACCTTCTATACTTCAGATGCAGAAAGCATGTCTCTGGACTGCCTAGCAGAGAACAGTGCTGAGTGGCTGAAAACACAGACATTTCTCAGAGTGTTGAGGCGATATTGAAATTCCAACTCAACTACAGTAGAGAAAGCTTTGTGAACACAGCTGGCTTCCAGGTGATGCTCCAGGGAAACCCTGACCTCAACAAAGGGTAACACCCTGAGGATAAGGGCCACACTCTAGAAATAAGAACAACACTCATATAGAACCACTCTTAAAACCCCTGAAACCAAGCCTATGACAGAATCAGGATGAACTACCAGTAATTTTACTATGTGAACAAATTTTAACATTCCTAAGGAATGATATAATTGTCCAGAACTCCAGTATCTGGTTATCTACATGGGGCAAAATATGAAATTGTTGAACATGGACACAAGCAGTAAAGTAACTGATAAATCCAAGAAAAAGTATCAAGGCAAAAGGAGCAGACCCAGAGATCGTCCAGGTTTGAAATTAGCAGATAAAGTCCTCAAAGTGACTATGAATGATATATTGAAGATGGAAGAATTCAAAGGAGAACCTAATTGTTACACAAAAAAAGAACCAAGTGGACATTTCAGAACTGTAAAATACAATATATTACATTAAGGACTCAGTGGATTAAACAGTAGCCAGAATAGAGCAGCAAGCATGGTTAGTAATTTCCAAGACTGGTAAATAAACGATACCCAAACTCTTCAGTTCAAAGAGGAGAAAAACAAAGTGTGGAATAGGACAGATTTCAAGAAACATATGTTACTTTGTCATAAGCTATAATACATATATCTAAAAACCAAATATGTAGAGAAAATATAAAAATTATGCAGATGAAAAAAGCATGTACAATCACGTTCATAACATCTTTACTCAATGTAATGCTAAACCAGAAAATGTACAAATTTATTAACATAGAATGTATACACAAAATGCAAAAAATTCCTGAGATGATATATTACTCGGCTACTCAAAAAAATGGGCTACAGATACACAAAACAATTTTGTTGGATCTCAAAAACATTACCTTCAACAAAAGAAGCTGTCCTCAAAAGAGTATATACTTATGATTCATTTATGAAAGTCAGAATCAGTGCAAATTATCTGTGATTACAGAGGTCAGAATAATAGTTAACCTCCGAGGGCGTATTGACTGGGAAAGATCACCAGGGAGCAATCTTAGCAGATAAAAGTATTCAGTTTTTGACTTGGAATGTGTTATTTACTGTCAGTTTATTATACTTTATATTTCTAAAATGCATATTACTGAAAAGCCTGTATGCAAAGATAGTTAAATTTAATAACATTTAATATATTTAATATACATCAATACCTATTTGTTTCCCAGGAATTTTGTGTTGTCCGAGGACATTTTGCCAGAGCACTTTGTAGAGGAACTTAGTGTTTACATGAGAAACAGAATCTGTAAGTCCCAGTTTGAGGCCCATGCGTGGCTTAACACAAAACGCAAGGGAAATCACTGAGTGCTATCCTCGGGAGCCCTCCATCAGTGGGGAGGGGGAGGCACACACGGAAGCGAGATAAGAATAAGCAGGGAAATGGGAGACATAGACAATTAGAGTGAATTACTTAAGGCAGGGTGGTTAGCGTGCAGTCTCTGAGGGTTTAAGATTTGAGATTAAAGAAACCAACAAACAAGCCCAACCTTGCGCAGTCATTCGATGCTTTGTGGAAAGCGCTTGCAGACTCCACGTGGTCTAAAATAGTTACTCTGCCGGTTTGTCACAAAATCACCTGTTCTATTTATTTATTTACTTGAAGACATAAACTTTTCCTATTGTCTTATTTATTGCTCCTTTCATTTACTCATCCGGTCATTCTTTTGCCCCAAAATTGCAGACTGTGAAGAAATTAAAAACTGAAAAATTACAGAGTTCCGCAAGGTTTCAGGTGGAGCCCCAGAATCTCCAGTTCTAACACACTCCCAAGCTGATTCTGAAATAAAGGGTCTTCATACAGTTCACTGAGGAAAACAGAGCTAGGCTTGTGTTTATTTATTTATTGCAAAATACATGCTATAATTAGATTTCTGGATTTTTCTCTCCTGTTTTGGCTTATGAGACATCTAAAATTTAGAGGCACTTCAGTAGAGAATCAGTTTTAACTTTAATGTTTTTATTTTATTAGAATAACTTTCAAGGTCATAACCTTTTTCACAGTATCAGAGACATGTCACTATCCTTCCTGTGTTTTTGGTGTATTTTTCATGCAAACACTTGAAATGCTTTGAATGGTAAAGACACTAATATAAATGGTTTTGCTCCCAATCACATGGGTAGATTTAACAGGCTTCCTTCTTTCTTTTCCCCTCTCCAGATACTACCTATTCTTCAGAATGTTACATTTTCAAATATGTAATACATATTACATATTTACATATTTGAAAGTGTAAAATGTTCAAAACTCATAGCACTTTATTATGAAGAACAAGACACATGGATGCAGTGTTATCCTTCACATCATTCCTATAGCATTAGAAAAATCATATCACATTAAAATTGAGTAGGACTTTAGAGATTACATTGTCCAATCCACACATTTGAGAAACCTGGTTTAAAAAGTCTCAAGAAACCCAGCAAATTAAATGACACACCTATACAAAGAGCCATATCTCTAATTCATTACATGAGCCCTCTAAATTCAACCATGCTTACCAAGAAAAGCCCGTGTCTAATACACAGTCAAGTACTTTCTGGTATTGCTAGTTTAGTTTTTATTTTTCAATTTGCACCTATGTGTTTAACCTAGGTTGTAAATTCTGTCATGACAAATACCTTGGCTTAAGTTTCCTTTTTAATCCCCATTAGAAGCTACTAGCATAGGGCATTACACATAGCGATTCTAAAGGCAGTTGGTGCATTTTTTTCTTTTTCCATTGGTTAGTACATGTTCATAAAAGAGTAAATTCATGTATTTGGAAAGAACAGAGGGAAAATGGCCCAGGGAAAAGCAACCAGAACAAGGCAAGCAGGTCACCATGGTTACACCAGCTTCAAAATTGTCTTTTTCCTAAAATTTCTGACATTTCTTATATGTTCATGATACAGGGTGACATCTAGTGGTTTTATTTAAATTCCTTACATTCCACATCTTTTCAAGCTCAATTCCCAGAACACAAGAAAAATGTTTCTTTTTGGGGGCGCGCACCCTTGCAGTTGTAGGATACAGTTTGGTTTGTAAGACGTGTGGTTAGAAGTTTTGTCAATTACTGAATTACTGTTTCTTGATGCTTAAAAATCAATTAAAAAGAGAAAATATAAAATTATTACTAATATTCTGTACAATAATATATACTTTTAAGTTTATGTCATTTACAGAGTTCTGTTCACATGGAGAGATTTATTACGAGGAATTTTTTTCCCCAAATGACTCATTATTATTTATTCTCTTCTTTCTGAAAAGAAAAGAAAGGCCTTATTTTTTTCTCTGTTGAAATCTAGGTGCATCAAAATCTGTTTGCAAAAAGAGCAATTTTCACTTTGCAAGTACATTCTCTGTTCCTCCCGGGGGAAGAAAATTCAGCCTTTTTGGGGTATCAACCAAACACCCATGTGTATAAACAGAAAATGTAAATATTAAAAACCCAATTTGTGTTTCCCTGATATATACAGAGTAAAAATATGAACCTATGGAGATTATTTATATTCTTTTGGGCCCTATATCAACAACTAATTAATAATTAAATTTGTTATATATTTACGTAAAGTGTAATAGAGTGGAACTGATTCATAGCCTTAGTTTGAACAATCTCAGACTCTTTTTAAGAATATTTTTGGTATGTTCAAGTGTGTGCAATAAGTGAAACTATCATGGTATCTATTGCGTACTATGTCGTATCATTTAAATAACTTTCTCACCTTTCTGTCTACTAATAGCTAGAGACCCATGTTGTAAAAATACCAAGAAAATAACATGGAAATTATTTGCAAAGCTCATTTATTTTAAAAAAAATTGTCAACACTTAAGATAAGCTGGTGAGTTTATGGAGCATGCCTCTCATAGTATTTTCTATACCTGAAACAGTCATCCTCTGTCCCACGGCTAAGATAGCTCCCATCCATCCCTCATATCTTAGCTCAAACACAAAGCCTTCATCAAATAGTGGGCTCATGAGCAACCACATATGCCTGGCCCTCAGTGTGCTCAATTTTGGCTGCACGTTGGAATCATCTGGGTAGTGAGATCTTCTGATGTCTCTGTTCACCTCCAGAGACTTCTATTTAATTGGCCTGGGATGAAGACTTGATTTGGGGAATTTTAAAGTCTTCATAAGTTGCTCTAATATCAGCTCACATTTTTCCTTCTCCTTTATATTGACATAATCTGTCCTCTACTTCAGTACATGGTTCTTCATGGAAGAAGTTCTTAGTTGGCCTTTTTACCGTGGCATTTAAGATAGCTATGGTATAACATTAGGCATCAAAAGAGTATTTATGATATCATGCTGACAACAGAAATTGGTGAATAATGATGGTCTGGTGTCTAGGATAGGGTGTTACTAGGAAAATGTGGTGAGAATATATAAGATCTGGTATTCTGAGAGAGGTACCAGTGAGTTGAGGCAAATGTCAGGAATGTTGATGAGAGCTAAGAGGAAGGAGGAACTCCTAGAACATTTGTTATTTTGGTAAAGAAATATCAAGGGCAAAGTAGCAGAAAAAGAAACGATGTCAAGCAGTGAGTCAGTGGCTTTCCATACTTTGTGCTGGTGTGTGTCGGGACGTGTGGTACTGGCTGTGCACCACTAGAGTGTCTTTCACCACAGGACGCCACAGCGACAGAGAAGAAAGTACAGTGGACCAGTAACTTGGACCCGGTAACTAAGATTCTCTCGTCCACCCCAGCACACTGGACATGAAAGCTAAGGAACAAAGTGTTCAGAACGTTCGTAGCACTTTATTATGAAGAACAAGGAAATGAAATCTGGCGTTGTGTCTTGCAGTTGAGATGCCCAGTCACCAGACAGTTACACAGAGCACAGCTGAGTACTGATACCGTTGTAGCTCACAGCTCCGAAAACTAAAGACAGTTTTATGTTTTTGTCTGATATAATTAAACCCAAACCACTTATAGTAACTCATGAAGGTTCAGTCTTGTTAATAGCTGACTTACTCCTTGAAAATAAGCATATATAGTCTTGCTTTTATATTTGTGTTAACACAAGCCCACACTCCACCTTCCTCCCACACCAAAAGAAGAACCATTAATGAGCACAAAGTCGTTGCAGAGTGGTAAGTAGATCTATCCTGATCACTGAGGTGAGCAGGCAGAGCTGTCCAAGGCCCATCTTTCTGAAATCACTAAATCACGTGATTTTTAAAAGAAAAATGAGGCATCTTTACAACACGAAAAATTAGTAAGAACATTGCTCTCAGGATCAAGAGTCCCAGAGAATCAGTCCCAAACATATAATTGAAAAAAAATTACTTAAAAATAGGTTTTTCTTTTTATAGATTTAAGAACTGAACGGCGGGCAGTTATTGGTGATGGAGTGAACTAATAAGCTGTAAATTCTAAAATTTTCAAGGAGCAATTTCAGGATATTTTTGATTCTATCTTTCCTTAGGCTGTAATTAATTTATGAAGCCTAGTTCAGTTGAGAACTAATATAATAAATAACAATGTTATATGCAGACAGCATGTCCTTGGAAAAAGAACTGAAGTAAAACAAATCCACTCCATCTACTAGCCAATCAGCCATTGCAGTATGGATGTGTTTTTCTTTACAGAAAAAGATTAGGAAACGCAGAATAGTTACCGTCATTTAGACTGTGTTAAAGTTTTTATAAAACAGTATGATTTAATAGTTATAAATCTCAGGGAGGGTAAGTACTATTGTTTTATTAGTTATATACACATTTAGATATTTATATTTACATATATAAATATTTCTATATGTGAGGAAACATAGACTTAGATTAAACAATGTTTCCAATGTCACATATGTACTATATTCATTTAGGAATAAATAATTAGTGAGAAATTAATGTGTACCAGTACTTTTTAAAAATTATTCAACTTATCTAAAGTAAAAAAAAAAAAAATTTATTCATTTTTCACCCCCAGCCCTTCATCTCTGGCTACCACTAATCTGTTCTCAGTATCTACAGGCTTGTTTTTTGTTCATTTTGTTTTTTGTTTTTGTGAGTTAGGTTTTGTTTTTGTTTTGATTCTACATATAGGAGAGATCATATGGTATATGGAATTTCCCTTTCTTTTTGCCTGATTTATTTCACGTAGCATAATGCCCTCAAAATCTATCCATGTTGTCACAAATGGAAATATTTCATTAATTTTATGGCCAAATAATATTACACTGGATATATATATATCAATTTATCCATCCATCCTTTGATGAACACTTACTTAGTTTGTTTCAATGTTTCAGTACCTCTGTGGGATGGAGGAGGTAGTAGTGATAAAAATACATAGGCACTTGTTGTGAAGAAGCTGGCCTTTTAGTGGGGAAAAAAGCAATATAAGAAAGTTAACTAATTCAATAGAAAAATAACAAATTGTGGTAAGATTTATACAAAGAATCAAAACATGCCAATTGAAATTTTAAAATACCTTTTAGTATAGCATCAAAATATGAAACTCTTAGGAAAACATTTAATGAAATATGTGTACAACCTAAACACTTAGAGCTATGGAAGCATTTCTCTTTAATATAAATTATAAGACCTAAGTAAATGAAGATATGAACTAAGTTCATGAGTCAGAAGACTAAATATTGCTAGCTAAGATATCAATTCCACCCAACTTGGTTTATAGATTTAATAAAATCCCTATCAAGAACCCCCCCAAAAGCATTTTCATAGGAATTTAAAAGCTGGTTCAAAAACCTATATGGAGGTGTAAAAGGTCTAGAATAGCCAAAGCAGTTTTAGAAAAGGAGTAAATTGAGGACTCACAATATGTAATTTTAAGACTTACTATTAAGGTACATTAGTAGACTAAGGATAAACATATAATCGTGGACAGAATAAGAAATTCAGAAATAAACCTACAGGTATATAAGTGACTGTTTTTTGGCAATAGTGCCAGGGTGACTCAATGGGAAAAGGACAGTATTTTCAACATATGATGTTCCCATATACATATAGGAAAAAAATGAATCCATGCATACACATGATGCACAAAAATGAATATGAAGTCAACTGTGCAATACTTTGAAAGATTCTTTTAAGGTTGTGCATTTACTTTATCGTACAACTCAGCAATTCCTTTTATGGGAATGAAAACTAATGTCATATGAAAATGACTCAAATATGTATAGCTAACTTAGTCATAATAGCCTGAAACAGGAAATACCTCAAAAGTCCATCACCTGGTGAATGAATAAGCCAATTAGTGGTGCATCTGTATAATGGATAAAAAGCAACAAAAGGAGATTAACTCCAAATTCATTCCAAAAAATGGGTGAATCTATAAAAATATAATCATATGCGAAAGGAACCAGCCACAAAAGGCTGCACATGGTTTGATTTCACTTACATTAATGCAGATTATTAGTTGTCATGGGCTCAAGGTAGGGCAGTTATTAATAACAAAGGTCCTCAAAGTAGATTTAGAGAGTAATGGAAATGGTCTATATCTTGACCAAAGTGATATTCACGTGCCTGTATATATTGGCCAAAACTTACTGCACTGAAAACTTATAATTGAATGTAAATTATACCTCAATGAAACAGGCTTAAGAAAAAGTATAAGACATTCTATAAAGACTGGCTGGGGGGCTGAGGGGGGAGACATCTCTGAAAAAATGATATATTAAAAGTGTGTATAGAAAACTAATAAAAATAGCACAAATGCTAAAACCTATTGCTACCACCACAGCAATAATCATGCTAAAATTCCTCCAGGTGCATTTAAATCCTCTAGAAGGAATACATACAGCAAAGTTTAGGAGAAAGCACATCCCCAGAAGAGAATGGAGAGGCAGAAGTGACCAAGTTACCCGCAAGAAGGGAAGGGAGGCCAGCATGTCTGTGTGGGCGAAGGGAAAAGACACGAGACAAGGTCAGAGAAGTAGGCAGAGGCTAGTCACTCAGGGCGCTATGATTCAGGGTAAAAGTTTGGATTTCATTCTGGTTGTGAAGGTGGGGACAGGTGTTACAGAGTGGAGTGGATTGTATAATTTGTATTTTTTTAAAATTCACTCTACTTTGTATAAAACGGATTGTATGAGAGGAAGCACACAAACATGAAAGCGATTGGGAGACTGTTACTGTAGACCAAGAGAGATGTGTTGGGTCAGAGTGATAGCCGTGGTGAATTGTTTAGGAGGTGAGCCAATAGGACTGATGATGGATTGGGTATACAAAGTGAGGTAAAGAGAGAAATCAAAGATGCTGCCAAACTTTTTGTCCTGAGCAACTGGGTAAATGTGGTTGCTGTTTGCTGAGTTCAAAATGCTAAGAGTAGACTGTTGGGTGTGGAGTTTGGAGGATGGGTGTGCAGTTGAGTGCTTGAACTTGAACATCCGTCTTTTGTAAGAGATCACACCACTGTATGTCAGAGGAAAGGCCGTTTAATAGATAACATTGTTTCTATTTTCCTGTAACTTTGGACAGATTCTTGTACCCAGTTTACATTAACCTTGTCCTTTTCTTCTCCTCCAGTGTGTATGCACTTAAATTGGAAATTCCTAGTGACAGAAATCATTCAAAGTATATTTTTTATGATTTAACATTCTTATCTCAATAACAAGAATACCAAATAAATTATAAGAAAAAGTACAGAAAGAGCAGCTCAAAATCCACAAAGGCCTAACCTGGAAACAGGTTTTAAAGCCTCTTTAACAGGGAATTCCTAAAAAATAGAATGTTTGGTAAATACATGTTAAAACTAAAAGGAGCAAGAAAAGATGGAAAAGGGTTAACTCATCTCTTCATTGATAATTTCCCATCAAAACTGTATGTCTAACTACTGTGTACTGAAATTCAGCAAAAGTAGTACAAATCCTAGGAAAAAGAAAAAAGATTATGGCCACTCCTAGAGAAAGAATTATGTTAACACTCCTCTGGTACATACCTGGCACATAACTGGTGTTGAACTTAACCATATTCAACTGTTGTTTGGGCCAGTGGGGTTTAATGACTTTCATCTACTTTATTATTGTCATCAACAGCATCATCAAAACCAGTATTTAAGGGCACTTAAAGATCTAAGTCACTGACTTTTCAGACTGTGTGTTGTCCTCAGATTTTGCAGATAGACTCTGAGAATTTACAAGGGAAGAAGAACCCACTCAGGCTCCAAACCTCTGTCCTCAGGCTCCCTGTGGCCAGAAGAGCTGCACTTTAATGTTTGCAAACCATGACTGCAGAACAGAGGTGGACTTTTTTTTTTTTTTTTTTTTTTTGTATAGGACCAGAGAGTAAATATTTTAAACTTTAAAGACCATATAGTTCCTATTGCAACTACTAAAATTTGCACTGTAGCACAGAAGTAGCATTGGGCAATACATTAATGAATTCATGTCGCTGTTCTTCAGACTATTTACAAAACTGGGTAGCTGGCTGAGCACGGCCTGAGGGTTGTAGTTTGCCAGCCCTTCATCTAAGGAAATGATTTCACTTTTCTCTAAAGTCCTATTTCCTCATGTTTGCTGCCTGAATCTTGAAGGTGATGTAATTTAGGGCAACTAGGAAATTTGCATGAAAATATGAGTCTTTGAGCAACCGTCATTAATCTTGTAGATTCTCACTCCCATTTATTATAGCAAGAGGTATAAAAAACACTCAGCAATCAGAATGAATGTTCTTTCAAATTAAGACCTTTTTAATATTCCTTCATATTCATTCAGTTTATTTTCTCATTCTTAAAAATGAACTACTGAGGAAAAAACAAACAAACAAACAAACAAAAAAGAAAATGAGTTTGGGTATATTAGTGTATGAGAAATCAAGCAAGAAATGGCTTATGACTGCTTTTACTTTTTGATATGTATGTCTGTGGTTTTGAATAACTCTGGACCAAAAATGGAAATGACACAGATTTCACGGGATCTAATAGATGTCTTTTTGTTTCTTAACCACAAGGACGGGTAACTACCGGCCTGGTGGGGGAAAGAGAAATGCACAAAAAGAGGCTTAGGGCTGGTAAACACACGGTTATATATCCTGGCATCGTAGGAGATGTAGCAGCATTCCTGGCCTCTACCCAGCAGATGCTGGTAACACTCTCGGCTTGTGACAACCAAATATGTCTGCAGACATTGACAGATTTCCCCTGGGGGTTGTAGCTGTTCCCAGTTGAGAACCACTAACATACAGGAATTGGAGGAGGCCTAACAACATCCTTTTCACTCCAGCTTCAGGCAGAGGTTATACTCCTGCGTCTTGTTCTTTGCAATCACAGGTACCTTCTCCCGTGGCAATAGTATCTTATATTTTAGAAGATAACAAACAAAATTGATGCACAAAGGATGAATTTTCCTTAATTCTTTTATTCTATTTTTGTGGATAGTATTATGAAAAGAAAACTATAAGAATAAATATGTTAAATTATTACCAAAATGACTCTCTATGCTTCTGATAGTTTGTATGGACCACAGCCTATTAAAAATCAGATGGTAGAGGGTATATATTTTGGATTTACTTTCTGACGACTTTTAAACACTTGCCCTATCAAATAGGAAAATTGCATTTAGCAAAATTCCAGTTTTAAGAAGAAGCATCTTGGGAATATTGTTATACCATAAACCATATTAAAAGTTGTGGACCACCTCTGTTTAAGTAATTTTGGTCTTAAATTCAATAATAATTTTATACTGATTTTGCTGAAGTCACTGTATAAGACTTGACTGCAAATCTCACAGACATTTAAACAAATATTTTTAAAAACCACGTATTTCTTATAAAATGTGTACCCTGTTTATTGTGTCACAGTATAATAACATATTTATAACCAGAAAGACAGTCCAATCCTATGCAAATTGAGAAATTAAAATATCATATAAAATATAGTTCGTTTGTTTGCAACATTGACATTGCTATAGACTTTCAAAGTTTTGAGAATTTCAGTAAATTCTGAACTATTGAATCTTTCATATAACCATATAAACTTCTATGAAATCATTTATATATGTCAAGCATTTAAAATGTTTTAAGGTTGAGGACAAATGGGTGAATAAGAAATAAAGATTGATGAGTAAAGATATCACTAATTTAAATATTGGCTCAAAGCTCAATTAAGACTTGTCCAGAATTCAATAGGGAAGCAGTCTTGCTGGAAATGTTGAGTATTACACAGCTCTCTGGTGCATTGGTGCACAGAGCCCTCAGTTGTGCCGGAATGATTTAATACTCTCTGTTGCTCTTCACAATTGAAATTCATATTTTTCTGTAAAAGTGTAAAAAACTCTTGATTGTGTAACATTTAGCATATATCACAGACACCCAAACCATGCTCCTCAAGGTTGAAGCTACAATTACAGGAGATATTTGATATAATACAAATCATCAGATATCTGCCAGTTCTTTGAGCAGGGCATCTTGGGATGTGCAGGTGTAGCTACACCATTCTCGGTCCTAGGCCTCTTATGAGGCACCATGGAGAGAATGAAGATACAGTCTCGACACTTCTATTGCACGGAGGTTCATCCAAAGTGTTTATTAGAAGCATCACAGAAATTTGAAGAGGGGAGCAAAAGTGTTGTCCAAGAAAACACAGAAATGCACAGTAAAGTTTCACAGAAGTCAGGTCTTTCAGTGGCATTGAAAACCCTGACATGTTTGAAACATGAGGCAGAAATACGGAGTTGAATCAAAAGAACCAAAAGGTTTAATATAACTGGATTGTAGCTTTGTGAGTGGATACAATTCCAGTGGGCCACAAGACTGGAAAAGCTACTGACTAGTTGAAACCAAATGGCTGAAAACCTCAAACATTGTGTTAAAGAGTGTATAATCTCTCGGCAAGGAATGGTGAGCTAACTAGGTGCCTGCACAGTACATATCAGGTGCCACAAAAATGGTCATCCCTTTTAGGGATGCGTAAGGAAATCCTAGTGGAAACATTTAGCTAAAATAATGACCTTCTATACATTGTTTATAGTATGATTTTTCATACTATAATTTGTAAGCTTATCAATAGGGATGAACTAGGTGAAATGTGATCCATTTACTTAATAGAGTATTATATTGCTAGTGTAAAGGACATTTTTAAGTAAACACTTTTAAAATGAAATTGTGGCTCCTCTTCACTAAGCAGAAAGGAGGCTATCTTGGAATAGGAATTAGTGCAATGAAATATGTTTATAGAACATTGAAAACCAGGTTAAACCAATATATACAATGATTCTATAAATTTTATACATTAATATGAATATTAAATATTGTACTGATGAACAGCATAATGTTAATGGTAATTCTCTCTGGTTTGTGGAATTATGAGTAAGCATTAATTTTATCTCTTGGCTTATCTGCATTTTCTAAATCCTCTACAAGTAACATATAATACGTTTATAATACGATAAAAGGCTATTGAAATTAGTTTTTAAATTAAAGAGAGTTTCTAGTAAATTGAATGAAGTAACTGGTAAGAATTCTTTTGGAAGATGTGTAGGGTACCAACAGGAAATGGAGAAATCAAAGATGCTAAAATTTTAAGCAAAAGACCCAGGGATGTTGTTGATTTTATTATATGAGGAAATGATCAAATGAAGGTTATTTTGGAAGGAGGGAAATAATAATTTTTTTTTTTGTATTGGGTTCGGGATGAAATCTTACTTGAAAACGTCAGTAAGAAACTGGAAAAACTTCTTCAGAGCTCAGTACAGGTCAGAGCTTGCTAGAAAGTGCTTGAGTAATAGCCAGCTTGCAGATACGTGGGAGCACAGAGTCAGCTGTGCTAAAGTGTGAGTTAATAAACCCAGTCCTTGCTGTTCTCATTCAAAATCCTTACTCCTCTGTGGGAAGCACTGACATTTTATTTTCCTAAGTGAAATTCTTGGAAATTTGATCAAGAAACCCAAGGAACTATTTATTTATTTATTTATAAACTTTTTTTTATTGAGTTCTAGTCATTTTACAATGTTGTGTCAAATTCCAGTGTAGAGCACAATTTTTCAGTTATACATGAAGATACATACATTCATTGTCACATTCTATTTCGCTGTGAGCCACCACAAGATCCTGTATATATTTTCCTGTGCTACACAGTACAATCTTTTTTATCTATTCTACATTTTGAAATCCCAGTCCCTTCCCACCCCCCATCCCCCTGGCAACCACAAGTATGTATTCTATGTCTATGAGTCTGTTTCTGTTTTGTGTGTGTGCTGTTTTTTTTTAAGATTCCAAGGGACTATTTAAACTCACAAAATAGCATTTGAAAATTCCTGCCACTCTAAGTAATGTAATCAGTAAACTTGGGAGCGGGAGTGACACTTTTCACTGTTAGTGCTTTTATAACCCATGTTACTGCCCCAGTAGTGCGTGGGTAAACCAGTTCTCTGTACTTAGAAAACAGTGAAAGTCTAGTAAGGCTCATTTGGCTTGTACCTGTTTATCAATCAAATCCCACCACATGTGCTACTGACATTTTGCAATTAAATATCTTTAAAATTTCAGGAATTACCTTTAAAAAATAAGTTAATTGTTGGATACTTTCAAAGTGCTCTTTTTTTTTTTTGTATAAAAGCGTCCATTTTTAAATGCCAACACTTACTTCCTTTCTGTTGTTTTATATCTGAACTACTACCAAAGGCATTCTAATTCAAAGTAGAATAATCAGTAATAGTCCTATCTATTTTTGTGTAACAGATCCAAAGGAGTGGAGATAAAAGGATGCGACTGAAGCAAGGATACTATAGTATGCAAAAATTCAACTTTACATATTAGTTAAGATACTGCTATCTGCCCATTATCTATCACATAAATCATGACCTAATTTTATCAAAGGAACATTTGCTGACTTGACACCTCTTAGTCAACAGATTTTGATAATAACTGCTGTCTGTGCTAGGTTGTATTGGCACATCAAATGAAAGGCGTCGTGAGCCCTGAGAAAGAGACATGTTGTCTTTGGGTTTGTCCTCCAGATATGTTACAGATTTCTCCTTTCCTTTGCCCAGTGTCATAAATAGTGTCGTCACCTGTCTCCCAGTAACTTAGACGTGGAAGCCTCAACAGCACTTTTGACTCTTTCCTCATCATCTTGGTCCTTGACTACTGAGATACATCACTCTTTTTTCTCTTTAAACTGGTATTTATTTCTTCTCTGTTTCCTTTGAGGATTTCGCCTCATGTTTTTAAAGTTCTAAACTTTAGATTATCCAGGATCAGTTCTTGGATATCTTCTCTATCATCATTAACTACCTGGGTGAGTATGTCTCATCTCTTGGTTTTAAATATAATTTATTTGAGGCTTATCACAAAGTTTTATTTCCATCCCAAACTCACCCCCTGAAAAACCATTCATGCAACTATTAGTCTACCTGGCATCTCTGCCTTTGTTGACTAGGCATCTCACATGTAACATGTCTGCAATGAAATGTTTTGTACCATGCCGCCCCCATCCCCTAAATTATCTTATTAGGCTGACTATGTTCCTCATGTCAGTAACTGGCAACTCCCTTCTTTAAGATGTGTAGAGAAGAATTATGAAAGACATCATTTACCTTTTTCCACATTGCACATCTAATTCATCAGCAGTTTTTCAAAATAATGTTACAGAAAGTATCCAGAACTCATTTCTCACTGTCTCTACTGTAACCACCCATGTTTTTCACTTGGATTCTTTCAATAATCTCATAACAGGTCTTCCTACCTTCATCTTTGCACTTATCCAGGTTACTCTCCACTCAGTTACCACAGAAATCTTAAAAAATATATATATCAAATTTAAATTTTCACTTTGCTCCAAATTTTCCAGTAGCTTTCCATCTCACTCAGACTAGTAAAAATCAATGTTCTCATCATGGACTCTTGGTTGCTCTGTGAGCTGGTCTCCTATACCCCCTTACTTCATAATCTTCTTCTCCACCCTCTTGTTCACCTTCTTCTAGCTACACTGGCCTCCCTCCCTGCTGTCCCTCAGTCATGCTATGAAATTCCCTGTCTCACGAGCTTTTGTCTCTGTTATTCCTGGAATGTACACATGAGTCCCTCCTTCACTTGTTTTAGGTCTCTACTCAAAGTATTCTCATCACAGAGTCTACCCACTACAGAACGTCTTGGTTTGTTTTTTCCCTCTTCCTAGCATGTATCAGACCTGATAGCAATTCAGGTGATTGTTTAATGCCTGCATTTTCCTAATCAGAATGCAAGCTCTGTGTGTACAGGGCCTTTATTCTGGTTTGTTACTGTAGTTCATCCCACTTCTAAAACAGACAGATGCTTAGCAGACGTTTTTGTCCAAGGCATAAATAACTGAATGAATAGTCTCAATATTAAATATACAGATGATTCTCCACTTTCTTACATAACATATTTTGAAGAAAAAGACATCTGAAATAAAATATAAAATATTTGTATAAAATATAAAATTGCCAAAAGTGAAAAAAAATGAGTTTTCAACACCAAGAAACAAATGCTTTATGAAATCACCAAATATATCTGCCTGTTAAATAGAAACATGAAAGATACATTTCTAGCATGTGTTTTAATCACTGATTTTATTTTTGAATATAATATAAGTTTCAGGGTGAGGTTAAAGTATCACTCTTTTTGGAATATATATATATATATATATATACACACTGTTTTTTATCTTTTTGCACATAGAATATTTTTTCTCAAATAGTTTTTATTTCCCTCTTCTACCATTTTACTATATAAGGGAAAATGCAAATAAATATTCAAATATATATTGAATGTATTTTAAAACATTCAAAGACAAAGATATTGATACTGCCTGAGCAAACTCTTGGATAATAAGCAACATCATGATGTAATAATTTTAACTTTCATCAGTTGATGTACAAAAGACCTAATTTGGTTTTTAAAAGACAGACTGTGAACATCAGGTTGTTTGAGTGTGGGCTTTCTAGAAGTTGAAGGTAAAGTTGGTACAAAATAGGGACAGTGCAGCTGACTTAGTCACTTCTGAGTCGATGGAATAAGAATTTCCTCAGGGTTTGTAACAACAATTCACATCCTCCACCCCAAGAGATGCAGAGTTTCTGGAACCACAGTAGACCACAAATCAGTGTTTTTAAAAAGCAAGAAGCTGGGATGTTCCTGGTGTAGAATTGCCTGAGACGTTGAAAAACATGTATACATGAGGAAATCGTGTTATGATAATGGATACATTTTTGGTTTGAGATTGTCTTAATGCTTGACATGTATCCCGTTTTTCTTGGTATTTCAAGTTTATTGACATGATTCAAAGACTTTTAAAAACTACATCAAGGACCTCCACTTCCTCAGCTTTGCCTACATAATTTTGAAGTGAAGAGCACGAATAATCGTTTGGCTTCGTACTTATTTTTGGAGAGGGTAGATAATAGGAGTTTGTCCAGCACTGGCTTTTTAGCCCCAGGCTACTCAGTAACAACTTATAACTATTCCTTCCATTAGTGTGTCAGTTTCACTCCATCCCAAGGAAAGGACCATAATGGGGGTTGCTGAGGATGTGTTTTCTTTGAAGCTGAAAAAGCTACAACAGTTAAAATATGGGGAAAATTCTGTCTTGGCAGGATTCAGATACTATTTCAAGTTCAGTGTTAAATAAATGTTCTCTATGGCTGGAAGCTTTTATATGTAGCTCAGTTTCTGCTACATTATAATAAAAGTGCTATTTTTCAAGGCAGAAAGAATCAGTTGGAGGTTTTCTTTTTTTTTTTTTTCCCCTTTGGAGACTGTGTATGTTAATGCTTCACTAGATAATATTGTATGCACTTTCCCTTTACTATTCTTCCACTTAGAAATGAAATCCTACTAAATAAGTTCGTATGTTTCAGAAATAAGTAATTGAATTCAGAATACTCCTTCAAATAGAATGTTAAATTTTGGATTATAGTAAAACTCAAATCCACCAGCAAATCAATTTATTTTCTGATTATTAACAAATATTTATAATCATTTCTTGAAGTTATATAAGTTAATAAATGTTTTATTAATATATTCTCTGCCAAATGAGTTTTAAAATACTTGAAAAACTCTCTCAATGATTATATACTATGTGCTTGTGGGTGTTATTTTTGTATTCTTCAATAACAGAGTATTATAAGGGCCTTTAGAAAAAATTTTGCATTTAACAATAATTAACACAAAGTAAAATCAGTTAAGATGAATACATTTCACAATAAGGACGGAAATGTTAAGTTATAAATATTAGTTATCTAAAGAGTACTAGTGAGGAATTTGTATTTGCAAAATGTTAGAACCACCCTACTTAAGTGGCTTAAACAAAAGGGAGTTTATTTTCTTTTTCTGTTTGAAAAGTTCAGGCATAGTTGGGTTATTTCCTCTGTATTTTCTTCACTCACAAGCAGATGATTATGACTTCCTAGGGGAAGTTGGCTGCAGCAGCACCAGCCTACATATTTTTTCCAGCCATCCATGCAGAAAAGAGATTTTGCTTACTGAAAGTTTCAGTGAAATTGTAGGCCTGACAATAAGTAGCCCACGCTGGTCCGTGTACCAATCCATGAATTAGGCAACAAGGATGTGCTGTTGGCTTAAGTCTGACTCTTGATCCAACCCAGGAACTGGAATTAGAGTCAATGTCAATTTTGTAAGGAACCCTATACTCAGAGTGGGCAGAATGGTGCCCCACAGTATGACAGACTTTTTGTCAAAAATAGAATGGAAATTTGGTAGGTAGAAAATAATAGACATTTATCACAATGAAGATTGCTCCTTAGTTGGTCTAAGATTACAGGGAACAGAATCAATGTACTCTCTGACTTGGTCAGTTTGTGAATGTCATGACTTAAGCTCCCTCCTATGCTCTGTTGCTTGATGTTTGGAATAGCCAATCAATGGTGGCTGGTTTTGTGTGGTAATATAAGCCATCTCATGAGGAGAAGGTGAGGGAAAGAGTGAGAGAATGAAATTCCCTTATCATGGTCCTTGAATTCTCATGCTAGTTTTTTAATATTTTCTGAAGCATCAGTATGACCCTAACAGCAGCTCGATAGTTCTGTGTCAAAAGATAGTCCCAGTACTTCCAGAACTAATATGACTGTTCTTTTTTTACCCACTCTGGAAAGAACACTAAGTTTAATTTGTTTTAACGAAATGAAATCTCCAGTGCAAACTCTTCTCCATGTAATTAAGGAAATTGTTTTATTTTCTTAGATATTTATAAATTTTTTTTGATATTTTCTTACCAAATCTACACCTACATTTCTGTTAAATTGTATCTTCTGTAAGAGTTAACCAGTAACCTTTGGAGAATATTTTGTACATAAAAAGGGCAAATAAAAGCCTAGGTTTGTCTAATATACTTAGTTTTTTTCATCATGGAGTACTTCATTGTCTTGATCAGGTATATTGATAATAGCGTTGAGATAAATTGTGAAATAAGACTGCCAATGAATTCAGCTACAGGAAGAAAATTAATCTCAATATTTACATTTCACTCAGCATGATTAAGCCTGATAATGATGTAAACTTATCAATTAACTGTGGCCTTAAAATTACATGTATCAAAAATTGGCTAAAAATAAATATGTTAAAAGATTACTAATCTCTTACCACAATGACC
The DNA here is from genome assembly GCF_048773025.1 of Camelus bactrianus. Lineage (NCBI taxonomy): Eukaryota > Metazoa > Chordata > Mammalia > Artiodactyla > Camelidae > Camelus > Camelus bactrianus. The sequence continues at coordinate 70,657,952 of NC_133541.1, forward strand.
AAAATGGATCTTTTTGTTATTCATTAAACATATCATAAAATATTAAAATAAGAAGAAAACTGAAAAGTCATCTAGTTTACACCTTTTCCCTTATAAATGTGTTATTTAAGGAGCACAGAGATGAAATGTCTTGCCTGCAGATACGTAAGTATAGCCGAACTTGAAAACAAAACAAATATCCCTGTTCGTGGACCAGTAGACCTATTTAAAAATGTATGAACACATAATGTCCTAAGTCCATATCAAGTATAGCGGCTTTTGTTAAGCTATCATTGCTTTAAAACCTAGTTCAGTAGGCAGTAATATGACTTATAAACTTATAAACTAAGAAGGTAACAAAGAGATAGCTGTTGTGTTGAAAGAGTTGGATAAAAAAGGACAGGAATTTTTTTTTTTTTTTTGGCTGGGTAAGCCCTACCATTTGTTGTCATTTTATTAGTGTAACAACAGAAGTCTAAGTATTATCCCATTAATTTTATTTAACATTTGAAAGTAAAGATTACTTTCAACCTGAGAATAATTTAAAAATAGCCAAAACTGTTCATATCAGGTAAATAGTACAAATTACAAAAAAATTGTTAGTTTACATATGCATGCAAACTTATTGTCCTAAAGCTTATCTGTTATGTAAGTAACAATAGTACATACTGCTTGTATGCTTAGTTCTATATGGCTAACAATGCAGTTAGGGATAATGGGGGTTGGCGTGGAAATGTGACAGTCCCTGTCCAGGAAACTCTAAAAAGTAGATCCAGGAGAAAAGACTTCAAATGAGATACCATTTGAGAAATTACAGAGCCGCGTACAATGAAGAGATAAACATGTTTACTCAAACTGAAGTAGAAACATTTGAGAAAGGGAAAAATTCAGATAATTCAGTTATATTCCACATACTTATCATCTCTTAATCAATTTGCTTCAGTCTACTTCTTCTGCTGTATTTTCTAATCCACATATCTCTGCACAATAGACTGCAGCTTAACCATGAGAGCCAGCTCCATATGAAAAGAAGCTCAAACCTCTGGGAATAGTATATAAACGATCACCGTTTTGTCCCTGCCAAACTAATATAAACTATACTCTTTTCCACCTTTAATGTCACTACTCAACCGAATGACTTGAGTGCTCTCAACGTGTCAGATTATTCACAGCTCCCCTGAAATGCCCTTTCTTCCACCATTCTCCAAAACATGCTTGTTTTTGATGACCTTGACAGTTTTGAGGATTACTGGTCAGATAATTTGTGGCATTTCCTTCAATTGGAATTTGTTTGATGTTTTTCTCATAATTTGGCGGGGCTTATGTGTTTTGGGGATGAAAACCATAGAGAGAAAGGGCCATTTTCATTACATGTCAAAGGTTCATGACTTACTAATGTCGATGTTGACCTCAGTCACCTAACTGAGGTGTTTGTCAAGTATCTCCAATGAAAAGATACTCTTTTTTTCTCTTTCCATATTGTGAGCAGCTCACATTTAAGAGGTGAGGAGTTATTTTCTATCACCTTGAGGGTGATGGAATACTTACATAAATAACTTGGAGTTATTCTGCATGAGTTATATGTCTCATCCTCAATTTAGTATTTATTCAATCATTTATTTATATAAATATGGAATGTTGGTCATTCGTTTTATATTTGGGGCTATAGAAAAGACAAATTTGCAACCTCATTTAAACATGGTAAATATATCCCAAGAATTTGCACAATTTTGATTATAAAGGACTTTTATCGATATTATTGGCATTGAAGAAGTTTTATTTTAAAGTTAAGATTAAGTCATATAGATCAAGAACAACAAACTGCAAATTCAACTTTCATCAAGAAGTTTAGTATAAAAGGAAGATATTAAGAACCAGGTCTCCAACAATTTTTTTAAATAAGATTTATTTTCTAAGGGATAAAGGGAAAGACCAAAGAATTGGTATTGCTACTTCTTTCTATGCCCCATTTTGAATGGTATTAAACTTGGTCAGATGAGGCTGGAAAGGAAAGGACAGTCAAATCTTTGTGGGGGGCATCCCAAGTCAGAGGTGCTTATTTCTCATTGCTAGAACATAATTTGGGGAAATACAGGTGCATTTTTGAGGCTATTGCAGAAACTGTCTAGACAGATGGACTGAAGAGTGAACCTTTTCTACCCATGGACTGGATGTGGTATAAATGGAATCAGAAATTTTCTACGTATCTTAGAGTGGGCTACAGAAAGCCTAAGTGAAAGGGACGAAGGATGAGCTGAGAAGGACACATAGTAACACCTCAGTAACAGGGACCATCATGGCCTTCAGCATGTTGTATAAGCAAAGTACCCAAAAAAGACAAGTAAGCCAGAAAGCTTTCAGTAGGTCTGTGAAGAAACTCTAGTGAATAGATGAAGGAAGGTAGAAGCTAGATCATCGCTGATAGCATGTAAGACATTTAAGACCTTAGAATCTATGGCTGAAGGAAAAGAATGGAGAGAAACGGCAGAACTATGTATTTATGTTAAAGGTAATTAATTAACATGTAACTGACTAATATTTAATATGGAAAATGACTAACTCTGAGGTATCAGAATTGAATTTCTCTTCATCAACAAGATTGAGAAATAAGACCAGTTTAAATGCAAAAAAAAAAAAAAAACCCAAATTACTTAAATATGTCTGATGAAGTAGAGTTCTCATCGTTAAAGTTGGATGACTACAAACAGCTGGATCCTCTGAGGTCAAATATCCCCATCAAATAATGGGATAAGTCTGGTGGCAGGCTTACCCTGAGGTCCAAGGGAGGGCTCAGATTGCAAGGGATTCATGGTTCTGCTCAGCCAATGGCAGATGATGGGAATCATTCTTACCTACTTACATCTGTGACCTTAAGGAAAATTAGTATGTGTCTGAACTAAAATTTTTAACTGAATAACTACCTCACTGGGATTTTTTTTTTCATGAGTTTACTTGACAGAGTGTACCATTGAAAAACATTTATCGAAGAATCCCCATGACCTGGAGGAATTATGATAGACCTACGTTAGTTAGACTGATGAGTGTCACTAGGAGACTTTGTCAAGAGATGGTTAGTATTGGACTACCAGGGTGACGTCAGGACTCTTCCTTTTGGGGACTATGGTAAATGAAGACTCTGGTCCAGAAAAATTGACAATATAGCCTACCCCTTTCTTCATTAGATGACTGTGGTTTTCACATAGTTTACAGCAAAGCAGGCAAAGAAGAGATGTAACTCAAAGCAATAGAGACCAGGTGGTCTGGCTCTCTAAAAGTAATGGAGTTTTGTTTCAGAAGGTTCTCTTGTGATGATCTGACTTTCCTGGCTGGTGGCACCTTGAACAGTAGTAGAGTGGGCATAAGACTCATATTCAAATGTGAGAAAACCTGGAAGTCCTTTGAGGTATTTCAAAATAGGTACCATGAGATTATGGCAGGACTTTCTGGCAATTTTGTAGAAAATGTGGATCTAGTTTGTAATCACAGGCAGATAGTTCTAAATATTTATATTACATAGGTAATACTCTTTGAACATTTGGAACTTTAACAGAATAAATGAATTATACTTACATGCCCTCCCTGCAAAACTCTTTATTGAACATTTTTTTCTGACAACCAGCCAACCTTAGTATTCTGAATGTAATTAAATCTATAGAGAGTTTAGAGAAGGACATGAATCATGAAACTCCAATAAAACACAACTTTGCAACATTGCAGTTTATAAGTTAAATAGATACTTTCAAAATGTGAAATTCCAAGTTATCTATGTTATTTGTGAAACTATATAATTATCATGCTGATAATCTTTTTTTTTTAGTTGCCTTCTAATATAGAAGAGAATTTATTTATTAATTTATTTTTATTGAAGTACAGTCAGTTACAATGTGTCACTTTCTGGTGTACAGCACAATGTCTTAGTCATACATATACATACAAATATTTCTTTTCATATTCTTTCCCACCATAGGCTACCACAAGGCATTGAGTATAGTTACCTGTACCACACAGAAGATATTTGGTTTTTAAATCTATTTTTTATATAGTAGTTAATATTTACAAATCTCAGATTCCCAGTTTATCCCTTATTTTAGGCTATGCTTCACCTATTTTGGAATCTTTTTATTCTTTTTTGATATTACTAGCATGAGGATAAAAACTGAATTATTGGAGCGTAACAACCATGGGGAATGTATTCTCCTAGGAATATAAAAATTATTATTTTACCCCCATTATGTAATAGGCATATGATGAAACAAACAGTAATCTTAATCAGATATATATTGACCAAATTGTTTTTAAAGAAATGAAAGTACCAATAGATCAATACTAATATATTTTCTACCATAAGCAGTTTTATTTACTTATTTTTTTAATTGAAGTATAATTGATTTACAATGTTTCAGGTGTGCAGCAAAGTGATCAGTCATATATATATATATAATGTATACATAAATTCATTTTCAGATTCTTTTCTGTTATAGATTATTATAAGATACTGAATATATTTTCCTGTGGTATATAGTATGTCCTTGTTGTTTATATATTTTATATCTAGTAGTATGTATCTGTTAATCCCAAATTCTCAATTTATCCTTACCCCTACTCTTTCTCATTTAGAACCATAAGTTTGTTTTTAATATCTGTGTCTATTTCTGTTTTGTAAAGAAGTTCATTTTTATCATTTTTTTAAGATTCCACATGTAAGTGGTATCATATGATATTTCTCTTTCTTGTCTGACTTACTTCACTTAGTATGATAATCTCTAGGTCTATCTATGTTGCTGTAAATGGCATTATTTCATTATTTTTTATGGCTGAGTAATATTGTTCTCCGTAGTGGCTGCACCAACTTACATTCCCACCAACAGTGTAGGAGGGTTTCCTTTTCTTCACACCCTCTCCAGTATTTATTATTTGTAGACCTTGATGATGACCATTCCAATCAGTATGATTTGTTACTTCATGGTAGTTTTGGTTTGCATTTCTCTAACAACTAGTGATGTTGAACATCTTTTTATGTACCTATTGGCTATCTGTATGTCCTCTTTGGAGAAATGTCTATTTAGGTCTTCTGCTTTTTTTGATTGGGTTGATTTTTTTTTTTGATACTGAGTTGTATAAGCTGTTTGTATATTTTGGAAATTAAGCCCTTGTCAGTCGCATAGTTTGCAAATATTTTCACCATATGATGTTTTAGAAAGAAGTGAATGCTACTGAAGTGAAGTAGAAACCACACACACCTACACACAAATGCCAAATAAAATTGGCAATGAATATAGTACATAGTCCCAGTTTCTTTTGTCAGTATATTTACAAATTACTGGATAAAGAGAGACATTTCTATGACTATTGGTTATCATGATTTTTTTTCTTTTTTATTGAGATACAATTGACATAAAACATTTTGTAGGTTTGGTGTGTACACTGTTGATTTGATAGTGCCTTTGAAACATCTCATGTGTTCCACAACGAAGTACCTTTTTACAAGTACTCTCAAGTCTTGCTTTTTAAACTGACTGATGCCAATATGTGGTTAAATGGTTAGTTCTAGGAACAAGAGCATCTGAACATGATGCCTAGTGAGTCAGGAATCCCAAGAAATCAAGGAGGCTATAATGACTTAAAAAGAAACCAAATGTGCTATGTAGAACAGCATTAATATTTCGGAACCCATAGTACATATTGTACTGCCCAGCTATTAATCTCCAATTTATCAAAATGGAAAAATACTCTATTTCTAGTAATGTTTAAACTATGGATCTCTTAAATCGGGCATCTGCTTGTGAGATTTTAAGTGCATCAAGAATTCTCCTGAATTTTTCCCCTCCCCCAATTCCCCTCCCCAGTATATATCAAGTATCTGAATTTTTTCTATTCTATGCCAATTATTTTATGTACTTTAAAAGAATTCTCCTATATCGAAAAGCAGATGCCCAAGAAGAAAAATATACTAAAATAATTTACTCATGGAAAAAATGGTAGAGACAGAGCAAACCCATCAGAAATAGTTTTCACATACAACTCTTCAGCTTTAAATTAGGCAGCAGGATAGAATTACAGTTTTCCAACAGCAGCCACTCCGAGCTGTCATGTTCAATTATCCAAACTCTTCTGCATTTATGGATGAACAAGTGACAAAGCTCTAACAAATGCTCTTTAAAGGACGGCTTCTAGGAAAGTATTTTGCTTCAAGATAAAAACAGTAGCAGGAGAGAATTTGTTCATGACACTTCTTTGCCTTTTCTGCCTTCTTAAACATATATGGGAGAAGTGGACTTGTGACAATTTTCTCTTTGCTCTTTTGCTGAAATCCTGACTGACTTGTTGTCTTGAATTATGATTTTAGTTTCCATTTACTCAAAATAACATCATAGTTTCAATGTCACTTTTTCCTTGTTATCCTCTATGCCCTGCATTTTGAAGGAGAAAAAGCCCCAGTGGAATAAAAAAATGGCCATAAATATTTTTGTCCTTATATCTACATGTATTTCAAAGAATGTTTATAAGATAAACTGTCCAAATACACCTTACTTTATATTTATAATATGGCTTTATTATTAGAAATTTTGTCTAAAGTCAGATTTGCTTAAAATGATGCTTGGTTAGTAGTCATGACTTCCAAATTATCACTAGTGTTTTTTAAACCTTTGAGTTCTAGCAAAATTGAATGGAGAGAGACAATAGTTAGATTAAAAAAAAAGTTCTACCACCTGAAGCAGCGCAAACTGCTCAACCTAAAAGAGCTTATGAGAGTGTTTGTCCTTCCCCACTGACTGCATTCTTGCTTGTTAGATTCAAGATCAGAACCAAACAGAAAACTCACAATTCTCTCCGAGATTTTGGTAATAGATTATGAAATCACTAGAGAATGGTTCCCATACTCATATCAATATTATATCTTCTACCTTCATGTGAAACCTCAACTATATGAAAACTATGTGTGTATGTATTGTTCTGAGTACAAGGGCCTAGGTAGATACATAATTGGCAAGATGAGTTTCAGGCCAGCAATGTGTTTTTAATAAGCAAGGTGTTCTAATGAAGCTACAGGTCAGGAAAGGTAGCTAAGTGTATAGTGAAGAGGAATAAGCCAAGTTTCGTATTTCAGTACAGTGACAAACAACGATGCACCTCTAGCACATTTATTAACATACACTAGTTGAGTGTCATACATACAAAATATTGAAAGAGTGGCTGGGCACCACTGGCTGCCCCTTGAGTTTGTACAGGGATTTTGTTGATACCCACAGGACTGTGAGTGGGTGTGGTGCATGCACCCTTTATGAACGCCTATTATGGACTGAGCTCGTCTCATTCTAGAACAAGTACCAGAAAGGGAAAAAAAAAAAATTACAGAACAAAATTAAAAAGGGAAAGTCATGCATATTTTATGAAGAACAGATCAGAAGTGATTCATTGTTGGGAGGAGGGTGCAAGAAATGTTTGAAAAGATATTTGGTATCTTCTAAAAAATATAAAGCGGTATCATTTCTATGAAATGAAAGCAAAATGTCATATAAAATTTCAGGCTAAGATGAAAGAAAATGGGTGGCATGAAAGGCAAGTAAACTATAGAAAGAGCTCAAGGAAAGTAAAAATGCAAAGCTAAAATTAAAATTTGCCTAGGAGTCAGTCAAATGAGGCATTTACTCTGTGGAAAATCAAATCAATGATAATGAATAGGAAAGCTGAAAATTCTTCCAAAATAAAGAATAAAAGAACCATTGATGAAAATGATGTTAAAGAAAACGTAGTAAACAGATTATAATAAAAATAAATGGCACATTATTCTGAAGATAAGAGAGATAATTATAATCAGAAAAAAATGAATAAAAAGTGAAATAATTTTACTAATTGCTTCTCATTTTCCCATTCTTGTATATTTCCAAGTCACCAACCTGGGTTAATCTCCTACAGTAGAGAAATTCAGACTTTTATAAGCCAAAACACATTTTCAGTTCAAAATATAAAAGAAACTATAAGGCATAATATCTGATACTGCAAATTAGAGACGTTTCCATTCCTAGTAAGTAAAAGATAAAAAAAGTCACTGAATAAATATTTCCTTTTTTATAAGATATTTTAAAATCCATGAACTATAACTAGATATAATATTTTAAAAATACATTTACAATATTCATTGCACTGGAGTAATTATTTTGGGGTGATGTTTTTCATTATGTCTAATTTTGTTATCAATAAAATATCATTAAATTCTGAATTACAGGAAACTTGTATTAAAATGTATACAAAATAAAAGCTATTAATAGGACTTTCTGTAAAGGCCCTGAACAATCAGCTGTTGACTGTTAAAACTGCTTTTATAACAATAATGGTAAATTCAAGATTTTAATAAAGATTTATTTAGAAAATATATTTTCAGTTCCATTAAAGAACTATTTAAAGCCTACCAATGGATAAAGTTATTCTCATCATAACCAAAGGTATAGTCAACTCTTTACTATATCTTATGATCAGGAAGTTCCAGCAAACACCTTTTTAAAATGGTTGTAGAAAGTGGGAGTGGAGGTATCGCTCAGTGGTAGAGCACGCGCTTGGCGTGCATGAAGTCCTGGTTCAATCTCCAGTGCCTCCATTAGAGGAGTGGGGGGAAATCTTTAAATGGGTGTGGTATAAGATAGGTTTTCACAGAAACAGTTAATAGTGAAAATGGAAACATCTTTTATGCCAAGAGAAAATTAATTACCTTGGCTGAATTAGATCAAAATAATAGCTTTTATCTGTTATTAAATAAAATCATTATTTTTTGTCTTTTTATAATATCAGTCATATGGATAATACTAATCTACCAGTTAATAATTTTACCACTAGAGGTCTAAGGGAACAAACTCATTATTTTGAAGATTAACTTTCATTATATTTGTGAAACAATCTAAAACATTCCTTATTAAGATTGGTCATTCTTTTCAGGTTACAACTTCTCATAAGGTGAAACTATATGAAAGTTAAAAGATTACCTGTATACCATTTGACAATTTTTATGAGGGATAATATTCTCAGCATCACTGTTCAACTGCCTAGCACAATAAAGGTAAACTTTCGCTTCAGCAAGTCTTCCTGCATCAGGCATCGTGCTATGCGTTCGTGCATTTACCCTGATCTGTTGTATCCTCCGTCTGTTTCACATGAGAAGAAATGGAGAGTCATAGAATAAGCGCCACTGAGGTCAGTCATACTTTGTGGTTTTACTACAAAGTGGAAGCCTTTGCAATTTCTTCCAAAGAATGGCAATAAATAGTTTATTTTCTTTTAAACTTTGATTTAAAATAAAACTAACCCTTTTTACGAATCTACACTAAATTGATCAAAAATAGTTGGAAGTGCTGTGAACAACGTGCATCTAAATCAAGAATCAGTGAGTCTCCTGGGGTCAGCTTGGTGTGTGCTTGTGTTGGCCCTGAGCAAGTCAGCTGACTTCTCTTTCCACTGGATTCTTACAGGAGCTGCCAAATGAGTTGGTAGAAATTAAATGGAATGATAAATTTAAAATGCCCGGAACAACATTGTAATCTAATAAACAGTAACATGCACTATTGCTTTTATGATCGGTATTAAGTTATGTAGATTTACTTTCAAATGTAGAGTCGTTTTAACCAAGAACCTCAAGAGTCGCCTTCTCCATAAACATAAGGATGCTAAGAGCTGTAAAAATCAATTTCCTACAGTCCCTTAATTAAGAGAAAGTTTCTGCTACCTCTAGCCGCCCAACAATGAAGAACTAGAAAGGTATTATAGGAATAGTATTTTTTATATGTACGGAAATAAATTGTTTTTTTCACTCAGTTGCCTAAAACATTGTAGCAGCTTACTAGGTAAGAGATGTAGGCAGTTTGTCTTTGTCAAAGGGACTTCCCTAGGTGACCTGCACAGATTGCAAATAGCAGTGGGAAGTAAATGGGAAAATAGAGACTGGAAATGATGTAGTAGCCAAATCTAGTAGAATGTAAAGGGAGAAAAGCATGAAAAGCAAGAAAAGAAATACCAGCTAGACCTGAAGAACTGAAGCCATTTTTCCCTGTGTCCTGGGAACAAGGTCATCTGTACGGCTCTCTGCTAACATCGCTGATAACATAAACCAGGTTCCATATAAATGCTTTAGTGATTATCAAAAGTGATACAGAAAGAATCAAATTTGGTTGTACCTCAGTGTAATCCACTTTTCCACCTCTCATTTTTGTATTCTAGTGATTTTTTAAATTATATTAGTTGTTTAGAAAGAGAGAGCGGAGGTAAGTCAGTAGCAGTAATGGTATAGCAGGCACTTAATAAATACCTACTGATTTATTAATTAAAATAACTTCATCAGTGACAAAAATAGTTTCATATGTGGAACGTCATGGGACAGTGCTGATGTCATATAAATTTTAAGCTAGAAGCTCTTTCTGTAGTTTCCATAGAAAACAGCATTGAAATCTAGAGACCTATTGGCGTTTATTGAGTAGTTAAGAGAATGACTAGGATCAGAAACCTTTGATTCTTATTAAATGTGTGTGTCATTGTATGTTGTGTGTTTATGTTTGCCAGAGAGAGAAAGAGAGACTCCTAAAGCCAAATTTATTGTGTTTCTTTTTCTTTAACAATGCCCCTTTTCAGAGTCAGTGTCTGCTCTGTGCAGATGACAGCCAGAAGCTTTCATTTAAATTGCCACTGAGTTCTAGTTACCCTATTTAGGACAGATTTCTAAGGGACATTAAATTAATAATAGCAAATACAGACTGGCTGGAGAGTCTGACCATTACGCAGACTGTAACTACATTGCAGATAACCGCTGTCGGTCCATCAGTATCGTGTCGCTGTGTGGACCTCCTTGTCTCCAGGGGAGTCTCTAACCACTCACCCTCTCACATCGGATGCTCCACCTGTGGAACCACTAGTTCCCTATTTACTTCACCGTCTTCCTGGCGTCCACATCCCTGCTAGTGCCATTTTCTCTACTATTTCCTTTTATCTTGTTAACTTTAACAGATTCTTATATTCACAAGGTCCTAATGTACATGTCATTTTTAGAAGCTCAAAGCTTGGGTTTAGCATCTCCTCCTAGAGGCCTCAGTAGTGTGCTGTATTAACTCTGCAATTCCTCTGCACTCATTTGTCTTTCTGGTCCACTGTAAGTTCCTTACAAAGCAGACACATTTTGTCCAATGGCAGAGTCTCAATATCTAGTAACAGAGGACCCAACACACTATGAGCTCAATAGAGAAATGTTATATAAATGACTTAGTGAGCAGATGAAACAGAAGTGTATGTGGCACACAGGACAGTGGTAGGAAGAGGAAATACTATTCACCTTTGTGCTATATATTAAATAATTTGGTATTCGTTATTCTAATACATTTCCTCAATATTTTACCAATGACCTTCAGGGAAATTGACTGCCTATATACATAGCTAGATTATTGAGACTGACACGTGAGAAAGACAACATGAAGACAATAAATGTTGAATGTAAACGTGTTAAAATCCATATTTCTGACTAAATATTGTATATGAATAAATAGATACGAGAAAGTGACTCGGGCTAGAGGATAGAGTGGGAGGTGAGATGGATTTCAAGACACATACAAGAACAGGGGTGAACCAACAGTTTTTATAAAAGACAAAGTAGTAAATAGTATGAAGGCAGATGACATGTAAGTGAATGGGTGTGGCCATGCACCAATAAACTTTTCTTTTTTTAAGTCAAGCAGTGGACTAGATTTAGCCCACGTGCACACATTTGTAGACCCTTGGACTAGAAGAAACTGAGTCTACGAATATTTTCTTAGAAAAAGAGGACTGACTTTCTACATAATTCCTCAAGGATTAGGTAAGCCAAAAGTTGATAGTAATTGACTATCTAGCCACCTCTGCCCGCCCACCCATCTAACATCACATACTTTATACATAAATCTGTGAGAGCATTTTCCCCACCTATGCACATTTTCTAGAATTGCTAAAATGCACACACACAGACCCCCACAAATGCAGACCCTGAGAAGGAGAACAAAAGCCTGAACTGTGTGTTCCTACTGCATGATTTTGGTTATGACTGTGACAATGAATATTTAATAAGTCTCTTGTAATTATGAGAGGAATGAGGTAGACTTATTTTTATTTTTATTCAATAATGTTGCTTCCATGTTTCTATCCAGAATGTAGATATAACTGTATTTTGCACAATTTTATCTCAGTATAGTCAAAATAATTGTAAAATTATGTTTTTTTCATAACCAGTATTACCTACCCAAATCTAGTGTATCACTGTAAAAAAATTTACATATGATTTTGTTTCATATATTTTAACTATATATATCTTTAAATTTTGTGATATATGACTATAAATTATAAAGCATACCCAGGTCAATATTAGCTATTTCTCAATAGTTTTCCTTAAGTTTGCTTCCTTAAGAACTGATAAAACATGCAACAATCTTTTTTTAAAGCTATAGATTGAAAAATTATGAAACCTTAAAAAGAGTGTTATAAATTATGAAATCAACCTGTCAAACCTAATTGAGTAAAATGAATAAAGAGAAGTTTGATTTTCATTATCGTTTCTTGACTTCTTCATATCTGATACTTTAGGATTTTTCTGTTAAATACAGATAAAACTATAACTAGGTTTATATAAACATAAAGTGAAAAAAAATCAAAGAGGTCTAAAAACACTGTAATGTTTAGCAATTAAGTTATAAAAGACAAAATCCTGAGGTCCTAATAGATATATAATGCTTAAATAATTACATAGTTGTAAAGATATAATCTCAACATTATGATTCTTTTGGGGTGAAATTCTCACAGCTTCATATACCTCAACAATTAAATATTTCTAAAAAATACTTTTAAGTAACTTCCAAACATTTCAGAAAGATAAGCTAAATGTCAGTGCCTTTTTCTTCTTTTATAGTCTATTGCACTGGATTAAAATTAACCCTATATAAAATTTTAAACTCAATATATGTCTACAGAAAGAATCCTGGAAATTAACACAAGCCAAATACTACATTTTAAAGAAATCATGGCATCTCTTCCTTCTAACTTGTGCCAGAACAAGCATGGGATTCTTAAATCCAAGCAATTCATGCAAATGAAGTTAATTTTTGTACATCCTCCATATTCAGATTATAACATGTAAAATATTTACATACAATCCCTGGTTTGGGGACAAAACTGGTCTCACTGTTGTAAGGCAGTGGGATCTTCTTCCCCACTCTCAGCAAGCCACAGTCCTCAGGACATTTTTATACCTTGTAAGAATTCACAAAATTGAAGGTTTAGCTACTATATTTTTATAGAATTAAGTAAACAAAGGTCATATATCACCCTGGGTAATTTTGCTATAAGAAAGGAGAACTAATAAACTGATACTGGATGACATCATCTGAAACAACTAGAGATTAATTTACTTGGTATATCAGGTATGTTTCTATGAACTTACTATTTTAATAACCATATTAAACATAAGCATCATAATACCTAGCATAATAAAATTTACATAAAATTTTCATTGACAATATATATATACAAATATCAAATAGGTATTTAGTATCTTATGCTTGTTAAGATTTTTTAAATATATTGGAAAAGTATGACTCACATTCCTTTAGGCTTAAGTGAAATGCTTCATGAGAATCTGGAAAAATAAGGATGTTTTAACTTGTGCAATTTTACCTCAACTTAAAAAAGTTTCTGAACCATAATGGCTGTCCCAGTTCTAGCTTATTATATGATAGGGATGAGTGCAAGGAAATTGGCCAGAATTCACTGTAAGAACCCTATGTTGTCTCATTGTGATTTAGGAAATCACTGATCTTTGTATCACTTTCAATAGACTGTCATTCTTCCTTCCTAACAGTGCATGTACAGGAATAATGATTTATAATAAGTGGGCCATTCTTTAATAAAAGATTTCTCAGATGGGGGCTAGGGTAGAGAGCTCTGCTCCACTGAAGCAATCATAACTGTCCTTGGATGTCCTCAGCACTCAGCAGTCTCAGTAGAAGAAGCAGAGGAATTATATTTATCAAATTTCAATTTTTTTTATCTCTTTCCTGTTAAACAAGGCATCAAAATATTATTAACCCTCTAGTATCACTTGTTAAGCAGCTTATGGTATACTTGTTGGAAGGAAAGTTCCTAGCCTTATGTTTCTTATTTTCATTTATGCACATGTGCATATACTTTGTAATACCAAAATATTAACTTTTCAGCATCTCCAGCTTTGCTTTCCTATATATGTGCCAACTAAAAAGGCTAAGATGAAATATCAGGCCATATACTAAATAGGTTTTATTTACTGTGATACAAGATTACCAGAACTTGAAAAATAGAAAATATTTTTTAAAAATTCTACCAATATTTAACTTTTGTAATATATAAATATACTTTCAAACCCTAATTGCTAGAGTATTACAATCATAAATTAACAAGATTTTCTCTATTCATCTTCAGTTGTATTCAAAAAAATTTTTAAGCTTGTAAACTAGCTTCTTGCCACTCTCTTGTCTTTTTTCTTTTGCAATTTTAGTATTTGTTCAAAAGTCGGAAGTGCTATATTCAAAGAAGTTACATTTCTGAGGTGGAACTAATTAGCAAGTCCTGGAGTCAATATCAGAACTCAGAGAGACAGGTCTGGAGTCATTCATTTTACCACCTGGTCATGCAGCCTTTTTATTTGACACCCTTAGAGAAAACTTACTCTTAAGTTTTTAGAGGAATTAACAAAACAGACTGAGACAGGAGGATATCTCTGAGGTATTTATCTTTATAACAGCAAGATATTTTCAGTTGCTACTTGACTAACTTGCATTTTTCCTCATTATACCGTGTATTTTTTCATTTTCACATGACTTTAACATCCTAACTGTTTAATTTTACAGAAACGGTTTATTGTGACTAGTGAAACAAAGCAAAACATGTTTTGAAATTTTAATACCCTGTCACCCACATTTCCATTAATGGTCTCTTGATGCAACAAAGATCAACAACCCCACTTTGTGTAACTGTCAACTCTTTCTCCAGCTCACAATTTATAGACCAGTATAGGTGATTTTGTCCTTTGAACCACTGTTTCTTCACTCCTTGAATTTGCTATGTTTGTGTGACTTACTTTCACCAAATGAGTATGGTGAGAAACTGATATTAGCCAATTAAAATTCTAGCCATTGGGAAGTCTTTTGTGCTTTCATATCTTATCTTTGAATCCAGCCTCCTATAATAAATTGTGCAATAGTTCAGTCATGGCACCTAGAAAGAAGAAAGTATTCTATAGTTACCAACCCATCTTTTGTGTCCTTGTAATTTCTCCCAGAGTTTGTCATAGTTTGAAGAGGTGGCTCCTACATAAATGTTTGCAGTGAACTAATTCAGCACTCTGCTGGTTGGTTGAATGGCAAAGAACAGATGTATGTTGTCTCTGTTCTGATTGATCCAAAGTAAAAGAAGACTATAGTCGTTGCTCATGTGCTTGTTTTTGGTTTGTGTAGATTTAAGATATTATAGCTAGGATTGCCTGTGTATAACCTTGTGTTTTCATTTTATTTCCATTTCTCATTTTCTCTCTCACACAGACAGAGAGAAATGACTATGACTATTAATTTCAAATCCCATAGTAACACTATTTAGCTATTTAAGTAATGCATTTACAAGTCTAGAAAAAATTAAGGAAAATACCCCAGGAAGATACATGTAAAAAATAACAGTTTCATTTTCCTACTACCGTATCTCTAGTCCCTAGCCCCGATGACAGCTACTGTTAAACATTTTTTTTTCAGAAACTGGTACCTCTGCCAAAACTGCCAAAACTCATATGTCGTTGGAAGAAATATAAACATGGTATCATCCCTTTGGGGAACTAGTGTTTTCTTTCTTTAAACATACCACTCTGTGATCCAACAATTACGCTCTGAGGTACTTATTTAAAATAAATTAAAATATATGCCCTTAGGAGCCTTGAAAAGAATATTCATAGCAGCTTTCTTCTCAATAGCAACAACAAAAACCTGAAGATATCTCAATATCCATCAACAAGAGAATAGAAAAACACACTGTGTTATGTTACCATTAAGTAGTAAAAAAAGGAGCAAAGTGCCGACACGTGCAATGATGTACAGGGTGGATCTCAGAAATATTATGCTGAATACAAGGAACCAGCCAAAGGATATACTGTATGACTCCATTACTATAAAGCCCAAGATTATACAAAACTAATCTGTGTAAATAGGAATAGAGTCAGTAGTTGCTTCTGGTTGAGAAAAAAAGAGCAGGAGAGAATTTTCTGGTGTGGTAGAGACACTGTGCCCTAATATGCATTTGTCAAAACTTGACTGAAAGTTACTCTTAAGAGCTGAGCATTTCACCCAAAGTAAATTATACCTCAACCAAGAATAAATTAATGAAAAGAAAGAGAAAAGAGCACCCTGAATATATAGTAAGTAATGCAAAACAAAGATACAAAGAAAATACGACATATAAACCCCACCTAGGAAAAAGCAAAACATTATTTGTCAGACACTTTTACCTGAACATTTAAAAAATGTCTGTGCCAATTTTTTTTAATTAAGCTAGGCTAAATCGTTGGGAAAATAATACTTACCAGAAGCAGTAAAGTCATAATGGGGGAGGGGGAACTTACTGCTTCTATTTTTATTATAAAAAGAAAATCATTTATAAATTTCTGTACTTTATTTCCATTAGTAACAGCATCTTAGTCAAGTCATAATTTTATGCACAAAATTTATGTATAAGCTAAATCTGACTGAGTCAGACCAATGTGAGCAGGCTATAGGAAGAGAAGTGTGTTTCCAGTGTCCTCACCTTTCACTGCAGACCTCACTGCTGCCTGTAATCCAGCAGTGGATCAATATACAGCACATTCTAATGGTCCGCCTCAGTTCATTTTGTTGCCATCAGGAGATTTTGATTTGTCTGTCACTGTTTTTTAAATGACTTGAAATCTCCACAGGAAGACTTCTTTGCTGCCACCTAGTACCCTTGGCAAATGCAGCAACTAACCTACTCAGAAATTCCAAGGCTGAAAGAAGTGTAAAACAAACCAGAGGTTGACATACTTTCCTCTTTTCTCTGATTTAGTTAATAGAGTCCTTGTTTTCCAATGTAATATATTGTCTTTTTTAAAAATTGAGGTATAATTGATTTATACTATTATATTAGTTTCAGGTGTACAATATAATAATTCAGTATTTGTGTTGATTATACTCCATTTAAAGTTATTCTAAAATAATCTTACCCCTCTCTGTTTCCCTCTTTCCACTGATAACCACTAGTGTGTTCTCCATATCTGTGGATCTGTTTCTGTTTTGTTATATTCATTCATTGGTCTAATTTTTTAGATTCCATTCAATGTCTTTTTTTAAAAAAAAAAAAAAAAACAGAAATAAAAAGAAGGCTTTAGTTGATTTCATTGGAGTTCTTATTTTGTCCCTTGCTAATCACTAGTGATACCAGCTGTTTCTCAGAGGAAGCTAGGGCTGCAGGCAGGAGCAAAAATATCGCCAACCTCCCCTGGTGAGTAGCTGAGCTTTTAATGTCCAGATCAGAAAGACTAAATCTCTGGGGCAGAACCTGAAATAGGGACTCTGAATAACTTTTTATCTCAGGAGACTTTTTTCATTTTCATCTCTGATACAGATTTCTACTTGAAGCTTAAAATATGAATCAGAAAAGTAAAGACTGAAACCAAAAAACCTCACTTGATAAAATTAGCTTCTTTTTGTCACTTGGAAGTTGGAAATATGATATTGTATGTACAACATAGAGGCTGTGCCTATGTCCATCCATCCTAAACCTATTAACCATCTCATCTTTAACCTCAAACCATCTCACCCTATTACCATTCATCCCTAAATCTGGCAAAGTGGCTGACGTGAGTGGTTTATTTCTACTTGCAGTGCCAGTGGTTTTTCATCTCTGATGTGATGATGTTGATGATGATGATGATAATGTAATTTTAAAGCTTTTTACTAATTTCTTTCCACAATAATGCTCTACCTTCTTTTTCCCTTACAAATCCAACTCCTGATAGTTTTAATAGGAAGAAAATGGAAACATGATTCTATATAATTATAAAATGACACTGACTGTTTTGACTATAACTAGGTCTTAAACGTGCTAACATATTTTCTGTACATGATTTTGAACCACATTCCTTAGAAGAAAGGAACATGTTTCAAACGGTTTCTAATGAGGCTGTCAACCTCAAGCATGTGACTCTTGTTCTTTAAAATCAGTGATGTAACTTTGTATACTGATTTTCTAAAATGAATCTGTCTCTTAGCTGGCCATTTTATACATTGATATGTCCAAGGATGGCATGTATGTGTGTGTGTATTTGTGTTTTCTGAGTGATAGCTATCCCTGCACCACATTTGTAAAATGCTCAAAAATAAATCACTCATTCTTAATTTAGCAAAATTATCAGGAATATAAATAGGAGTATTATATATCCAGAGGATATATGTAGACATAAACTCAGACATTAGACTTCAAGAGAGGTTTTTAGCAGATGATGATTAAAACAAAGATAGTTTAATCTTCTGTTTATATGTTTGCCTAGGAAAGCACTAAAACATTACTTCAGATAAATCTATGCATTTTCTTATCACTAAAAGCACATAATGGTAAAATGTGCCAATAATTCTAACAATGTGCCTGTATAGTTATATTTAATAATACTAAATGTTTGATAATGTATTCTTTATACTTAGGGATAGAGTAAAACAAATCACTCATCAATAGAATTATTCAGGAATAAAATAGGTAAATAATTTTGTTCATCTATATTTTAAAGAACCTTTTCAGTGATAGCTGACGTCATAGCTAAATGCATTATTTGGGTGAACTCTGGGTATAGAGGCAAGGCAAGTGTCCATGGGAAAGGTAAATAGTATTAAATAACTGAACAAGTTTTCCATAGTAGTGGTGAGACCATTTATCTAAGAAAGGAGAAAAAGAGATAAACAAAGTATTTCATTTTTGTAGCAAGCTCATGTGTCAGAATGCAGGTTCATTTAAAATATGCTTGTTGAAAAATGATCAAACAAAGGCTGCAAATACACATGAGTTTCTTTGGAGCTGTAACAATTACCATTTTGCAAAAATTTACTAGTTGTATCTGTTAAGTGACACAGGGCATGCAGATTCTTTAAACATGGTTGCTGTCTTAAAGTACTTACAATCTGGTTGTACAGATAAGACTTAAACAAACAAAACTACAAATCAGGGAAGTATAAGATAAATGTCAAGAACAGGGTAGAAATTTTTTCTGTTGAAATTCAAAGGGGAAAAATAACTGGCTAGAACATCACATGAAGCCCTGAAGCTATCTCAAAGAAAAAAAAGTAATGATGAAATTTTCTGAATTTGGTTAAAGGTAATGCAATTTTCTTAGAAAATATCAAATTGATACTATAGCATCAGGGCCTTTAAAGGTTTTATATGTGATCCATAGAATAATTTCAGGGAAATAAATTTAAAGTCATAAAAAATATATGCAATATAAGCAATAAGCATGATAAATTCTAGTTTGTGTCCCTGTCAATACCTTTATAGTATCTATTGGGAAGTACACCTTATATTAAAACAATGAAAATTTGTGCCAAATAGGAGTTAGGGAGTTTTACATTTTTTCCTTTCTATACACAATCAGGTCACAATGGTTTATTGGAGAGAGAGGGAAGAGAGAGAGAGAAAAAGAGGAGAGAGGGAGAGGGAGAAAGAGAAAGGAAATAAGAGTTTCTATGAGTGATAGACCACATTCATTACTTAAAATCAAATTCCAATTATAATTAATTTTATGTAGGAATTAAAATGAGTAATGAAAGTCAGTGGCTTAACAAAGGTTGCTTTCTTGACCAAAGCACAGTCTGATATTGGTCCAACTATTCTCTTAAGTTTTTTCCTCCATGACGTGTTCTGGATGTTGGTTACTTCCTTACCTTGTCTCTGCTATCTCCTTCCTAGTCTTCCACTTCCAGCTCCTTAGATAAAGGAGAGAGAAGGTGGATGTTCATGGTGGATATCTTAGCATCTAGACTTGTAATGTTCAGTGTCTCTACCCACATTCACTATTTGGTGCTACTTAAATTTGGTAGGGAATAGAGTCTAGAAAATACAGTCTTCTTATGTGGCCAGGAAAGAAAGCAAGCATGCAGCACTACCTACATTAAATTTATTTTTTCAATCAATGTGAGAAGTGAATATTAGTATTTTGATCACCCAGAATTTTATTTCTTTCTTATACTGTCACTTTTCATTTGTTTTTAATGTGAGGGACTGCATCTAACTCATTTTCTCTCATCTTTGTAAGATGATAAAGCACAGTGTTCTGTTTTGCCACCATGAAACTCGAGTGCCTGCCAGACATTCTTACTGTTAAATTCTTTTTCATATTGCCATGGCACCATGGTGCCAAGGACAGATGTGGTACCTAAATTCTGCCAATTAAATTCTCTTGCCTTTGTATTTTTGAACCATAAGATAAATGGCTCAACATTAAAGGAAAAACTGGGATTCATTTATTTATTTTAGTAATGATACTGGAAAATATGATTAAGTATCTCTTTGTCTCTAGATGCTTGCAATTGCCTGATTTCTATCTTGGTTGTCATGTTTTTTCTAACCAAAATATCCTAGAATAGTAATCCATTATGTGAGCTAATCAATATTCTATGAATAATTTCCTTTTATTTTTAAGTAAACCATAGTTGTTTTCTATTGCTTTTAACTAAAAAACACTAATTGACACATTAGGTTTTTTTATTGAGTTATAATCATTTTACAGTGTTGTGGCAATTTCTGGTGTACAGAACAGTGTTTTCATATAAAATATGAGATTATAATTGCTATTGCCTATGAACTATCTAGCCATAGATTTTAAAATGATAATTACTTCGATTATGAAATAAATTTGAAAGAAGTCAGTTTTCATGATTTAATTTAATAAAGAAACATATTAATTTGGCTAAAGCTGGGAAATACTAAATCACTCTGTATCAGCATTTTTGCCAACTTATGTTTCTTTTTTTTTAACAAATGAGTTATTAACTAAGATAAAAACATTTATTTATTGAAATGAGGCTTCACCCTTTCTCAGATACTTTGGTGCAGTATTATGATACACAAACAGTTAAATTTTCCAGCATTATATAGCTTAATGTAAAAGATTCATGAACATATGATTTAAAGCAAAGGATTATCCTTTGTAGTGAATGTAATGCCCTAACTTAAGAGATGTCAGGAAGTCTTCTGTAACAAGCCGTATGTTTTCAGCTTTGGGTTACATCATCATTACACCCAGTCAACTTTGTGTTGTAGTAATACAGCAGCCTAATACATACATGAATGGGTGTGTGACTACATTTGACTATGTTCCAGTAAAACTTTATTTAAAAAAGCAGGTGGCCATCCAAATTTGGCTTTTAGGCCATAGTTTATAGATTTCTACCCTAATTTGTAAAACTTTATTTTTATTTACATAATGAGATACTCTTATAATGATAGTAAAATAGTAATCACATCCAAAGAGTCATCAGGACAGATAATTGAATTGATTGATCATTTCCGCCATCACCACCTACATTAATAACAACAAATCATTATAATACTACAACAGTGGTTATGTTAGTCTCATAACTGCACCTACCGTATGGATAATATTATTGTTCTGTCCTTCTACTAATGTCCTCTAGAAATAATCTTCTTTTAAGTTGAATTCAAAGTATTTGTACTAAATCTAATTATATCTTGGATATGTGTAAATTTAAAGTTTTTCCATTCATTGTTGCAAGAAAAAATTTCAAAGTACTTCTATTCAGATATTAGTCTACCTGTAGCACAAGTCATTTAGATAAAGAATTTGCATACGTTTCATTAAATGTTTTTATTCTCTACATTTACTTTCCTTTAAAAGAGGAGAAAGGATATATAAAGGAAAGGAAGAGGGGAAAAGATGAAGAAATCAAAGTAAGAAAATTTCTAAAGATATGAATCTTATCACAGAAGATAAAAAATAAAGTTCTGAGATATCTTTTTAAAAGGGCACTAATTATGAATCATACAGAGAATCCCACTTAAAGACAGCAGAGTAAAGGTACTTTTACTCCATTTTGCCGTAATGTATGGAGGAGAAAAAGGTTTAAAATAAGGGAAGAATTCTATCTTTGATGAAGAAAGGAAAGAGTTACAATTTTATCTAACAAACTATAGCATATCCAAGACAATCCATACCACAGTGTATTTTAACGTATGTGACAAATATGTCACAATTTTGAACAACTCTGTGAAGATCAAGTAGAACAGTCACCTCTTTTCTTCTAAGTACAGTACTTCTGGGATCTAGTGCCCTGTCTCAGAGGCAACAGAAAACAAAGTGTACAAATTAAAAAGAGAAAAAGGAAAAGAAGGGAAGGGAGAAATAATAGGATGAGGAAATATTTGTCATCAAATGACTCATATTTACTTCATAGGAAGAGGAAATACAGTGGAAAAGAACAAGCTAAACATGTAGAGATTGAGATCAGTGTCACAAATCAGAAAGCAGGGGTTGAGGCAAACACTGAAAATTTCTCCTCCTTTTGGATCTCTGAAGCCTAAATTACCTACATGAGGACACTGCCAGTGTCAGGCAAAGTAGAATCAGAGGGCACGAAGAGACTTTAATTTCCAGAGCCTGTGATATGAAAGCTGGATGGTGTCATTGACTCATTAAAAGCCAAAACTGAGGAAAAGTCTGTTCAAAGGCTAAAAGAAAACCGATTGGTTGAGAGTAGGTGGTTAGAAACAAATTGAATTCAAACTGTTTCCTTTAATACCCAACACCCGTAACCTGTTTCTTAGTACTTACCTCCATTAAACTATTGATAATAATTAGGAAGGGGCACAAAGTCTATGGATATATTTAAGAAGAAAAGGAACGTGCATTAATGAAAGACGAAGATAATCCTTCAGAGGAAAAATCAACCAAATAGATTTCAGGGAAAAATATCTAAACAAACAACCAATACTATAAAAATAAAATTGTAGAAAGCATAATATATATTGATAGTTATAAGCAGTGAGAAAATTGTAAGGAAATCAAAGGAGATAAAAAGTGAAGTTGCAAATTTTTAGTGAATAAAACCAAACAGATAATAGAAACATTACAGAAATGAAGCCCAGTATAAAAGAAATAACATCAAAAAAAGAATTAAAATCACCATTGTGGGAAGACAAGGCAAAACTAGACAAAACTGAACAGACAAGAATAATTTTTTCCTTAAGGTATTTTGTTGAAAGACCAACACATTTTTCCAAAATATTTATGATTTTTCTTGATGAAAATAACATGATAAACAGGAAAGTCTTCGAAGATATAATCAAAGTGATTCCAAAATCCCAAAATGACACTGCATTTCTCAGGTGAAAAACAAAAATAATCAGTGCCATGATACATTCTAGTAAAGTTATTACACTTTGTAAACAACAAGAAAAATCACGTGTTACCTCCACACAGGACAACAACAACTGGAACAGTAACAACCACAAACAAATGGTGGATATTGAGTTAATTCAGTATTAGCTGTGCTGATTGTGGATGTAAAAAAGAAGTGTTAACACTTTGACAATATAAAAGTGATATTATAATTTATTTTAGGAGTCAGGGTAGTATAAGCAGGAGAATGTGAGGTGTTAATTCCACAGTCTTCTCCATTTCACAGTGTAAAACTTATAGATACATCTAAATATGTTAACATTTAGCACTTAGAAAAATCAAATATTATTTTTTTCATCCTTTTAATCTTTAGAGGTGTATGATGTGTATACATATTTCCTGTTAAGAAAGTACTTACCTGAAATTCAGCCATTTCTCCAAACTCTTTTCTAACAGAGGAATGTAATGCATCTGAGTATTTTTTCATTTTTATAAGCAGGTATAATCCAAGTGCATTTCATTACACTCTATCTAATATGTAGCTCTTTATAGGCAGAATGAAATGTCTATAATTTTGCTTACAAAAGCCTCATTGTGTTTGTGAGCAAAGAGATTTCAAGTGATCTTGTAATTCCTTTTTCATTTTTTAAGCTGCTTGTTATTTTTCTAAATGTCACATATTTATTTAAAAATAAACAAACTTCTTTTGAAAGATGGTGGATCACTCAAATATGTAGAAATATTTCCACTACAAGATTAACTTTTGAAAATATTAGACCAATGTTTTCATGTATATGTCCTCGGAATTTTTTTTCAGGGCTACTTTACAAGTAACAAAAAGCGCTTAATAGAAATAAAAATTCACATTGAATAAAGCTTTTATTCAAATCAGAAGTATCATGAGTAACACTTCTAAAGGCCTATTTTCATGGTTATTATTGTTGTTGGATTTGTGTATTTTTTTCACACACCCCTCTGTTATTTCATGAAAAAAGTAAGGAAAATAGAAACATCAGTTCAGGGACTTCAGTATTACAATGTAGAAATAACAACTGATGCTTTTAGTTTGGTATATTAATTAAATTAATGTAAAAACTAAAAATTAGACTGGGGAGAGCAAAAACATCACTAGTTATTTGTCTACTTACATTATTTCTTAAGATAGCTTAAATGAGAAAATTATACTTTACTCCTAAAATCACAGGTCCAACATTGATGATGAAACTTATACAGTAAAAATATTTATTTAGTCACCATCAATATCAAAAATATCTGGCTTGAACTCCATGATGTTCATTCATATATGGAATTTATTATAATGGTTTTCACCAGTTCCAGAGTGTAATCTTAAATCCAGATGTATAGATATACTGAGATTAAAGTCGTTAAAAATAAACAGATTATCACTTCATAGATTATAATTGTATACCTGTTTGAGATTTTGATATATTAAACATGAAATTTTAAATGCTGGCAGAGATAAAAAGGAAAAGAAAGAAGAAAGGAAGGAAGGAAGGGAGAGAGGGAGGATGAAGTGGGGGAAAGGGGAAAGAGAGGGGAGGGAAGGGGGAGAGTGAGAGAAATGAAGGAAAGAAGGAAGAAAGAAGGGAAAGATTAATACAGGTATAACAGGAAATGAGTTTACATGAAGAGCAGTAACACTGTGGTTGCCTGGAGGGGAAATCTCATCTGCTGTAATAAACATCAAGGTAAGAGGCCAAGATGAATCTGAACAATTTTCTTGCTCTAGCAAAGAAACTGAACCAGAAAGTTGTTAATCACACTGGTCACCTTCCCTGCTGCTATATGGAATTGGTCTAAAGACTTTCAGGTTAAAAAGCTATTGGTTATAGATTTATGTAACATGTAAATGGAGATAGTGGCAGACACATTCTCTAAAGGTGTTTGGAGCTAAGCTCTGAAGGAAGACATTTTGTGAATTTTGTGAGTATTTTTAGCTTTTCATCTCTCAGATTGAGTGTAGCAGATACCTATCTTTTACTTTCCATTAAGCCAGTCAAGTAGCGAGTTGAAGTGAAATTTGTTATTAAAGATGAAGAAAGTTGCTGATGGTAGCTGTTTGATTTGAAGCTGGAAGTATGTAGATTATAGGGGTATAAAATTTTACAGAAGAGTAATACATGTGAGACCTTTCGCAGAACAGAAGGAAATGAAAGAAAAAGTACTACCCTCATATAAGAAGACTTTATTTTTCCCCTCAAGATGTTTGGATCTGCTCATGTGATTGCTTCATTCAAATCAAGACAAGAAGTCTCCAATTTAAATCAGATCCAAAAGCACTGTTATGTTGTTCTTGTATTCCAGTCATCTAGCTTTTAATACAAAGTAAATGAAGTTATGGGATGAAGGAGATTCCATTTTACAGCATCAGAACTCTGAAGTTCTTACAAGAATACCTTTTTAGATCTTTTCTTACACATATTTTGTATTTCTAATGATGAATTGCATTTAAAACATATTCAGTTACTAACATTCTCCCATTTTATTAACTTGCTTCCTTTGCACTTTTCATTACAAGTGATCACATCCTATGCAATTTGACTTGTACATGGCATTGTGACTGTCACAGCGTTGTTAAATCACAGAGGGTGGATTTCCTGCCCTTAAATTTAAAGCATCAGGTTTAAAGCCTCAAATTTGATACTCCTCAATTGGTGTTGATGAAAGTGCCTGATTTGCTCAGCATCTTAACCTAATTCAGGGTCAAAAAAAATATTGAAAACATCCTCAGTGCTTGAAAATTTTCACACAATTTATTTGAATTTAGATTTGAAACAGTTTTTAATTTGTAAATTAGAGGTATTTTGGACAGAGACTACTATCCTGCTTATCCTTAAACAAAAGAAATATGGTGACGTGATTTCATAATCTAACAGTTTATATTACTTAGTAAATTAAACAGACAAAAAAATAAGCAAGAAAACAATTGAACAATAGCATAGTCAATAATGTATCTTTCCAGTGATTTCCAGATCCTACAATCTGCCATAATCTGGAAGTCAGTGCTTCAGACAACAAGGAATTTTCTTCTCCCGCTACCCCATTCTCTTCTTTTCTACATAAAACATTTATTTTATACATTCCAGCTGGGTCAATGTTAGATGCTAAGAAGATAGGAAATGTTTCATAAGTGTGTTTGTTATTTTTGTTAATATTATCTGTTTACAGTATTTGAATTGCAAGTTAAACTTTTAAGTTTGGAAAATAATCAAAGGAAGGCAGGCAAAGAGGGGAAAGAGTGAGAGAAGGGTACTTTAATTTTTATTCCAAAGTATCGTCTTTTAAGAACCAGTGCCTTAGTTTGGAGCTCTTTAAATGATTATTTTAATAAGTAATACCAGTTCTCAAGTTTCTGATGAATAAAAGTATATATGCAAATATGGTATGACATAATGTTTGTGTTCATAGAAAAGGCAATGCTCATTTGGAAATGACTTAAAATATAAAAAATATAATTAATAAATAAATAGTATAAACTAGAAAGGTATTTGGATATTGAATAATAGCATGAGGCACAGTTTATGAAACTAAATTACATAATCCCTTAAATAAGGAGAGTTTGTCAATTGCGTTTAGCTATTTGATAAGGGCTGAAATTTTTAACACTTCTAATTTTTTATATCTTTGAAGTATAGTCAGTTTACAATGTTGTATCAATATCTGGTATACAGCATAATGTTTCAGTCATACATATGCATACATATACTCCTTTTCATATTCTTTTTCATTATGGGTTGCTACAAGATATTGGATATAGTTCCCTGTGCTATATAGTAGGACCTTGTTGTTTACCTATTTTATTTATAATAGTATCTGCAAATCTCAAACTTCAGTTTATCCCTTCCCACCTCCTTTATCCCCTGGTAACCATAGTTTTTTCTCTATGTCTGTAAGTCTGATTCTGTTTTGTAAATAAGTTCATTTGTTTCTTTTTCTTTAGATTCCGCATAAAAATGATATCATATGATATTTTTTCTTTCTCTTTCTGGCTTATTTCATGTAGAATGACAATCTCCAGGTCCATCCATGTTGCTGCAAATGGCATTATTTTTCCTTTTTATGGCTGAGTAGTATTCCATTGTGTGTGTGTGCGTGTGTGTGTGTATACACACATACATATATACATCTGTTGATGGACATATAGGTTGTTTCCATGTCTGGGCTATTGTAAATAGTGCTGCTGTGAACATTGAGGTGCACATGTCTTTTTGAATTATAGTTTTCTCCAGATATATGCCCAGAAATGGGATTGCTGGATGATATGGTAAGTCTATTTTTAGTTTTTTAAGGAACCTCCATACTGTCCTCCATAGTGGCTGCACCAGTTTACATTCCCACCAATAGTGTAGGAGGGCTCCCTTTTCTCCACAGCCTCTCCAGCATTTGTTATTAGTGGACTTTTGAATGATGGCCATTTTGACTGGTGTTAGGTGATATCCAACTGTAGGTTTGATTTGCATTTCTCTAATAATTAGCAATGTTGAGCATCTTTTCATGTGCCTGTTGGCCATCTGATATCTTCTTGGATAGATGTCTGTTTAGGTCTTCTGCCCATTTTTTGATTGGGTTACTTTTTTTTTTATATTAAACTGTATGAGTGGTTTGTATATTTTG
This sequence comes from Camelus bactrianus, assembly GCF_048773025.1. Classification (NCBI taxonomy): domain Eukaryota; kingdom Metazoa; phylum Chordata; class Mammalia; order Artiodactyla; family Camelidae; genus Camelus; species Camelus bactrianus. The sequence continues at coordinate 70,685,994 of NC_133541.1, forward strand.
GAAATTAGTCCCTTTTCAGTTGCATTATTTGCAAATATTTTCTCCCATTCTGTAGCTTGTCTTTTCGTTTTGTGCAAAAGCTTTTAAGATTAATTAGGTCCCATTTGTTTATTTTTTATTTTATTTCCATTACTCGAGAGTAAGGAGCTGGTTCAAAAATATTATTGCTGCAGTTTATGTCAAAGAGTGTTCTGCCTATGTTTTCCTCCAGGAATTTTATCATATCTCATAGTCATATATAAATTTATAGCCTTATATTTAGGTCTTCAATCCATTGGGTTTGTTTGGTTTTTTTGTGTGTGTGTATGGTGTTAGACAGTGATCTAATTTCATTCTTTTACATGTAGCTGTCCAGTTTTCTGAGCACTACTTATTGAGGAGACTGTCTTTTCTCCATTGTATATTCTTGCTTCCTTTGTTATAGATTAATTGACAATAAGTGTGTGGGTTTATTTGTGTACTTTCTATCCTGTTCCAGTGATCTATGTGTCTGTTTTTATACCAGTACCATACAATTTTGATTACTGTAGCTTTGTAATGTATCTAAAGTCAGGGAGTGTGATTCCCCCAGCTACATTCTTCTTTCTCTAGACTGCTTTGGCTGTTTGGGGCCTTTTATGTTTCCGTACAATTTTAACATTTTTGTTCCAGTTCTGTGAAAAATGTCATTGGTAATTTGATAGAGATTGCATTAAATCTGTATATTGCCTTGGGGAGTATGTCCATTTTAACAATACTGAGTTTTTCCATCCCAAAACATGGTACATCTTTCCATCTGTTTGTGTCGTCTTCAATTTCTTTCATCAATGTCTTATAGTTTTTGGAGTACAGGTCCTTTGCCTTCTTAGGTAGGTTTTTGTTTGTTTGTTTTGTTTTTTTTTTTGATATGATGGTAAATGGGAATGTTTTATTAATTTCTTTTTCTGCCATTTTGTTGTTAGTGTATAGAAACGCAACTGATATCTGTATATAAATTTTGTATCCTGCAAGTTTACTAAATTCATTGCTGAGCTCTAGTAGTTTTCTGATAGCTTCTGGTAGGATTTTCTATGTATAGTATCATGTCTTCTGCAAATATTGAGAGTTTTACTTCTTCTTTTCCAATTTAAATTCCTTTTATTTCTTTTTTATTCTCTGATTGCTGTGGCTAGGACTTCCAAAATGATGTTGAATAAAAGTTGCAAGAGTGGGCATCCTTGTCTTGTTCCTAATCTTAGAGGAAATGCTTTCAGCTTTTCCCCATTAAGTATGATGATAGCTTTGGGTTTGTCATATATGACCTTTATTATGTTGAGGTATATTCCCTCAGTGCCCACTTTCTGGAGAGTTTTTATCATAAATGGATGTTGAATTTTATTGGAAGCTTTTTCTGCATCTATTGAGATGATCATATGGTTTTTATTCAATTTCTTAATCTGGTGTATCACACTGATTGATTTGCAGATATTGAAAAATCCTTGCATCCCTGGAAAAAAATCCCACTTGATCATGGTGTATGACCCCTGTAATGCATTGTTGGAGTCAATTTGCTAGTATTTTGTTGAGGATTTTTGCATCTATATTCACACAGTTTAATATAAAAAATTATTGGCCTGTAATTTTCTTTTTTGTGGTATCTTTGTCTGGTTTTGGTATGAGAGTGATGATGGCCTCATAGAATGAGTTTGGAAGTGTTCCTTCCTCTGCAGTTTTTTCGAATCATTTCAGAAGGATAGGTGTTAATTCTTCTCTAAATGTTTGGTTGAATTTGCAGATATGTGAAGCCATCTGGTCCTGGACTTTTGTCTGTTGGGAGTTTTTAAATTACTGGTTTGATTTCAGTACTGGTAATTGGTCTGTTCATAGTTTTCAATTTTTCCTGGTTCAGTCTTGGCAAATTGTACTTTTCAAAGAAATTGTCCATTTCTTCTAGGTTGTCCTTTTTGTTGGCATATAGTTGCTTATACTAGCCTCTTATGATCCTTTGTATTTCTGTTAACGCTTCTATTTTGAAGAGTTAGGCACAACTGACATAAAACTGCTTTTCATATATACTGCAAACAAATTATAGGATCATTGATGGAATGGATATTCATGTAACAATCGTTATTTATCATATATAATCATGTAACCAACACCATAAGGAAACAATTAACCTAGAATTTTATTTCCAGCAAAAATATTCCAGAGTAAAAGTGAAATGAATTCATTTTTCAAATAAAAATAATTTTTTTCCTGTAGAATTGATAAAGGAAAGCCCTTCAGGTTAACAGGACTAGTTAGATACTCTAATCCTCAGGCAAAGCAATTGAGAAGAAGATGAGAAATGGTAAACAAGAGGGTAAACTGGAAAAGATTGTTTATGGCCATTTTCTTCTTACCTTGTTTTAAAGCATATTGCTCTTTAAAGTAAAAGTTAGGGGACAGTCTTAGATTTTTTAATGCACATATGCTTAATGCATGTAATAACTATAACATAAAAGACGGGGGGGGGAGTATGGACCTGTAAATTTGTAAGATTTTATGTATTGGAAGATTCACTACAGTTAAGCAGACAGTCAGTCAATTCAGCCAGCTTTTTTTTTTAATTTGTGGAAATTTACAGGTTGATTTTAAAACTTATACAAATATGCAAAGAAAGATCTAGAATAACAAAATTATTTTTTGAGAAGAACATATGAGGACTTAAACTACCTTAGCATTTCTTCAAAACTACACTAATGAGACAACATGGTATTGACATTAAGGATAGATGCAGAGTTCAGTGGAAGAGCATAGGAAGTACAGAATTATACAGATATGATCAGTACATTCTTAACAAGTGTGCCAAAACAATTCAATGAGAAAGGATACGTGTTTCAACAGATGATGTTGAAACAGATAGCCATTGAACAAAAAAAGAACTTGACCCGTGCTTCAGACTTTTTAAAAATAATTAACCAAAAGTGGAATAGAGATCTCACTGTAAGAGTCAAAACTATGAAATTACTAGAGGAAAATTAGGATAAAATATGGGTCCCACTGGTTTAGGCAATATTATCTTAGGATATGAAAATAAGGATGAACCATACAAGAATTATATAGGTACTTGGACCTCATCAAAATGAAAACTTATGCTCTTTGAAAAATGCTGCTAAGAAACAAAAACACAAGTAGCAGAATAGGAGAAATTATTTGTGAGTCATATATTTGATAAAGGACTTATATCCAAAAATATCAAGAGCTCTTACAACTCAACAATGAGTATCCAAAAGAATTAATCTCTATGGGCTACTTATTTATATAGACTCTATATTGAAAAAAGTTATATAGAGGCACAGGTGAAAAGATGCTCAAAATCATTAGCCATTAGGAAAATGCCAACAAGAGCCACAAAGATATACAGCTATGCCCTCATCAAAATATGTAAAATTAGGAAGACTGATAATGTCAAGTGTTGAAAATATGTGGATTAATTTGAACTATCATACATCACTGGTTTATTGATATATAAGTGAAATGAAAACATATGCTAACACAAAAATGTGTCAGCAGATATTCTACATTATTTTTAACAGGAAAAACCTAGAAGCAAACCAAATGTCTCAGTCATTGGTGAATACAAAAACTGTGTTATATCAGTATTGTAAATACTGCTTAGCAACAAAAATGGAACAAAATGCAGATACCACTACATGAATGAACTGTAAAAGCATTATGCTAAGTGAAATTAGCCAGACATAAAATATTGTTGTGTGATTATATTTGTTTGATTTTATAAAAAAGTCAGATCTATAGTTTAAGTAGAATATTGATTATATGGCATTGGGAGTATGTGATTACCTAGGGGCAAGAGACAAGTCTTTTGGGAGATGGCGTCATTCTATATCTTGATTTTGGTAGTAGTTATACAAGAGTATATATTTATCAGAACCCTCTGAACTCTAAACTTAAAATCACTGACTTTATTTTATGTACATTATATCTCAAGCAAATTGATTAAACAACAAATTAATCAATACTGTAGTAAGAATGTATATTTCAGCCAAACTAATGCATATCCCTAACCTCTTTCCCAGACTCAACTTCTCAAGTGAAGCTTAGGAATCAATATATTTAAAAAGCTTCCCAAGGCCCCCCACTACTACACACATCTCATTTAAAACACATCTCAGTAGTGCCTTACATACGCACTTTGGAAGACACTACAAAGAAAATAAAAAGGCAAAGTTGAGATCTAGAGACTAGGGAAAATATTTATAAAGCATATGTCTGATTAAGGACTTATATCCAAATTATTCACATTATAGAAAATCCTTCAAAACTCAATTATAAGAAAACAAAATACCCAAATATTTGAAAAAGCACAAACATTTGAATAGGCACTTTACCAAAGACAATACATAAATGGCAGATAAGCATAGGAGAAGATGCTCAGTATCAACACCTATTAGGAAAGTACAAATTAAACCAAAATGAGGTAACAGGACACACCATTCACACCAATTAGAATAACTTAAACCAAAAGGATGGACCATATGAAGTTTTAGTAGTCATATGAAGGAATCAAAACTCTTAAACCTGGTCATAAGAATGTAAAATGTTATTACCACTTTGGAAAGTAATTTGCCGGTTTCTTTACATGTAAACAGACACCTGTCATATGATCCACCCATTGTGGGGTTTCTTGAGCATTTACCCAAGGGAAAAGAATGCATGAGTGTACACAAAGACTTGTACACAAATGTATGTGATAACTTTATTTGTTATAGGTGAATGGATAAACAAACTTGTATAGCAATACAGTGTTATACTGCTCAGCCATACATGAATGCACTATTGATATATAGTACATGATGGATGAGTCTTAAAATAATTATGCTGAGCGAAAAAGGCTAGATGGAAAAGAGTGCATTCTGTATTATTTAATTTGTATGTTACTCTAGAAAACACACACTAACTTATAGTGACAGAACAGAGATCAGTGGTGTCTGGGAAAAGGGGCTCACTGAGTGGTAGACAGGAGGCATTGTAAAGTGGCACAAGGAGACTTTTGAAGATGATGGATATGTTTAGCATCCTGATTATGGTGGTGTTTTCACGGGTGTATACATATGTCAAAACTTACGAAATTGTACGCTTCAAATATACCCATCTTATTGCATCCCAAGCATACCTCAATTTAAAAGACTGAATTAAAAGATGCAGGAGAAAAATAAACTCTCAGGTTTTCTGATTATTTGGCTGATTTGGAAACCAGTAATGCAGGAGTAGTCCAATCTGTGGGATTTCACTTTTAAGAAATAATGAGTATTTTAGATTGTTTTCTTGATTGTTTTCTTTTCTTCACATTTTCCCCAGCATGTCATTTGTATTTAATTATTTTAATAGCTATGAGTTCGTCTGAAATTGCTTTGGAAAGGAAATAACTTGGTTTCAAAAGCAACCAATGATTCATTAACAGGTGGTGACTTTTCATAGCTGATAATTCTTTTAAAATTCTAGCTAAATAGTGATGTCAAGTTGGTAAAGTTTGCACTTTAAAAGTGTTAACTACTGTAATCATCATCTGAACTATGTATCTTTGTTAACTGCCATAGTATCAAAGCATTCTTTTTTCTTTTTTTTTTTAATTGAAGTATAGTCAGTTATAATGTGTCAACTTCTGGTGTACAACACAAGGTCCCAGTAATCCATATACATACATATATTTGTTTTCATACTCTTTTTTATTAAAGGTTATTACAAGATATTGAATATAGTTCCCTATGCTATACAGAAGAAATTTGTTCTTTTTAAAATCTATTTTCATGTATAGTGGCTAACATTTGCAGATCTCAAACTCCCAAATTTATCCCTTCTCAAGGCATCTTTATCGTTCCAACCTGTAAAACAATAATCTTCTGTTGTGATGCTTGAAAATAGACTTTACTAGTTAACAAGTGTCTGGTAGTTTTCCCCAATTTTTTTTTTTTTTGCATTTTTTGGAATAGAGTTATTTTTTTGCCATCACTATTTTATCTTTTAATCTTATTTGTAATTTTCAATGAGCCTTGTATAGTCACCCAACTTTGCCATCTTTGAGGTAAAAATTTCCCCTTGACACACTACATATTAAAATGCAGCTTAACTTTATTGCAAAAGTTTGTGATGACTCCACATGCTAAGGATTTATTGGGGTTTTTAAGACCTCCAGATTTCTACTAACATCTCACAGCAATTAATGATAGGTCTGTGGTGGTTGGGGGAAGAGCAAACTTATGAGAAGAAAAGCTTATCATCCTTGACATATGACAAATTTATTTCATTTCTGTTAACATTTTTAATGTTTTCAAGATAACAGCAACTGACCATAGGACCTTGCCGCTAAATGTTTCTCTAAAAAAAACTCAGAATGAATTCTCAAGAAATATAAAAAGATATGTACAAAGGTGACTGTATCTTTGTTCACTGTCTACCTAGAACCAGATGTTGTGTTGCTATGTAGAATCAGGAAAGAGATCGTGAGAAATGGGAAGAGATCGTGAGAAATGGGAAGAGATCGTGAGAAACTGGAAGAGCTACACATGTACTTCCGCTTTCCTGGCAAACTACCTGCCAGACAGAGCACTGAAACCTCAAGTGCTGAAGCAACTGATGGACACTTTATGTGTATATTTCCCTGAGTTGAACTTTTGCTGCAGTAAATATGAGAACTCTGAACCCCTTCCAACTTCTGCTATTTGAAAGTTAAACATTTTAGAGAATTGGAAATATTTTGTTCAAAGTGCTTACTGCTAAGGCTGATGCTTCAGTGTTGGAAAAGTCTTGTTTGCAAATCTGTCACAGCATCAAATTATAAAGATCCTTCTATCTGTGGAGTTTGCTGTGGTAGATCCACACTTCTGTACCCTCTGTGACTCTTGCCATTATTTGGGTATGTCTGCCAGTCAATCTTAATCCTTTCCAGCTCATCACCATCCAAATTGATTCCTTTATAATAGAGGTATCATAAGAAATGAAAAGCTGAATTGGATTGCAGGCTTTATAGGAGAACACAGTGATTCTTAAAGCTGCACATAGCAGCAGTTAAGTATGTAGCAAGTAAAGAAAAGATATCAATCAAAATAAAACTACCAAGATGAATATTTGGTGAAAATGTGGGAGAATAAAATTGTTTAATTTCCTCAATATTACTATGAAAAGCTATTTTAATTTGTTGATGGTAGTTTATATTTTCACTGAATTTTTAAAAATCATATTGGGTTAAAATAGTTCCCTTGATGGGCTATAAATATGAAGACTATTTTCTAACGGTTTAAAAACTGTTAGAATTCTTCTAAGCATCTTCTACATTCTGATCTTGTGTCTATTTGAAGATAAAATTGGTTATATATATAAACCAGAAACTTGAACAACCAACAGCTGGTGAAAAAGATGACTTTGTGAAAAAGTCTATGGACTTTTTATAGACCTATCTGAAATTAACCTGTAGCCCAGTCTGAAAGAGTTGCTTTCCTAATTGTCAACCCTTTTCTAGGCTATCACTGTATTCAAGCACTGGCTTGAATTTTTTTTTTTTTTTTTTAACTTTTTAGCCTGTTGGCCGGGCTGTTAGAATGACGTATGGGATGAAATCTAAATACCACATTAATTAAGACACCTTTAATGATTTACTATACAATCCTCTACAGGGGCAATAATTTAAATTGGAGAAATTAGTGAATTTGTCAGAACAATAACATTTATTTAACAGAAATGATAAATTTCACAGGCAGTAACTTTGCCATGTATACGAGGAAACTCATGTGCATGCATTCCTGTTTTACCCTGTCTTCTACGATGCCTTAGGGTCTCCAACTTAATTCCTCCCATGATTATTACCCCCACATGACTTCTCACATGTGTACGCTCCAGTAAACATTCTCAAATCACAACCTTTTCATCACTTTTATAAGATACTTAACTGTCTTGCAGTTGTACGGTGGTTTAAGTTCCATTGAAAGTGTCATAAGAGTGTTGGCTTCTTGACATAAAATTTTATATTATGTTTAAACAATTTCTAATATTTTTATTTTAAAACACAAATGTTTGTGTTTTAAACATGTATAATAATTTCACTGAGTTTAATGACAGTCTCAGTTGATATGCAAAAGTACCAAAAATAATTTTGTGTACATCACTGAAATTCTTATTGTTCATTCTTCAAAAAAGCTTTCTCTGACCGTCTTATCAAAAGGAGGCTTTTTCAGTTTTTGTAGCATCTTTTCTTATTTGTTTGACTCACAGTAATTCTCACGATCTCTTCTTGAGAAAGCAACTGCCTATTTTATTATCTGTCTACTCTTCTAGAAAGGATAAGCTTTTTATAAAGGATAGAATATTTTATCTTAAAATTAAATTCATACTATAAACCCAGGGTCAGACTCTATAACCAGACATATTTGTTATTGAATGAGTTAGTAAATAATTTGAATTTGAATTATAATATTTCTCAATAGGAATATCTTAGAGTTTAGTGATCATATATGTAAATTATTGCCTGTATTTTAGGCTACTATTATTTTGTGATGAGCATGTTATTAAGTTCATCTTTAGAGTATGACACCCGCTTATGTAGAGAAAAAAATCATTGAGGTATTGCATACTGGTTATGGAAATACAAGAGATGATACATGGTATTGAAAATTAACATAAAATAGAAAAATACATATGAAGTTGGTTGTTTAAAGAAAGTGACATTTTAATTGAAATATGCATTGTTGAATGATTTTCTAATTTTATAGGAGAAAAAAATATTACCAGGCAACCAGAACTTTCTGGCAAATGCAATATATAATCATATTCTTAAACATTAGGCACCCCACTCCTTGCTTTATTATTCATCTTTTATTCTCCCCAAAATTATCGGGACTGAAAATTTGCAATTGTTATGTGAGCCACAGAGGATATTATGTTGAGCAATATTGATACAACCTATGCTTTTAGAGAGGAGAATAAGACATAAACTACTAATTACTCAATTTAATCATAACTGTATTATGTGCTGTAAAAGTATCAAAAGAAGTTAGTATGGGAAATTAGTATGTTTTAGAATATATTTAGCTATCCTTTTTTCACATGACATTCTTTTTCTCATGACATCATAGTTTCTTAAAAATCATCATTATAATGAACATCACTGGACAATGTTTTTTGATAATATATACAATTTTGGCATTATATCTTTAAATGCATGGAAGCCAATCTTCCAAGTAAAACAACAGAGGATCCCGCCTTGTAGTTGGTAGGGAATATATAGAGACTTAGAACAGTATCTGGTATTACAGACAATACTGTTTGGACGACCAGACAAAGAAAGAAACAGCATGAATCAGTCCCAGTCTCTCCACCACAACACTGATGTTACCCCCGCTTCCACTCAGCTTCTGGGGTGGTTTTCAGAGGGATTCTCTTCAGAAATCTGAAAGTCTTTTCAGCAAGAAAAAAGAATAAAAATGATTGATAAGTATCCAGGAAAAAACCCACAAAATACAAGAAAATAGTCCAAATATGAACTAAAGTAAAATATGGCATGATTTTTGGAAAATGAGAAAAGAGAATATTATTTGTTCTGGAACTCATTTCTATTGTGTGGCAGAGAAATTGTGTTATAGAACCATAGAGGCAAAGATAACCCTAGTGCATTCTTGGTTCTTTAACAAAGAGAATTTATCAGGTTATGAAAATGTGTGCTTAATTCATTGTTTTTCAACTTTTAGAACTTTTAGAGGTCTTGTGCTTCAAAAGTGTAATGGTGAATAGGATAAACATTGGAAGGGAAAAGTTTATGATAGGGTAGGTGGATGGAAATAATGACAGGGCTGCTACTGTGGTCATATTACATGATGAGAAGCCAAGAGATACTCTTAGGTTAATAAAATAAGAATTAGAGATTTACACAAGTAGTGTGTGTGTGTGTGTGTGTGTTGTGTGTGTGTGTGTATAACATAAATATACAAAACCTGAAGTTGGGTCATGAAAAGTTGTGATGAAATAGTTTGTATGGGCACAGTTTCATCTTTTATTCACTAAGGTTAATAAATCAATAACATTTATATATTATTTAGAGTATAGAAGCTAAAAACAGAAAATTTGAACTGTAAAACAAAAGTTATTGTTTCTTGAGATTAAAGTGAAGAGCAGAACTAGGGCAAAGAGAATGTTGTTAACTATACATCCTTCTGTGGGAATTGACTCCACCTAAATCCATGTACACATTTTTAACTGTAATATATTAATTTGACAGTAACTTGAAAATTGCAACTTTAGCATTGATATTTAATTTTTAAATTGTCATTAAGAAAAATAATTGAAGCTTTAGGATACAAATGCTAAAGTAACAACCAAATTACATTAACTTCTGATAAAATATTTGTAGTCCATAATTTTTTAGTGAAAATATTTTTTCACCTTCACATTTTTCTTCTTTTTTAATTCTGCAAAGTATTTTTACTAATCAACTTAAAAGGTAATACTAAAAGCCTAATAAATATAGCTAGGTAAAATAACATTTTACCAACCACAAAGAAAACAAAATCAAATAGAATGTTTATGATCATGTGTGTACACAGGCATAACCAGAACTGATCATTTTGATGGGATAAATAAAATTATTGTAAATTTATTATTATCCTCTTTTATTTGTATTTTAATAGATGCCATAAACATTCCTTAATGTTTTTCTTGTATTAGTACAACTATGTCTATCAACACACACACAAATACATACACATAGTTCCTTATGTTCTAAAGGTAGCAGTCTGCTGGACGTATTTTTTTGTTTATTTTTAATATTATATATTTTAATATAGCTCTATTATTATATTTTATAATTAACCCTTTTTTTTTTTAAATCATTGTAGATTCACATGCTATTTAAGAAATAATACAGAGTCCCTGTGTATAATTTATAGTTTTCCTCAGTGGTAACATCTTGCAAAATTATAGTACTATATCACAACCAGGATATTGATACTGATTAAACCTACCAGTCTTAATGAGATGTTGCTAGTTTTATCTGTACTCTTGTGTGTGTCTGTGTGTGTCTCTGTGTGCTTAGTTCTATGTAATTGATCAATTATCACATATGTGATTTGAGATAAACACTAATAAAACTTTGTTTTTCTAGATCTAGTAGTCATTTATATGATTATTATCTATAAGTATATAATTTCAATAATTTCATCACAATTAAGCCATTGTTTTTCTTTTTGTTGAACACCTACACAATGTGAAACACTGCAAACATATTTTAAACTTTAATTCGCATCACATATGATTCATTGTGCATATTAAAAAAGTACAGATCTGTGACCCTAGGTTTTTATTATTTTAATTCTTTACAATCTATTAAGACAGTCACTTTAATTAAAACAGACTTACAAGAGAAATTTTCCCTCTCAAAAGAAGGTACAACAACTTTGAATGTAAAATCCAAAGTTGAAAAAGGAGAGTCAAATAGAAATGGAAGTCCTAGTATAATTTTTAGTAAATCTTTCTGGCAAAAGAAGTTTCACAGTAAATTGATGCAGCTTTCAAGAAAACCAAGATAAAATTGAATTTTTGAAAATTTGATTACTGTATTCATTTCTGACAGTTGCTGTAGCAAATTAGCACAACTTGGTGACTTAAAATGAACAGAAACTTACTTTGTCAACTTGGGAGGCTGGAAGTCCAAAATCAAGGTGTCATCAGGATTGTTTGTGTTCCCTTGGAAGTCTCAGGGGAAGAACCCTTCCTCGCCTCCTCCTAGGTCCCACATGGTTGTGGGTAACCATCCGCTTGTAGCTCTCTCTCTCCACTCTGCCTACAACTTCACATGACCTTTTCCTCTGTGCATCTCTGTGCATCCCCTCCTCTTATAAAGATGGCAGTCTTTGGATTTACAGCCCACCCTAATTCAGTATGACATCATCTTAACTAATAACATCTCTAAAGACCCTATTTCCAAATAAGTCAGATTTTGAGGTTCTACATTAACAAGATTTTTGGAGAGACACTAGTCAGCCCACTGAAGGCACTGAAGAAACAATTCTAATTAGTAGAGTTATCATATGTAGTCAGCTGAAATGGTGGAAATATGACCATTCATCTTTGGTAGATAGAAGTAGTCCTTAGAACCATTTGATCTCCTTGTGGGCTCACAGAGAAAACTAAATTTTCTAACAAATTTTCGGTAAGATAGAGCAGTACAATTTATTTTTGTCATAGTGATGTAAGTTGAGTGATTACTTCTAGGCTAAATCTTTTAATTATGAGAATCTCTACCTCTTTCCTTGCAGGGACCAAAGGGACCTCATTGTTATAGAGAGTGAATTGACAGAAGACAGTGCAGCCTCCATTATCCTGGATCGTTCTTGATTCTGTGGAACTGAACCAACCAAACATGGGATATTTGGGTAAGTGAGAAGAGTTAATGCTTTTGTAAGAATTAAGCTAATGTGGGTTTTTTCTGCAGTATACCTTCCCTATCTTAACCCATACTTCCCTTCTAGATAATTCCTTTTCCAGGCTCTCATTTATCCATTATTAGTCAAATATTTCAGCATTAAATAATTGCCCTTATCTGTAATTTGATAGCATAACCAACCAAATCTCACCTGTTCTGTATTACTAAAAAAACATAATTATAAATTATATTCTATCTGCTGCTTAGTAGATCCACAAGTTCAGCTTTTATTTTCTCATTTATGGCCCTCAAAGAATAAATACTCATCTTTCAGACCCCTTAGTTCCTTAAAATTGTTAATATAGTTAAAAAATATAATTCCATGCAAATTATAGATATATCAATGTAAAAATATATGTCTTAAGAAATTAGTGATTACATATTCTTTTTATTTCCACATATTCCATTTTATAGTGCATTTATAATAAAAAAAATCAGGATTGTGGACCATAAGAAAGTGTTCTAAATGTTTTATTAGTTGACGTACAAAGTGACTCCTTTCTAGACGATGCTATTTCCATGAAGCTGTATGAGTGAGTTCATGTTGTTACACATTCTGTAGTCCTTGAAATGAAGAATTTGCAGTGGATATGGATTATAAAGAGACTCCATGGCAGAAATATGTGGCAATAACATAAAAATTACAAGTCAATTACCTGCAGAAATTAAAAAAAAAATTATGTGTGACAATTTAGGAATATAAATGTAAGGAATACACACTTGTTTTCAATTCCAACTCCCATAATAGAGGCGACCCAATTACAGTATGCTCCAAATTAGAGGGCTAATTAGCTGCTCAAAACTGGCATCTTTTTGATGCAATGCATTGTATTTCAGATCTCAACATTTTAATTTCAAGTGAGTATGCTTTAATTTATAGCCTTATGTGATATGTATCATATATTTTAATTTTATTCGATTACAGATTTTATTTTATTTTATATATTTTAACACATTTTATTATATATGTCTAATACTTCCACAAATGGAAAGATGTTACCACATAGTATATGTCATGGAGAATATTGATGATATGTGTATACACACATATTGTTTCCTAAATAACTTTTTAATTTTTTTATATGGACTATATTTTATTGGGTCAGAGTCAGACAGATACTTGGCTTACAGGAGTATTACATGCTACAAGGTATGAAAAAGAAAAACATTGTCTTCTGGTACCCAACACAGTTTTTCAGATGCACTGAGAGATTCTTTATCACTGTATCACTTTATATAACAATAATATTTGATGCTTTTCCTCCAGGAGTCATTTATACCCAGTCACAATATTCTTTAGTGTATCATAAAAATTCCATCGGTAATTAAAATTATAAAATGAAAGAGAAGAATAAAATAAAACACACATGCTAGTGCAGGACAGAGGGGAAGGGAAGGTGATGAGCAGAAGGATGTTTCAATCTACCCAGTCTTACTGTCCTCCTTTGGCTACATTGCCAAGGTGAGAATTGTCAGTGCCAGCATGCGTGTCTAATGGGATACTGAAGCATGGAGGCTCAGTTCATGACCACAAGGAATTATAAATTCAGCTGGACATTAGTTGATGCAACCTGAACATCGACTAATAAGTAAAAAGTAGTAACTGATGAAAGTCCAATGAAATCTGTATATAAGAAGTTTTGGGTGATGAAAGAAATTATTTAGATATAGTTGAATTGGCTAATTTAGAGATTTTCTCATAAATTTATGGTAAGTTTAATCTTTTCATAAATAAATGAATCATTAATTTGTGTCAATTATTACCCATTTTGAGCCAGTATATGTAAAGCTTATGTATATGTAATTTATATGTATGTATGTTATATGTATGACAACAAGAATAGATTATGTTTGCAATATCCTGAAGTGACTTATGAATTAATAAAGACATATAGTCCACACATATTTAGTGTTCATCTTTCCCCCTTGGAAATTGATGCTTCCTTTGTGTGACTCTATTAAGCAAACTATTCCTAGTCACAGAGCAGGAAGCCTAACTCATACTTAGTGCTAAATTAGGACATCTAATTGTTTTCATTGTGTATATGGGCTATTAGTAAATGTGGTTTACCCACAAAAAAGCTTATCAAGTTGAGAATGTTGAGTTAAACATTTTTTTATTGTAAGAATTCCCATTAACTTAATGGACAGATATTTATGGTGCAGTTATAAGGGAGAGCAGCTTAGGTGCAATATTTCCCAGTGTCATTTGACTCTGGGTAATTTTTTTCCTAGTGTAACAGTTACCATGTTACCAAACTAGAGTTTCATACAGTGCCATTTCTGAAGCACTTCTCTAAGCTATATCCAAAATTGTGTCAATGAAATTCTTGCCGCCTGCTTACTTCCCCATCTACTATTGACCAAATACTGTCGATCTTACATGTTACTCTTCCTCCTTATGCCTTTGACCTTCATCTTAACTGTCGTCATTTGACTTCACACAGTTTAGTTTGTCTTCCATTTGGCTTTCTTTAGAGCAGATGGCTCATATATCTCTGCAGATACTTCCTGTTTTTGCAGGTCCATTTTAAATGCTGTATTTATGGAGCCTTCTGAAATCATCCTATTCAGAATAACTTATTTATTGTCCCAAATGTTCTGTGAGTCTGTTACTACAAGGATCATATATATCTGTTTTTGCAGTGTATATATCCATTTTTTCCTTAAAAACAAGAAGTGGACATTAGTACAGCTTACCAAGCATTTCCAATTTTCCTTATGGATTCATGGTAGGGTAGCTCTCAATGACCCTTGGAATTAAGGCCTTGTGACTTTGTCAACATTTTGCTAAGTGAAATAAGTCAGACAGAGAAAGACAAATGCTATATGATATCACTTATATGTGGAATGTAAAAAATACAACAAACTAGTGAATGTAATAAAAAAGAAGCAGACTCATAGATACAGAGAACAAACTCGTGGCTACCAGTGGTGGGGCGGAGGGACAGTGCAGGGGTAACGGAATAAGAAGTACAAACTGTTAGGTATAAATTAAGCTAGAAGCATATATTGTACAACATGGGGAATATAGCCAATATTTTGTAATAACTTTAAGTGGAAAGTAACCTTTAAAAATTGTGTAATTTTTTTTTATTTTAAAAACATAAATGGAAGATTTAGTTACTACTTTGGAGTAAAGCCTTAAGAGTCAGTGCATGACTTGCCACAGTGTCTTTCTTTCTACAATAGCAGCTTGCAGTATTCCAGAGAGCCAGCCTAATACCAGAATAAGACAAACAGGGAGCTGAGTTCTAACAAACAGGCAGTAATGATGCAGCATGAGAGAAAAATAAGTTTCTGTTGAAGTCGTGGCGTTGTTTGTTACCACAGTGTAACCAAGCTTATCCTATTGCTACACAAAACAAAGAACACACTGCCTCGTATGTAAAATAGGCCAAAAAAAGTGTTAAATGGTTAAAGAAATGATCTCTAAAATTGTAACTATTTATTGAAGTTATGAGCTCAACTCTTAAGTTTTTGTTGCTTAGCAAATTTTATGAAAATGCTACCAGAGTAAACACAACAAATAAATTTATTTTAGCTTAGAGATAGGAAAATAAAAAAAGTTCTATTATCATAAATTTCTAGTCAAAGTTGCCTCAGTAACGTCTGCAACTTACTGACCTGTATTCAGTGACTCTCCATGACATAACCTTTCCAGACTTCATGAGGCAAGTACACAAGTTTCTGTCTTTCTGTTATTATGTGTAGGAAAATCAATAAGCTTCTAAAGAAATAAGACTAAATTTTAAGATGGATAGCAGACTCTTCTTATTTTTATACTGAATTTCTAAAATTTAATAGATTCTGATTTGAGTCTTCAGTATGCATGTAATGGACGTAAAACTTCTGGCAGGCGTATTATCATGGATATTTCTACAAATTGCGGGCATTGAATTAAAATAACCCACCAGCTTCCTTTCCCTAGAAAAGACTTTTTCCCCTCCTGTGATAGTAGGAGTGTCCCGTAGTTTGTCCCATGTGAGTCCCAAGAATCAATAAAGAAAAACGTACATGTTTGTGATTTTGAGGGTGTTGGAGACCATTGTGGCTGCACCTGTAACACGTTCCCCAGTCTATTTCACTGTATATCATGATGCAGTGAATGATACTGACCATATGGTTAGGCACTGGTTGAATTCTGATTCATTTTACAAGCAGAAGTTGTGACCTACTTGTAGGTTATCAAATCAATTTATTTAAGTGTTGTAGCCAACATTTAAATAAAATAAAATGTGGGCATTTTGTTATCTGAAACATTTGTTTTAGCAACATAACGTTTATGTTGTGTATGTGTCTGCAGACACATGTGCCTAATGATTCACAAAGTAAATATCTAGTTTTGCCTGATGAGGTTCATCATAAGTTTAAACCCACTCATCTGAGCTCGCCGGTGTAAGTAATCCAGACAGTGCTCAGTAACCCTCTGACTGCATAAATTAGTACTGTGGAAGGTTTACTGAGGGCTTTCTCTTCTCTCTTTTGAGGAAAGCTTTGGAAGGGATTTTTCTCCTTTCTTTTGGAAACTGAGTGTGAATATGTACAGCCTAGAATCACGGCTGTTTTCTAGATGTCAGCCTGAAGATGAAATTCACACACAGTATTTCAGAGCAACGCAGGCAGAGCCTTGATGTATCCAGCCAAACTGCTTATCTTTCTCTTGACTTCTTAAGTTATATGAACCTAAAAATCGCTTTAATACTTAAGTTAGGATAGCCAAGAATGGCAGCAGTCAAAATATCCAATATAAAATGTGTCATAGGTCATACAGAACCACTGTAATAGGAACCTTTGTAGTATCTGCCATAGTCGTGAAATGCTAATTAAGTTGCATGTAAAGAAAAGCTAAGTAATGATATGAAAAGAAAACAGTGTGTTGCTGTTTTCAAGTAGAAATATAGATCCGGCAGCTAATGGCATTATTTCAGAGAATTGAAGACATCAGATCTAAAGTCTCAGCCATGCACTTGGTTAATTCCTTATGGATATAGGATGACTGCTTTGTCACCAGACATCATGTTTGAATTTTGTGCAGAAAGGAGAAAATGCTTAAAGGATGAAGGGAGAATGGGAAATGCAGATTTTTTTATGTTGGGCATATTAGGATTAGACAAAATCAGGGTTCTCATTAGGGGATAAGGAGAAAATGTATTAGACAGAAAGCCAGCAGTCTACTCTGCCATGTCCACTGCAGCATGAAAAGAACAAGAAATTTCAGTAGTCCTGAGAAACTGTACCTTTTTTCATGTACACCAATGAGATAGAATGGCAGAAGTGTTATCCATTATTCCAAAGTTAAATAAAATTCTAGGTACTCTAGAAATCCAGGGAAAGAAGTAATCTTCCAGGAGACTCAAGGAAGAAAATAGAAAAGTCATTTTCCAGGGCCATTTTATAAAACAGATAAATCTGCTGCATGATAGCCACATTTCAAAACACTAGAATTCTAACAATACCAAGAAAGAAGTAATGATCCATAGACCAAATTAAAATGCTCATTATACTGAGGAAATGCAGTTCTTAGTGATATGACAGAATGTTTCTCTTGAAATAGCTACATTATCCATCTTTAAAAAGATAATAATGAAAGACTTCTCTCATGAGAGTTACCAATTGAAGAAAACTTCATGTCTAAAGATTACCTAATAAGAGAATTCTCTCACATTGTGAAGGTGAAATTAATTTCATATATACTCATATATTTCTATATAATTTTATAAAACTATATATCTATATCTTATCTGTCTACATAATATATTATTTATAAAAAATTGTCAAGGAGATCTTAGAGATTGGATAACTCTGGATCAAACATTTCAACAGATGTAATTGTCCACTCAATCAAGTAAAACTATGATTTTATCTTCATACAGTTTAGCTCAACTGTTTGACTGAGATGATCATTTGCGAAGTAAAACATGATTTGCTCCTTGAACAGACAAAATAGCTACTGAAAATGTTTTGCTGATAAAATCAGAAACACTCAGAAATAAGCTTCTCAGAAATAAGCTTTTAAATTGTTACTTTTCTCAACGTGGGCCTGACCATACACCAAAAGAAGGAGTGTACCAGTACACGGAGAAACAGGCCAGTACACAATTTTATTTTGAAATTTAAATATCCCTCACAAAAATGTAGGACAAATAAAAAATCAATAGGATATAAATATCCGAATAACCCAATCCACTTTAGCTAATTGATTTTTACAGAACAGACCACCAAACAACAGCAGAATACACATTCTTTCTAAGCACAGTGGAACGTTTACCAGGATAGACAATAAAACGAGTTGCAATTAATCTAAAATGATTCAAATCATACAAAGTGTGTTCTGTGACCACAACTGAATTAAATTAGAAATCAATAAAAGAAAAATACGTGTAATATACACAAATATTTGAAAATGTAGTAACACATTTCTAAGTAGCCCAAAGGCCAAAAAGGAACAAAGAGGAAAATTACAAAATAATTTCAACCGAATGAGAATGAAAAGAAAATCATAATTTGCAAAAGCCCACTGAAGCAGTAGTAAAGAAGAAACTTATAGCAGAAGTGACTTTATTAGGAAAGAAGAAAGTTCTCAAATCAGTGATCTCAGCTTTCACCTTAAGACACTAGCAAATGAAGAATAAATGAAACCCCAAATAAAAGGTAAAGGAACATAGTAATTGTTAAAGTGAAAAACAAAATAATAGATAATACAAAATCAATAGAAAAGATCAGTAACTTAATAGTGGTGTCCGAGTTTTTGAGATTGTAAAATTGATAAATCTGCAGGTTGTCAGATCAAGAAAAAAAAGAAGACAGAAATTACCAATGCCAGAAACGAGACCTGTGACATCACTAGAGATTCTGCAGACTTTAAAAGGATAAACAGAATATTATGAATGAATTTATAGCAATAATTTGACAATGTAGATGAAATGGACACATTCTTTGGCAATGCTTATTAAAGGTCACTGAAGATTTAAAAAGTGAGCAAAAGAGAACCAAACTCCAGTCACAGATGGCTTCACTAATGAATTCTATCAAATCCTTAAGAAATAACTAGTACCAATAATACACAAACTTTTCTATAAATTTAACAAAGAGGAAATATTTTCCAATCAAAGTCATTACAAGAAAACTGCAGAACAGTATTCTTATGGCTGTAGATACAAAAATCCATAACAAAATTTAGTAAACTGAATCTTACAGTGTATAGACAGGATCTATGTGAGGAATTCAAGGCTGGCTTCAGAAATCAACTGATATAACCCACCTTATTAACACTAAGAAGGAAAATAGAAAACATATGATCATAGTAATAGCTGTATAAAAAGCATTTGACAAAATCTAAATGCCAGTCTGAATAAAACTCAGTGACCTGTGAATAAGAAGGGAACCTCCTCATTTCTATAATGTGAATCTATGAAAAACCTTGTGCTAAAAGCAAACTTAATTGTGAAACACTGAATACATTCCTCCTAAGATCCTCATTTCTATGCAACATTTTCTTGAGCTTTTGGGCAGTGAAATAAGCCACGGAAAGGCAATAAAAGTTATCTACATTGGAAAAGAAGTTATGAAACTCTTTATTTCTAGAAGACTATCATCTGTGTAGAAAATTCTGCAAAACTCTCTAAAAAGCTACTGGAATTAGTGAGTTTAGCAAGTCTACATAGTACCAGATCAGTATACAAAAGTACCAACAGTATTTCTCTAAACTAGCAATATAATCAGAAATCAAAATAAAAATACGCCATGTATTCCAAATACTGTGGTACCACACAACATGAAGTACTTAAGGATAAATTGGGTGAAATATGTGTAAGACCAATACTATGAACACTAAAAACATTTTTTGTGAAAAATCAAAGAACGTCTAAATTAACGGAAAGATACACTGTGGTCATGAGTCGGACACTTGATACTGTTAAGGCATAAATTCTCTCCATATTGATCTATAGATTCTGCCTAAACAAATCATAATCCCAGCAGGGTTTTTTTTTCTTTTATAAAAATTGTCAAGCTGATTCTAAATTTCATATGGAAATGAAAAGAACCCAAAATATACAAAGTAATTTTGAAAGAAATACAAAGAGACAGGATTAATGGTACCTGATTTCAAGACCTTATAAAGCTTTAGTTTTACAACAGCGTTGTTTTGGTCTAATGTTATGGAATAGTAAGTCCAGAAATAGAACCAAATAGAAAAGGATAACTGATTCTGACGAATGTGCAAATACAATTGAGTGGAGTAGAATAGTCTTTTCAACAAATGAGGTTGAAAAAGAGGATGTCTGTGTGCAAAAAAAAAAAAAAAAAAAAAAAGGTGAAATTTTATCTATACCTTAAATCACAGAGGAAAGAATAACTCAAGATGAATCATAGACCTAAATGTATAACCTAAAACTCAAAAATATCAGGGAAAAGAGTGTAGAGAAGTTATTTATGACCCTGGGTTTCTTAGATCTGACATAAAAATTACATTTCATAGAGGAAAAATATTAATAAATTGGACTACATCAAAACTAAAAATGCCTGCTCTTTAAAAGACACTCAAGAGAATGAAAAGAGAAGCCACAGACTGGGAAAATGATTTGCAAATTATAAAGAAATTGTATCGAGAATATATAAAGAACTCCCAAAACTGAACAATAAGAAAAAACTCAATAAAAATGAACAAAAGTTTAGATCAGACACTTCATAAAGACACTTGATAAAAGAAGATATATGGATGGCATATAAGCACATAAAAAGTTGTTCAATATCATTATGTACTTACAAAGACTAGCACATAAAGGTTCATTGTAGCTTTATTTGCATTAGCTAAGTACTGGAAACAACGTAATTGTCTAGCAACAGGTGTATGGATAAACAAATTACGGCATAATTGGTACAACGGAATACTTCTAGCAGTATAAAGGAACAAACTGGTACATGCAACGACATAAATGAAGCTCAGTATAATTATGCTGAGTGAAAGTAGTCAGACAGAAAAGAAAACCTCAGAAAATGCAAATGTAATCTCTAGTGATTGCCTAGGAACAAGCAGGGGATGGGAGGAAAGGAAGGAGGGTTTATAAAGGGATAAGAGGAAACTTTTAGGGGGTGTTCATTATCTTATTGTAGTGAAAGATTCTATTGATGTATACTTATCACAAAACTTATCAAATTGTACACTTTAAATATGTGTGGTTTTTATATGTCAATTTTACCTGAATAAAGAAGTTAGATATAAAAGACTAGAAAAGGCATATGGCAGTACAGTATAGCAACAAAAAAATATTTTTAACAATGATAAAATAATGAATCCTAGGTACATTTCAGCGTTCTAAGATGTTTACATGTATTATCTCATTTAACCCTTCAAAACAACAGTATGAACTCAATATCATAGTTATCCAATTTTACAAATGAGAAAATTGAAGCACACAGAGGTTAAGTAATTTACATGTGATCATTCAGCAGTGAGTACAGATTAGATTTAAACGTTGAGAATTCAGACAGTATAGTATACTAAATTAGTACTAAACTATGTACTAATGGCTAGTACTAGTGGCTTTTCTATATTTTCTCTCAATTACAAACACATTTGGGCCATTTGCATTGATAATAATTATGATAATGTAAATATTAACAGTAGTAAGTTACTAAAAATTCATTTGGTGGAAGACACACTTCATGCAAACAGGATTCTGCTCTATTTCCATCTGTATTTCTCATACATAGAAACAGCACCTAGCATATAGTTGAGCCTCATTAATCATGTTGAAATAATTTACTGAAGAAAATATGAAGGTATGATACTGTCACAATTTAGATACTATATTTTTAATTTTCAAAGTTTGTTTTAATCCTTCTGGATGAGACGATGTATGGTAGTAGTAGGCTAAGGTTAGATTTATTAGAATACAAGTCAAGACACCTGAATCTTGTCTTCCAGGCAAAATGATTTCTGAGTGGATATGACATGCCACTTCTAAGCAGCTATTTCCTTTTCAGTAAAATTGAGCAATTAGAAATGACCATTGGCACTGAAAATTAATTTTTGCAGCAAGATATTTTCCACTTTATCTACACCTCCTACAAACACTCTTACATTTAGAGTGACAAGAAATGTGATTTGAGGACTCACAAAATAAGTGAATTTTAATGTCCTTTCTAGGTGTACAATTCTGATTCTTTGAAGTTTAAAATAAAGAAGAGTTTCCCGCATCTTTTTAATATTATCCCTGCTTCCTTTGTCTTGAATTTCCTTTCTATGCTCACACCAAAGAAGGTCCTCTTGAATTCATTCTTTATGGTCTATCTCAATCTCCATCTCCTGGAAATTTTTCAGACCTCGAGTCAAAATTAATCTCTGTCTTCCTAGCACTTCTCATTGCTTGTGCCCTATCCATAGGATTTGTCACATTTGGGCCCAAATTGTTATGGAAGTGTTTGCCTTCTCCACCAGAATGCACATTCTGGAAGGAAAGAGCTGTGCCTTATTCATCTTTGCATTCCGAATTCTTTGCTCATAATCTGACACTTTATCATTCATTTCACACATTTTGGGGGGAAATAATGGCAATGAATTAGATGCCTTTTTAATTTAGCCTTTTAAATCTATTTCTTCAGCCTTGGTTAAGAAGTAAATCTATTCTCAGGGAGAAAAGCAGCAACAGTTTCACTGCAGACGGTATAGCAGGTGTCTATCTGCATCAAGCCCTGAACTGCCCCGAGAAAAATGTATTCCTTGAGAAATATGTATTGAAGATCAAAGTCCATCTTCATGACCTTCTTTGTCTATCTGCTTCCGTTCTGGCTAACAGATAGCATTGGCATGCTTAAATTACCTGTACTCATCTCTCCAAAATCCACCATAGGAAAGTCCAGCTCTAAATCTAGAATTGTACTAAATTTCCCTTTTGACTTAATGTTTCATTTTGTGTTAGACCAGATCCGGAGAAGACAAGAAACAGAGTTCTGATTCAACTGCATTGCACCAGCTGCCCAAATAGGGCAATAAAACCAAAGTGTGTATATCATGAAAGAAGGATGGCTAACAGGCGGATTTTTGCTTTAAATACCAAGGAGGCTTTATGACAATAAACAACATTGTGTATATAGGAAAGGCTTCTAGTCCCTCAAATTCTTGATTATATAGAGGGAAAAAAGGCACTGATTTTAAAGTGAAAGATTGAGTAAATAAATTTCTTCAGATTTACATGATAAACGATCCCTAGTTTTTAACATTTGAAATCATTTTTGTATATTTTTATGTCTGCAACCAAGATGAAAGAACTTAAAATAGAATTCTTGAAGGTTTTCAAATCAGTTGTGGGAATGAGCCAGTTGGTCGGGCAGTCCCATTTGGAGCAGTCTGGTAGACAGAGAGCTTGTGGGGGTAAAGGCCACACTGGAGAGAAAGGTGATTAGGACGTTCTCATTGATTATAAGCCTAGAGACACTGAAAGGAAGAAAAGAGCTGAAGAAAAAGTGGAATACTACTACTGAAATAGAACATCTAATAAAAGTTTCTCCATGTATTTTCTAGAAACCAACAAATTATTTACAGATACTTTCTGCTGGGGTCTTTCAACTACAGGGTCATTAATCTCCCCCACACTCTCACATATTGAAAGCCAAGAAAGGGTTTCTGGTAAGAACAACAACATTGTTTTGCATTTTAGCTCACGGTGTAGACTTTGATGTGTTGTTTTTCCTTTCAACTAATTAAGTTGTTTTTCTTTCTACTCCCCCAAGTTATTTTTGTCATCATTAGTTTCAGAAAACATTGTAAAGACAGAAAAATAAGCACAACAGAGGTGGAATGGTCTCCTGTTTATGGAAGCGGGCACAGACCTGTGATGTCAGCGTGCTGGGGAGACTGTTCAAAAAAACAGAATTGCTCCTTATCTTCCCAGTGAGAAAAGCATGCATTACTCCACAGGTTTTTGGGAAAATGGTCCACTATGCCCAGGATTAGATCCTCTCAGAGAACTAAACATCAAACACAAGTTGAAATAGAGAAAGCTTTAAAATGTGACACATTACATTTATGGGTGTTATTAAAAGCCACATGATCTTAGTAGTAAGTTTTTATTGATGGTTTCTGAATTTTGATAAGGAAGATGTTCACACTTTTCCATGCTCTTTGCCATTTAACCAATGGCAGAAATGTTCCTCTGCCATAGTTGATTATGATCAACTTAGGAAAAGAAATATCTTGCATTGTATCTTTCTCCAAATTAGAAAAAAGAAAGAAATTTTAAAACTTTCTCAGAAAAATTGGGTAACATTAACTTTTCATCATTTGGGCCTTTAGATCAATATGATTTTCTCAGACTATTTTGTTTATATAAAATCACATTCTCAAAGTGTTTCAGCGGTAGACTTTTCTCATGTTATCATCTTCATATTCAGATGGAGCTTTTTCTGATTTCAGGATTTACGTCAGAGAAAAGAGTGTTTACATTTTGTGTTAATCACAGGGGCTACGTCTGGAACAAACCGCCTCAAGTCTCTGTTTCTTCCTGCAACAGACACCACTTTCTAGCTCATCTGACGTCAGTCTGGGAAGTACTTGGTATACATGTATGACCTTCCGTGCGATGTTTCAGGCTCCTCCCGTGTTGTCCTTCTGAAAATCACTAGGGCCGTGGAGGAGTCCTCTGCTGGATCATTTATATCTGTCCAGCATACGTGGGAAGAGCTCAGAGAAAAGCACAACAGCTGCAGCGCCAGTTTAGCTCAGAGACAAAGGTCAGTGAATACATAGTAGATTCTACATAGTGTGGGTCTGTTTTCATTTTTCTTGGGTTATTAGGTTAAATATATCCCTAGGGAAACATGTGTGGTGTTGTTCTGGAAATATTCTTGAATGTTGTACTTCCCTAAGGAATTCATCTTACTTATTTCCTTTCATTCACATACATTAGATTGGGTTTTTATATGAGGCCTCTGTGAAAAGATGACATCTTAACAGAAACAAGAAAGATGAAAATGAGTCAGATGTGCAGCAAGAATTGAAAGCACATTCTAAGCGTATGAAGCAGAAAATACAAAACACCTGTGTCTGTGTTATGGTGATTTGTGGGGAGAGATGAAGACCTCCCAAGAGTTTGGACTTCAGTCTGATTTTAAAATATTATGTAGAATCAATCATTATAAAAATTGGACAAAGATATCACTATCAAGATTGCCCGAGAACAAGGGCCAGGATCTTGACAATATCACCAAGGAAAAGCTCTTAGATACGTAAGTGAAAAGACTTGCTGGTGAATCAGTGTCTGGGGGTTAGGGAAGAAGCAACAGCTCAGAAAATTCCTAAATCCCATTTTGATACCTGGTAGATGGTGTGGCATATACTACAATGAAATCAACCTGGGGGGAGGATAGCTTTGGAAGGGTGGCAAAGATTTTTTTTCTTTTAGCTCTGATAATTACCCTCTCAAAAGTCTTATTATTAACTATTCTAAACATTTCCTGTTTTCTCCTATTCTTCATTTTTTCCTTCTACTTCCTTCCTCAAATCATATGGAATGCAAACTTAGTTATCAAAAAAGGTACGCATTTATTATCTTACACTTCTGGAGGTCAGAAGTCCCAAATGTGTCTCACTGGGCTAAAATCAAAGGTGTTCGGCAGGGCTGCATTAATTTCTGTAGCCTCTAGGGGAGAAACCAGCTTCTAGAAGCTGCTTAAATTCCTTGGCTCACCGCCCTGGCGTGCCCACTGCATCATTCTGACACTGACACTTCTGCCTCCCTGTTTCACTTATAAGGAGGCTTGAGATTATAGTGGGCCCATTTTCCAGATGATGCAGAATAATCTCCCTATTTTAGGGTCAGCTTGTTAGTAACTTTCATTCCATAAGCTACCTTCATTCCCCTTTTCTATGTGATGTAACGTGTTAAATTAGAATATGAAAATCTTGAGGGTGCCATTATTCAGCCTATCACACCTTCATTTCTAATTTATTTGTAATTTCATCATTAAAGGATATTAAATTTTATCCATAGCTTTTCCTGCATCTTTTGAGATTACCTATATGAATATTACCTATTATTTGTTAATGTAGTAAATTATATTGATTTATTGCATTGAATTGCATTTCACTATTCTATTCTATTCTATTCTATTCTGTTCTGTTCTATTCCATTCTTCTTGGGTTTGTAGAATGAATACCGTTAGGCATGAGATATCACATTTTTTATATGACTACATTTAATTTGTTTGTATTTTTAACTTTATGCATGATATATAATCGTATGATAACTTATTATAGTTCAAAACCTCTAGGTTATACAGCTTAATGGCCTGGTCCATTGTGGACTAAGCCATGTTCAAAGCAATGCGTTTCCACAGTGTCTTTCTAGATGGGAACAGAGACTCATATGATTTTTCTTAAATTATCTCTCAGTTGTCTGAATAGGAACTCATTCAAGACTGCCAAAGACCAATATCTTGGCCTAGGGCAGACAAAATCCTTAAGAGCAAAATAATAGAGCTTGTTTTAGAGCTGTTGCTGTATTACCCCAAAGATGGGCAAAAAAGTTTATCGAGAATCAACTAATTTATGATAAGTAGGTCTGTAATTCTTCAGTCTTATTTTATTGAATTAATTTTTTCTGCTAGGAAAAAAACTGTTGATATTTCATGTTTAATTGCAAAACTAAAAGGGTCACTAGTGTTGATTTTTTTTTTTAATCCAGACGATGATAAATCAGTGGCAACACTAATCCAATTTAGATGAAAAGGAACAGAAGGATACATTTTTGTCTCATATATGAACCAAACTGACCAGTCACGTTTTGGTTCAGATGATACTCTACTTTGATCCTAGTCTTTTGGCTGCTCTTTTTCCTTGGGTTTACAACACAGAAATTAAGAGAATTTTAGTTATCGTTTCTCCAAATCTGTACATGTTCAGAAGAGTCCCAAAAAAGAGATATGACTCCGTAAGAGGATCAAAGGAATAAGCTTGATTAATGACTCAAGCAGGTAACCTTAAACCACTAAATTCAAGGTGGCTATTTCAGTTGGAGGTTTGACTTCTCTCTGCTTTGTCTCAGAAATATCTGTGAGAGCACCTTCATCCCCAAATCACGTCTAAGGTGCCATTATAACCAAACATCTAGTGTGCTTAGGAGTGGTCCAGGAAATTATATGGGCATTCTACAATGAAAGCCAGATTGCTGTTAAGTCCATAAATTCTAGTACAACTGCCATTTTTATGCATAGAATATTTTTTAACTTATGGATTAATTTTTATTAACCTTAAAGCATAAACCATGAGGACTTTAATGTATTACCTAGTTTCAGTGCTTTGTAAAAGGGTTAATGCCACTGGCCAGCAAAATCATTGCTAGACTATAAAATTGTATTTTTTAAAATCCATAGCATAGAAGAAACAGGTTTTCTAATTTTAAAAAGAGAACATTATGGAGGTCTTAAAATAGAGTTGTGTTTAATCCTTAGTGACTAGAGGTCAGAGAATAAAAGTGCACTGCATTTATTTTGAACTGGTACATCTGACCCAGCAGAGCATTATTATCATTTCAGAAACTTCGAAAACTAGGGTTTATTACCAGTGAGTATCTCCACAGTGACTGTTCTAATGACCCAGTGCAGAGCTGAATCTGTCACTCCCCCAGTCCAGATATGAGACTGTGTCCTTTCCCACATCAACATACCCCTCCTCCAAACCCACTGCCCTCCTAAAACGTCCACCACATGAAAAGTGGAACCAACCTGGAGGAGAGGAAATAAAGGGGTCCAAATGAGTGTCCTGACTTGTTCTCCACTACTGTGAAAAATGCATGGAAGTTTTCTAGAGAAACTTGGATTAGTAATGAAATCCTAGCAGCTTCCTGGAGCAGAACCTGAGAGAACTTGCCAGCCCGTCCTAAGTCCTCCCAGCCAGGAAAGCATGAGCTCTCCACTGAGCTGCCGGAGCTGTAGTGTGGATGTCACTGAGCTAGAGTCACCGTGGAAACACATGCCGTTCTCCATGTGCCACAGTACCTTATGAACAGACAAAAGTGAAAGAAATGAGATCTGCTACGGGTTGAATTGTGTCCCCCCACAATATATATTGAAGACATAGGCCCCAGTATCTCAGAATATGACCTTGTCTGGAAGCAAGGTCACTGCAGATGTCATGAGCTAAGAAGATACCACTCAGGAGTACAGTGGATTCTTAATCCATTATGACTACAGTTGTCTTAAGAAGCAGGAAATGTGGAAACAGAAGCAGAGAAGAAAGCAATGTGATGACAGAGGCAGAGACTGAAGTGCTGCAGCTGCAAGCCTAGGAATGCCAAGGATCTCTGGAAAATCACCGGAAGCTAGGAAGATGTGATGGAAGTTTTCTTTACAGGTTTCAGTGGGAGCCTGGCCCTGCTGACGCATTGATTTTGGACTTCTACTTCCTGAACTGTGAGATAATGAATCTCTGTTTTTTTCAAGCCACCCAGTTTGTGGTACTTTGTTACACAGCCCCAGGAAATTAATAGAAGGACTGATCAAAAAAAAAAAAAACCATTTAAAATTGAAATAGTCGGTTTCCTTTAATGAAGTTACCTAATTCTACACACCATCTCCAACCATCAACAGATAACTCTTCATAGAAAGACAAGAACCTGATGTAGTAAATAATGTAATTAGAGAATGCTACATTTTTTGGCATTTGAGTATTGTGTATAATTTGTAAACCATTTACAAAGTTCAGGAGTCCACCAAACCACCCTTACTTCTGGTACCAACTGAAAGTTTGGAGGTCCCCCAGACTACCATCAGTTTTAATAAATTGCTAGATAGACTCACAGTATTCACAGAAAGCTGTGTTACTCATCATTACAGTATATTTCAATGAAGTCACATGGATTAAAATCAGCCAAAGAAGAGGTTTTAGGAGAACTTCAAGGGTGGACCGTCCAGCTGGCCTCTCACAGTGGAGTGGTGAAGACAGAGCTTACTTCTCTCAGCAACTGTGTGAGACAACATGCATGGAATATTGGCAATCATGGAAGATCACCAGAGCCTGGTGTCCACAGAGTTTTCACTGAGTCTTTGTCATGTAGAAATGATTGGTTGCACACATGGCTGACATTAGTTTCCAGGCCTTCCAGAGCTTGAGCCCCTCCAGGTATTGGGTTCTTGCTCCTGTAAGCCCAACCACCGTAAATCACATTGTTAGCATAGAGACTTTGTGATGTGGGCCAGTGACACTTTTATCAGGCTGAACCTTCCAAGAGCTTAGAGATTATCTCTCAGGAGCTGAGAACAAAAGTCAAATATTTCTTTTGGCAAAGTTAATCCCTTTCTCCACAATATTGTATATGCCAGTTCTTAAAACACACTGTGCTACACAGCTGCTTGAGAAGACACTTTGCTTAATTAATTCTCACTGATCCTTCGGGTCTGTGTCACTCCTTGGGAGAAGGCTTTCCTAACCCAATTAACTTGTAAACTTTCAGAGGTATGCCGGAGTTTATTCAGTGTTACCATCAACCTATTTCATCTTCTCCACTCTCGCCAACCTGTTGGCCTGTGTCTTTGACTTATGCTCACAAGATGGCTACTACAGTTACAAATAATACTTCCTTACTCCAGCAACTTAGCAGAAAGAAAGGGCATGAGCTTGGTCTTCTCCTTGAGGGGCTGTGATTTTCAGTTAAAGAAATAATGCCTCACAAATTTTTTCTTGTCCTTAATTGGACCATATGACCAACCATAGCTGCAAGAGAAGTGAGAAAAGTATGACCACCAAAGGGCAGTGGGTTTATGATTGACCAGGGTCAACCATGAGACATTCCCTGGAACTTCCTCAAATGAGGTTGGCCTTATGTTAGATAGAAAGTGGGAGAATGACTCCTGGAAAGCTACTGACAGTGACCATGACATACCCCTTTTACTGATCTCAGTACTGAATGTTAGGGGTCTTCAGCAAATAGTCAATGTATGAATAAATTAATGGACCAGATAATAAAGGAATTAACTTTGGCATTTTTTAATATAACAGCTTTTCTTGTTATCCTTGTTAATTTCAATGACTGGGATCAAATTGTTTAATCTGAGCCTGAATTTTCTTCATCTGTTAAATGATAATATTCTTCTGGAGTATATTGTGAGTTAAAAGATGATAGTGATGTTTGAGAGTGTCTTTTACATACTTGGTATTTAGTGGATGTTTCACAGTAAAAAGAAATGTGTAAAAACTGTGTCTTGAAATGTAGAAAAATTAAATAGGGAACAGTATGCAAACAAGTATCTTTGTGCCCTGTATTTAGTTTTAATTGGTTTTCTTGTATATATCTCACACTAGAAGAGACTCTGCCCCTGCTGGCCTGTGAGTGTGGCAGCTCCCCCTCTGAAAGCTCCTCACTGTGTTAGCTCTTCTTCCTTGAATACATTTGGGTTAAGTAAATCCACTCAGACTATTATAATTTTTTTAATCATATATTCTGCTAATGATAGAAAAACAGGGCAGATTCTGTAACCATACTTTGCCCCACCCATACTCTTGTAACTTTTACCTTTGTCTTTCTTCTTTTCATCCAAGAAAAGTGAGGCTTGTCTATAAGAACTCTTCCTTAACTTATATGCCAGCACTGTAGATGGGTTAATTGAGAGTGATTTTAGAAGGACAACCATTCTATTCAGAACATAAAGGAACTTCACAAATTGCTACATGAAATATCAGGTACAGTGCAAGTGTTTACTCAGTGTGGTAGAGCACCATCTGTTGCTTGCAAAGCCCCAAGCCTGGACATGTTTGTGTGTGGTGATGCCTATGTAATGTGTGAAGACCTGTTAATTTAACCAGTTCCAGACCGTGCAGCATGGTTGTAAATCTACCACCAGGAATACAGAAGCAAGGTTTCTGAGACATGCAGTTCTAGAGTAGTTTTATTATCATGGAAGCAGCCATATGATCTGACTATCGTAAAAAAGTATTGAGGGCAAGTTGACTCAGAGTTCGTCTGATGTGGTGTATGCCCACACTGAACAGGCCCATACAACCAGATGTCCTCAACAGGTTAAAGAAGTCCCAGGAGAGTTTTCATTACTTTACTATGTATTGTATATTTTGGCCTATCTTTTTGGATTTAGTATTTTACTTGGATAAATAAGCATTTGCTATCATCATGAATACACATCCAAATATCTGATTTTTTGCTGACTCATTAATTTCCTGAAAGTTTTCAGTCAGTAAAAGAAAAACTCCCTTTTCTATATCTACAGTGATAAAACCAGCTCTCAGTGCTTTGAAAACAAATTTTCTCTAAAAACATAAAATGTTTTCACTTACATACCACCCTTGTTCTTCCAAGTCTGTTAGGTAAACCTGCCACCATTATAATCACACTGAACATTTGAAGTGTTCAGATGAAAAGCATTATGGAATTGCAAACACAGTAATGAGTACTATTTTTTACTTTAAAGAGAGAATGGTACTTCTTTTTAATGTGACTTCCTATTATATTCCTCTTAGATCTTTCCCAATGCTATTATAATGTATTCCTAGAAAAAAATTCTTACCTCTGGTACATTTTAAAAATCTTAGAGTGCCATATTATAAAATATGCTTTTAGAGCAAGCTGTTTTCCTTTTAATGGTTCTCAAGTAAATGAGGAATTAGGAGAGAAATTACCTGTTATTTATTAGATTCTCTATGTATGTTAAGCTCTGGAAAAGGCAAATTGGGCGTGGTGTGTATTTGAATACTAAATACTACATTAGAAAAAAAGTAAGTAAGCAGCAGCATATGCAGTTTCTCTCCTTATTAAAAAAATTTTTTTAAATAGGCTTTTTAAATACACTTCATAGCCAACGTGATGCCAGTGTAATCCTAGAAGCATCATTGGCACCTTGCATATCACAAAACTCTGTTTCAGTCTTAGAAATACCAGAAATGTGAATTTCAAAATGTATTTTTAGTCTGATTTTTAGGATTCTGTGGATTCTTGTGCAGTAAATGAAAACATAATTTCCTAATGTGCATTCTGCAGAGATGTAGTTTCTCAAGATACCCAAAAAAAGAAAACAATTCAGTAGCGCATTTTATTTAAAGATCATACACCATAAACTTTTGGAGATTCAACATGTATTAATAATTTAACACCTCAAAAATAAGCTATGAAACAAACATAGATGAGTAGACAGACAGACAGACAGATCTAGCACAAAAATTATATTTTATAAAGGAAAACTGTTAATAAATTGGACTGCATCAAAACTAAAAATTCCTACTCTTTGAAAGATACCCTCAAGAGAGTAAAAAGAGAAGCCACAGACTGGGAAAACAATTTGCAAATCAGAAAGAAATTGTATCCAGAATATATAAAGAACTCCCAAAACTGAACAATAAGAAAAAACTGAATAAAATAATGATCAAAATTTTAGATCAGACACTTCATAAAAGATATTTCTAAAAGACTGATTCTTGATTGGTTGATTAAAGTTAGGTTAGATGGGAGAGAGGCAAGATGGTGGAGTAGAAGGACGCTTGTAGCTCACCCTCTCCCACAAATACACTAAAACTCACATCTACGGACCCACTCAGCCAACCAGAGCACCTGCCAAACTCTGACAGTATATCGCCCTCTTCAAAAGACAAAGATGCCAAAAATCTGGTAGGAAAAAAGAAAGAAGAAAAAGCAAAACAGTGTGGGACTGGTCCCGCGGGGAGTGAGCGGCAAAGGAGGACTGGTGCTCGTTTGCTGGGTCTCCCATCTCCAACGGAGAGGCCAGCAGGATGGAGGGGGAGCCTCCGAGGCTCAGATCTGCCCTGAGCACCCCTTGACTGACTGAACTGAGTTAAACAGGCACAGAGGGTCCCCCCGACACCCAGCCTGAGACGCGAGCCAGCAGCTGGGGGCCGGGCCAGGCCACCCGAGCTGGGCAGAGGACTGGGGTGGCTGCACTGAGGCAGCCCTGGGGACTGCAGGGGGCTGCACGCCACAGCTGGGAGGGGATACAGAGTGGAACAACCTCGGTCCCCCATAAATTGTGAAAAAAACAAAGCAACACGACTGGTGTGCCCTGGGGGGCAGGGGCACCGTAGCCTTTGTCTCCTCAGACTGGTGGTGCCATTACCAGCGCTTCTCAAAAGAAGAGAGGCGGGGCACAGTCGCAGCCGCCATCTCCTCCTGTGCGCAGTGCCCGGGCAGGGGTGGGGCTGAGCCCTGAATCCACACCCAGGGGCTCTGTAACCTCCTAGGAAGGACTGAGACTTGTTTACAGCTGGAGGCAGATAGGATCTTTCTGCTCTGGCACCTCAGAGAACTCATGCTGCCAAGACCAACAAGGAGCTGAGATTTGGCACAGAGTGGGGGCAGGGCCATTCCGCGGTCTTCCCCGAGCCCGCCTTCCAAGCGCCAACCCAAGGCAGAGTGGGCAGCTACACAGAGCAGCAGAGCAAACCGTGATGGGAGACAGCAGGCAGCCACCCCTCTTCCTGGCAGGAATGCAGCATCTGACCACTGTGCTGGGAGGGGGTGCGATCTGCCCATCTGGCTCCCCCCGAGGGTAGCATCTGACTGCAGCATCGGGAGGGGGAGTGACCCACCCGCCTACCAGGTAAGAGCTCAACTCCTGACCCAGTGTTAGGAGAGGGCACGATCTGCTAGCCGACAGCCACTGGGAGCAGCACAGATGAGGGCACCAACAGAGGGCCTCTGGAAACAGCAACCTGAGTTCGCAAAACAGGGTGAAGACACAAAGACCACTCGATAAAATCATTAAGAGCACACCGTCTCCAGGAGAACTAGATAACTGATACTCCTTAAGCCACAGTGCCAGAGAGATATGGGCAATATGAAGAAGCAGAGGAACCACTCCCAATTAAAAGATCAAGAGAAATCCCCTGAAAGCATGATCAAGGAAATAGACATTGATGGCCTACTAGATCAAGATTTCAATAAAGGACTGATCAAAGTACTGAAGGAACTTAAAGAAATAGTGTTTAGAGATATAAAATATGTCAAAAATGAAATAGAAGCTATAAAGAAGAATCAAGTAGAATCAGTCAACTCATTTGCTAAGATGAGAGCTGACCTAAAGGCTGTTCAAAGCAGGCTAGATAATGCAGAGGAATGAATAAATGATCTAGAAGACAGGACAACAGAAAGCACCCATTCAGAACAGCTGAGAGAAAAACAAATAAAAAACAATGAAAACAATACAAGGAACCTATGGGGTAATATAAAGCTTGCCAATCTACGCATAATAGGGGTTCCAGAACGGAAAGAAAGAACAAAGGGGATTGAAAAGGTCTTTGAAGAAATTATGACTGAAAACTTCCCAAACCTAAAGAAGCAATCAGATATCCAAGTACAGGAGGCTCAGAGGGTCCCAGACAGGAAGAACCCAAACAGACCCACACCAACATATTTCATAATCAAGATGGCCAGAGTCAAGGATAAAGAAAGGATCCTAAAGGCAGCAAGAGAAAAACAAAAGAGTGAGTTACAAGGGAACCCCCGTAAGGCTCTCAGCGGATTTCTCTACACAAACACTACAGGCCAGAAGGGAGCGGCAAGATATATTCAAAGTCCTGAATGAAAAAAAAGATGCAGCCTAGGATACTCTATCCAGCAAGGCTATCCTTTAGAATAGAAGGAGAGAGAAAGAACTTCACAGACAAGCAAAAACTAAAAGAGTTTAGCAACACTAAACCCATGCTAAAAGAAATATTCACAGGTCTACTGTAAATAAAAAAGAAGCAGGATGCTACAAAAATGAGAAACTTATAACTGGAAAAGAGATAACTGCCATGAATTACAAAAAGAATAAACACAAAATTGTAAAAGAAGACATCTAAATCATCAAGAGTGGGAGAGGGAAGCAGGGAAAGCCACTGTGAAAAACAGTATGGAGATTCCTCAAAAGGCTAGGAATAGACTTACCATAGGACCCAGGAATCCCGCTCCTGGGCATATATCCAGAAGGAACCCTACTTCAAAAAGACACCTGCACCCCAATGTTCATAGTAGCACTATTTACAATAGCCAAGACATGGAAACAGCTTAAATGTCCATCAACAAATGACTGGATAAAGAAGCTGTGGTATATTTGTACAATGGAATAAAGAAGCTGTGGTATATTTGTACAATGGAATACTATTCAGCCACAAAAACCGACAACATAATACCATTTGCAGCAACATGGATGTTCCTGGAGAATGTGATTCAAAGTGAAGTAAGCCAGAAAGAGAAAGAAAAATACCATATGAGATCACTCATATGAGGAATCTAAAGGAAAAAAAAAACCAAAACATAAATACAAAACAGAAACAGACTCATAGACATAGAATACAAACTTGTGGTTGCCAAGGGGATGGAGGTGGGAAGGGACAGACTGGGATTTTAAAATGCAGAATAGATAAACAAAATTATACTGTATAGCACAGGGAAAAATATACAAGATCTTGTGGTAGCTTATAGTGGAAAAAAATGTGACAATGAATATATACGTGTTCATATATGACTGAAAAATTGTGCTCTACACTAGAATTTGACACAACATTGTAAAATAACTATTACTCAATAAAAAAATGTAAAAAAAAAAATAAAGTTAGGTTAACTTGCAGTTTTCCTCGCTAATTTATCCTGGGAACTTCTTTTTCTGCATGAATTGCAGTATTCCCAGAATAATTAGGGTCCAATAGAATTTATTTTTGGAAAAACTAAAGTCAAGTAAATATTAATGAACCTTCAGCTCAAACCAGCATGGCACAGTGTCTGTTAAGACTCCCGAAAGCCTCTGTGGAGTAAAGTATGGTGTATAAATGTGTCTTTATTTTTGAAAAGAAATATTTTTGACAAGATCAAGAAATATTTTTGATAAGATCAATGACAAAACTCTGAATAGCTGGGAGGTACTATGAAAACTCTGGTAAGCTATTGTATTGATGTTGCTTAACTCTGTCTTAGAAAGTGGTACGAACTTACTGTTCAGTTCTCTGGCTGTTTTACAGCTACAATAACGGAGGTGTAAATGTCCCCTGATATATTTTCTTTTATTATATCATATTTTATTAATTTTATGGCATTTATAATATTGATGTCATGGTATTAATTTATTACTAGCCTTGCTATGACTCCATGGATTCTAACATTTTAATTAATATTAAAAGAAATGTAAATACTTCCAAAGTTACTTTTTAATGTTTTTAAATCTGCTGTATATCCCATATGATTTTTAACGAGGCAACTACCAAAATTTAAATATACTTCTATGATTGTTTCAATCAGTGTATAACCTTTTTTTGGTAAACATACTTGGGAAGGTTCTGTATGATTTGCCTTTAGCACAAATTTAAGTATTTGTTATTTTTGAGTGTCATCATGAACTTAGACCCTTTATAGAATCAACTTGATAGAATTGAGTGCAATTACTGTTTTCTTTTCATGAAGCTCAAATTGTCACTATCTGGCAGGAGGGGACTCTGGTACTCAGGCTTCTTCATTCTTACTTGTGTTATTTTAGACATCTTTGAAATTACCTTTACTTTCTGGAAGTAACAAGGTGTCTCTGGGTTATCTTGACTTTTCTTGCCCCAAACTTTGATTCAGCTGATTCTTAGGGCAATATTCGAGGCCTAAACTTGGGTGCTAAATTTCACTGAACATAGCCCTGTCCAGCGTCTGTGGTAAGCAGGACGACACCAGAAGTTTCAGAAACTCCTTTGTGTCTAAGAAGGGATTATTTTTTTCAACATATCATGAGGTTATATTTATTCCTCTAGTTCAATTTTTAAAGTACAGAGTTTTTATTCTGTTGTGCTGTAAACTTTATCTAATGCATTATTCATTTTGTTGAGCCAGTAGCTTATCTCTTGTCACTAGAGCTTTTGTTATCAACTGTAATTAAATATGCTATTTATTTCTATCAAAAAAGTCATTAAGTAATAGTTCACTTTCCATTTATTTTGCTCACATATTTAAGTAACTATGTAACCAACATAAAACAGTGAGTAGAATTTCTTAAATTTTCTATAGACTCCCTGAAATATTGAAAATAACTCACAAATCAGTTATTCCTGTCATTGATTTAATAATTACTGTAGATGGGTGGCAAAACATTATTTGGATCTAAATATAGTCATCAGACTTTGGCCTAATTTTAAAACAGATTTTGAAAGCGGCATCGTAAGTGTAGTCAGGCAAGATTCCTGGAGGACTGGAAAAGGGACAGAATTGAAGCAGATCTTGCTCGTAGCTGTCACATGTCTTTGGGTGGAAATAACCAGAAGTAAGGGATAAGAGTAGTCATGGTGAGTGGTCCAAAATTTCTTTTTCAATTGTAATGTAACTAGAATAGAAGGATAAATATTCTGAAAAACAATTGAGAAAACTGAGGCTTTGCAAAATAGCAAGGAATTTGAAAGCAATGAAATCAAGTGAGGCTGGAATAGCTCCTAAAATTGCTTGCTGTTGACTATTGTCAAGTGCATTCTCAAAACACTGTCATGTCATCACAGACTAGATACTGAGGAGCCAGCAAAGAACCACGCTGTGGTATTTACTTAGCAGGAATGATGATGTGAATAATCAGAACTTTCCTTTGTAGGTACTAGTGGAGATCACTAGCAGTATGTCAGTAAATAGATGAAACAGTTTTGATTGCTATTAAGTGAAAACTAGGTGCTCACACACACACACACACACACATACACACACACTAGTATTTGTATGTAAGATCACTTCAGGAAGAGCAGCACCAACCTAGATTTAGACAAGAACCTATAGCTCTGTGATTCATAAAAGTCCAACCAAATGAAAATAATAAACACCCTATATTTAGTTAGATGAGGAGAAGTGACAGTTTAATTTTACTTGTAAGTGATTATATTTGGATAATGTTTATTATTTCTATATGACTAGATTAACATGAGAATTGAAAAAACTCATAAATCTTCAGAAAATAATAATAATATTATGTTGGATTTATATAATAGTTGAAGTGTATTTTGCGAATAGATAATTATCAAACTTTCTCAAATACTAAGGATATTGAAAAGCAAACCACTTGATCTCTTCTATGTGATGAAACTTTCTGTTATTAAATGAGCTGAATTGTTTTGTTTGTTTGTAATTACTTCTCATGTTGACAATTTAGTTTCAAAGCAATAGATAACTTCCTTAGATCTTAGGTCTTTTGCTCAGGAAGTGATTTACAGGTTTTCCACAACAATTTTGAATATTGTTTTTCATTTGTCAGCTTCTAATTGTGTCAATATTAATATTCTTTCAGAAGGAGAGGTATTTAAAAACTTGATTTTAGTCCTGTACAGTCACTGTGAGTAGTGAAGATTGATTGATAGACAAGTTTTACATGAATGCAAGATATTTTTATTTCCAGTCTTATTACCAGTATTGACAAAAGCATGTACTTTGAGTAAAGTGAAAACAGACAGATGGTATCTAGTCACAGACAAGATGTTAGCACTTTACTAATCTGGAGAAGAATGTGAACTTCAAGGAAAGCTTTAATAAATAGAGTAAACATATTTTGAGGAAGTGGGAAAAGCTGACAAGAAAAGAATATGCCCAAAACAGTATTTTATTTTACTATGGCTATGAAATAACAGATGTTTTCCTGAGGAGAAAAGCTAGCACCAATATGATGTAATCACACATTTGAATAAAACACAGAAAACAACTGAAGGGAAAAGTAATACATTTGTAATAAAATTAAAAATTGGATTTTTCCATTTTCGGAGAGAAAGAGCACAGATTTGTTAGGTTTGAAAAGTCTTACCTGGCTAGTCATATTTGGATCTAAATTCTAGAAACAAAGAGATGATTTATGTTTTGGTTCCTACCATCACTTTTCAAGATTTAATTTTTACAAAGTTAATAGTATGTTGATTTAATCCTTTTTAGTGTTAACTTATGAAGACATTAGCTAAACTAGTTAAATGACAAGCCTTATTCCTGGAAGTTGTTTGTTTCTACACGGCCCTTTGGTTTTAATGAGGCGTCAGAATGCTTTCCAGGTGCTTGACTTGAAGGTGGGTGGCCTTTTAGAGTGGTATTTGTTGAAGCTATTTTGATAGCTATTTTTAAAGTTACATTTTCAATACTTACCGAGTTGAAGCTTTAAGGAGCTAAGTTTGAAAGAAATAAAAGAAAGCATCACATCAAAAGTTTATTTCATCTGAGAGATAGTGCTAACTGATGATATGAATACTGTAAAAGAGAGGTTGAATTAAAATTATTAATTGAATGGATACAAAAACAAGACCCGTATATATGCTGTCTACAAGAGACCCACTTCAGAGCTAGAGACACATGCAGGCTGAAAGTAAGGGGATGGGAAAAGATATTCCATGCAAACGGAAACCAGGAGAAAGCTGAAGTAGCAATACTTCTATCAGACAAAATAGATTTTAAAATAAAGACTGTTACAGAGACAAAGAAGGGCACTACATAATGCTTAAGGGATCAATCCAAGAAGAGGATACAACAGTTGTAAATATACATACACATTCTTTTTATTTTTTTAATTATGTTTAAATATTATTTATCTCGATTTCTTATTTTTTGAAACTCCTTATATTTTTTAAATTTATTCTGCTGATTGTTGATTCTTACCTTAGCAGGTAGTTCAAAGTATCTTTATTTCATTGTTCACTAGAATATTAAAAGGAGTTGAGTGTCAAATATGTGGGCCTTTTCTAAAGAAGGGATTGAAAAAAAGTGACATATTAAAACAAGTGCAACATGATGTAATTCAGAAGTCTCAGTTTGTATGAGGCTGTCTTGTGTAGTTGAACTTTTGCAGGCTTTTGTTCAAACATTATTAGTATAGACCACGGAAGGCTCATGATAGTTCATAGTCCTAAAACAAGGGACTCAATTTCCAAACCGTCTCTCCCCTGGGGATCTTTTCAGGTCTTGCTTTAAGTCTTTCTCTTAGGATGACTTTTCAGTAAGTATCGTGGGTTGAACTGTGTCCCCTCACAAGTTAATATATTGTAGCCCCAGCACCCAAATAACTCAGAAGGCAAACTTTTTTGGAAATAGGGTCATTTCAGGTGTAATCAGTTAAATTAAGATGCGATCATGCTGGAGTAGGGTGAGTCTCAATCCAATATGACTGGTGTCCTTATAAAAAGAGGGAATTTGGACGTAGACATGCACACAGGACAAACATCATGTGACTATGAAGGCAAAGATGGGGTAAATTATCTATAAGCCAAGGAATGGCAGAATCTGCCAGTCAGTCACTAGAAGCTAGGAGAGGGGCAGGGAGCAGATTCTTCCTCACAGTCTCAAAAGGAACAACCATCCAACATCTTGATCTGAGACTTCCAGCCTCCAGAAAAGTGACGCAATAAATTTGCGTTGTCACCCAAGTTGTGGTACTTGGTTGTGGCAGTCCTAGAAACAAATACAGATCTTAATTTAGGACATGGTCCCTTTTCTTCAGGTTTGGCCTTTTTAGTTTCTCAGAGGGATTCCACGAGTATTAAGGAGATATTAAGTAGGTTGAACAGTTCTGACAGAAGCAGAATTCCTTTGTCCCAGGGAACTCTTCTACCAGGGTTTCTCATTCTCTAGGACCCTTCTCCCAATCTTTGATCAGCCACTTCCTAGTGAGACATTTGGATCTCACCCTGCTGGTTACAGCCCAGCCCTCAGCCATGGATCACAAGGGATCCTCATGCTGAATTCCAGTCTTTATACGGCCTCTTCCTTATCAGTACCCTGGCCGAGAGTCCTGCCACTTCAGCTGATCAGAATCTGATCTCTGCCTCCTCAGTAGGGTGGGAGTGCTATGCTCCACAGAATTTCGATTCTCTGTGAGCCTGAGTTTCCACCCAGTCAGAGACCCCTCACATCGTGGAGTCATTTCCGAATTCTGTCAGGGCTTGCTGCTTTGCACTGACTGTTGTCCACATCATAAAACCAAATGTCTCTTATGCTCTGTCCGGTTTCATACTTGTTTCCAGTAGACAGACTAGTCTAGTTTCCATTATTCTACCAAGGCCAGCCTGTATCTTTAAAATTGAAAGGTGAAATCTAATAATTTAGATACTGATAAGCTACTATCTAAATTTCTACGGAAGTTTGACTAAAAGACTATATCACATCTTCCCCATAGCTAGTATAATCTTTGGGGTTGACAGTAAATCTCTCTCTCCTTTTTTCCTCCCTAGTTGGTTTTCAGAAGAAATATAAAAGAGAGAAATTGATGAAACTGTAGAATTATCATTCTAATTTCTCTTTCAGAAGCCTGATGAAAACTGTTCCTTTCAATTTTAAATGTTGATTTATAGAAAAGATAGAAACCAGCCAAATAGAACTAAGCAAAATATGAGACAAACGTAAGTAATAAAAATATAAAATATTTACAAACATGACTATTTGTTATAACAGGCAGGTGATTCAGACCAGATTTTGTCAAAAAGTATGTTAGTGTCTGGTTCTGTATGTCAAGTCATGTTCTTTTTTGCATAATATCAATGAATCTATATCCAAAGGAAAATACTACAGTTTTCCAGAACTATCTTGATAAAGCAAGCTATCTAAAGAGCAGTCTTTTAACATGAGATTAAACAAGAGAACACCTTCAGGGAATGGATGGTCTCCTCTAAACAATAAATTTCCTCACATATTAAAAGTATTTTAAATGCATTGCATTAAGTTTTCAGGGAAAAAATTTCTCAGGAGAAAAGCTACATTCAACATTATTACAGAAAATTATTTAGAAAATAAAAGGAACTGTGGAAACTGCGTTTCCTAAAAATAAAATTCGGCTATGCCTGCATGAATAAATGTTTCTAAGGAAAATAAGATTTCTAAGGTGAAAACATTTCTCTAGATTTTCCTTAAATTTAATATTTGTGAGATTGAGAGACAAATAAAATTAGAGACATTAATTATTCTCCTTACTCTGATCTAATT
This sequence comes from Camelus bactrianus, assembly GCF_048773025.1. Lineage (NCBI taxonomy): Eukaryota > Metazoa > Chordata > Mammalia > Artiodactyla > Camelidae > Camelus > Camelus bactrianus. The sequence continues at coordinate 70,728,315 of NC_133541.1, forward strand.
TTTTTCTGGTACTGATCAAACTAGCAACCACATATATAGTTTTTTAATGATTGCTAAGTATTGTTTGTATCCTACTTCTAGAAGGTAAGCCTAAAAGTCTAGGATTTTTTCTATTCTTTTCATTGATGAATCCCAAGTGCCTAGGCTAGTACCTATCACATAGGAGGCATTTGGTAAATGTAAGTTGATCAAATAAATGGATGAATTAACGAATGAGTAAAGGCATGGGAATAAATCTTACATGACATTTTTCACTAAAAATTTATTGTGAGGTGCTACGAAAACAGCCTACACAATAAATCAGACACAGATAGTGAAACATTTCATAAAGGAAAATCTCTCTCTTCCCATATTAAGGAGGTAGAGCCCATGTTCATTATATACTTACACTGGGTCTCTCAAACCTTATTTCCTTATGTACCAAAAAAGACACATTGCAGTTTTCAAAGCCTTGCAGCCCTGCAATCCATCAATATCTTTGGAGCAAAGCATGTGAGGAATTACGGTTTACTGAAAGTTGTTTACGTAGAACTTCTGATTCAGTTTTTAGTTCTAATAAAATGTTATGACAGTTTCTAGAAAAGGAAATGAATCTGTTTTTCCATTTCATGAATCATGTGAACTCAGTTTTTCAATTGCAAGTCTCAGTTTTTCAATTGCAAGTATCAGTTTTGCCGTGATCTTTTCTTATCTAATCATGTTTTTTTGGTTACGTAATAATGTAAAGATGAAGTTAAAAATACCATCAGTTCTGTATTATGATAATCATTTAGCTGGGAGTTAATATTGGTAAGAATTCAAATTTATTAAATACACTATGTGAAACAACTTAGTTATGCCCAAATATAGAGTTTTAAAGTTTCTGCCCAAGAATGTGGGTACTCTTCTGCTTTATGGAAATAAGTTCCTATATTTAGAACCTTAACTCTTAAAACAGTAGTTATTTGTCTAGTCAAACAGTTAACAAATATTTTAGATCATCTTGGGATAAGATACATTTTCAGTTATTTCTTTCAGTTCAATTACTTCTGTAGCACTCCACTGTAAAAAATGTAATAATTCTAACTGGTGATGTAGATAAATACCTTAAAAAGGAGGAAACCAGGATTTTACATTCAAGTAGAATAGTTTTCATTCAATTATGAATTGAATTTTAGTTAATTTGGAATAGCAAATCTAGCAGAAAACTTTGATTCCAATCGCATGTGACAGATATAATTCAGAAATATTACACATATACTGGATGGTAATAGAAATGCAAGTTGCTCATTTAATGATGTCATTTATTCAAGCAGAAATAATAGCTTCCAAACGTAGTGGAAAGGCTGTACATTTTGATCCTTGTCCCTCTTTTGCTAATATTTGAAATTGTGGGCATTTGGAATTCTGAAAGATTAAAGGAGCCTCGGCATAATATCACTGGGGAGTGGGGGGAAGTGTACTGTGATCACAAACAAGGTATATGTTATAGTGAAAGCTAGGATATGTCTTATGGCCGAGCTGGTATATTTTATTGATCATTTCCTACATGTTATATTTGTGAAACTTCTGAGTTTTGGATGAGCAACATAAGTAAAGGAAACTAATACAGTGAAATGTTTTAAATGAATATTAAATATGAAATCCAAAACTTTTGTGTAACAAATGAATATTATTTTCCCTTTGTAGTAACAAAGGGTATGAGTAACATAAGAAGGGGACTCACCTTGATGTAAAATTATGTACTTTATTCTGTGAATGTTTACTAAATATCTGACAGGCACTAGTAGTTGTATATTTATCCAGTTACCAAACACTCACTGGACACTGTGGTTCTAGATAATATGCTATTTGGTGAGGAGAGACAATGGCACAAGACATGGTCATTTCTCACAAGAAGTTAAAAAAAAATAGTTGAGACAGACAAGTACATCAGAAATAATAATGTGTTAAAATGTTTTGTTTTTATTAATTGATTTATTAAAATATTATAATTTATCTAAAAATTTCATGGGAATAGAGAAGAGACAGGGATTCTGATATGGTTCTAGTTAGAATAATGAATATGTATGAGTTAGACAGAAAAAAGTGAGATGCTTGCTGCTGATAGAGGGCATTGGAGACATCGCTGTATAATGCATAACTGCTTCAAAGAGCAGATATGGAGAACCAGAGAAGGATGAGGTTAGTCAGAAACTAAATGTCCAAGGGCCTTCAAAGAAATACTAAGTGATATCAGCTCAAAGGAAGAAAATGATCACATTGTATTTTATTTTATTTTATTTATTTATTTTTTTATTGAAGTGCCATCAATTACAATGTGTCAGTCTCTGGTGTGTAGCATAATGTCCCAGTCATACATACACATACATATATTCGTTTTCATATTTCTTCCACTAAAGTTATTACAAGATATTGAACATAGTTCCCTGTGCTATACAAAAGAAACTTTTTAAAAATCTATTTATATATATATAGTGGCTAACATTTGAAAATCGCAAACTCCCAAATTTATCCCTTCCCACCTGCTTTCCCTGGTAACCATAAGTGTTTACTGTGTCTGCAAGTCTGTTTCTGTTTTATAGATGAGTTCATAGAGTCCTTGTTTTTTGTTTTTTAGATTCCACATATGTGTGATATCATGTGGTATTTTTCTTTTTCTTTCTGTCTTACTTCACTTAGAATGACATTCTCCAGGTTCATCCATGTAGCTGCAAATGGCATTATTTTATTCTTTTTTATGGCTGAGTAGTATTCCATTGTCTAAATATACCACATCTTCTTTATCTAGTCATCTATCGATGGACATTTAGGTTGCTTCCATGACTTGGTTACTGTATATAGTGCTACTATGAACACTGGGGTGCCTGTATCTTTTCACATTAGAATTCTCTCTGGATATGTGCCCAGGAGTTGGATTGCTGTATCATATGGATTTTAAAAAGAATGTCTGGCTTCTGGTGACAGCAACATAAGCAACTTGGATATTTCGTATCTATTGTATATAGAACGACTATAGGTTACAGTTTCAAAACAGCTCTAAATATTATTTTCCTAAAACTGATGGGCTTAAAGGGTCTCTTAAAGGCATTTATAGGCTGTAGGTATTTATTTGATTCAAGAAAAAAAGTCCAAATTGTTTAAAAGTTTCAAGTTTAGAATTTTGATTTACCTTTTTTTTTTTAAATTGTACTTAAACCGAAAACTTTTTCACATTTTACTTTGAAAAATATAATCTTTTTAAAGCTTAGAGTCCTTTGGAAGCAAAACTATATATCAAAGCTGGAGTGTGCATCTTTTGTGGTAATAGCAAAAAAAAAAAAAAAAAAAAAAACCTTAAAAGCCCCAGTGTAAACAATTGGTGCACTCTCACTAGACATGATAGTTAACTGAAATGCAGATTAAGTTAATTTGTCAGTCACCACTGAAGTAAAAAATGAATTAACATGTTTTGGAAAATGACAATACACATATAAATATTATTAAATGTTTAAAAGGAGTCCTTTATCTTTTTACACACTGAAAATACATTTGCAGATATGTTAACTGGAAATACCGAAAACTGGCAGATGTAGGGTTCCTCTAATGACTCTCAAACATAAAGACACTGCATAATATACAGTAATTTCTCAGATGATAAAATTTTAACATGCTCAGACTAACAGGGAGGATCAGAGAAGTGACATTTAATTAGATGCACCAAAATGGATTAAAACTGTCTTGAGTCAACAGGTCAACTTCATAAACAGGCAAGGACAGTCCTAAAATCAAGTGTATGAGACTATGAGCACCAGCTGTCATGCATGTCTTGGTGAAATTAGGTTGAAAAGTGTTCCTTTAGTGAAAAAGAATATTGATAAATGTAAACTCCCTTGATTAAAATTATTTTAGGACAAACATTAAATAGTTTAATTAATGGCAAAGGAAACGCTGTTACTACATTCTTCTAAGATATTTAAATCAACAGTTATTCTTTGCTGTACAAACTAATCATCATAAAATGATTTCTTCTAAAAATTCAAATGAAGTCGATTTTTTATGATGAGATTACTTAAAACTATTACTTCCCAGTTCGAAAAATTTAGGCTATGATAATTTCCCCAGCCCAACTGCCCGTTCTGGTTTAGGGGTTTTCTGTGTAATGATATCGCTATAGATAACTTAGTATTTCTTGCAACACAACATATATATTTTGGAACCCAGACTAATGTTGATTATACAGCAGTGTCTTGAAACTAATATGAAACACTACTAAATGTCAGTTGAGTACCAGTTGTAATGTATGTAACAATTCATTTCTTCCTAATAAATGATCGTGAATGATTGAATGAATTACAAAACAAAACTAGGCTTAATGGTTGAGAAGCACAAAGGTCTAGTTCTCTCTCTGGCGGTATCCATTATGATTGACTGATGGCAAAGCTTTTTTTTTTCCCCCATCGTCTATCTTTGACCGAGGATGATCATTCAGCTGGTTCAGGACAGCGTGGACTACCAGCAGCAGAGGTGAAAATACACACTGGCCGTTAAATCCTCAAAACTGCCACTGATGTTTCTTTAACATAATTAAATCATATGGCTGATTCTGATATCGAGATGGTAGGGAAATTTTATGTTCACTCTGGCAAAATAATTTTATATTGTTGAACAGAAGTAAAATGTACTTAACACAGCTGGTAAGTGAAATATTTGGAGATTGCAAAAAAACCTCTGTCTTTTTGATGGAAAGCCGAACCCTTAACCTCTACACTAGTGAAACACTAACTTTAGTAAAAAAACAACTAAAGGGTTCTTTTAAAAATGAGGATACTCAGTTCCTAACTCAAAAGTGGCTAAGGTCAAGATATAGATGAGACATTAGTGGGTTGTTTGTATTACTTTATCAACTGTTTTGTTAGTGTTATCATTTACCAAAAATTCTATAAAAAGAGATATGCAAAGAACAAAGAAAAGGATATTAAAACTGCTGAAGTAGATATGCTCCATATTCTTGTGAATATGAGGGAAAAAAGCATGAACATGATGAGAGAAATACAAACATAAAAAAAAGCCACAAGCAAATTTTGAGAGAGGAAGATACATCTGAAGTGAAATATATACTGGATAGGATTACAAGCAAACTGATCAAAGAAATAGGAAATATGAATAGCACCATATATTTACAAAAATTTGTGTTTATATTAACTCTCCCTAAAAAAAAAAACCACCAAGATGGTGTTACTAGTGAATTCTATTAGACATTTCAGAAGAAAGAATTGCCAAATTTATACAATTTTTCCATAAGGAAGAAGGATAAATCGCTGCTCAGTTTGACAAAACTCGACTTCCCTTCAAGATAAAAGAATGATCAACAGACTTCAAATAGTAGGGAATGTCCTCAAACTGTTAAAGGATAGCTGCCAAATTGTCTATAGCCAAAATCATGCTGATGGTGAAACAGTGAATAGTTTCTCCTGAGGTGTGGAAACAAAACTAGGACACTTGTTTTCATCAGTTTTATTTGACATTGTACTAGATGACCTAGCCATTCCAATAAGGTAAGAAACTAAACGTTAAAGATTAAAAAGGCAGAGGTAAAAATTCCATATTTATACATGTTACAGTTGTATACATAGAAAAAAAATCTCAGGAAATATACAATACAGCTAAGAAACCAAATTATTGAATGTATCACATCAGCAGGACACAAGTTTAGTATAAAAATTAACTATATTTGTATATGTAACAGCAAAGATTGAAAAATTGAAATTTAAAAGATAAATTTAATTCAAAATTAATTTTTAATTTAAAAATAATTCCATTTATGATAGCAAAGGTACGTTAAAACTATATCTAAAAAATTACATACAAATGTTCTACATTGAGAATTAAACACATTGCTGAGAGTTAAATAAATGGAGATATGCCATGTTCATTCATTCAAATAACAACAGTTCTGTAGTAGCAATTCTCCCCATACTGATTTCTAGATTCAATTACATTCCCAATGAAAATTCCAGCAGGTTTTAGCTCTGGAAATTGACAAGATGGGTTTAAAGTTAATAAAAGAATTCAAAAGACCTATAATATCCAAACAATATTTTAAAAGAATCGTGTTGAATAAGTTAAATCTCACTTTATTTCAATATTAATGATAAAGCTATAGTCATCAAGATAGTTTGGGATTCAGAAAAAAGAAATACATAGCTTAATGAAAAACATGGAGTCCAGAAATGAAGTCAATTGTTTTTTGTCAAAAGTGTCATGGCAATTAATTGGGAAGAGAAAATTGCTTTTCACAAATGGCACAGAATAAACCGTAAGAAAAATAAATTAAAATTACACCTTATCTTAAAAATATGTATTTTGTTCTTCATTATACATCACTGAAAAGTGAAAAGGTCAGTCAAGGATGAGAGAAAATATTTGAAAAACATATGTCAAAGGACCTATAACTAAACTACATTATGGACTCTTACTAATTAACCATAAGACAACAGAAAAAACAATTAAAAATAAGGAAAAGACAGGAATCAAAATTTACAAAACATAAGGCTAAATATAAGCATATGAATAAGAAATAAAATAAAAGAAGCCAGTAAACTTAGGAAAAGATGATTCGTCCATCAAAATTTAAAATGTCTGTGCTTCTGTGGACACCTTCAAGAAAGTGAAAAGACATCCACCAAATGGGTGAAAAGATTAGCAAATCATACATCTGATAAGAGACTTATGTCTAGAATATGTTAAGATCTCTTACAGCTCAATACGAAGGCAAATTATCAAATTGAAAAATGAGCAATGGATACACATAGGTATTTCTCCAAAGAAGATATACAATGGACACTTACTCTTTTTGCTTGATTGTTTCAGTCAGTTCCAGAAGTCTCAATTACTATCCTCCAGTCTGTGAAGATTTTAGCATTTTGTCACTGTATAGGTATAGATAAAGTTTTGGGAGGGAGACAGAAATATTTCTGCTGTCTGCATAGTTTTGTAGTAATGCTCTCTGCTCTACCTGATGAATGTGTCTTGGATATTTTTACTTGGTATCTATATTACACAGCAGCTTATGGCACGAATTTGCTGCTGTATCATTGCCCGTGCTTCTGTACTGTCGTGAACTCTGAAACCTCTTCTAACATGTACATGACTTAATTTGGGGTGGCTACTTAGATATTAATTTGTTCTTACCACCACAGTTCGTTTTGTGGTACTCTCTATTGATTACTGAGAATTAAAGAACATTCTTTTTAATTTATTATATCCATTCTGAGGACTTCTCTTTTTTTTGACCAATATACATATTATGTGAAACTGTTTATATGCTAATCTGTTTGCAGAGATGAGCTTATCAAGGGCCATAAAGTGCTCTTATTATAATTATTTGGTCTATTATAATTATTTAGTTATGTTAATTAAATACCTAAATAAACCTGTGTTAATGATAGTGAATTTCTGAACAAACTTGCCCCAAAACTCAGTAGCTTTGTCTTTCTTTTTGTGGAAGACCCTATATAAGTTATAAATGAGGAATTAAAGAGTCTATCTATCAATGATGACATTATAATTACATCAAAAGTATTATTAGAAAGTCAAAATTAATTCCTCAGCATATGGTCTATTTTCTTCTTGGGACTCATTTGTCAGCTTGGCAACTATGAACGACTTTCATGATTTTCTAGTATTATCTTCTATTAAAAAGAGAACTGAATATTTAACTTTTTCCAGTAATAAACTTAGAAAATACATCCCAAGCAAAAAATGGAAAAGGCAGAAAATTTTAGGGAAATGACTTGCATTGAAGTGCATTTTAATGGTTTGACTTACAGGAAAGTCAAACTTTTCAGCCAGCCTTAACCGATAATAGGAAGAATGTGTTATCAAATCTGTCTGCACTCATACTTTACTGTTCACAGTTTTAGGTGAAAAATACAACTTGCCAAAAAAAAAACCCATATTTAAATTTCTCACCTACTCTCTCCCAAATTCCTGAGTTCTTCAGAAGCAGTCTTCTGACATGGTAATTGCATTCCCTTGGCATGTGTAAATGTTTAATTGGGCCAAAGATTCTCAAGTATAAAACTTGGTTAGATAACAGTGAGGTGAATCATTACCTACTAAGTATATGTAGCTCTCTTCCTCATGGAGAAGTTTTCCAAATACACACAAGTCTCAATGAAGCCCAGTAGACAAATTATCATTTCAATCATGGGTTGAAATGATACATGTACTTAGCTACTTAAACACCAAAATGAAATTTTTCATTCTACAGGATTGTCATCATCAACTAATCAAGAAAGTTATGTTATTGTCCAGATAAGACTAACAGCCCAATGGAACAGAAGAGTTATAGCTATAACTATATGGAAGTTAACTTTTTTCAAAGATGCAAAGGTAATTCAGTAGGGAAATATAATCTTTATAAGAAATGGGTTGAACCAATTGGATATCCATGTACAAAAAAATAATCATTTTGATCCATATTTTATGCAAAATTGTCTAATGAACTAAGATGTATCATGGATATAAAGGTAATAGCTAGTATTAGAAAACTTATCAAGGAAAATGTCAGAACAGAACATTTGTGACCTCACTTAGGCAAAGATGTCTTAGATATGACACTGAAAGAACAAGCCATTAAAAAAAAGACAATTTGAACTTCATAAAAATTCAAAGCTTTGCTCTTTGAAAGGCACTGTTTAGTTAGTGAAGGATAAATGACAAACTGGGATAAAATGTATGAACATTGTATATCTGATGAATGACTTTTAAACAAAATATATTTAAAATACTTTAAATTTAATAACAAGAAAATGAACACTAATAAATAATGGGCAAATATTTCAAATGGAATGTCTTCAAAGGAAATATATGAATGGCAAATGTGTGGAGTAAATCATGGAAAGATAAATACATATTACACCATTTACCTTAAATTCTATGTAATGCAAATTAATTTATAGTGCCAGAAAGTATTTCAGTGGTTTCCAGAACAGAAGAGGGCAGGGAGGGATGGGAAGGAAGGATTACAAAGGGGTATGAAGCAACTTCTGGGCGTGGTGGATTTGTTCAGTCTTGTTTATGCTGATGATTTCATGGAGAATATATGTGTGTGTCTGTGTGTGTATATACATACACAGATATACATATATAATATGAATATATATAACATATTTATACCAAAACATAAAATTGAATATTGTAAATATGAGCACTTTTCTACTTTTCTGTGTGTCTCTTATATATCAATAAAGATGATGAAAATTTTTAAACCTGGAAAAATAATTTAGTGTTTTTAAGAAACACTCAAAACTAGAATTATAGTTGACTCATAAATTAATATCAAATTTTATGATATGTTTAACCAGTGATTCTTTGAAAGACATCTGTGCTTTTTCCAGCTTGTGGCTATTACAAATACAGCAATAATGAATATTAGTGTATATGTTTTATGTGAGCATAATTTTTCATATCTTAAATTAACTTTTAAAATATTTATGCATATAGAGGATCTTTTTCATTTCTGAACTTATCCAGGAGAAACTCTGTGTGTTATTTTAATTTCTATCAATCAGCACCATGCGTGGCACATAGAAGATCTTAAAACAGTATTTATGGACTGAATGAATGAATGGGTGAATAAGTGAAGGAAGTAACCATGTTATCATCATATGACAATCCTTTATTTCTTCTATTAAGAAATGCAGTTCATCAGAACCTTTTGTTCTTTCTTCATAACATAATTTTATGAAATAAACAGTTATTTCAATGACATGTTAATGATTTTTTTTAGAAAACTAAGCCTCAAAAACTGCACATTAAAATAACGTCTATCCTCAGCTCATGAAAACTGAATGCGTTAAGTATCATATGAAAATGATTCTTTTTTTGTATATATACTTTTATTGAAGTATAGTCAGTTTACAATGTGTTAATTTCTGGTGTACAGCATAATGCTTCAGTTATACATGAACATACATTTATTTATTTTCATATTTTCACTATAAGTTACTATAAGATATTGACTATAGTTCCCTGTGCTATACAGTATGAATTGTTGTTTATCTATTTTATATATATTAGTTAGTATCTGCAAATCTCAAGCTCCCAATTTATCCCTTTTCCCCCTCCCCTGGAATTCATAAGTTTGTTTTCTATGTGAATCTGTGTCTGTTTTACAAATAAGTTCATTTGTGTTTTTTTTTTTAGATTCCACATATAAGTGATATCATATGGTATTTTTCTTTCTATTTCTGGCTTACTACACTTAGAATGACAATCTCCAGGCCTATCCATGTTGCTGCAAATGGCATTATTTTATTCTTTTTTATGGGAGAGTAGTATTCCATTATATAAATATACCACAGCTTCTTTATCCAGTCACCTGTCAATGGATATTTAGCTTGTTTCCATTACTTGCCAGTATCACTAATTATCAGAGAAATGCAAATCAAAACTACAATGAGGCATCACCTCACACCAGTCAGAATGACCATCATTCAAAAGTCCACAAGTGATAAATGCTGTTGAGGGTGTGGAGAAAAGAGAACCCTCCTGCACTGTTGGTGGGAATGTAGTTTGGTGCAACCAGTAGGGAAAACAGTATGGAGATTCCTGAAAAGACTAGGAATAGACTTACCATATGATCCAGCAGTTCTATCCTGGGCATATATCCACAGGGAACCTTAATATATAAAAAGGTATATGCACCCCAGTGTTGATAGCAGCGCTATTTACAATAGCAAAGACATGAAAATGATTCTTATGTGTAGCCAGACATAAAACAGCTCTTCCAAGAGAAAATATTGTGTATGACCTCATGGTAAATTCACTCTAAGCTTTCAATGTCTACCCTCCACCCTCCACCCTCCACCTTCCTTCAGACACACAAATAGGAGCATTTTCTACCCCTGCTTCAGGCATATGAAAATCCAAGTGCTTTCCTTAGTCTCATTTTCTATACAAAAACAGTAACCAACACATTATATTACTTTTGTGAAATTAGTTTCAACATGTGAAGCAAATCTTGCATTTACAGCTATTAGATTTTAATCGATTATTTTGAAACTAAACATTTCTCACTTGTTAAATTACTTTCAGGTAAGAGCAAGTAGGTGTAGAGAGAGTTGGCAGGACCTTGGCCACATCTGATTTGACCACCCATACCTACACATTCCTGGAGACATTGCTAATCTCAGGAGAAGCTAGCAAATGGTGCTGACAGGACCTGGGAAGAGGTGAGGGTATCGGGCGTAGGCTCTGTGATCACTAGCTCTTTCAGGAGCACTTTAATAGAATAACGTCAACAACAAAAGACTTGTCCTGAACACTATACATCTAATGACTCATGTCATTCTCACACCCATCCTGTGAGGTTGAGGATGGTTTTCCTCATTTCTAATGAGGAAGCAGAGGTTCAGCAATTGTAACTGACCAAGGTCAAACAAGTATATAGGTCTTGCATGTGTCTTAACCTAGGAACTGGACTCTCCCTGCTCAGCACAGATAATCAGTATCCCTTCATCTCCCTGTGTCAAATGGGAGGTAATAAGTATAATTCAGTTCATTCCTACTCACTTTCCTGACACTCAAAGGTGCACACTTTATGCTTGAGATAATTGTTATTACTTTTATTCAGACTGATACACATTTCACTGCCATAAATCCTCTCTTTTAAAAGTCTGGAGTGTATAACTAGGCTGCTCTATTATTTGAAATTCTGGTGTTGAACTTCCTGGAAATGTTACAGATAGATAAAAGAGATTCTCTTAATTAATAAAAGGATAGTTCCATTACTTAAATTATGGATAATTAATCATAGATTTACATGGGCTCCCTATAAACTAAATATTTTTAAATCATATTATTTATATCCTTTGTTACTAATCATTTATGGCCTAACAACTATGCCATTAATTTAAAATATTAAATATGTTTTGCATGTGGATAAAGTATATGTGAATTCTATCCCCTATTTTCATGTGTATACTTAATATATATGTAATATATATATAATAAATGTACATGTCATTCATATACATATAATAAAAATTTGAGTATATATATCACTATACTGCATTTAAAATATACTCCTACAGACTAGTTTGCATCTAAATAGCCATCCTTCTTTAACTGAATTTTCCATTATTTGTTTACACATTATTTCAGTAAATGTTTACTGAATATATAATTTCCACTTGAGTAAAAATAACTTATGATTTGTTTTTACTGAAAAATAATATTCTTAGTCAAGTTATACTTCTTAGTAAAATCCACCATGAATTAGGCATTTTACACACTGAACAATCACTGAAGAAGAACCAGTGGGTTTGCCTGAGTGTTTCAGGACATTGCAAATGATTCAGAAATTTCACCAGCCTAATCACTTACTTAGCTAATAATATGGATGCATTTATACTGTTATCTCCATTATTTAAAAAATCTGATTACATCCTCTTTATAGCCAGGGAAAAATATTATTTTTATTGCAGTTATAGAAATAAATTTAAAATGTATTTTTTCAAGTGCATTCAGTGGATTTTTGTGATAGAAATTTTAGCTTAATCTTCATCTAAAGTTCCCTACTTCCTGCAGTACTGGGAAAGCACTGTATTTTAGCCTCGGAAGTTAGTAATTACCAGGTATAGGCCAAACTAATGACATTTATATCTGGAATAATAATCAAAAGCATTGGCCCAATAGGGCTGTTTCTTTAAACACAATTTTTATTCCAGTGGCTCTTTTCCCAAATGTTTACCTTGAGTAGAGGGAAACATTTTTATCATATAATTTATATATAATGCTTTAATTTATCTATTCTATTGGCTTACCTATAATTTAGATAACAGTAGGATGAAGATAACTGTCAGCCTCGGAGAAATATGGGCCCCTGAAGGAGCTTCTCTCCTTCAGGCTTTGTGCCTCATAGTATAGGATCTAATACATCATTCCAGTATCAGAAAGCATGACATGTAGTCATCCATTTTGTTTTCTTCTGTTGCCATATTTAATCAAACACAGATGATCTGGAACTTCTTTTTCTGGGCATATGTCTATCAATATTTTCAGTCAGTAATTTTGCTCAAGATAACACAGAGCGTAAAGAAAAACAAGTGTATTTTAATAGTTATGAATTCCTGTATCATAAAATTTTGATTCCATTGAATGTTATTATTTTACCTTTGTCATGCATTTTCTTATGTTTTAAGAAACTTTCCTTTTATCTTATTCATACTAGGAGAAATTACTTTTTATTCAAAAGTAGCCTTTCAAAATTAATTCCATTATTTCACTGTCTTACATAAATGCTAATGTTTTTATAACAGCTTTATTGAGATATAACTCACATTCCACGTAAGTCACCTGCACCTGTAATTAATATCAATGTAACACATAGACACAAATTCAGTATCATGCTTCAAGACACAGTTGTCATTTGATACTATTCCATTCGGGCTGCATGCAAGTTTATGAGAAAAATATTATAGGGAATATCTTACTCTTCAGAGTTCAGCCCTCTGGTGTTTGTACAGGTAGTACCTACATACATTTCACATTATATTTAGACATTTTGGCTTGAAAATTAACTTTTAATTCAAATGAGCGTGTACTACAATTTAAATAAAATGTTATCATCAAAGTCCATCTTGTGACACAGCCCTTTACCTTAAACAAGATAATAATGATACAGTCTAAATTTGCTGTAGTAATTTATATTTGTGTCCAAAATATTTTGTATATGTTTTAGCTGAATCCAGAAAACAATTGTAATATTTTACATTAATATAGTAATTTATATTTGTTTCCAGAATATTTTTATATTTGTTCTTTCATTTGAACCTCGAGAGATAAAATAATTGTGTTACTCGGTAAACTTATGGCTAGATAGCAGACAAAACACATCTAAAATGCATATTCTTTTCAGAGATCTTAGATACTACAAAGACAGCAATTATAAGACTGTTGTGAAGTAAAGGAAAAATTCAAACTTAGTGTCTATCCTACAAAGACAGTAATATCAGAGAATAAAAATACATTTCCCTATTGTAACCTTTTCTGAATCCAGTACTTTTCATTCACCTCTATTACTGAATTCACACTTTTGTTTCATGTTTTGTCCTTAACCTTTTGAGAGGAAGGGCTGTGTATTTTGGTCTTTGTATCTTCAGCATCTGTCAAAGTGACTGAAGTCCAAAAGATGCTTGATAAATATCTATTCAATGGCTGAATGTTTCTGTTCCAGACACAGCCTGCTTGCATTCTTTTCCTCTATATCCAGTGGAAACCTATTCAGTGTCTAAAATAAATATATTTTATGATGTATATGCCTTAATTTTACTATATTGGAAACAAGAATTTCCATGCTAATTCACAGCTATCGTCTTTGCAATCCAGGTGTTTGTTGATGATTAAGTCATTCATTTGCTCACTCATCTCATTTAATTTAATTCACCAAATATCTGTTGATTATCTAACTATGTATTTGATACATTGCTGCACATTGGGGATTCAAAAACAGGTAAAGCATACATAATCTTTACCATCATAGGTTGGGAAGAGAAAAATGAATTAAAGTCACACTTTAAAATGTGAAAAATGCTAAAAAGGAAGAAATGTGAGAGTTATGAAGTCATAGAGGAAAGGGACCTGGTTTACTCCACAGTGATACCAGAGGAAGAGTCACAGAGAATGTGAAGGAGTTAAAGCTATCTGAAAAATAAATTAGGTTTTAAGTGACTGAAAGCAAGTAAGATCATCTTCTAGCCAGGGAGAACAACATGTGTAAAGGCTCACTTTCAGGAGGGAAGCTAATTTATTCCAGGAAAAATGGGAAACATGGTATGGACCACAGTAAACAGTAGAGGTATGATATTAGAGGAGGATGAGTTGTAGACAAGGGCCACATTAGTAAGGACTTGCATGTCTTCTTAAGGGTTTTGGTTTATAATCTCAAAATGAAATTCACAAACATGCTTTAACTTACAGAAATACACTTATAGTTGAGGTTTAAATAATCATAATCATGATTCTGGCTTTATTTGTAAAAACTAGAAATCAGAATGGAAGAAATAAATAGAAAAATATTTATGTGTCTAGGTCATAGTTTAAGGGATTCCTCTTTAGATGATATTAAATACGGTAGGATTTTTTCAAGACATGTATTGGACTCCCAGCTCTTCAGGACATGGAAAATGGACAGGTCTTACTTAGTTGGATGTTGGTGAGTGATGGAAGAAAGATAGTATTAAGGAAGCCTAATATGTATCTGGATTTGAAACTGATAGTAAAAATTATAAAAAGAAAACAAAACTGTCATGGAGAAAACTGGAAGAGGGAAAGATTTTTGTTTCAGCCATATTGTATATGAGATATATTTTAAATATTCAAGTGGATAACTTCATTAGGCACTGAGTAAGTATCTTCAAAGATCTGAGACAAGACATATGAGCTTGAGAGTCATATTAATGCATGTAGATGGTAATTTTAACTATGGGCATGAGATTTCCCAGTGAAGATATAGAAAATGAGAAGACAAAGTTGAGTGAGATATAACCATGAGACTCTCCAACATTTGAAACACTGAAGATAAGAAGATGCCCCAGCAAAAGCAAATGTGAGAGGACAGAGGTAAGAGTTAAGAGGAAACCAGGAGAGTGAGGTGGTGGAAACTATGGAGTGCTTGGAGCCTGTTTAGATGGCATCTGTATTTAGAACTGAACACCACTAAGGAATTGAATGGCATTGAGTTGACCAACCGCTATATCACAAGCCTTTTTGGTGGACTGACAGAATTAGTCATGTCAGAGTGTATTGAACTGTGAATGGATGGTGAGAAAAAAGAAACAGCAAGCATAAGCAACTACTTTGAGAAACCTTGAAGTGAAAAAAAGAAAGAGCCCAGGAGTAAATTGTATGGGTTAAGAAGATGGAGACAAAAAGAAGAAGGGCTCGGAGATATAAATGGTTGAATATTTTGTAACTTTACTTGAGGGAGCACCCAGCTACTGGTTTCTATTTTCTTTGGATGTTTAAAAAAAAAAAAAAGGGAAAGTGTTGAGGATGAGGAAGTATGGAATGGTGATAGAATGGATTGGAAATATGAGAAGAATAATGAAAGATGAAGATAGTCCTTGTTGACAATAAAGAAAGTACGCTCAAAAGACTTTAATTCTATATGCTGTCCCTTTGAATAATCTAACAATTGTTCTTTAATTAGTCCTAGTTATGGACTGGTCCTAGGTATTTTTGCTTTTTATTCTTATGTACTTTTTAATTTTATTTCATTTACTCAAGTATTATATGATTTTCAAGCAGGAGAGAACTATTAACATACTACCTGATAAACAAACATTGTTATTTTGGATGTATCAAAAACTGACCTTTTTCTGTTTAAACTGTATACAAATATATAGACGTAAAGAAAAATATAGTTTGTCTTCATTAGAAATTATTCATCCAGCTGTAAATAAGAGAAAAACTAACAGTGATAAAACTATAAGGCTCTATTTTTCTCACATAACAAGAGGATGGGAAAACAGGAGAAAACTTCTAATATCAGAACATTAGTGGGTGTTTCTTGAAATACAGATCTTACATAGTTATGATATTAACTCCATTAATTTATTATTCAAAATTAATTTTCAAAGAATTGAACTAAATTTTTATATATTTTAAATAAAAAATACAATCCAACAAGAAAAATATACAATTTAAACATAAAATTATTCAGCATTAACATTTTACTAGAAGTTATTAGCTACCGTATTAGCTCAGCTGCTTCCGTTGGTGCCTGCCCTGCTGTTAAGGAAGCCTTCATGGCTGTTCACCTCTAACATAGCTGGGCTGCTGAGACTTCAGATCTTCTTTTTGTCCCTAACACCCCTGAGGGAGCGTTTCCAAAACCACCATCCCCTAGCAGCCCTTGTGATCTTTGCAATGATACTGAGTTGCAGCAGCTTTGATTTCTCTCTTACCAACCAAAAGAGGTGCTTATGTGTCCCCTTCCCAAGTGGAGAGCCCATCCCTCTTCGTGGGTTTTCCCTGAGTCCATGGTGACTTTATCTAGAGGAGTAAAAATGGAATGAGTCAGAGGAAGTGAAGGAGGTCAGAAGTAAAGAAAATTGTGAGGGTTTGTGTTGAGGTATCAGAGATGGGTAGGAAGGGAGGGGATTCAAGAAAGGAAGGAAAGATTAGGGAAAAACCAAGATAAGTGCACAAAACTGTTGGCCAGTTTCTGTAATAGTTTTTTGATATGAAAATAATGAATTTACAGTAAGAAAAAATACTTGACTCCTAGATGCCGAGGCTGAGTACTGTTGTAATTACTCTGCACAGAGTCTTGAGGTCGGTATTGCTGTTGCTGAAGTTGAGTGATGCCAAAGCCAACACTCACTGGAGGAAGATGGCTGGAGCTTCAGCCATAATACAATGTTTATGACAGGAAGAAAGACATAAAGGAAGCTTTCAGCTGCATTATAGAGAAATAAGTTGGAAGCAGTTCACTCACTGCAGAATGACATTTGGCTTAACCATTATCACCTGCCAGGGTGGATGGCTGTAAACTCTCCAGCCACAGTCAATGCAGTGTACTTTTTCCCGTTGACAAATTCTGGTTGGTGTGACTCAGTTGACACTGTGACTCATTTCAATCTAATTTTTTGACTTGCAATAAATTGGGTATTTTCCGGTCGACTTTTTAAAAAGAGATTTCATAGCAAGAAATACAATCTTGTATTTGCTCGCATTGTTTTCATTGCCATTTCTCTTCACTCCGTTGGGTACTCATGCTACCATCTAATGTTAATTTCCTTCTGCTTGAAGGACTTCTTTTCTCTTAATATTCCCTCTCTCGCTTTCTTGGTTTTCTCTTTTCTGGCCCTCAAAATAGACAGGTATTTGTACTTCTATTTATATTCTCCAAATCACTTGAACTATTAAATTTTTTCTTTTATTTCTTCTTGATGTCTTCTGGCATCTGAAATTTCTTGACCTGATTTTTGAACTCATTAATTTCTCATTTACCTGTATCAATTCTGTTATAAATCTCACTCATTGAGTTCTTCATTTAAACTATTTTTATGTTCAATATTTCCAATTAGTCCTTCTGTTAATAACTGTTAAGAAAACATTTTTTTGTTTGTTCCTCCTCCATATTATTAATATTTATCTTACCTCTTTTAAAATTTTTAAATCTTACTTGGGCTTACCTATTAATATTGCTTCATCTAGTACAAGTTTTTCACTTTGCTCTAATTCCTTTAGACCAGTATTCTACCCAAAAGTCTCAAAGATTTTCCTGCAATCAGATTTTCCCCACGTAAATCAGCTAGCTAGGGTGATGTTATTCCAAGGTGTGGGGTGAAAGACTTAGAAACCCTCTTCAATTTAGGAAGTGGGTGATGTAGGAACCACTACAAAGATGATTACCTAAATTTATTCTAAATTTGTTCTGACACTATTACCCTTTGACCACCTCTGTCTCCAGGTAACTCACCCCTCATGCAACCAATATTTTGATAATACCTTCTCCATGGGGCATGAAGGTGAAGAGGAGGAACTTTTGGTTCTGCCTCTTCCTATATTTATCTATTCACCCTGTTTCTTCTCTCTCAGTCTTTGTGCTGTTGCCATCCCTTTTATTTCCATATTCTGTAAGTCTCAAACTATGTCGTATCTTTTTTGCTTAGAGTCAATTACCTTTTCATGATTTGTAGCTAATTTTCCACCAAGTGAAGTTGAATGCAATAGCATCAGCAAAGAAGATAAGCTGATTGCAAATAAGCACATGGAAACTGGGTTAATATCATTAGGTGTTAGAGAACTGAAACTTAAACCTAATTAAATACCACTACATTGTTGTTAAAATATCTAAGATTTAAAAGTCTGATTATACCAAGTGTTGGTAAGGTTTAGAGCAACTGGATTTCTCATACCTTACTGGTGACAGTGTAAAATAGTAAAACCACTTGGAAAACCGAATGGCAGTTTTTTACAAAGTTAAACATACACCTACCATACAACCCAGTCATTTTCCTCCTATATATTTGCCCAAGAGAAATAAAACCATATGTCTGGAGCAAGACTTGTATATGAACATCTGTGGTAGCTTTATCATGATAGACAAAAACTGAAAACAACCCAGATGTCAATACTAGATGAACGGATAATTCTGCTATATATATCTACCTAAGGTTATACTACTCAGCAATCAAGAGGAATTACATACTGACACATGGAACAACATGGATGCATCTCAAAACAATTACACTAGTGAAAAAGGCAGACATAAAATGTTATATGTTGTGTGGTTTTATTTACAGAAATTTCTAGGAAATGCACACACATTTATAAAGACAGAAAGAAGTTATGTGGTTGTCTGGGGATGGAGTGGCCAGGACTAGAGAGGAGGGAGAATTCATAAAAGGGAATGATGACACTAGGGGTGAGCAATATATGCGTTATCTTGATTGTGGTGAGATGGTGTTACCAAACCAGGTTTGTTTCCCTGATGTACAGCAAGCCAAATGCTGAGAGAAGGTTTATCCACAAGGCAGTCAAGCGAGAAGATAAGAGAATAAATTTCAAATTCACTTCCCAGAAGGTGATGGGGAGTCAGGGTATTTATGTGATAAAGAAGCAGAGCGGTCTGAGGTGTGGGGAATGTAGGGGAAAGGCAATTGGAAATAGGAAAAAGGTGAGGAAATTATTATTATGCGCAGGTTCAGCTAAGCTGCAGGCCTCTTCATGGGAGGCATGTTGAGAAAATGGCAGTGTTAGCACATTCTAAGGGTGGAGTTTTTGGCCCTCTGATGTCAAAAGGTCACCCAGTGGGCACTCACACATGCCTAGTCAGAGGGTTGGTGGTCCAAACCAGCCCTAACTTGTTCTGGCTGGAACTCGAAGCAACTGACTCCAAGTTGTTGAAAACCAACTCGGGCGCACATCTCACTGTTTAGACGCTTGGAGGAGATGTTTAGGCTCCGTAAAGCTTGGAAGAGATGCAAGTTTTTGTGAAAACATATTAAGCAAGTTATAATTTAATATATCTAACTGATGATTACTCAGTTTCAATGTATCAATAAATATCTCACTAGCCTGTGCTCCCTCAAGGAGAGGGAGGTGGCAAAATGAATGAAGACAGTCCAAGCAAGAAAAAGCCAAGACTTGTTTAGTCAGCTGCCATCACTTGCATTTAGCAGAGACTCAAAGACAAGCAGAAGAGTGGGAAGGCTTTGAATAGAAAAAAGAGAAGGCTACGGGTATGCCCTGATTGGAGGCACTTGGCTTGGGGAGCTGTTGGTGGGAAGACTGGAAGCTGCTCATAGTACGTGATGGGTAAAGGGTACATGTTTGGCTCCCTCCGGTTGGTCCTAAGTTGGGAGCAAAAACAAACTGTTAGGCAAACTGTTAGTTATGGATCAAGTTCTTCTCTCTGGGAATGATTGCTACAGGAATTATTTGGCTTGCTGGACAGAGATACAGACAGAGAAACAAAGAAAGAAATAGAATGTGAAAGAGATAGCCAAAGAACTCACTTCTGTTTTTCTATTATACTTCCAAACTTTTTTATCATAACATAATCCTACTAAAAATATTCTCTCTTAAACTAGAAAATTCATTAAATTGCCATATATTCCAACATTCTTCCAAGTGATCTTTTAACTCTGGGCTCTTTTAAGTTGTGACCTCAGAATGGTATTTGAATTTCTTACAGTGGCTCTGCACACATCAGTTTGCCCTATTTTTTTTTTTTTTTGGTTAAACATACTATGCTTTTAAAATTTTATTTGCTTTTCATTTCATTCCTATGGGATGCTGAAAGATATTTAAGGAGGTTAATGTCTGTTTTTATGGAACGTTACAAAAATGTATGGTGTCTAAATTTAAATACAATAAAAATAGCCAGTGGAGAAGAAAACTGGATTTTTGAGACAAAGATTAGAGGCAATAGAGGTGAAAGTCTGATAATAGCAGTAGTCCCAGGGTGTCTGTGTTAGGCAGTTGGGGTTGGGTTTGGGAGGGGAGTAGGGGAAGAGTCTGGTATTCAGAGAATATTTCAAAGAAATCCTCAGCTTTCACGGTCACCATTAACATGCAGAGAAGTAAAGCACATAAGCAGGATTTAAGTAACACCATGAGATAAGGCAAAACTCAGTGGTTTCTAGGGAGCCAAATCTTTATTAAAAGAGACTTTTAAAATTTTCTGTACATCTGAAGGAAAAAAGAAACAAAACCCTAACTGAATAATAGTGAAACTCACACTCACCTAAGGTATGAATAAATATCAGTTAAGAACTCCTGGTTTTCAAATATTTATGGATTTTAACACCTGAGCTTTCTTCAGAAAATGATTTTGAAAGATATAGTTTATTCTTCAATTATTTATTAGATAAACAAGTGAACTAGTAAATGGTATATATCCCAAGTTAGCAAAAATCTTTAATTTTGAGTAAAAAAGTCATAAATATTGATTGACAAGAACAACAAAATCTATTTATTTTCAATAAACGTTTTAAAAAAAATTTCACATTAGAACAAATGGTATTCCTGAGGGGGATGATTTCTGAAAATCTCTGGATTTTCAATGGCAAACAGTTCACTAGCAGTGAGGACGACTGAGCAGTAAATGAGGACTCTGACTTTAAAAAAAAGACACATCTGTGTTCAAATTCCAGCTCCGCAGTCCATCATCTGTGTGCTCATGAAACTTGCTTCAAACTGGGGCTCATTTTATTCATATGTGAAATGTGATGGTAATAGCATTCGTATCATTGCAATAGGGCCGTTTATTAAGGGCTTACTAGGTGTTAGACCTCTTAAGCATTTCATATGAATTATCACATTTTGTTCTTACAGTAGCCTCATGAGTTATGTGCTGTTATCATCATTCCAATTTTCTGGATGAAGATGCGGAGCCACAGAGAGGTGAAGCGATAGACCAAGGGTCACACAGCCGGTGAGTGCAGACAACAGACTGTGAGCTCAGGCAGTCTGCTCCCCTCACTCGTACGTGTTGTGCTTTTATGAGAATTACATGACATAATGCTTGTGTGTCATACTTTCCATAATTTACCAAGTATGCACTTGGAAAAAGCAATATGATTGGTTATTATGGAAATAAAATCTGCATTAGACGAGCCTCTGTAGGATATGTAATGAACCCTGACACTTTTTAGTAATCATTTTTTAAGGAATTGATTCAAATGTAATGATGGCAAAATTAGACTGAATTTTGGATTTGATGTTCTTGATTGAAATATATATATATTTCATTACATTTGCATACATATATCTATACATGCCCAAACTTTGTGATAATTTTTTTAACTTTGAATAATTAAAATTTTATCTTTGGGCCCTTTATTTACTAATTTAATTGTTTGGATTACCTGTCTGGAAAAACCACAAACCAACTAACATTCAGAAAACCACGTATCATGTGGACTGGCTGAACCTACAAGTTCAAAGGAACTTGATAATTACCAAGTAAGTACCTTGCATTGTATCAGTATTGCTGCTACTTTAATTTGATGAACTGCTAATAAACACAGATGTGCACAAGTCAGTGAGGCTTTACAAGTAAACCGTGTTTTCCCATGTGCACTATTTTCATATCCCTTCTTCTCTAGAAACTCTGGAGAATATATTTTGCTGTTAGGGAAATATTTAGGTAAATCCTGTCAGGATTAAATCATGTTGAAAATGCAGTGAAAACCAGTGGTTCTCAGAGAAATTGTTACTTCCTATAGAGGAATTACGTAGTAGCAAAGGGAGCTGACTTTGATTATGACCACAGATGCTAGGTGAAATGGAAAAACTTCTAAACTGACCTTTGTAGTTATAACCTCCAGCTCAATACTGGGTTTTGGAAGCCGTAACCCATCAGATTAGAAAAAGACCCAACCAGAGACCTGTAAATAAATCAGTACTAGGGGCAAAGATGCATTTTAAAGTAACTGAAAACCCAGTGAATAATACTGGACTATTAATGGCCCCAGCTTCTTATACGTTGCTTGTGGTGCTGGTGAGAAAAAAAAAAAGTTTTCTTTTGTAAATTTCTGTGTAAGGACTAGAAAATCCATAAAAATTTCAAAAGATAGAATAATAGCATCTATCCGCTGTCTGATCTTCTCTGTAACCTCCCTCTGAGCATCACTGCTGAGACCAGGTGAAAGCATTTGAAAGTAAAATGAAGGCATGGACCTGGACATAGTTGACAACTTATTTCTTAGGATTAAGAAGAAAAATAAATTTTGTCAATTATTCCTCAGGAAAGCTGAGGGAAAAGGAAGAAAAATAATGCTCTGTGACTTAGAAAAGTCATTTTCTTTATTCACTCTTATGCTTAAATGCAGCAAAGTAAATAGATACATTATAGATATATGACATAGAGTAAATGTAGACACTTATGAAACAGAATTTCTTGTCAAAGACCAAGTAAGCTTTGCTCTGATCAGTGGCTAAAATAGAATAAAACACAGAGGATGACTGTGAGCAGTAGTTATGGGAAGAGTCTCATTTTAAGGAAAGATTGATAATTTAACATAAACTTAGAGCACAACACAATGCCATGTCAGTAATGAAAAAGAATCATCTGTGTTTAGAAAAAGACTGTGTTGCTTTGATAGCAACAAGAAGCTGAAGCACAAAAACTGGGAGTCTATCAATTTAGACGGGAAACAAGTGGTCAGAAGCTTTTGGTTTTGTCTTCTGTTTTGTTGTTGTTGCTAATTTCCACTAACTGGATATGGAAGCACGTCTCCACCTTTGACTGAACAGTGAGAATATTTTGACACGTTCCCGAGAACGCGTCGAGGCAGATTCTAGCGTGACACACATTCGTGGGATCTACAGTGGCCTGTGGGGAGGTGGCAGACCCAAGTTGCACGGCCTTTCTCAGCAGCGAGGAGCTGGCGGGGCACTGGAGCCAGGTTTTGGAATTACTTCTGACTTTCGCCTTGGCTACAATGATAATTAGAGCTGTTGAACATGGCTAATTGAGAGCGCAGCAAAAATCTGTCACTTGTAGAGGGAAAGTCATGTTTTAGAATTCCTGTAAACAAAGCTCCTGCAGAAAGCTTGGCTAGAGAGAGCAGAAATGAGGAAGGAGGTGGTTTGGGCCTTGGCCCCAGGGTTATTAAACTATCATGAGTGTTTTGAATTGAACTGCGATGGCTAAGTAGAGTAATATTGAAAAAGAAAGCCTGGCTGTTTGCCTCATGAAGGCAAATGTCAGAACAACTTCTAGTGTAGATGGTTCCAGAATACTATTGCCAGGTCCCCAGGAAACTCCCCACAGCATGAGCTTTTGGATTCAGTGTCTGTTGTCACCTCTTGCAGACACCGTCCTAGATCTTAGGACTCATCTCTTCTATGTTGGCTCTCTGCCCAGGCCTAGACACTGGTTTGTCTTTAATTTCCAGCACTGTGGACACTGACCAGCAACCCTCAGTCAGCAGAAGCATGAAGGGGCTCAAGCAGAAGCAAACTCAAAGATTCTAAATAGCATGAGCGTTATTTAAAATACTAACAAATTAGAGTAAATAAAGCTGCCACAGGAATCTCATGTTTCCCCCTAATTTTAAAGCAGTGTAATTCTGCCCAATAGTTAAATTTTTATAAAGCATTTTCCATCTACATTGTACAGTCTTTATAACAACAGTGTAAACTATGTATTAGGAAGAGAACTATTCTGCAGATAGGAAGAAGCCTTACAAACTCGCCCAGGACTACAAAAAGAGTGAGTGCCCAGGCAGTGACTCAGACTCGGACCCTGATTCCATGTGCATGCTCCTGAAATGTTGTTTGGTTGTGAAATCTAAATAAAAATCTAAGCAAATGCTGTCAGAGAAAGAACAGAGCTAAACCTAGTCATGAAACTAAATCAGACAAACAAAATGAAACACCAAAGTTAGTATTTTAATGTTGATTTAACAGTGGCTTTTTTTATGTTCCCAATACTTTCTCTTCCAATATGTTTCTCTTCCAATATCTCCTCTCCATCATGGATCCGGTAACCTCCCTGTTAAGATACTATCACCTTAAGCTTCCACTTTCTTCGCTGTCTTACCTGCCCTGAGTCGTCTCCCCAGTGGATCCCAAATCACCTTTATCTGCCCTATCAACTGAATCGCTTCAGCTTGTCTTCTTCCATCTTCTGATACAATTTATACCCCAAATTGGCGTGTATCTAGGGCTGTATACAGATAGAGAACATGACAGCTTTGCCTGGGTATTTTGGGATTGGTGGCAACCATAGCCTCTTATACGTCCCCCCTGGCATTGCATCATTGGGGAGGCAATGATAGAAGCTGTCAGCGTAATTCCTTCCTGTCGCCTTTTAGAAACACTCTGACCCTCATCTTCCTGCCAGCACATCCCTTTCCAGTACCCGGGTATTAGTGAAGGTATGAATAGGGAGAAAACTCATTCCATGTAAGACCTGGCCCTTTTCCAGTCCTAGCATCCCTGCTCGCGCTTTCCCAAGAGGGCACACTTCAGGGAAAAGGCTTTAACTTTTCTGTGCTGAATTTCCCAGGTTTTATTGAGATGAAATGGCTACTATTTGGTAAGGAGTGGTCTTACAAGTAAAGGCAAAGGATACATACACAATAGAATAATGTTAGTTTTTTTTTGTTGTTTTTGTTTTTATTTAACAAATAATAGGGAATTTCAGCAGCCAGCCAATTACTGACTTAAATCTACGTATAGCAGAGAGAGTAAGTTCACCTAGTGTTCTGGGTATACTAGAAACATGTTAATCCCCTGCCTAACATGGAAAAGGATGTTTAGGTTGGGGAAATAGAGATTTTGAAAATAAAGCAGTTGGGTTCTAACGTTGAGAATGCACTTAGAAAACATGCAGTATTAACTAAACTGACTCCATGCCTCGATTTCACAAAGAATTGTAAAGCTCTCTGCTGTTTTCACTGATACGATGTTTTTATTTGTGGCAACATTCAATGATGGCTGATGATTGTTTTTAAATATTCTACTAAAACAGTGTTAGTTCTCCATGTTGTAACTGGATTCCTGTTGTGATTTCTACTCATGCACTTTGATCTTAGAAAAACGTATTTGAGGATGATGGAAGTAGCTAACTTTATGAATTTAACTGTGCTTGGCTCATTTATACACGACAAATAACTACAGTAATTTCTTCTGTTTACCAGAGCATCATTTAATTGACTGTTGGAGGTATGAGGAAGCCAGGCAGAAGGGCCTGTCCTTCAGTAATTTTGTTTCTGTTGTCGTATTCATCTCCTAGTAAAAATCAAGTAGGAGTGTAGACCTCTTCCTGTATCCCTCTCTCTCTTATGGAACAGAAGCCACTTGAAGAAGGTGGGCTAAGTCTTATCTCTTGGAGCAGCATTGTCACCCATGTATGTGAACCATCAGTGCCCTTTCCCCTTTCTACCCCTACAGACACCTAGTGAATTACTAAAAGAAGTGCTTTTCTAAGTATATACAGATACTAACCCTGATACTCACTCATGGCGAGTTAATTGTGTCCTCCATAATAAGTACAGTAATGGTAGAAAAAGATCACTTATCACATAGATCCTCTTCTAAGCATCATATACACAGTGTGGCATTTAATCCTCACAGTCACCTGGGAGGTAGCTACTAAGGGATCAGATATTATGCTCACTTCACAACTGAGAAAGATGAGGCAAAGAAAATTTAATTGATTTCTCTAAGGTCTCACAGCTTTCCTGTGACCTTCAGGCAGTCCTGTCCCTGAAGCAATGGTTTTGACCATTATGCTAAAATGACCTTGAATCTTGAGCTATTAAATATGAGGGTGTCCTAGATGAGTTCTTCAATTTCTATAAAGTTCTAAAATTTAAACCTTTTATAGTATTCAGTAGTAGGTATGAATGACTAATAAAGCAGAATAATATACATCCTGAGATAGACAGATTGGTCAGTGTTTAGGCAGTGTGATTAAATAAAGACCATTCGGAGCAGAGACATTTTCTGAAAAGGTCACCTTCCTTCAGCTTCTTGAGAGATTCATCATGGGAAGCAGCCTATGCCAGAGATGGATCTGGGTCCTGGATATTTTAATGTGATTTCATTTGTAAATGAAAACCTAATCTTTCCACAGCCCTTTTCTGAGTTGGATATGCATTCTCAAATTATGTTTTAAATATCATTTAAATGACTATAGAGTCAGTTTTAGAACATGCGCAAATGACAAGGTATTTAATGTGCCAAGTGACAAGATATTCGGTGTTATAAACACTTGAATGCTCCTGTGTCATGAAAACCTTTGCTCTGCAACCAGAGTACAAAATGCCACTAAATAAATCCATCACATTAGTCATCTGACAGGGGTAGGAGAGCATCGCACGATTTGTAGAAGCACTTTCTGAACCTGTTACTTCATATTTCTGTCAGATCATTTCATTTTTCATGTCTATGTCAAAAATACAGAAAAGGGTTAAGAGCCAGATAATTAGGAGAAGTAGCTCTAGAATATCTAAGAAATTCCCATGATAAGTGAGAGTCTTGACTAGCTTTATATTAGTCAGAGGTAGGTGTTAAATTATTGACATTAGTAATTACATATAAGGAATGAGGTGAGGTTTTTATCTGATCCTGCTGAATATATTAGATGACAATTTAACTTCTACAAAAATGCCAGTGTACATTGTATCATTGTACATAAACAGATAATTGTATCATCCAGTATCTTATAAACTAAAAGCTTTATTTTCACTAAACTGCAAGTGTAAATTGGCGATCCATTTGTATTCAAATTCCCTGACTCCCTGAGACAGCAAGCTCCTCAGCCTCTACTAAGAAGAAAAAAGTTACATTTCTCCTTACCAGAACCCACATCTTGCTAATCTGTGTCTTGTCCAACATGCCCCATGAATGTACATATTTATAGGTTGAATTGAGTTATCATAACTTGGGATGGTGGAAGACTGAAGACAGTGTTTCTCATATGTGAATTAACGGAGGGCTCATTTAAAGAAATAAACCAAAGCCAAATTACAAATGAATTTTTTTAAAGCTTCACAATGAATTGAATTCAAGCTAACAGCTTTAGTATAATTTAAGTACTGCTGTTTGGCTTCAGTGTGTTTGTGGTACTGGAGTCTATGTTTATACTACTGTTTAAAGCTAACATTGGTTGAGAACTATGGGTCAAGTATTCATTGTTCTGTGTGATTTATATTTATAGAGTCCTTTACATTTCACCACAAGTCAACGAGGAAACAAATTTTTTCATTTAAAAAAAAAACCTTCTAAAGCCAGAGATTTTAATTAAATTCTCAAGGTTACACAGTAAGTGATGGAGCAAGTTTACAAGTTGGCAGCCTGACAACAGAGCTCTCTTAAATACCAATGATAGTACCCCTGAAATTTTATATATATATATAAAATATATATACATATACGTATATCTGACAATGCAATTTTTTTCCATCACTGAGTACTAATCAGAGTTTTAAGGGAAATAAAAATGTTATTGGGGACTGAAATATATATATTTCTAACATGTGTAAGTAGAGAAAAAAGACAAGTTAACAGGCAAAAGCTATACAAAATTTATTTGATGTTAATATTTTAGTGTTTTATGTGCGTGGAGGTCTTCATAGAAAATAAGTTCAAGATCCAAAGAAGCAGTTAAACTTGGGGGCTCACATACCGTTTTAACAATGGGCAACAAATTGTGGAGAAGTGAAAAGGCAAAGGAAAAGGGGTCTAGGCAATAAATTACGGAAGGTAAATCTATAAGAGAAACTAAGGAGATAAGGGTATTTGGTAAGTCTTTTTGCAGCCTCACCCTGGCACTGCCTCCATCTGTGTGAGACAAGGAATTTACGTCCTGCTTTTAGACACATAGGGGAAGAGTCTAGCCTGTGTCTGCTTTTTCTCAGTTGCCTTCAGTTCAAAAGAATCCTTATGCCAATGTGGCATATTTGGGGATGGCATATTCTGATCCTTTTCACATGGAAATGAGAATTTGGCCATTTAAAAACACAGTGTGAGGAATGCAGTTGGTTCCAACAGCAGTAATGGAAGTAATGGGCCTTTAGTTGGAGGTCTTTAAAGTTGCTCACAACTTTAGGTAATGTCACAGTCACTCAGCCACGTAGAAACATAAAGAGATCGAGTTCCTGAAAGTCATTTCCTGCTTTTCTGAATATGTGACATGCTTGATAGAAGGAGGGAAACAGGTTATTACATATTGATATGCTTAGTATTTAGAAGTATATGTAATAAAGGATGAGGAAGGGAAGCTAGCTGGGTAGGATCGCACACAACTGTTTAAAAACATCTAAGTTCACTCAAATATTTTCCCGAAGAAGAGTAATAAAGCCCACAACACCTGTCACCATTTTAGATCCAGTCATCTGGAAAAAGAGTTGAAGCAGAAAATATGCCAACCCACAGGCATTAGTCAGAGCTGGCATCGTATTTTGCCAAAATGTTGTTCATGGTAGTTACATTTGCTTGAGGTGGCACAAGTGGCAGTAGGAGAGAGGTAGCCCAGGCCGTTGTAAGGAGTTACAGATGATTTCTGGACTGCCATTCATAGGGCAAAAGAGATGAATGTAAAAGAGAGTCATTAAGTGGTTTTACTCTACTTCCTTCCACTTAACTGACTTGTGGATTTGCCCAGTGCTCTCCAGACCAATGCCCCTGGCACGCTGATGCTCCAGAAAACCCACACAGTTCTCTGCCTGGCAGGGAGGTTGAAGGCTTCCAACAGTTGTGGCAATTTTTTCCAAAATCTGTTTATGCCTCTTTTGTTATTATTGTAATTACTTAATTTAATTAAGTTAAATGCTTTCAGCATGGCATAAAAATTGTGATATTAAATTAAATGTGAGCTGGCTGTAAAAGATTGGGGAAAATGATACAATTTACATTTGTTCCCCAGAGAGCTTTAAAAATATATTTAAGTTCATGTTCTAATTTAAAGAAACCAAAACTGAAAACATGGATGTCCTGTGAATACAGGTTAGATAAGAAAGAGCTAAAAATCCGTTTGAGGCATATATTGGTATTTTAGCAAATAAATAAATATTATGCATTTTAGTTTAAATATGTATGGATATGCTTTCTAACATTATTTTTTAGATTAATCATTTCAAAAGCTTTTGTTGTGTCTGTCAGTTAATATAGTGAAATAAATGGAATTTGGCATAAATATACACATCATACGGTTTGTGTGTTTGGGGTACAGGTAACACATTATAACATTGTAACAATAGTGCCCTGACCTATTATCTTAAAATGTTCTCTCCTTTGGCCCACAAGCAGAGTCATTGTAATTGGAGGCCAAAATCTATCTTGGTAGAGTTTGAGTCTACCACAATGGATTTTCATTTCTTTTTTGACAAAAGAAAAAAAAAAATATATATATATACACACACATATTCTTATATTTCAGAATTTGTAATTCTTAAATTTCATGTTATTTTGCTTTATTACGTTTTAAAATGAAAGGAGATGGATTTTTCTCAAGGAAACTGAAACATTATGTTGGATTTCATTCATAACACATTATAGTGTGAGAAGGAAGGTAATAATGCCAGGTCATTGAGCGTTGTGTTGTACCCTCCTTATAATCCAAAGATGGCTCTATTGCTGGAATATGTCAAAAAGAAGTGGTCTATTCAGAGCACTGTTTATAGAAATACTTCGTTATAAATTGTTCTCTTTTCCTTTTCACTCTCTAGTAAGGGGCAATTAGGTCTTTCTATCTTCCTAATAAACCTCTTCTAAAGCAAGTGGTACAGCTGGTATAGCTGCAAAAAAGGGTAACTTTTTATTCTATTATTTAGCTTTGCTGTACACAGATCTGCCATGTGATTGCTTAGCTCAGCCACCCAGAAGTCATTTTCATCCATTTACTTCAAGGGTACTTATTACTACGGAATCTAAAATAAAGTTATGCTACTCACATTTTGCAGATAGAATATTATATTGTCTTATTTTAGAAGGAAGCTGTATAACCTGCCCAATTGGGTTATTTTATATACAGCCATAATTTTTAAAGAAAAATTACTAAGAGGGCTTTGTCCTATGAATGAATAAAAATGTAATCTCAGCAGCCTATAAATGTAAGCTACTGCTTATAGAAACTTCAGAACATGAAGCATAGAAAAAGCTAAGTATTAGAACTCAGGTGATTTTACGAAGCCTGTGTGTTAAACATAGAAAAGGATTATAGCGAAGCAAGTAATTGCTCATGTTCTTCCACCGTCAGCAGATAGAATCCATTGATCCAGTGACTTTCTCACTGCTAGTCAAGACTCTCATGTTCACATTATCCTCATTACCCAGCTTAAGTTTCACTGTCCTTCATTATCATTATTATCCTACATGAAACCTCACCTGCCTTACCTCTTTCTTGATTTGTGATGCTAACTTGGCAAGCCCCATCCTGTTTGGAAGCCACTTCTCCACCTATTACACAGACCTACAACTGATCCTAGCTTGAGAAAAACACACAACTGCGAACTTTGTCTCGCTTTGAGTACACTCCCTGTAACCTCAAATGTGACCCTAAGGATGTCCAGTAATCTCGTCTCATTTCCATGACACTCTCCCAATTCAGCTCCAGTACGTTAACCCTGGCCCCCATCCTCTGCTGATCTCCGTGCTTTCTGTTTCACAGAGGAAGTAGAAGCAATCAGAGAATTCTTTTCTCGCTTCCACATCTACCTGTACCCCACAGATGCAGTGCAAAGTGCTGTTCTAAGTCTTCTTGGAATGACTCTTTTAGTGATTATGCCACTGACTCCTAATTCAGTTAAGTTCATTAGCTTTAGTTTGTTTTCAACATTTAGAGACTTTTTTTAAGTGAGTTTTTTAGATTAATTGTGGATCCACATGCAGTTGTGAAAATACAGAGAGATCCTGTGTACCTAATATGTAACCAAACATCTTGCAAATCTGTAGTACAATTTCACAACCAGAAAATGGATATTAATGCATTTACGATTCTATGACCACAAGGATCCCTGTGCACACCTTTCCCTGATGCATGGCAACCACCCCTCTATTCTCCATTTCACTCAGCATAATGACCTAGTGATTCATACGGTTTGTGTCTATGACAGTTTGTTCCTTTTTACTGCTGAGTAGAATTCAATGTTATAGATGTAACACACTTTTTCAACTATTCATCGTATTATTTTAGCATGATAATATCCAAAAGGGTATAAATTAACAATAACTGCTAGAGTCAATATACTTTTAAAAGGGAGAAATAGGAATAGATACTTAAATAAATGTTTTGAAAATGTAGAGGAATTTTAGATCTACAGAAAAATTGAGAATAACCATAACCAGAGAATCACCATATATAACACATAACCATAGAGTCTCCTCTGTTATTAACATCTTACATTAATTGGTATGGTACATTTTTCACAACTAAGGAACCGATATTGATGTATTATTAACTAAAGACTGTCCTTTATTCTAGATTTCTTTAGTTTTTACACAATGTTTTTTTACTGCTCCGGGATTCCATCTAGGATACCACATTACACTTGATTGTAATATCTCCTGAGGCTCCTCTGGACTATGACAATTTCTCTAACTTTCCTTATTTTGGTGTTCTTGACGATCTTGAGGGTACTGGTCAGGTATTTTGTATATTTATCTATACATTATTTCGTACATTTATTGATAGGATGTATTATATAAATAAACAGTTGTATAAATGTATACATCTTGTATAAATAAATAGATGTAACATTTGTATCTTGTACATGTATTTATACATTTGTAGAATGTCCCTCAGTTGAAATTTATTGTCTTTCTCATGATTACACTGGGGCTGTGGAGGAAGAACACAGTGACAGTGCGAGTCTCATCACATCATATCTAAGGTACATACCTACACTATCAATATGACATCACTATTGGTGTTAACTTTGATCATCTAATTGAGAGATTTCTCCATTATAAAATTACTCATTCAAGCATAGCTTGTAGTTAAGGAGTAAGGAATTAGTATTCACCTATTTTAATTATTTTAATTTTATTTTAATTCTGCACTGAATATTGGCCTCTGTTCCTCAGTGTATTTTTTTGCTTAATATTTATTTATACCAGTTTGACTAATAGATGTGTGTTTTATACTTTGGTTTATAATCCAATATTTCTTTATTTTGAAGTTCAAATTGTTCCAGCATTGACCACTAGGAGCTCTTTCATTTGTTTCTTACCTCCCTTTGACATACCACCTCAGGTTTTTTATTGTTGTTTTTTGGTTTGGTTTGGTTGTTTAGTTTGTTTTTATCATTTCCTTAAATTTTGGCATTACAAGATACTTCACACTCATTTTGTGTAGTCTCCTTTGCAGCTGTAGAATTGGTCATTCCTGCAAAGCTCCCTGGTTCATTTTATTGGAGAATGGTATTAGAAATGAAGATCTCGGCTCTGGGGTGGTTATTGCTAGGAGGTATCATTGCTTTTACGCCTTCTTAGCTGACAGAATAAGGAAATACATGTGTGCAATGTAATCCTTTTATATTCACCTATCTGTAAATATTTCTGTATGTAAACACTGTATCTGTATTAAAGTAAATATGAGTCCAGACTGAGGTCTCCCATTCTGACCCAGCACTGTATAGGTGAATTCTAGTTTTTGCCCCTTTATTGTCTGTAACCTCCCACTCCATTAGTGAGAAAACTGGCTCCTGTCATCTGCTATCAAAGTGTGTAATTGTTTATGTCCAGCATACCTGTAGTATACTTGTTTTTCAGTATACACATGGCATACATTTGATAATGATTTCATAATTGTTAACTTGTGCTCCCACAGAAAACAACTTTACTATTAAAATACGGTGCTTAGGTACAGTTAGTTCTCTTTACCTTTAAAGTCTTGAATCGTTTTCAGTGTTCCTTAGGTCAGCACATTTTTCCGCTGCTCCTCCAGTGAGGCTAGTTCATACATTTGTGATACAGTTACATTTGTTTGTCATAATCTGCATACTCTACTACAATCCCCCAGATCTTTTATATGATTTCTAATTTGCATATATTGACATTCACTCTTTGAGCTGGAAACTTCTATTGATTTTAAAAATGCATAGTGTCGTGTTCAGCATGATGGTATCATAGAGAATATTTTTCACCATGATAAAAAATCCCTGTCAC
The DNA here is from genome assembly GCF_048773025.1 of Camelus bactrianus. Taxonomy (NCBI): domain Eukaryota; kingdom Metazoa; phylum Chordata; class Mammalia; order Artiodactyla; family Camelidae; genus Camelus; species Camelus bactrianus. Next base: position 70,762,419 of record NC_133541.1, read on the forward strand.
TTTACCTATTCGTACCCTCCACTCTAAGGTCCTGGCAAGCAATATTTGTTGACCATCTCTCTAGTTTTGCCTCTTCCAGAATTCCATATAAATGGAATCATGCATACTGGCTTCTTTCATGTAGCAATGTTAATTTAACATTCATCCATGATTTTGTGTGTCTTGTTAATTCAGTTTTTTATCACTGAAAAGTATTCCATTCTACAGACGTCACACAGTTTGCTCATGCATCAGCCTATTGAAGGACATCTTAGTTGCTTGCAGATTTGGGCAATTTTTAATAAATGTCCTATAATTACACTCACCTAGAGCATTTTTGTGTGACATCATTTACCAAATAAGTTGGATAAATTCCTAGAAGCATGATTGCTGGATTGTATGGTAAAACTGCCTTTAGCTTTGCAAGAAACTTTCTTACAGAACTTGCTCCATATCCTCACCAGCTATTAGTTTGCTTTTTCATTAAAGCCAACCATTCTACCACATGCCTAAGGGTTTCTCATTGTTCTAAATTGCATTTCCCTAATGACAAATGATGCTGAGCACCTTTGCATATGTTTATTGGCCTCTGTATATCTTCTTTGGTGAGGTGTGTGTTTATATCTTTTACCCATTTTTAATTGAACTGTTTTCTTATTTTTGAGTTTTAAGTGTTTTTTCTACATTTTATATACAAGTCCTTTATCAAACAGGATTTACATATATTTCCTCCCATTTAGGGGCTTGTATTTCTATTCACTTAACAATGTCTTATACAAATAAGAGGTTTTTAATTTTATCAAATCCCAACTTGTCATTTTTATCTTTCAGGGATAGTATGTTTCTTTGTCTAAAATCTCATCACCAAAACCAGGGTCATACAGTTTTTCTCCTCCATTTTCTCCTAGAAGTTTTAGTTTTGTATCTTACATTTAGGTGTATGATGCATTTTGAGTTAATTTTTGTCTAAGGCATTAAAGTCATCATCTAGGTTCATTTTTTAAAATATGTTTCAGCATAATTTGATGGAAAAAACTATCCATTCTCTATTGAAATGTCTTTGCCCCTTTGTTAAAAATCAGTTGAGTATATATTTGTCTTATCTTGACTCACTATTATGTTTCACTGATCCGTGTGTCTGTTCTTTCATCAGTACCACACTGTCTTGATAACTGTAGCTTTATGCTAAATCCTGCATAAGGTAGTATGATTCCTTCAACTTGTTGTTCTCCTCCTCTTCATCCTCTTCTTCCTCCTCCTCCTTCTTCTTCTCCATCAACATTTTGTAAGATATTATATGTTCTTTGTCTTTCCAGTAAACTTTAGGATAGGTAGGTCAACATCTACAAAAAAAGCCTGCTGGGCTTCTGATTGCAGTTGTATCAAATTGCAATAGATCAGGTTGGGAATAACTGAAATCTTAATAATATTGAGTCTTCTGATCAATGAACACAAAATATCTCCCATTTATTGAGATGTATTTGATTCTTCATCTCTCTTACAGTTATATTCATACAGATCTATACATGTAAGATTTATACTCAAGTATTCACTTTTTGGTGCTATTTAAGTAGTAGCTCTAAAAAGCATCTATATGCAAAATTGTTATTGCTCATGTATATAAAAGAAATTAGCTTTTGTCTGGACCTTATATCCTGTGATGTTGTTCTCCTTGCTTATTAGTGTCAAGCTATTTTGTTCAGTAGATTGTTTCTACACAGAAAATTATGTCATCTCTGAATAAAGACAGTTTTATATGTTTCTTGCCAATCTGTATACAGCTCATTAATTTTTTCTTGTTAGAAAGACCATCCTTACTTTCTTCACAATCTCAGGGAGTCAGTGTTTAGTCTTTCACCATTAGGCATAATGTTAACTGGACGATTTTCATATATACCATTTATTCCAGATTTTTGTGTTTTTATTATGAATGGGTTTTGAATTTTGTCAGATATTTTTTTCTGCATCTATTGATATGATGGTCTGTTTTTTTCTTATTCCATCTATTAATATGAAAAAAATGCATGACTCATTTTTGAATGTTGAACCAGCCTTGAATCCTTCTATGAACCCCAATTAATCATCACGTGTTTTCCCTTCTATATATTCTGAATTGATTTGCTAATATTTAATAAGTATTTTTGCAATTATTGTCATGAGACATGTTGATCTATAATTTTCCTGTTAAATCTTTATATGGTTTTCATATTAATGTTGGCCTCTTACAGTTAGTTAGGGAATATTCCCTCTACTTCTATCTTCTGGAAAACATTTTGGGGAATTTTTATTTCATTCTTAAAATTTTGGTTGTATTTACCAGTGAACTATTTAGACCTGAGCTTTCTTGTTTAGAAAATTATTAATTATTGACTAAATTTTATTAATAGATACAAGACTATTCAGTTTACCTACTTCTCTTTGCATTAGTTTTGGTAGTTTATATCTTTCAAAGAATTGGTCCATTTCATCTAAATTAACAAACTTATACATATAGAGTTGTTTGTATTATTCCTTTTAATGTCTGTGTAATCAGTAGTGATGACCCTTCTTTCCTTTCAGATATTGTTAGTCCATATTCTCTTTTTTTTCTTGGTTAGCCTGGATAAAGCTTTATCAGTTTTATCTTTTCAGAGAAATGACTTTGGGTTTAGTTATTTTCTCTGTCTTAGCTGTTTTCAACTTTGTTGATATCTGCTCTAGTTTTGTTACGTTATTTCTTCTTCTTATAGGAAGTTTATATTTCTCGTCTTTCTACATTTTCCTAAGGTGGATGCTTAGGTTAATAATTTCATATCTTTCTTATTGTATAACATATAATTTAATGCAATAAATACTCCTCTAAACATTACTTCAGCTGTGTCAAACATTTGATACATTCTATTTTCATATTCATTTAATTCATAGTATTTAAAACTTCTTTCAGGACTTCTTTGAACTGTAGTTATTTAGAAACATGTTGTTTAATGTCTAACTACTTGGGGATTTTTCAGCTTTCCACTATTCATTTCTAGTTTAATTCTATTTTGGGCTGAGAATATATTTTGTGTGTTTTTTAGTCTTTTAATTTTGTTAGGCTGTGTTTCATGTACAGAATATAGCCTGTCTTGGTCAGTGTTTCTTGTGAGCCTGACAAGAATGTGAATTCTTCTGCTGTTGGATCCAGTCTATAAACATCAATTACGTTAAGCTGAGTGATGGGGCTGTTCAAGTCTTGTATATCTTTATTGATTTTCTGCCTGCTTGCTCTACCCATTACTGATAAAAAAGTATTCAGTTATAATAGAGCACTTGTCTGTTTTTTCTGATCTTCCTTGTGAGCCACATGGAATTGTGGATTCTTGCATACTCACAGTGAGAACTTGATGGGGTACCCAGAAGGAAACCCAGGGAAATGTTGGGGGTTCCCTTAAAACTGTGACAGCTAGGATTTTCTCACTCTCGTGTTAATCTATTCTTAGCTTTCAACATTTCCTCAAACTTACCGTTAAGTGTTTTTACCAATTTGTATCTCCAGCAGCTTCTGACCTAGATAAGCAGATCTTGGTTTCTGTGTCTGTATATGTGCCTTTTTCTCCAGATTTTTAGGTGGTGGTTTGCTTTTAGACTTCAGTTCTCTTCTCAGTTTTTCCAGCTTTTTTAAATTGTAAGGATAGAAGTGATGACTTCCAAACTCTTTACATGTTAGATGGGAAACCAGAAGTCCTCTAAATATACTTCTGTATGAACTTGCAAATATTTTTAGTATTGTCCAAAGTTCCTGCATCACTTCAAAGACTTACAGTAAGCTTCACCAATATGAATGTCCTGCAAGAACTTCTGTGCTTTTCTCCAGCAAATTACTGTAATCAGAGAAAGAAAGAACAAGAGAGAAAGACAAAGAAAGATGAAGCAATAAAAAAAAAGCACTGATAATGAGACTTCAGTGTTTGAGAATAATGTTAAATATTTCTTTTCAGAATCATAACATTTTATGATTGAAAAGTGTCTCAAAGATAATCTAATTCAACCACCTTCTTTTACAAATATATAAAATTGAACCTAATGATGTTTTAGTATAATCTGCATTATCTTGGAATATATATTAAATTAAATTATATATAAATTAATTCTGGTGACAAGTAACATACTTCTGAACAATGAACAGATGTATTTTCTCCAATTTTACCTTTACAGCAAGAACCAACCACCACACTTTAAACTCGGTAGGAAAAAAAAAACTTTTATGCCTTCCAGATATTATCATTATTATGACTTAGGTTTTTCAAACAGCATTTCAAGTAGTATAATTAATCAGAAACTACACATACATAAAATGGTTAACAATGGAAGCTTTAGCATTCTTAAGCAATCATGTGGGGAAATTATAAGAAATTTTAGAATGTTTTGGGTTCTGAAATCCTGTTATACTCAGTCTCCAGCTGTGCGTTGCAAGTGTCTGCTTTTCACAGTGAGTTGTACACAGCAGGAAAGCTAACCAAGGAAGGATTTAATAAGCAGAAATGACCTAGCATTTAAGGAGGCTATGTTCTGCAAGCATTACGAACAGTCTATGCTTCTACCTTAGGTTTTCAGCTTATTCTCATATTTTTAAACATTTGTTAAATGACAGTTGCGTCTTTGATGACCAATTTTCAACCAATCATAAAGTACACAGCTTAGCCTTTAAACCAAGCTTTTTTCCACACCGTGCTCAGCGATTTGCCTTAGGTGAGAGCACAAATGGTACACATTCACATTATTATACACTGTGACAAATGGCTTTGAATATTAGCAATTTTATTTCTTGTTCTGCATAGCAGTTTATTTTATAATTACAAATACATACCTTTCTTTGATCTACCATCTAATATATTTGAAAGGATTTATGTGTAGGAAAAGAAAAATAACTGCCATCTCTATGCCCACAATATACACTAGGGAAAAATTTCTTAATATAGTCACATCTAATGTTACAAATAATAAAAAATTTATAGTTTTTGGGAAATGTAGAAATCTGCTATTTTTGAAATCTCAAAATTTTTGTTTCTGAAATGGTAACACTTAAGAGAAATTATATACATGAAATGTCAAAGACAAATCAACATTTTTAAAAACAGGAGGCATCATGAAGGATTGTTTACTCATGCTAAACTCTGAAAGAGTGGAATTCTGATCTAAAAAATAACACTTTCTTCCAATTAGAGAACAATGAGAAAACGGTGAAAGTTATGAAAAGTGCATGTACAAGTTCAAAGTCTCTGAGTAAACAAAGAGACAAACAACATGACCACCTAGTGTCATGAATGTTAGAAATTCAAATCTGATTGAGTTCAACTGCAGGTCTATTTACTTCTTGCTGTGATCTCTCTGCCAGTTGGACGTCCAGTTTCTCTATATAAATAACTTCTTTAATGGGAATCTCACCACTAATTAACCAATTTTTAAAAAAATCAGGAGAGACTCTGAAGCATCCTGCTGAAATTCAGGTGTATTTTGACAAACCAGTCTTTCTTTAGATTTCCCAGGAAATTACTCCTAAAAAGGGAGAAAAATTAGATTGAGTATCCCTGGGGCTTCTGTATACATCATCCAAACATCCTTTCACAGTCCTAAGTAGTCCCTGAGATCTTCAGGTTTATCTTTAAATTTTGAGGATCCTTTGCATCCTATCATAGAATTTACACACATTTGGTTTTATATCAGTCTTTTAGCGAGTAATATTCATCTGTCAGATTTTTTAAAAAACTATACTGCATTCAAGAGCACCAGCCCACATTGTTTGGTTCTGTTTTCTGGGAAATTCTCTCCTTTGTCTCCTTGTTGGAGTGTTCTTAGAAATAGGCTCCCAGATAATGTGGGTTTAAAGGATAACTTTTTGTGCAGTGAAACAGTTTTAAACACAAATATTTTCTTTTCTAGATGAGAGAAAGTGAAATAAATTCTATGTTAAACCAAAAGGAAAAAGACGTAGGGAAATACATCTCTAAAAAGCATGACAGAGGTGTTTGTAAAAAATAACAGCAGGAATAGGAAAAAACATTTTCCTGATGACAAAAAAATTAAAAGTTAAAAAAAGGAGAAAACATTTTAACTGACAGAATCAAGAGAGATTCTTTGAAGAAATAGAACTCTACATATCTTAATTAAGAGAAAAAAATGAAAATAAAAAGTATCTTAGCCAAATTATGATATTATCCTAATTATAATTGAATATTACATGTTCTTCTTCCCAACTAATTCATTTGAAATTCTGAATCAAATGGACAGCTTTCTGCAAAAATACAATTAAATTAAACAAATTAGAAAATCTTACTAGAATAATAGCCTGGAAATACTTTTTAAATTCTCAAATTATCATACAAATAAATACTGGGTACAGAGATATTTACTAAGGAGTTTCTTTAAATATTAAGAAACAGAAAAGTTCTATAATATTTCAACTGCTGTAGAACACAGAGATGGAATTTAGTACTCATCTGTGAATTCCAAGCAAGTATTTCTCTGATACCCACATTTGAAAAAGATCGTAAACACACAAACACATACACACCTTACTTTCCTTCAGTTACTACCAGTTCCTTTGAACAACCTATGATTTCAGCTACCGCTAGTCCCCAGTCAGAATCTGATTAACTTTGAACAGTGAAAACAAGGGAAGTTATTATCATGACAGAAGTTTGTTTACAGAAGGGAGGCTTCCCACATAGGCAACATTTTATAAAGTTCTCTCTGTTGATTAGCAGCAAAATGTATTCATATATATCCTCGGAAGTAGCAGAACCAATGTGCTATAAAGAAGCCTTGTTCTAATATAGAAAAGTATCTCAATCCTGCATCAGTTACTACATACTTATTCTAACAGTTTTTTTGGCTTCAAGGTTTTCTGTATATAGTAACATGTCCTCTGCAGAGACAGTTTACTTCTTCCTTTTCAACTTGGAAGCCTTTTATTTCTTTTTCTGTTCTAATTGCTCTGGCTAAGCCTTCGGGTACTGTGTTGAAAGAAGTGGCATGAATGGGCATTCTTCTCTTATTCCTGATCTTAGAGGAAAAGCCCTCAGCTTCTCCACTGTTGAATATGGTGTTAGCTCACAGCTTGTCATGTATCATCTTTATTATGTGGAGGTACATTCCACCTACAGCTAATTTGTTGAGAGTTTTTATTATGAAGGGTTGTTGAATATTGTCAAATACTTTTTATGTATCTATTGAAATAATTGTATGACTTTGACCTTTCATTCTATTAATGTAATGTATCATAGTTATTGTTATGCATATGTTGAACCATCCTTGCATCCCAGGGATGAATTCTACTTGATCATGGTATATGACCCTTTTAATGTACTGTTGAATTTATTTTACTATTATATTGTGGAAAATTTTGCATCTATATTCATCAGGAATATTGACCTGTAGCTTTTTTTTCTTATAGTGCCCTTATATGGCTTTGGTATCCGGGTAATGCTGGCCTAGTAAAGCGAGTTGGAGAGTGTTCTTTCCTCTTTAAGTTTTTGGAATAGTTTGAGAAGGATTGGAATAAATTCTTTAAATGTTTGGTAGAATTCACAAGTGAAGAGATCTGGATTTTCTTTGTTGGTAGGTTTTTGATTACTGATCCAATCTCCTTACTAATAATTGGTTCAGAATTTCTATTTCTTCATGATTCAGTGTTGATAGGTTCTAAGAATTGTCAGGTTGTAAGAATTTTTCTATTTATTCTAGGTTATCTAATTTTTTTCCATATAATTGTTAACAGTAGTTTCTTACTATCCTTAGTATTTTATGTTGTCAGTAGTAATTTCTCCTCTTTCATTTCTGATTTTCTTTATTTGAATCTTCTTTTTTTTTTTCTTTAATCCACCTAAAGATATGTCAATATTGTTTCTTTTTGAAGAAACAGCTCTTAGTTTTATCATTTCTATTGTCTTTCTGGTCTCTATTTCATTTATTTCTGCTTTAATCTTTGTCATTTCCTTCCTTCCACTAACTCTGGACTTAGTTTATTCTTTTTTTCCTAGTTTCTTGAAGCATCGTTAGGTTTTTTATGGGAGATATTTCTTTTTTCTAAACGTAGGCATTTATAGCTATGAACTTTCCTCTTAGACCTGCTTTTGCTGCATCCCATAAATTTTAGTATGTTGTGTTTCCATTTTCATTTGTCTCAAGATTTGATTTGCCAATTGATTTCTTCATTGACTCCCTGGTTGTTGAGGGGCTTGTTGTTTAATCTCTACATATTGGTGAATTTTCTGTTTTCTTCTTGTAAATTGATTTCTTGTTTCATCCATTGTGCTCAGGAAAGAGGCTTGATGTGATTTCAGTTATCTTAAATTTGTTCTTTTTGTGTGTGTGTGTGTGTGTGTGACCCAAATTATGATCTCTCTTGGAGAATGTTCCATGTGTGCATGAGAAAAATGTGTTCTGCTGCTGTTAAGTGGAATTTTCTGTGTATATCTGTTAGGTATATTTGATCTAGCATGTAGTTCTAGTCCAGTGTTTTCATATTGATTTTTCTGTCTCGATGATCGATCCATCATTGAAAGCTGGGTATTTAATTCCCCTACTGTTATTGTACTGTTGTCTATAGCCCCTTTAGATATTCAAAATATTTAGGTGCTCCAATGTTAGGTGCATATTTATTAATGATTGTTATATCCTCTTGATAAATTTAACACTTTATCATTATATATTGATCTTCTTTGTTTCATTATAGTTTTTGACTTAAACTCTATTTTGTCTGTTATAAATATACCTGTCCTTGCTTTCTTTTGGTTTACATAGAATATCTTTTTTCATCTTTTCACTTTCAGTCTTTGTGTGTCTTTAATGTGAAGTGATTTTCTTAAAAGGAGCATATAGTTGGGTGTCGTGTTTCTGGTCCATTCACTCAATCAACCACATTTTTTGTTTTTGATGTCATAATTTACATATTTTTATATTGTATATTCATTACAAAATCATTATAGTTATAATTATTTTTAACACATTTGTATTTGAAGCTTTATATTAAATACATGATTTATCCACCACCATTACAATATTAGAGTATTCTGAATTTAACTGTATATTTACCTTTACCAGTGAGTTTTCATGTTTTTCATGTTACTCATTAGTGTCCTTTTGTTTCTGCTTGAAGAACTCCCTTTTAAGGCCAATCCAATGGCGATGAACCCCTTCATCTTTTGTTTATCTGGAAAATTCTTTATCTCTCCTTCAATTATGAAGGACAGCTTTATTGGGTAGAGTATTACTGGTTGGCAGTTTTTCTCTTTTAGCTCTTTGAATATATTATCTCACTTCTTCTGGCCTGAAGGGTTTCTGTTGAAAAATCTGCTGATATTCTTATGGGCATTCTGTTGTACATCAACAGGTTGCTTTCTTCCTGTTGCTTTTAAGATTCTCTTTCTGTCTTTAACTTTGACAATTTGATTATAATGTATCTCATTGTGGGTCTCTTTAAATTCATCTTATTTGGTTCTCTTTAAACTTCTTAGATATGATGTTTATTTCTTTCCTCAGGTTAGGGAAATTTTCAGCTAACATTTCTTTGAATCACTTTCTGCCCTTTTCTTTCTTCTCCTTCTGGGGCCCCCTATACGTTTATGTTGATCTACTGGATGATGTCCATAAGTCCCTTAAGATATCTTACACTCTTTTTTATTCTTTTTGCTTCTTTAATTGAATGAGTTCTACTGCCCTGAGTTCACTGATCCTTTCTTCCAATTAATTTAGTCTTCTGTTGAACCCTTGTATTTATGTTTTCAATTCAGTTATTATATTCTTCAGCTCTGTGATTTCTATTTGGTACTTTGGGCTTTTTTTTTTTTTTTAATATTTTCTATCTCTTTGTTAAATTTCTCACTTTGTTCATACATTGCTCTCCTGACCTCAGTGGGCATCTTTATGATCATTATTTTAAACTCTCTATCAGGTAAATTATTTGATTTAATTAAGATTGGTTTCTGCACATTTATCTTGTTTCTTTGTTTGGAACGTATTCCTTTGTTTCTTCATTTTCTTTGACTTTCTGTGTCTGTTTCAGTGTATTAGATAAAACAGTCACATCTCCCAGTCTTGACAGAGTGATATTGTGTAGGAAATAACTATAAATTAGCCTGACCCAAGTTTCTGGTTGCCTCTCAAACCTTTGTGATTGTCCAAGCTACCATCTTTCTTCTTAGTGGCTCCCAAACATGGAGGGTTTTTCAAGACATATCGGTATCCCAAAGGTGTGGAGCATACCTACATGCCTATTCAAGCTCCTAATTGATTACCCATTCAACTCCCCAGTGGGGGCTGATTGGAATTCCAACTTTCAGGTAGCAGATGAGAAACCCAGGATGCCCTCCTCAGGGAGAAACCAGGCACTGGTTGTTTTTGCTTACTCACTAAGCCAGAAGGAATAGTCACTGGGAGTGCTCACCCACTCAGATAGAACTGCCTCTTTGTTTTGTGTGGTCCTAGCAGACACATAAATGCCAAGTTCCATCAGTTTCCAGAACTAGGTGATTTGGGAGCCAGTGCCTTATGTGGCAGCAAAAACAGTTGGGGTGCTAGATGTGTGGACAAGCTTCTCCAGGGAGAAATGAGACTTGGTTTTACTGTTCGAGCAGACGGGGGGAGAGAGCAGCAGAAGATATGCCCACCAGTTCTGTCAGGCTCCTTAGAGGATTCCAGTTTCCATATACAGGCTGATTAGAAGTCAGAACCTCAGGCAGCAGCTGGGAAAGTATGAAGTCAGATCCCTTCTAGGGAGAAACCAGGAGATGAGTGTTTTTGCCTGCTTTCTCTGTGCTAGGCCTACAAGTGATAGCTGCAGGAAATGCTTGCCTGGCATTTGAAAATTTCTTTTTGAAAAAAAAATTTTATTTTGTCCTGTGGGTCCAAGTCCTATTGGCTATCAGATTTGGTGATTTGAAGGCCCATTCTTTGAGTGGCAGCTGCAAAACTTGGGGCACTGGATGTGTGGACAGGCTCCCTTCGGAAGAATCTGGCTCTTTTGGCTCCCAGGAGGATCACAGTCAGCACCTAGACATAAATGGATTAGGAGCTGAACCTCAGGCAGCAGCTAGGGAGGTATGTAGTCAGATCTTCTCCAGGGAGAAACTAGGATATGGGCATTTTTGTCTGCTCCCTCTACACTTTCTAGGGGATAGCCACAACTGGTGATTGTACACCCATTAACAACCACTTTTCTGTGAGATTTGTGAACATAAGTCCCACTGGCTATGAGAGCTACGTGATTTGGGGGGTCCATCCTTTGGCTGGTAGCCGTTAAGAGTTGAGGGGTTTAATGTGTGGGCAGATTCCTTCTGGAGCATGCTGGCTACTTGGTTTTATTGTTGAAGCAAGCTGGAAGGAAAAGCAGGGGAAGTGCCCACCAACGCTTCAAGACTAGGGAGGATTGCAGTTAGCACCTAGGTATGTGGCAATTGGAAGCTAAACCCACAGACAGCATCCTGTAAAACATGTAGACTAAGGAAAAGGCATTTTTGGTTGCTCCTGCTGTGCTGAGCCCTCAAGGGATACCCACGTTTAGTGCCTGTGTGCCCATTAGCAACCATTTCTTTATTTCTTTTAGTCCTGTAGGATTTGTGAATACACGCCCCACCAGCTTTCACAGCTAGGTGATTTGGGGGCCCGTTCCTCAGGCTAGGACACTGTGTCTGTGGTCCAAACCCTTTGCTCCTCTGGGAGAGGTTAGGGGTTAGGGATCTGCAGCCACTTGCATGGTGCTGTGCCAGGGGTGAGGCTTTTGAAGAGACTGTGTCTCAGCCTCTCTTACCCGTTTTGATGTGGGTATTGTCTCAGTGGCTCAATGTGTAGGAGTCATTCAACTAATTTCTAGATTTATTTCAGAGAGAATTGCTTCATGTGTAGCTGTATATTTAGTTATCCATCGAAGGAGGGAAATTTAAAAATTTTTTTTAACATTTTTTATCAATTTATAATCATTTTAAAATGTTGTGTCAAATTCCAGTGAGGGGACTTCTGTATTGTCATCTTGGTGACATGTCCCAGATATAGCACATCTTCAAGAAGAGTTTGGAAGAGGCCATCACTGACAGTCAATTCCAAAAAAATATTATTCATGTAATCTGAGGAAACAGTGTGAGCTGCAGTAGTGGTGAACCTTTCTCAATAATGATATGTTAGCCCATGATTCACACTGAGGGAAATTTTCATTAGATGATCCAGTGCATTCTTTCTAAGCCTATTTTCTTGGGTTTAAAAAATATATAGCCTCAAGGAAAGTGATTTTTTTGTCATTTAACCTTGGGCTTGAAAATAAATACATACGTAATCATGAAAGTTTGCTCAATTCTGTAGTGCTGGGATTGCCTCAGTAGCAAATGGAAATTTAAAAGTGCAGTTTGGGCCACTGGTGCCCATTAACATTAAACAAAGGGAAAAGATTCTAAGGGCTTCTTCAGTTATAAAGATGACTCAATTTGATATCCCTGTGGGTGGTGTCTGCTAAGATAGAAAGATGCATTCCATTTCACATGTTAGCTAACTTCTGATGTTGAGAGAAGTTATACAAGAGACTTGTAGAGAGCACAGTTTAGGAAATGAGCAAGAATAAACAATTAAACATATAATCTAGAGGAAAGGCCTTGTCATAGATTATACATGTCTGAGGTAGGCAAAAATCAAGGGATATTAGTAATGACCACCAAAGAAAGCAGCAAACTTTTAGGCTTCAGTTCTTCAGGTCATCAGTTAATATCTCACATTCCCTGCAAGACAGCCTGATTCTCAATGTGTTTTCACAATTGCCAAAGGGTGCGTTTGCTTCTCTGGGATATCCGGGTTCTGTCCTTGCACTAAGCTGAGGATGCTTCTCATTGCCCTGGACCTGATGCTACCTCTCAGTGCCAAGGTCAGGCCCCTTCTCTCTTCACTCCTGTGAGTCAACACAAGGGTTATTGCTTCTCTTCAGACTGTCTTAAAAGTCTCTCAGCTTTGTTTTAACAAATGCATCAATTGCAAACCAAAAGATGTTTTTTATGAGATTCCCAAAAAAGCTGGGAAAGGACCTGATGTCCTTATCTGTTTTGTCCTTATCTGACAAAAAATTAATCAGTCAAGGTAAGAAAGAAATAGGAAATTTTATTTGAGCAAATTGAGGATTATAACTTGGGAAGAGCCTCTCAGAAAGCTCTGAGAACTGTTCCTCATGTTAGCAGTCAAAGCACAGTTATACAAGTTTTTGAGACAGATGGCTGCATGTTAAATGATGTGGGAGTTTTTTGTATCTGTATATATATATTTTTTAAATTGAAGTATAGTCAGTTTACAATGTTGTGTCAATCTCTGGTGTATAGCATAATGCTTCAGTCATATATGAATATACATATATTTGTTTTCATATTCTTTTTCACCACAAGTTACTACAAAATACTGAATATAGTTCCCTGTGCTAACAGTATGAACTTGTTACCAATGATGGGTTATTGACAGCTGATGCAATCCTGATCTACATGTACAAGGCGAGTAGTGGGTCGTGGGTCATTGTGGCCCTTTATAAGATTAAGGAGGAAGGTTATCTCCTAAGGAGTTATCTTGCTGATGCTAGGAGAATATATCTCTTTATGGCTGAGCAGGTATTTCTGCCAGTGTGGACATTTGTCGACGCATAATGCAGACTCACAGTGCACAGTAGAGGGGGGAGAAGAAGCCGAAGCACAGAGAAGAAGTTTTTATGTTAAAATTTTCCTTGACTCCCTCAGCTTAGAATACAAATACTTATTTCATCACTGTATAGGTAAAATTATTATACTGAGCACTCCTCTCAAGTGAGAAAAATACTTTTTTTAAAAATTAGAACAATATTGAAGGAAAAGAACAAAGCTGGATAACTGACACTACCCAACGTCAAGACTTGCTGTAAAGCTACAGTAATCAAGAAAGTGTGATGTTAAGCAGACAATAGACAGTTAGATCAGTGGAACATAGTAGAGGGCCCGGAAATAGATCTATGAAAATATGGTCAACTGCTCTTTGACAAAAGAGCAAAGGCAATATGGTCTTTTCAACAAATGGTGCTGGAACAGCTGGACATCCACACTGGAAAAAAAAATCTAAACACAGAGCTTATGCCCTTCACAAAAATTAACTTAAAATTAATCATAAACCTTCAAGGGTGTAGAATGTGCCACACCAAAGTACATCTCTTTGGTGTTAGGATTATTTTGAGAAACAACAGACAGAAACTACTCTGAATAGAGCACAGAAGTTACTCTTTTGTAAGGGAAATGTATATTTTTATAGGAAATCTTCATTTGAAAGAATATCCCCCTCTCTGTACAGCTAGGAGAAGGATGATTAAATCACAAAACTTTCTTATCAGTGGAGAAGGCACCAGTTTAAATCTGCATAAGAGTCCTTACTCGTGTTTACCATACTTTTTCTAGCCATTCCCATAATTGGTGCCCCCATACCCTTCCTTCCTTGATTTAGCTGAAAATGGTACTTAAGCTAGAATTTGAAGCTACCTCTTTGAGAGATGCTCATTTTCCCCTGGGTATCTCCCATGTGTATAAGAGATATACATGTTAATAAACTTGTGTTTTTTTCTTGCTTAATAGAACTTTTGTTATAGGGACAGAATCAAGACCTTAGAAGGGTAGAGGGAAATTATTTTTTCCTCCTCCAAAAACCTAAATGTAAAACACAAAACTATAAAATTTCTAGAAGTTAACATAGGACAAAACCTAGATGATGGAGGTATGGTGATGATTTTTTAAATAAAACACCAAGGGCATAATCCATGAAAGAAAGAATTGATAAGCAGGACTTCATTAAAATTAGTGACTTCTGTTCTGCAATAGACAGTATCAAGAAAATGAGAAGACAAGCCCATACAAGAAGAATATATTCACAAAAAGACTTATTTGATAAAAGACTGTTATCCAAAATACACAGAGCACTCTTAAAACTCAACAATAAGAAAATAAACAATCCAATTAAAAATGAGCCAAAGATTTTAACAGATACTTCATAAAGAAGATATACAAATGGCAAATAAGCACCTGAAAGGATGCTCCTCGTCATATGTTAGGGAAACACAAATTAAAACAAGGAGATACCACTACACATCTATCATACTGGCCAAAATCTGGAACATTGACAACACTAACTGGTGACAAGGATGTGAGGCAATATGACTGCTCATTTACTGCTGGTGGGTATGCAGAATGGTACAGCCATTCTGGAGGACAGCTTGACAGTTTGTTATAAAACTAAACATTTATTCCCCACATGACACAGCAATTGTCATGTCATCCCTGATATTTGCACAAAGGAGTTGAAAACATGTTCATACAACTACCTGCACAAAGACGTTTATACCAGCTTTATTCATAATTGCCAAAATAGTAGCAAGCAAGAATGTCATTCAGTAGGTGAATGGGTGAATAAATTGTAGTACATTCAAAGAATGCAATACTAATGAGCACTAAAAGGAAATGAGATATCAAGCTATGAAAAGACATGGAGAAAGCTTAAGTGCGTATTACTAAGAGAAAGAAGCCAGTTTAAAAGGGTACAAACTGTATGATTCCAACTATATGACATTCTGGGAAAGGTAAAACTATGGAGATAATAAAAAGATCAGTGATTGTCAGAGGTTGGGGAAAAGGGGGGTGAATAGACAGCATGGAAAATTTTTAGGGCAGTAAAAATTCTCTATATGATACCATAAATATGGATATACATCATTATACATTTGCCCAAGCCTGTAGAAGGCATAACACCAAGAGTGAACTCTAACGTGAACTATGGATTTTGGGTGATTATGATCTGTCCACGTGGGCTCATCATTTATAACAAATGTACCACTCTGGTGGGGGGTGTTGATAATGGGAGGGGTTATGCACGTTACGGGGTAGATGATACATGGGAAATTTCTATAGCTTCCTCTTCATTTTGCTGTGAATTTAAAACTGCTCTACAAAATTAGGACTTAAAAAATTAATCTTTTCAAATTAGGCTAATCAGGAAAATTCTGCAAATGGTGGTTTCAGGGTGAGGGTATTGGGAAACGAGAGGAAGGGAAATTACTTTTTACTTTTATGAAAATGTACGTTTGTACCTTTTGAATTTTATTATTATGTGTTGCTTATTCAAAATAATAAATGCATAATTAAAATTTTTTAATTAGGTATAGCATCATTCATAAGGAAAAAGAAAATATTTCATAGGAAAAGTCTACTCTATTCACTGACCAAGAAGGTCCTCCTGAATATTGATTTTTAACCTTGATAAAATAGTTCTGCTAAGATAATATCCAATATGATGCATAATCTTTCCTTCTCTCTCTGATTACTGCCTAACAAACTCTGGTGGTGCAGATCTTCAGAAAATTTTGCCATTCCTCCTTGATAATTTGGTTAGGAAGAAATTTAGGACTTCCCTCTGTCTGATGTGGCCATAGGCTGAGCTACAGGGAAGTTCATGAAAGTGTAGAAATGGTGGGCAAATCTCATATGGCATTTCCATGAACTTACATTTCCAATGTACCTTTAAAATTAAGTAATCTTCTTTACTCCCATTCTGTATGGTAGACTTTAGATGAGTCATGTTTTTTAAAAGAAACAGTAGTTCAGAGCCCTGTGACAAAATGAGGGTTTTGCTAGCAGAGTTAGGAAAAGGATAAATACAGGCCAGATACTGACAATGAAGAAGTTCTTTTTCATAGCCTTTTCTGCCTTTTCTTTTAAAGTAAATGCTAAGCGATTAAACGGAAAACTTACAAGAGAGCTAGAGAGCCATTATAGTAAATTTAGAAAAGAATAAATGCATGAAAGATTATCAGCACCAAATTAGATTTTCATATAATTGATGCTAATTATGTGCAAGACAAATTTGTAAGTGACAACTGGCATTCTTTCCTCCAAATTTACATGCATGCCTCCAAAATTTCATGAGTGACAAACATTTTATATTAGCCCTAACCTTTGCATGAACAAAATACATCTCAAACATGATATAACTTGCTGGGCCCAACCTTGTGTTTGTGTGCTTTTTTTTTTTTTTAAACTTTAAATCAATATAGTTTTTGCCCTTGATTTGTATGCAGCATAAGAAGAAAGCAAATATTTACCTTGAAACTGAAGAAATTTTTCATAGACTATTTCACAATAGAATACAATAATGTTGGTATCATTCTCCTATTTTTATTATTTAATAGCTAATAAAAGGATGTTTTAACTGAGATTTGGAATCTTAAAAAGATACTAAACCTAGATTGAGATCAACATAACACAAACTGTTTGAACTATATAGTCCAGAATCTCTAAATGGAAAAACATACGTTCAAATAAAAACAAACCTTTACCTGATTTTAAAATATAAGGTTAACATTGCCCTCTTCTGGCTTCATGTTCAAGTTAAGAACACCAGCTACAGTGTCAAACAGCACATTCGATGCCATAAAGCGGCAAGTCTGAAACTGAAAAACAATCACAGTACTGCAGTCAAGAAGGAATAAGAAGAGGACCTATTTCATTGGAAGGTGCCAGGTCAGAGTTAGAGAGACCTCCACTAGTGTTTGGCTCACATGGTCCCATTATGAAAGCCTAACACTAAAGAGAAATACATGGTACTAACATTACTGATACATAATTTTGTTTCTAGATACTTCCTCTTTCTTTTTCTCACTCACAGCCCCTCCCCTTGTCATAAATACAAACCTTTTTTCAAGGGAGTGTTTAACCCCATCTCCAGTGGAAAACTAAACTCTCAAGGTGCAGATCAGAAAGATTTCCAGAGATGGTCTGCCATGCTGGTTCCATCCACCTGCTGTTAGTTAGTTCCTAGAAGAATCAACAACAGCAGTGTGTGCAGGTTAGCCCCGAGGCTGTGGCATATATTCATCTTTGGGTTATCAGATTTGGTGTCATATTGTTAACCTCTACGTATCCCTTGAAAAATAATAGAAAGAAAGCATATACTCACACTTGGGTAAACCTCTTAAAATTCTAGTAGACCTCATAACAGTCTAATACTGTTTTTTGTTTTTGTCTTTGTTTTAATCCTGGAAAGGAGGTCTGAATTGTTCTTTCTTTCATCTTTAAATTTCCGGAAGAGCAAATAGGGTCATTGTTAAAGATTATTTCTGAGGCTTGATGCAGTAGTGATGAGGTATGCTTACCAATGTAAACAGGGCAGACTAGTTCTTATTCATACTGTGAAATACATAGTGTCCATCTGAACACTTTTGTGTATGTATGTGTGTTTTATTTATTGCCACTCTAAGAGACTTGGAACAGTGTAAGCTTTGCCACTGGAGAGTGGCACCTTCTCCCCAAGAGGGAGAAGTTGCTGCAGAATTGTATTCAAGATCATGTTCTGTGGGTTCGTCACCAGTTGTGGGTTCTGGCCGGCAGAAGTCCCACCGAGACAGAATGAATTACTCAAGACTGTGGAAAAGTCAAGAGAGGGAGAGGGAGTTAGAAGCCAACTCCAAGAGCCTCTCAAATCTCTCATATTTATTGAGTACAGTCAAAGGAGGAATGCAGGAATTTAGGGAAGGACAGGGTGGGATCACAATGAGTACAAAGGCTTTGTTTATTGTTGGTGTTTGGCTCAAGGTCAGAAGACCCTTTTTGGTGAATCATATTCGTGTTGAGCCTTTCAGCTTATCAGGGCGGAATGTATGAGAATCAGCTGCTTCACAACTTGGACTCAGGCGGCTGTGCCTGTCTTAGGTTGCCCCCCTCAGGGGATCTTACCCGTCATTGGCTAACCAGCCTTCTCACCTCTGAGTCTGCAGCCTTTTATAAGTTGTTTACCATTCCAGCCCAAGGCTGTTTTGGGGATAGAAGACTAATAGCAGGCACGCCCAGCATTTATAGCCGGGGGCCTGGGGTCATTGCTAAAACCTCAAGGCAGTTACTAAGTGCATCTTCTTTAAGGAGATAAGCGGCTGGAATCTGTTATAATTTGTTAACCCAATCACCCAATCATGGGCTCCCACAATGTTCCTGTAGCAACTACATTATTATCTGAAGGTGGCTTCTGTCCTAAAATACTTTCTGATTGTGGGCCTCCATTTGGGTCATGAGAGCATCACATCATGTGCAATGTGAGCTTATTTCCAAAGTCTAGGTCTCAAAATAGTCACCAGGGAGACAGAGGTTTGTTAGGTACCAGTCACTTCTCTCTGTCTCTCTCTGTCTCCATCTCTCTGACTCCCTGACTCTCTCATTGCTTCTTTTAAGTGAAACAACTTTGACCACACTACTCTCAGAGAATCAACAGAAACTATCTACTTTCAACTCTTTTGTGGCAATAGGTAAGATTAATTAACAGCAGTGGGAAATAATGCATCAAATGACTTAAATTACTGGATGACTCAGTGTCAAAAGTTTATTCTCCATTTTCATCATTTTGAGGAAATCATATGATAAAAAGTATCATGTACACACTCAAATAATATATTACTGGAACATATATCCTACCTTACAACTCACATGCACTTACTGTCATTTGTATTGTCATTATAAAACAAATAATGTGCAGGCTGGACCATGAGGAAGGAAGCAGCCCCTAGCAGGTAGAATTTATTTTTACTTTGGCAGTTTCAAGGGTGAAGGCGGAGAGTCAGGCTCCACCTGTTCTGAGCAGCACTCCACATCATCAGCCTTCACGATGGGAGATGCACACACTGTCTATGGTTTCCTAGTGTGCGTTTCAATAAACGTTCAGCATGAGAGTCCCCGAGACTCTTAAGCCGCACGTAGAATCTCTTGACCAGAAAGGTTTGGACAGACATCAGAGTCAGGAGAGATAAAATAAAAGCAAAGGACAGTTAACGTTTAAAACAAATACTGAACCATGAAAACTAAAATTCTCTTTTCTAACACCTGTTAGAGCTAGCATATGGGAGGCCAACATCACAATGTTTTCATGTTGTAAAACTCAGGGATGTATCATTTAGAGTGTGGATGCTGCTCACTGGTTCCATCCCAAACTAGATCATGTGCAAACACAAGGGTTTTTTAGGAATTTACCGATAGGGTTTGTCATAAAGAGCAGCAAACTGAGCCTGTATTTAGAATAACAAAAACAGTGAGCCTTCAAGAACTCTAGAAAGTTTGCTGAATAAGCAATCATTTGGAATCTCTTATCAAATTCTGCTGACAACAATGATGTTCGCAAGTATAAGAAGGGAAGAATGAAGACAACAGAATCATCTGTGTTTCACGAGCTCAGAGCCATGGAAACAGTGATGGCTTTGGGGGAGAAAGGACAGCAGAAGGTGTCATCAATCAGGATCTCTCTCTGAACAAAAAGGTTTGTGAATTAAATAGAATAGAATAGTCTGCTCTCTTGTTGCTAAGAAACTGTAGAAGAAATAAAGAGAAGGGTTTAGAAACTGTTAAACCTGCATTTCACTTCACCCAGTAAGAGTGATTGCAATACTTAATTGCAATGTGATTTAAATTTCTGTATGATAGCTACAGTTTTCTGCATGTAATCTCATCTGTCATAAAGTAATAAGAAATACTGACTAACCTCTGTGATGACCAGTGAAATCCATATAATTTTATCAGCTTTTTTTCACAAAATAATCATCAGTGTGTAACAATCTGTGGACTTTGGTATAACAACTACTACATGTTGTATGACAGCTATTTATATACTGTTTAGTACAGGTGTCTTGTAAAATATATATTAACAAAAATACTTTCCTAAGTATCATTTTATATAGTAGCACTAAGGAAAAATAAAGGACGCAATATGACTATTAAAACGTTTTAAAATCCCTAGAAAATATAAACATAAAATAAAAGAAGATAGTAATCATTCAATTTTATTTCTTATAGATATTGTCCAAGAACAAATATTATTGGCTATCTGGGCTATTCTAGAGGGTCAAAGGTGTGGCTTCCTGGGGAGAGGTCAACTGTACCCTCTGAACAATAGAGCTCTAGCTTCACTTGGTAGCCAGACAGTTTCAGGATGCCCGAAAGGGGACAGTAGGATTTAGAATATTATTTAGTGCATTCTGGTGTTTTTCTATATTTGTAGTTCCTCTCACTCACTTTCTTTGTTATTTTAATGTGTTTAAATTTGTGCAGTTTCAAAGTTTGACCAGAGATGGAACACTATGCATCTTAAAGGAGAACTGTCACAGAGTATGCAGAGGACTCAAGCCCCCTGATCCCAGTGGCATCACAGACTGCATTGCAGGAGCTAAATAGAATTGGCAGCTGACTACAGGTCAAAACATCTGGGACCTATCATTAGTTCTACTAAGCCATCTAATGACCTTGGTCAAATCTCTTGATCTATATTTTATCACTTAATCTCTAGTGGATAGATTAGATAGATTAATCTCTGAATTGGTCATTTATTTTGGGGGGGTTGCCCACATTTTCATTGGTTGATAGTATGAATTATGCCTTTGGCGGGAGAGGAAATCATCCCTCCCCCATCCTCAGTTCATTTGCAGGGGCAGTGCTGACACCTTCCAACCCTCGGTACCTTCCCCACTCAGTAGTGGAAACAGAAATCAGTACCTTCCACTCCATGGGCTGAAGCAGTTATTTTAGAGATGGGCTGTGACCCAAGTCAGCCCAAAGAGAGTCAGTCTCAAGAATTTTCCTGACATTATTCAAAACAAAGCATGTACTTTCTGTAGGATTGTTAGACAACAGAATGTTAAAATAATGTTTTTGATGACAATATCAGACTTTTCTTGGGGTAAGGTACCTTGACGAGAAGGAGACAAAAAGAAGAGCAGAGATACAAAATCGAAAGCAATAATGTTCTGATGCTGTAATTCGAGATCCTGAATCCAAACTGACTGAAACTAGCTACATCCATCACTATGAACTCTGGAGTTGCATAAGTCCCCAAATTCCAATTTAAAACTGTGATTTAAATAAGTATTTTATTATTTGCAGCTGTAATAGCCCTAAATAATGGGATTTCAAGTAAAAGTATAAACACAGAGAATATATTATTCATATCATCTGGATAAATCAATTCCATAGCTGTACTTTGCTTTGCACTTTGACAAAAATATACTACTACTAGCTGATTCACAATTCATATTATGTTATCAAGGTGGTATATGATATCCTAGTCATAGCAATCAGACAAGAAAGAAATAAAAGGCATCCAAATTGGAAGACGAAAAGTAAAACTGTTACTACTTTCAGATGGCATAATACTATATGTAAAAAACACTAGTCTCCACCAAAAAACAATTAGAACTAATAAGTGAATTTAGTAAACTTGCAGGATGCAAGATTAATATACAGGAATCTGTTGCTTTTCTGTACACTAACAATAAATTATCAGAAGAGAAAGCAAAAAAAAAAAAAATCCCATTTAAAGTTACATCAAAAAGAATAAAATACCCAGGAATAAACTTAACCATGGAGGTGAAAGACCTATACTATGAAAACTACGAAACATTGATGAAGGAAATTGAAGAGGATGTGAATAAATGAAAAGATATCCCATGATTTTGGGTTGGAAGAATTAACATTGTTAAAATGGCTATTCTACCCAAAACAATCTACAGATTTAATGTAATCACTATCAAAATACCCTTGATATTTTTCATAGACCTAGAGAAAATAACCTAACATTCACATGAAACCACCAAAGACTCCAAATTGCCAAAGTAGTCGTAATAAAGAAGAACAAAGCTAGAGGTGTCATGCTCCCTGACTTTAGACTGTGCTATAAAGCTACAGTAATTAATACAGTATGATACTGGCACAAAAACAGACACATAGATCAGTGGAATAGGATAGACAGCCCAGAAATAAACCCATGCACTTACGGTCAATTAATATAGGCCAGAGGAGGCAAGAATTTACAATGGAGAAAAGACAGAAAGACAGTCTGTTCAATAATTGGTGCTGGGAAGGACAGCTATGTCTAAAAGAATGAGATTAGAACATTTCCTCACACTATATACAAAATAAACTCAAAATGCATTAAATACCTGTATAAGACCTGAAACCACAAACCTCCTAGATGAAAACATAGGCAGAACACTCTTTGACGTAAATTGTGGCAAAATTTATTAGGATTTGCTTCCTAAGGCAAAAGCAGTAAGAACAAAAATAAACAAGGGGAACCTAATTAAACTTAAAAGCTTTTGCACAACAAAGGAAACGATAAACAAAATGAAAAAGACAACCTATGGAATGGGAGAAAATATTTGCAAATGATATGACTGGCAAGGGGTTAATGTTCAAAATACATAAACAGCTTATACAACTCAGTATCAAAAAAAAAAAAAAAATCAAAAAATGGGCAGAAGACCTGAATAGAGATTTTTTCAAAAAAGACATACAAATGGCTGACAGGCACATGAAAAGATGCTCAACACCACTAATCATTAGAGAAATGCAAATCAAAACCACAATAAGATATCACTTCACATCTGTCAGAATGGCTGTCATCAAAAAGTCTACAAATAAAAAATATTGGCAAGGATGTGGAGAAAAGGGAACCCTTGTACACTGTTGGTAGGAATGTAAATTGGTGCAGCCACTATGGAAGACAGTGTGGAGGTTCCTCAAAAAACTAAAGATAGAACTACCATATGGCCCAGCAATTCCATTCCTGGTTATATAACTGGAAAAAATGAAAACACTAATTTGAAAAGATACATGCATCCCAGTGTTGATAGCAGCATTATTTACAGTTGCTAAGATATGGAAGCAACCCAAATGTTTATCAACAGACTAACAGATAAGAAAGATACACACAAACACACACACACACACATACAGTGAAATACTGTTCAGCCATTAACAATGTAATTCTGCAATTTGCAGCAATGTGGGTGAACCTAGATAATATTATGCTTAGTGAAGTAAGTCAGACAAAGACAAATACTGTATGATTTCACTTATATGTGAAATGTAAAAAATAAAACAAAATGTACTTAGCAAAACAGAAACAGACTCACAGATATAGAAAAACTAGTGGTTACCAGTGGGAAGAGGGAAGGGAGGAGGGCAAGATATGGGATTAAAAGATACAAACTGCTTTGTATAAAATAGGTCAACAACAGAGATATATTTTACAGCACAGGGAATTATACCCATTATTTTATAATAACTTTTAATGGAGTAAAATGTATAAAAAGCGGGCGGGTGTAGCTCAGTGGTAAAGTGTATGCTTAGCATGCATGAGGTCCTGGGTTTGATCCCCAGTACCTCTATTGAATAAATAAATAAAAATAAACCTAGTTGCCTCCGTCCCCGCCCCAAAATAAATAAAATAAAATCTATAAAAATACTGAATCACTATGCTGTATAACTAAAACTAATACATATTGTAAATCTACTATACTTCAATTTTTTTAAAAGTGGTATATGATAGACATGAGTTCTGTGTACATTCTAAAGTTGATTTTATTTGTAGATTTTTATATATCTGACCTTGCAATAAGTTACCTCATCTAAATCATTCCACTTTTTAAGTCAGTAACTCTCCTCATATAACTAGGTTTCTGATATCAGTTTTCCAAATGACTAATAGAGCTTAGCACTTTTTGTTAATTTTTAATTTAATTTCTAAATTAATTCATATGCAAATTGTTCTCACGTCCTATAAATATTTGGTCTCATTCTTTATTGGACATCTTTTATGTGTTCAAACAATTATTTCTTGTGCATCAATTTCCTCAAGTCCCAGTTCAAGATTTACATCCTCCAAGAACTCAAGTTCATCATAGAAACAGAATTATAAACCATTCTTTTTTGTTCATTTTAAATTGGCTAAATATAAATCTCTAAAATGAAGCGATGTAACTTAAATGAACTAAAGATACGAAAAATAGAAGAATTGGATAGATGGAAGGTTAAATACAGTAAGAAAAGTATATAAGAGTAGCTGCACGAAGTAAAGAAAGGATTCAGAGAGAAAAATCAAAGAATATCTCATTGGCATTGAGAGCCAAATGTATTTAAAATACCCTCCCCATCTTAGTTACTAGGTTATTTAATCTGTGAGTAGTAGAACACATTACCATAGTCAAGCCCCCTAAATTGAAGAGGCTTGGATTCCTAACGAGGGAAGAAACCGTAGGCTGTCCAACAATTGAGAGCATTGACTGGTATAAATAAATTGATCCAAATTAATTTGGCTAGTCCAAATTATTTGGGGGGAATCTGAAAAAAACCACTAAATTTATAAGATCATAGGTAAAGGAAGCTAAAATTGAAAGATATCAGAGGGATACATTGAGCTAAAACTATGCAGACATAAAGGAGTCATCTTACTGGTGGAATAGAGGGCTTCAGCATAAACCCAGAGGGAAGTCTTTTACTCTCTGAACCAGCTCATTATCCCAAAAGATCAGGAGGTCCAGTTACAGAAGCAACAGCTGCAATTCAAGAAGCTCCATAGGAAATTCTATGAAAGCTAGACCCTGGAAATGACAAGCATTGAGACAGACCCAGTATCTAAAGCATATGCTCTCTGTCCTTTGAGAAGTTATCAGTAGTATGAACAGGTTTTATCTTGCAGTCAGAGGTGCTGAACACATATACCCAAGTGATAGAAGTAGAAAGACAGCATAATTGATTACATAATCACTGTTCTTATTTACAAGTTCCTATGAGCATATAGCAAACCTGTTGAAACACTTGCCTTTCAAAAAGTATAGGACAGTTAATTATAAGGGAAAGTTGGAAGTGAATGCCAAGCTGTATTCTAATACTGTGGCATAAACTTTTATCATTGGACATGATAAGAAATAGCACATAATTGTATACTATATTTGACATAAAAATATTTTATGATACTCTTTGATGTATCATCACGTATTGTTACTTATATGAGGTCCCACACAGAAATTAGTATAAAGGAACTTGTAATCTGTCTTAGAAGAGTTTGTGTGTTCTTCTATCCTGATAAGGCAGAAGTGGTCTCTAAGGGAGATTCTGTTAAGAGGGATGGGAAGAGCCTGAGGTAATGTAGGTCAGAATAATTTACCCTTTTATCGTTTGTATATTTTATTCCTTCTCCTTTTTGTGGGCTTGGTTTACTAGGTCTATATATATTTGAATACCCTCAGTTTACATGCATCATTTATTATAAGTAAATCTAAATACCTCTTAGATATAAGGTATAAACAAATGTATATAATATTTGATGATACCAAATTGCTACAGCCAGATAAATGAAAAGGACATTTTTATCCCTAGATAATACAGAAACATATCTCAATGAACATTGCTGAATTCTATAGGTTTCCTTCCTTGTGTTTTACTATATATTAAGAGTAGCATGTCTATATTGATTTTGGTTTGTGTTTTGAATTCCGTCAAAAGGGATATAGATGAAATATGTTATCTAAAGACATTATAATGAGTTAAATAATGTGATAAACAGCCATTGTTGAAATGCCTTGTGATTATTTTTTCCATGTTTTAATGTCTCATTTTTTCTCATCACAAACATTTTTATAGGAAGTACCAAGTAATACAGCCCCTTCGTTTTTAGTATTTTCCTATTTCATTAAGTTCTGAGTAGGAGCTGAGTTTATTTATTCCACAAATATATATGCAGCTTTCCCAATGTATTTGGCGCTTTGCTAGAGTAAGATAATGCCCTATCTAATTTGATGAACATCTATGGAATCATCTATTTTTTTAAACTAGCATAGGGAAAAAAAGTGTACTAAAATTTAGGAAGACAAAATCCTTACCTGATATTTATAACTCCATAATTTAAAAATGAGAGCATTTCCTCATATTCCTACACAGATTGCATCAATCTAGTGAAAATAGTACAGGAAAATGTCTCTGAACAATTTAAAATGTAGATTAAATTAATATAATCTTGGTAGGAAAAAAGGTGAAGACACATACCAGGTTTTTTCTATCTGCTATCAAATAATTCTGTAGTCTAATTTTAGATTTTAAATAAAATGTACATCTTTGTTGCACTAATAGTGTAATTTTTAGATATTATGAAATCTAGATTTTGAAATATTATAACCAAAATCATATTGGTACTTTGCACAATTGAGGATTTTAATGTGTAACAGCCCTATCTTATTTAAAAGTTAATGTTTTGTGACTCCCAGGCTACGCAGAATCATTCAAAAATAATTATATTACATGTTCTTAAAAATGGTATGAAAGAAATAAATATGGTGCTTCACCTTGCTTTATTTTTCAATTGACTATTTTCAGATATTAAACAGCTACCATAAAAATGAAGCTCCTCACTTTTTAAAAAAATACCCTTTACGTGGAACACGAATTACGGACATATTAGCTTAAGATGGAAACATATTAAATCATGTGACATTAGTTTTCTCATCTCTGTAAAATACCCAGTAGATGGGTGTTGATATATTATGGTCAATGCTACCATCAATAATAAGTCACCAGCTGACATGGGCCTCCTACATCCCAGGTGGAATTAGGTTGGTGTTTCTAGTTCCATCCACAGACCAGGGTCAGTCATTGGTAACATTTTTGCTTTTCCAGGAAATAACAAAAATAAGAAAAATGTAGCAAATCTATTCAACTTAAATTTCTTCAAGTGACAACTCTATTGTAAGATTATGTACTTTATATTTAAAATATCTATTGTGCTTTTTTAAAGTATGGAAAGAGAGAGTGGCAGTAATTTTCTTTTATTATGTACTCTTTCTGGAAAAAAAAATTAAAGCTTGTCAACCCTATGTCTACACTCATACTTTTTTTTAAATCATTCATATATACTCCACTAATCTAGGACATGTATTTTAGGCTGAAATCATCTAGGTAATATTTTTATCTATTCTGACTTCATAAGCTTAAAAATAACTTTAAAAAATTATTTCATGAAATTAAAAATAGTAGAGATGAATTTATTTTTTAAATTTCTGTGATAAGATAAATGAGTTCTTCAATGTCTAACAGATGAACCTGGAATTTTAATCTCAACCTGTTCTTTGCTGAATTGGTCTTCTTTTTCAGTAGATAGTCCAGTATCTTCCTCTCCACCTCTGAAGAAGCAGGTAAAAAGGACAGTGTATTGCTCTGTATTTGGAGTGGTCAGTCCAGGAAAAACATTTTGCATCAAGGAAAAATTATTATTGAAAATGCCCACATCTTTGTCCTAGTGCCCATTTCATTTTGCCTTTATTTCCCAGATACAAAGACATTTTCATTCTTTGAATGTACATAGCTATTCAAGCCCTGTAGCTAATCATTTTAGACTGAGGAAAACAAATCTTAGAGCTGAATGAGTCATTCTCAAGAATAAGCTCCGGATAGCTACTCTTCTCATCTTTTGTTTCAGCTGGCACTTTACTTCACAGCTCAGTGATTTCTGCCACAGCATCATGTTGGGCTGGGCTATGGAGAATGTTGGGGGGACTCAAAAACTCAATTTTGAATTGAATTGAATTTTGCCAGTTCATACTCTTTAATCACATTCAGTCTCATGAATACATTATGTTCTGTGCCTTGTTTCATGTATTTTTCTAAATTGGAATTTTCTTTCTCCACCACCCCCATTACCTTTAACACCAAGATGTAGGTGCTACCCACTCTTCAGCTCAAAACATCCACCAAAGAGCTTCTCCTCATTAGCCCAGTGTTCACTGACTTCCTTCTTCCCTTTATCCAACTGCATAATCTGTCAAAAAACCTGTACCTACTCATTTACTGTTGTGTACTTTGAGATGTTCTCCGCCAAAGGAAGCTTCAAGATTTATATTTTACTTAATGTCTCCAAGGCAATTTAGGGATTAGGACATAGGCTTTAAAGTCAGTCAGCATCCATTTGGATTTCAGCCCACTACATATTAGTGTGCAAAGCCATACAGCATATTTAAGAGAGGGCTTGGTGGATAGGAAGCATGCAATATATGCTGCTTGTTGCTGCTGCCACTGCTGCTGAAGCTGTTATGACTAAATAGTTCCCAGGCAGTGAAGGTTAGCAACATTGAACATTTGCTGGGAACTTGATAGATAATTGTTACTTCTATGAAAACTCGTAAATTTTTTTAATTCATTCAATCTCTTCTCCCGGACCAGCACTACCAATGTTTTGCACATCGTGTTTTTGAAAATTGATCCTCATCTTCATTAATCTCTGGACTTTTTTTTACACCACCCCTTCAAAAATTTATGAAATTGCATTATATATTTTTATGTGCATACATCTTTTAGACCTATATGTCTGGTTTTTAACAGTATGAACTCCCTAAAAATAAGTAGTAGAAGACCATGTTGACTGTGCTTGCTTAATTAATAACTTTAAATTTTTTTAAGTAAGAAGAATAATGAACAATCTCAAAGGAAAGAGATAGTCAATATATAATTAAATTCTAATATTTGCTTAGCCTACTCAGTCTTAGAATGGAGCACCTCTCTTTTCCTAGTTCT
This sequence comes from Camelus bactrianus, assembly GCF_048773025.1. NCBI lineage: Eukaryota > Metazoa > Chordata > Mammalia > Artiodactyla > Camelidae > Camelus > Camelus bactrianus. The sequence goes on from NC_133541.1 coordinate 70,791,752, forward strand.
TTGCTATACAAAGAACTAATTTCTCTTTTCAACAGTATGTTGAACTCTTAAGACAATTTTAATTAATTTTTAAAAAGCATTTTTCAATAAAAAAGATGCTGAAGTTTATAAATTCTGAACGGTAAGAAATAGCTAAAGCAATTCATGTCAAGCTGAGTATTAGACATCACATTGCAAGGGCAAAAGAGTATTTTTAAGGACCCATGGTCATGGAGATGGAGAATACAAAACAAAACAAGAAAATCAGGTCTCATTTTCTCAGCATGATAACCTTTGGGGTGATCAGACTATCTCTTCTATCTAGCTTCCTTATATATCTTTTCTTCTTTCCCAATTTATTTGAACATCCTTTCAAATAGATTTTCTCATCTTTATAGAGATAATGCAACTATCCCTTCTGAAGCTTACTCTAATGCTCTGAAATAAGAATAAAGGACAACACCACCATGCAGCTATCGGCACATATTAATGTATGTGATCTGAGAGAACAGAAAGCTTGCTGTATGGGAGATGTTTTTCCCCTAGTTCCATGCATCATTTGCTACATGATGAACTCTGCTAGGTGATTTCCAGGGTGAGTGTGGAACCCACTGGCCCTGACACAATGCGGCCATCCTTCTTCTGCAGCTGACTCCCTCCTAAGCCCCAGGAAACTGCCAAACACCTGCTGTCAGGGGCAGATGCTCCTGAGGTTAGAAAACATACAGCTGAAGTACAGAGTGGCTGGTCCTGTCTTCTTTTGGAGGAAGTGTGTGTCTTACTTGTTTTATTTTCAGAAACAGAGCAGATCCACTGAATACAGAAAAGGCAGTCTTGTCTGTAAGTCTGTATGGTGGCACGTTAAGTGCTGTTGTTTTAAGGATAGAATCACCAGTTGATGTCATTGGAATAGCTGTAAAATTGTTTTTCAGTGATGATTTTGTGTCTCTACATGACTGTAAGTATTTACAGGTGACTTTTCATTTCAACGTTCAGGCATTTCTGTTGTCACAGCTTAGATCTTGGCTTTTTAAAGGAAGAGAACACACACACAAGGGGTAATATCAGCAGCAAATATTACCTTTCCTAATAAGTCTGTTCACAAATTATCAGCTTCAAACTTTACATCCCTTTATCTGTGGACATAGGAGAGCACTACTTTAAAATCTCATAGGATTTAATGACACAGGAAAAGAGGAAGATAAGCCCTGCACTGTTACTAAAAAGAGACAGACAGAGAGAAGAAAACACATTGAGGAAGCCCTTCACCTGACTTTACTCTTACGCTTTCGCTTTCAAATAGTGATGCGAGTTAACAGTGAGAAGTGTACATGATAAAAACTGTCACGGGGGAGGGAAATAGCTCAGTGGTAGAGCGTAAGCTTAGCATGCACACGGTCCTGGGTTCATTCCCCTGTACTTCCATTAAAAAACAAAAAAAACCTATCATAATGAGCATTCAGTTCCTACTCCTCTTGAGGAAATGTTAGTACAAAAGCTTCACCCAGGAAATCTGAAGAACAGTCTACCTTGTTTTCTAACATAGTTGGTGCTGAAAAAAACACTGAAATAAATATCAAAGACGCTAATTAAACCATGGACACTAAAATTACTGTGAAACTTTTGTATAACTTAACACTTAAGACTGTAACACTAAAACTGCGTTAGAGATAGAATTCAATTTGCCCAAGAACAAAACAGCATTAATGCACATCTGACCTTACAGACAAGTAAATCCTCCCACTTCATGAGCCACACACACAGACCGTATACACTGTTTATTTGAATAGACTAATTCAAATATGTTTTATAAATTCTCTACTTCATACAGATGTTAATGCCAGGATCAAAATACAAATAGTAGTTACATTTGAAGAGCACAGCTGTTATTATAGATGAATATTTTTGCCACAAAACATGAAACTAAATTTGAACAGAAGCCCAAAATTATAAGCACCACTTTGACAGTATAATGTGTAAATTATCAAATTTTAGTATACTGAGATTATATTGTTAAACCTCCTCTTTCTTGTGTTTTGAAGTCAGAGTTCTCACGTGAATAGTCATTGAGAGCTTTTTTGGAATTGTATTTGCACTCTCTGAATCCTGTCAGTTAAAAATAAGTTTTAATTCAGGTTACCTATAGTCAGGTTCAAAGTAAATGTGACTTCTTCTAAAAATGTGATTGCTGTGAGTAAGCTTGTTCTCATCTAGGAGTATAACAGATTTTGACTCACAGATTTAAATGCTGTTCCAGCAACGTTCGTTTATTTACCAAACATTGATAAAGCAACTACTGTGTGTCAGGTTGCATGGCTGTAGACTCATGACACAAAAATAGTCCATTCATTATCCTCAAGGAAATTCAGATGAGTGTTTAGACAGCAAGCGTGTGGAGCTTATTGTAATACATCACAGTAAGCAAGCTGAATCTGGAGGTACATGTTTGCAAGGATGGCTCATAGGAGATGTAGCTACCTGAGCAGGAGATCCTTAAACTGGGCTTCAAAGAATACTCGAAAGATCATCAAGCAGATGAAGTGTTCTAGGCCCAGGAGTAAACAAATGTAGTAGTTATAAAGTGTCTAAACCCATTAGGGGACTGCCAGAGATTTAGAATGTCAGGAAGATAGTGAGGTGCGGAGATGCAGGCAGTGTGGTTTGAGAAGGCAGAAGCAGGAAAAGGCCAGATCATGGAGATCCTGGAAGAGATAAGAAGAAAGATACTGTACAGAGGAGTGATATACTCAGACAGACATTTTTAAAAGCTGTTTAAAACTAAGTCTCCTCAGTAGAATAAAGGCCAGGAGAGCAGTTAGGAAGTCCTTGTGATAACCCATGTGAAAGATGTTAAAGTTTTCAAGTAGGAAATTTGTTCTGATAGCAAAGGAGGCAACAGATTCAAAAGACATCAACTTGGCCTAAACTTGACCTCATTCATAAACCCAGGTCTTTACTTAGAATGAAATTTTAGGATGTAGTAAGTTATGGTATATCCTGAAATACTTAGACCTGTAGCCCAGAGGAAGACAGGAGTAAAAACACAAACAAAACAAAACAACACACACACAGACACACACACACTTCCTTGCTAGTTCAAAATAAGCATGAATGTGGTAATTAAAACATAGAATGATTTATCATTCCCCATAACGTTGGTAAAGGCCTAGAGTGCAAACTAAAATTAGGAGAGCAAAGTATGTGCTAGTCTTGACCCTGTGACAATTATCTGATAAGGGTCACTCATTTATCCTCTTGGTGCTTTCATTATTCTGTCCATATTAGAACTAAATTACTGTGAGATGAGCAAAACAAATTAATGAAAAAATATTTTAAAAATTATTGCCACCATTCTATGTATTATTTTATTTCTGAAATTGTATACATTAAAATAGATAGCGCTATACATATTTAGGTTCCTTGAATAATAATAATATAATTATGAATAAAAATCTCCTTTTATGTAGTAAGGCAACCTCAATTAAGTTAGCTTTTTCTTGTCAAGTTTTTTGGTAAGGAAGGGAAGAACACAGATACAATAGAGAGCTAAGGAAGTCAGACAAAGAGAAATATCACATGATACCACTTATATGTGGAATCTTAAGAAATGATACAAATGAACTTATTTATAAACTAGAAATAGACTCAGACATAGAAAACAAAATTATGATTACCAAAGGGGATACTGGGGAGAGGGATGAATTCAGAATTTGGGATTAACAGATACACACTATTGCATATAAATATATAAACAACAAGGACCTACTGTATAGCACAGGGAACTATAATCAACATCTTGTAATAACCTATAGTAAAAAAGAATCTGAAAAAGAATACATATATATAGCTATAACCTAATCACTTTGCTATACACTTAAAACCTGATAAATCAACTATATTTCAATAAAAAAATTTTTTAATCAAAAAATAAAAACCATTTAAAGTAATAATTTGATTTCTTCAAGGGTCTCTTTCCTTCCATCATATAGAAATTGATTAAATAAACTACATCAGTAATGGAAACTGCCAATCACAGTTAAAGTAATGTAACTATTAGGTAACAGGAACTTAAAATCTTCAGGCTAAGATAAATAGAAGTATCCAAACCTTTTCATTGACAGTTTATGAGGGTTATTTATTGGGAAATGATAACTAAATGCTTTATGAGCTATGGTGGTTAATATGAGCTTTATGATTGTTAATCTCCATTTCTGAACCTGAAATTGTCACTCTCTGTATTTTGATAAAAAGCAACGACAGTACTATAAAGACCCAGGCTGTGTATTGTGTGAGAAATACATATTGGATATCAGTTTGAGTATTATATTTGATGAGAAATGGATAGGCATTGCACAGAGGATTTTTAGGGCAGTGAAAAATACCTTGCATATTATAATCACGGATATACGTCAATATATATTTGCCCAAACCCATTGAATATACATCACCAAGAGTGAACCCTTAGATAAACTATAAATTTTGGGTAATTTTGATGTGTCAAAAAATTCATTCTTTGTTAAAGAAAAAAAAAGGTTCATTCTGCAGGGAGTGTTGATAATGGGGAAGCTATACATGTATGGAAATACACCCTCCTTTCAACTTCATTGTAAACCTAAATCTGCTCTAAAAAATGTGTCTGATAAAAGAGAGATATATTTGGCATTTTTTAGCAGAATATTGAGACATCATGGTAGTTCCAGCATCTGTCCTCTACACAATTAATCTGTCCCAGCACCCAGCTATACAATTGTATAACACAAACAACTCAATTTTCAGATTTTACTAGTGTGGCAAAATGAATGGAGATTCCTCATTCTCTTTCTATTAAAGCAGAAATGTAAAGAAACAAGATAAGATTTGTAGTTGGCTATGGGATCTTCCATTCCAATTATTAAAAAGTATTTGCATCTAATGTGTATACCCAGGATAATGGGAATCTTCTCATCAAGGTATCATCTCATGCTCAAGTGATGTCAGGGTTAATTTCTCACAAGAAGCAAGTACAAGAAATTAATAAAATTAACATGTTTACAGTATGTGTGCTTCCACTGGGCTTCCTCTAGAAGAATACTAATATTTTTAAGTGAATGGTTGTTTGCCCTTAGCTGAAGAAGAAAACAACTCAATGCATCAGTATTTTCAAGATAAAAGAAGGGACAAGGGCAGATGGTTCTTTCTCCTGGGATAAGGAGGGAGATTCCTGGGGAAAACTAGACGTAGAAGGGCTACTGGGGGTAGGACAAGGGGCGTTAAGGAGATCGAATGCTTAGAATCAAATCATAACACTAGTCCCATGGTAAATCCACAAGAAGTATGAACCCTGAGGCTTTCTCCCTGATCTTTCCCCAGATTTCTTCCTATTCCTAATTTTTTAGGTTGGTTAATTGACCATTCAGTGAATAACTTCCCAAACTTAAAGGAGGGTAGAATAAAAATTGTCAGAGCCCAAGACAAAAAATGACAATTTGAAGGAGAGCTGTACAACCAGGAAAAGCTGTGATGGACCATTAGATAATTAGGAAATAAAATAGTAAAATTTTATTATGTTTGGCCCCCAAATTTATGGATTGCTTGTTGTGGCAATTGGCCAATTCTAATGAAAACAATGGTTAATATCATATGCATTATATGTTTTAAATTATATGTATAAAATATATACTATATAATATATACTTATTGTAAATTAAAATGATACATATTTAATTAAAATGAATGCTCTGATTAACGGCATTCATATTGATTTACAAAAAGTCAGTTTGATTTCTATCTGGCATAATTCTGACATTCTCTTTGTACATTGACAAAGTAAAAAATAAAATACTTCTTATTGTTGAGATCTTTAAAATCTTAAGCCATAACACTCAACATTCTAGAAAAGGCTGAACACCTGCCATAAGTACTTTCTACTGTTCTTAACCAACCATAGTATTGCTGATGATGATAAGATGATAAGATATTTCAGAGATCACAGACAGCAGGTTCTTGTATTTTGTCTTTCAAGATCTGATGTGAAATATCAATAGCTATTGGAAAATTTCTCTGTATAAATACTGCTTTACCTTTACCTGTTTATTTTTAAAATAATTTTTTGTGAGTTATTTGAAGTGCATAAAGGAGAATAGTTGATGTCAAATTGTGAAATTGCAGAGTACTCAAACTCAGCAGTTACCTTGTCCTCCAAAATGATGGAATTAAAATACTTCATTTCATTGACGTATAGTTGCTGCATGATACATGGAGACATTTGAGGTATTCTTGATTGTTTTTAGTTTTATATTGTCTTTATAATCAAGGCAGTTGTTTGATTGAAAATTTAAAGTCTACATTGAATTTAGCAAAAGTGAGTTGTGATATTTCATCTTTATAGAATCCATATTGAGTATATGCTGTAATAGAGTTTGAGAGAATCTGTTCAGAAGCTTTGCTACAGATTTTAGAAACGGATGCTGCAATTATTTTCTGTTGGGATGTGTGAGACTGTTCACCACCCGTGGGTTTATTCATTCCGGATTGCTGCTCAACTGTCATGAGTCTCTTGAAAGAGGAAATAGTGAGTTGTTCCTTAAGAGCAATTGCCAGTCACATCCGAGAAAACAAATTTGAGCACACTCATTTGTAACATATTTCTAACTTTGCATTAATGTGGATTTGTTTATACTGATAACCCATCAATTATGTTGTGTTCCAAATCCGCAGCATTACACTAAGTCTTTCAAAACATCAAAGATGTACACAGAAAAAAGAAATAGGAAATCAAAGGGGTATAATTTAAGAAAAACTCAGTGGCTGAAACACAAGGAGTGTCCACATCCCTAATTTGGACCTAACCCTTTGCTCCTCAGCTCTATGATGGGAATCTCATTATGGTAAAATCTTATTTTTCTAAGTTCAGAAATTTAGTTTTGTTCCTATATACTTCTGTTTATATTTTCAAAAATAACATACTTCTTTCAAAATGAAAAGGCAGATATGAGAGAAGCTGTCTACCTGACAGAACCACTGACAAGATTTTGCAGTACAGAAACTGAGAACGAGTTTATTTTTATCGTGGTAAGATGCGGAAAGGAGGATCTAAGCAACTTTAGAAGCTGAGTATGGTGGGGTACAAGGATGTGCTGGTGGAGTGGCTAGGAGCAGGGGTGGGCATGCAGCGTAGGCGGGGGGAAGGGCCGCCCCTCTTCTGGGAGGCTGTCGGGGACCTCCTGCTCTCCTGGTTGACCTGGCTGTGCCTCAACTAGGCTGGGTCTATGCTCACTAGGGCAGGAGCTGCATTGCATTTTCTTTTTATTTGTAGGTGTGCATACATGTGCACGCACACACACACACCTTTTTGCACAAGTACTGCACCAACAAAGTTTCTCTGAGAACACATTTTTCTGACTTCCATTCTAGAGCTTGCCTGAGCACAGGGTAGGTGTCATGGACAAACAAACTAGATATGGGTTCTAGTTTCAGTTGTGTCACTCACTGACTAATCTGGACCTAAGCTTCCCCATCTGCAGGGAGATACTAGCATTTTACCTGCCACAGGGATGGTTGTTCACATCAGTTGAGGTGCTGCGATCACTTCTTAAATTGGAAAGTGCCGGAGACACATGAGCTATTATTGACAGGTGGTACCCTAGCAGAGGAGAGAATGGTGCACTTGCAAGGGTAAAGGCAGATTTTTCTTGGCAATGCAATAGTTTCCCAAGAGAAGGAAAAAAAAAAAAAACCACACCAACGGACGGGACTAGGGAAAAAAACAAGTTTTTGACGCAGATATCTCTCCAGCTTCACAGAGTCAATTTTGTGAATATGACTGAAGAATTTTTATGCTAAAATCAGTTTAGGCTAAGTGAGAAGGTTGTATAATTTTTAAGATTCAGCATCCACACATTGAATTTGCATATTCAGGATGGAAGGAAAGGCAGAGGAAGAAAATGGCAGAGAACAGTTTAAACCATATGTGCAACTTGGCCAGCTGAAGAGTATAGAACATTTGTTCTCAACGGGCCATCTCTACTTTAATCCCCACGCTATTTGATAATCTCAGAATAGCAGTACCCCACCCTGTTTTATCATTCTCACCGAGAGACATTCTGTAAATAGTCCACCCCCACTTTAAACATACCTATAATCACTAGATCTAAAGTTATTCTGTCAAAGACACTACTTTTTTTCCCAATGAGCTGTTCAGATGGCTTTTTTGATAAGAAGGCATAAATGGGGCCAGAATTATGTTTTTGATCCGGTAGCTACCCATGTAGGAAACAGGAAACGATGCCACTGGAATTTTAATTGGGGACGTATTCACAAATTCTGTTACATTTAAAATATACCAGGGTAAGAAAAAGAAAGTTACTGGACTATCATGTCAGTAAACTAAGCTATCCCGTTATTCAACAGCATCAGCATTGCAGTATTGTGCCCCTGAATTAGTCAGAGTAGACAGTCATCTGTCAGTCCACAGTATTGGTCCTGACAAATGAAGTGCCTCGAGGCCGTGGAAGCAGAGGCGCTCAGAGTGGGGCACAGTCACAAATTTATAGTAACTCTTCTAACCTTTAAGTCAGTGCTTTATTACTAAAAGCTCTGTAGGATGTGCTTATAGAATATGCAGAAAGCATTTAGGACCTTTTTATAGCAGGGGAAAAAAGCATGCATATTGTCAAGGCATAAACAAAATTCAAGCGACCCAGTTTTAAATGAGAACATGCCTATGCATAACATAGCTACAGTAGTACATCATAAAAATAATTTATGTGACGACAAGTTATTTTATGTTCTAATTTTCTCCATTTAAATTTTGATTGTTTCCTAAATCACAGCTTTTAGCACCAAGTCTAGAAACCACTGTAAGCATGTTTATTGCCTTTATGATCTTAGAAGAAAAATGTAAATATCCAGAGGTTTAGAAGGGTTTTGTTTTTTTCTTTTTGTAGGAACGAAATGAAATTGGTACCAAAACAAATCACCCAAGCATGGCAGTGTGCCTGGGAGTGCTTGTATTTATCTTTATTCCTCATTCCATTATTACTTCCTAGTGGGATACTCCACATCCCAACCACTGGAATGATGTCTTTCAAACACCTGTGTTGTACACCAAATCACAAATAAGTACATAAATAAGTAAATTCTACACATGGATGGTGTGTCTAGTTTCCTTGAGATTCTAGGTTCTATATAATTCCTAATTCTTACAGAAGACACTGAAAGATGATGGGCGCTTTGCTCAGGTTTCCCACACAAGTGATCAATAGTAGTTTTCAGTCACGATTCTGATATGGTTCTTATGTGCAGAGATTTCCACATCAAAGCAGCTTGGAATTGCAAATATTCTGTCTTTAGGTCCTTCATAAAAAAGAGATAAGTCATGTTCCACGGAGACCTTACTTTTGAGAGATCTTTATCTGTAACTCTCCCTAATAAAGATAACAAGATTTGAATTTTTGGATGAGGGCCATAAGTATAGTAGTTCAATAAGTTCATAAATTGTTTTCAGTCTATGACCTATTGATCCAAGAAAGTTAACTGAGCAAAAATAAATAACAATAAACCCAGAAATAAGAAGGGGTTTTATATGTTTTTTATTTGGCTGATTGTTCTTAGTTTCATGTTTGTTTGCTTTTAAGAAAGAACAAGAATGTGATTTTGTTGTTCTTGTTGTTCACGTACTGGCAGGATGAAGCTAGCACAGAAATTCTCTTTATGTAGTGGAGGGTGGGCATATCAGTTTCAAAAATAAAAAAACAAACCAGACAAACCAACTAATGATTCCCTCGGGTTTCAGATCTACCTTGTAGGCTCACAGTCACATCAAAGGATCAGGGGCATGTGCATACATAGGTGTCTGTTAAATGATCTTCTCGTCTGTGAACTGATATGAAAGAAAGAATGGAGAAATGGGCTATGCTTTAATATCTTCAGGGATTTAGACTTAAAGGCATATTAATCTGTCTTGTTAAGTTCATATATAATGCTTCAGAGTCTTATCTGGTTACAAGAGGGAACTAAAGTAGTGAATTATAACAGAAAAAATTTTGAGTCAGCACTTTTAAAACATGTCAGTTTCCAAAGTATAAAGGTGATGATAAATTTAAACATAAATTTAAATCACTAACAAATGTAACACTTAGAACATGTCCTCTGTCGTTCCCACAGATCCTTGGAATCAGGAAAACAGTCTAGAAGGATGTGTATTAAAATAATACATTGAAACAGGAAAAAAGTTGACATATGTTTACTCTGATATCGTGGATAGAATTATCTTTGCCCTAAACATTTTAAGCTAGGTGTATGTTAGAGGTTTCTGGATATTAGCATTATTAACTTAATTTGTGAAGCAATTTCTGGTTTTCTTACTCAACAGCAGTCTTCCTTGTTGTCTGTAGTATCACTCTGTTAATCTGTCATACCAGTTACTTTTCAATACCTTGTAGTATGATGTGCACATCTTTTTTTGCTTCCCTACTAAGTTAAAAGTACTGCAATGGCAGGCACCACACGGTGTCTCATTTTTGTATTTATGGCACTAGGCTTGTTGCTTGGACCAGAGGAATTATTTGATAATAGAGACAGAACAGGCTATCTTTCTTCATCTAATTCACCCTAAAGTCGTGATGCAATGTAATGACTTAAAATTGGTGTTAATTGAGGAATGTGATGTGCTCAAAGGATTAAAGACAGTAGAAACATTATATAGCGTCTATTTCTGTATTTTATATATAAATATTTTTTAAATTAAATGTTAAATAGTCTGAAGGTGGTGCTTGTGTTTATTTGGAATGATAGTTTTCGTCTTCTCCGAATCTCACTTACGCAGGTTTTCTTCTGTGTTTCCTGTGGTTGGGTGAAGAAAGGAAATGTATGTTTGGCCCATGGAAAGTGGTCAGCTTCTTAAAGTTTACTGAAGATATGTAAAAGATGCCCTAGAACAAACTCAAATTGCAAAACATGCAGCATTTCCTAATGATACTAATCCTGTGATATTAAAAAAATTGCTTTTATTGCAATGAAGACTTAATAGAATCTCAGCAGGGAAAGCCTCAGCTTATAGTAAATTCCCGAGCAAGACTTCTCAACTATAAACAAAACATATGAGTTCTTCATGTCTCCATATTTACTGACAAAAATTGGTTACCAAATGGCAAGGCATATAAATAATTTCTGCTGAATCTCAGAATGCTAATGCTCTCAATACAATATTTCATGAAGTATTTATGTAGCACTGTTGGAGGCTCTGGTGAGCTGTAAATCATGGTGCACTTCAGCACAAGCCTCTCAAAAACGAGCTCCCTGATTTTAGAGACATGACTGGTAGGCTACATTTAGATTTTTCTGCCTAGGATTTGTCACTAATTTTTGTACAGATGTACACACGCACAGGACACCAAAGACTTTTTGTTCCATGTTAAACTTCCTCTGGTGTGTCCAGTTTTGAATCTATCAGAATATTATACAACTTACAACAGCACTGAAATGTTTTGCATTTAAAAGAGGGTTTGTTGGGACTGTTTAACTCCAGTGAAATTTTTATACTCAACGTAGAAACTGATAGCTGATATTTTATCATTTGTAGCAATACTGTGAAGATATCTAAACTGTATCTAATTTAGGTGAAATAATTCACATTGAGTCAGATATGAATACAATTTATTGTTCACATGTGAAGGAAACAGCAGTGAGAAATGAGAAATGACAAATCTGCAACAAGAGGTATCTTCAGTAATTAAGTCCAGTGCAGTAAATTAACAAATTCTGGGAAATACAATTTCAGGAAACTTGTTGTTGGCTAGATATCCTGAAGTCAACTTATTACCCAGCAGTGGTTCAGAACGTATGCTCAAGAGCATGGTCTGCAGAAAGTCATGCAACCACTTTCGGCGTGTTTCCCTATCAGTCAGTTGTAAACAGTGATGGCATTTGTGTTATATGTGTGTTGAGAGAAAGATATTAATGTGTAATTTAAGTGATGAATGTGTTTAAACTGTTGCATGATACATCCAAAACATTGCTGTAATATCTTTTGATTCAACCAGTGAAAAAAAAGTGATGATGAAGTATTTATTGGTGGGATGATGAAAATCTACTCTAAGCTATTCTTTTTTTTCTACTTATTTTGATTTATGACATATGAAATAAAGAAGAAATAAGTACACATTTACAGCTCTAGCTAAGCATATCCATGCAAATATTTAGATACAGAGTTATTGGGGAGTATGAAAGTTCTTACATATTTTTGAAAGAATAAAGAAGACATAATTACTTGACAGATATAAAACTAAAAATTGTTGAAAGGGTAGAGAATATTACAGGAGAAGCCATTATAAATGAAAAACACAGAAATTGCCTTAGATGAAATTTAAAAAGTTTATATTAATAGGTTTTTAAAATTATTACATTCTTGAGATATAAAATATTTTTTAAACTTAAATACCTAGAATCTGAATATCTAAGTCAGAAGCAATGTTGCATATAATCAAATCCAGTTCTGCAATCAACAGGTTAAAAATGGACCTACGTATACTAATGGAATAAATATTGGGAGCCTTTTTTTAAATGAACATGTGTCATTTAATCTCCTGTGAAAGATTAGGCTTTGACACTGAAAATAGCTTGATACAATATAAAATGATATGAGTTCATTGCCAATTGAAATGATGGCGAATGATTTAGTCATTGAAATCTGAATTAAATCTCGATGGCAAAAGAATGATAAAGGAATCTCTCATTTTAAAAGACTTTATGATGAAAAAATGCACACCGAAACTAAAGATAAGTCAACATCATATAGTCCAAAAATATTTACGCCTGTACCCACTTCATTGCACTCAGTTAGCCGCTGTGGGATTTATGGTTCTCAAAGAACCTGCAAAAACTGATTTAATTGTAAGGAGGTTTTCAGTATATCACTTTCTAATTATTAAAAAGGTTTTATTCTCTAATGATAAGGTTTTTATTAGGCAATTTTTATTAAGCAGATTAAGCAGTATTGGTGAATACTAGGCTTAATGACCTACTGAAGAATGCAGGAAATACTTGAAATGAGAGTTCTTAAAGAAAATCTAAGATATGTAGTACCCATATATATAGGAAACGTCTATATGCAACTATTGCTGTGAAATAAAATATTATTCTTTTATAAAATAATTATATAGTATTAGAAAGGATTATTTATGTAAGGTCATAAAGGATCTCAATATATGAAATCATGTATTTAACCTATGTGATAAAGCTACATACAATTTAATTTTTTAACTGAAAAGACCTATAAAAATAACATACCTGAGTAATAATTTTTTAACTAAATGTTCTAATTTCATTTAAATAGGGACATGCCAGTATTTGTTTCTCTTCACTTTTCAGTACAGAAATTTTGTCAGATATTACATTTTTATTGTTGACTAGGAAATAATTTTTAGTCAAGAAAATTATTTTTCATGTATATAGAGCACATATATATTATATATAGGAAATTATATACAGTATATAAACATATCATATGCTGCAAAATTATATTACTTGATATTTAATAGGCCAGAACAATGTCTAACAAGCTATTTTTCAATGGGAGGTAGAAATGATTTCGTTTTAAATGAGAGATAGTAGGGACCACGCATAACTTCTTTCCCATTCTGTCAGGTGCAGCCCTGTCTTTAAATGAAATGACACTGCCTGGGATCTGTTGTGAAAAGAACCCCATCAAACTATAAAAAAGCAGTAAGAAAATATTTTCATAATAGGTAATACACATTGTAATTGACTGTACTTCAATAAAATAGAAAGAATTTTTTAGAAGTTTTTAAAAATAGATAGTACATATACCTCTGTGTCCCCCACACCATTCTGGCTCACTTCCCACTCCCCAGCAGTATCTAGGTCAGTGGATCTGGGTGCCTGTCAAATGGCTCTTTGTCTGATGAAGACATCTGCCACCCTCTTCATCATTTCCTCCAATTTCCAAGTGTCTTAATAGAGATACCCATTTTCTGTTATATTGTGCAATGCCATCTCATTAATAGGAATATCTAGTTGATGTGTCTTACAGTGATTCATTCAAAGACAGAGATTTAAATAGCAGCTATTTATATGTTAATTAATAAAGTGACATGCAGAGCCCTGTGATTAGAACCGTGCACATAGCCTATTGAGCATATTGCTATTTTCGATTTTCCTCACACATGGGGTTGAAGAGCTGCCCTCTCTAGCCCCATTTTAGTATGGTTATGCAAATAAGCTCTGTCTCTATAACCTTATTAATAAGGGGCATCCTCATCATTAAGAATATTTTTTAAAGGAAAATAGCAACTGCTCATAAATCATCATATTGATCTTAGTTTGTGAGGATTTTGACAGAATCTTGCTTTAACCACAAAGACTCCCTTAGAACTGGATGAAAGGAAAGGGAGACACTGAATCATTTGAAATTAAAAGAGGACTGATCTGAAGGTGAAATATTTTTCCAAGTCATCAAAAAAAAAAAACAATTTGGTAGCTAAAAATGTGATGCCACTATCTAAACCAATTACAGGCTGATTGCAATTACCTTCTCTTCATAAAGATGGATTGAGGACCCACTATGGTAGGCTTTGTGCAAGCGCAGTGAAAAGGAAATGTGGGGTATGGAAATCTAACATACTTAAAGTATTTTTAACATGAATTACAACTAGCAACACATTTTTCTGGGGATAATTGTTTGAGGCGTATATTACAAACGACCCCATGATTTACTGGCTTAATACAGCGACCACTTATTTTGCTCACAATTTTGTATATGGGCTAGCAGTTTCACTTGGGACAAGCCAGGCGATTCTGCTGGTCTTGGCTAGGTTCACTCATGCTTCTATGTTTAGCTGCTGCTTCCGCCTCTGAGTTGCTTCTGCTCTGGGGGCTTGACGTCAGCTGAGATGAGAGTGGCCACAGTCACGTGTCTCCCTTAAGCCAGCAGGCTAGTCCAGGCATCTGAACAAGGTGGAAATGTAGAAGGTCAGAGAGCATCAAGAGAGGGCAAGCTCCAATAGATGGGCTCTTCTCAATCATCTGTTTACATCGAGTAGATTCACTATTGTGCTGTTGGCCAAAATAAGCCATATAGCTAGACCTCAGACAGATTCAGTGTTAAAGGAGATGACCAGAGGCCATGAGGATGCAAGGCATGCATTAGTGAAGAACCATACTTAAATGTTCTCCACCACAGTCCACCCTGAGACCTTAATGCTTTACTCCCCTCACAATGCAAATCACATTCATTTCTTACCAGAACCCCTAGAAGTCTCGTTCGATAATCGGACTCATCATCCAGGTATCTCACTGGATATCTCATGGGATAACTTAAAAATCCAAGACCACAAAACCTGCAATCATATTTCACGGGGATCCTTTGATATAGTTATTGTTGATTCAGAAACCTATAAAATAAAAAGTCAAGTTATCTGTTCTCACGTTCAGCGCTCGACAGTGAGCAAGGAATGCGATAGTCACAAGAGATCCTCACTGAAAGGGGGGGAAACAAGAGGCACGTGACACTCTGTTGATGTGTGACTTTTCTGAGGTCTCGAAAGGGGCCTGTTGCCAAGGCCCTCACATTGGGAGCAGAGAATGTTCCTTTGGGAGGACCCGGTTCTGCTCCCAAGGAGTGACTCTCCAGTCCATTATTTTCCATTGTTCTCAGCTCTTCTCCCTGGACTCTTGGATTGACCTGCTCATACATTTTTTTCTTTTATTTGAAAAATAGTCTGTGCTTGTAGTGTAGTAGCTTTTTTATAGCCTGCTACTTGCCCTTAGAAAGGCTCAGAAGTCTTTTGGCAACTTGAGTAATCATTCCAGTTTTGTCTAATTTGGTGTGGTCATTTGTTAATAATAATGCGGTCTCTAAAAAATTTGTGGAATTTCTATGCATCCGATGTTGGCCCATTCTATTCAACCAAAGATACACCAACAGTTCTTTTTGAGACAGGCCTGTCTCTACTCTGAGCATTTGAGGCTTCTGTGGAAAATGTCATAAAGATCGTCAGAATCTCTTTCGTCAGACTTAACGGCTCTCCATGGGGCTGCTTTTGCTCTTCAGGAGACATTTGAAGATGTCTAGAGACATTTTTTGGTTGTCACAATTAGAGTGAGGGTGGTGTTCTGTCATCTACTGGGTAAAGGCCAGGGATATTCTTAAACCTCTTTCAGGGCACAAGACGCTCCCCACAGTGAAGAATTATCTGGTCCCAAATGTCAATAGTGCTGACGTTGAGAAACCCTGGTGTAGTTTATAGTGTCTACTAAGCACTGACTTAAATAGTTTAGAAGTTTGAACAGAAGTTTACGGTTTTTACAACCTTATTCTTGCCTGAAAACTTCTCCTCGGACTGCATTTCCTTTGAAAATCATGTGTTAAGCTAAGCAGGATGATTTTGTAATACAGCCACCTGTCCCTCTAAATACTGCTTGCGTATTAAATGGTTCCCTCTTTGGCTTAACCTGTTATTTTATACAGTTAGGAGTATCTAACATGTTTTCAACATCCTTTTTAACCAAACTCAAAAAGTTTTAGGTACTTTTTTGAGATTCCAAAGTATCACAACTGACAATTTTGCCTGTTGTTTGTTACAGACTCACACAAGTTGCCATTTTTCTTGCTTCCAAGGCAATTTCCTCAACAATTTTTTCTTTACTAATAAGTAAAGCTTTCATATGAAAACCTCATATCCAGCAATTCAAGAATTTATTGAGCTCATACTTCTGTGGGTCATCAATTTGGTTTGGACTCAGCTAGGTGGTACTTCTGCTGGCGTTGGATGTGCTTTCTCGTACATCTGCAGTCAAAGGTTGGTCATTTGGAAAGCACTGCTCTGCGGGGCTGACTGGCTATCAGCACGGTCAATGAGGCCGACAGGGCCATATATCTTTCAATATACATTATGCTAGCCCAGGAGTAACAATCTGGAGATACTTTTCAAGTTTCTGCTCTTTTGTCATGTTTGATATTGACCCATTGTCCAAAAGGCCAAAACAAATTACATGGTCAAACTCAGATAAGGTTTAGGAAGGGATCACCCAAAGTAATCATTATAGGGAGGCATAAATATTTCATAATCAACCAGGGGTATTTTTAAATCACTTTATTGAGGTATGATTAACATATAAAAAGCTGTACATATTTAATGTATACAACTCTATGAGTTTACAGATAAGTATACACCATGAAACCATTACCACTATCAAGGCCATAAACATATCTATCACCTCCCAAAGTTTCATTCTATTTCCCTTTATTATTATTATTATTTTTGTGTATAGGGGTAGAATACTTAACATAATATCTACCCTCTTAGAAAATTTTAAATATACAATAGAGTATTGTTAGTTATAAGCAGTATGCTATAGAGTAGATCTCTAAACTTTACCTTGTACAACTGAAACTTTATACTCTTTAACCATCACCTCCCCACTTGCCCTCCCCACAAACAACTTAAATGTCTATCAATAGATGAATGGATAAAATGTGATATAGATAGATAGATAGATAGTGGAATATTACTCAGTGTTAAAAAAGAAGGAAATCCTACCATTTGTGATAGCATGGGTGGACCTGGAGGGTATTATGTTGAAGGAAATAAGCTAGACACAGACAGATACTACATGATCTCATTTATATGTAGAATATAAAATAGTCAAACTCATACAACCACAAGATTTCAAATATTCCTAACAGGTCCTTATTAGTAACAACAACAAAAAACTATTAGGCATTATATTAGTTCCCTTAGTTGTAAAAATAATTGTTTGTAAATTTTGCATAACATGTTTTTTATTCAATAAATTATCATAACAGCTATGAAAATTATAGGGAAATTTAATTATGTAAATATGCATTACATATGACACCATGGCACAATCAAACTATATTATGATAATACAAAATGAGAACTCCAGCTGTGTGATCTCTGAATGTAATTTTGAAAAGAAATTTGGACCAGGATTTACTCGCTTATTCCCTGAATTCTGGCCCCAGTCCTAAACCCCTTATGCCTTGTGGTTGTGGAAGTTGTGGAAGTCAAATTAGGATTCCCTACTGTTATGTTTCCAAGAAAGAGAAGCCTAGGGATGAAAGAGCCTCATTCACATGAGCACATGGGAGGCTTCCCCCAGCCCTATTTCTTTGTTTTCTTAATGTTCCAGGAGAAAAATTAATATTGGAATTCTTATTCTCCTTTTATCTATTAACACTTTAAGATTTACATGACAGAGATTTCCCCCAGTAAATAGGCAGTGTGTTTTTGAAATGGTTTTTATTCCACTGATGGTGAAAAGGAGACTCAAAGAGGCTTATTTGGCAATTGGACTGGTTGTCAAAAGTCAGAACAAAAGGAGACCCTGTGCTTCCTATTCTGCTCTAATGCGTGAACCACTCTGTCATCTACGGGGAAAAAAAGTTAGGCTCCATTCAAATGTGAAAGTCTAATATCCAGCAATACAAGAATATTCAAAGCCTTAATTTCACCTCCCTAGTAAATCAAAACAAACCCCACAAAGCATAAATTTCAGAAAGAATTCATTTCGACCACCACATCAAATCCTCCTGTATCTGTTTCCCAGGTTTGGGCAATTTAATGCAAAGAGAGAAAAGGAGAACGGGAGGGATGGAGGGAGGGAGAGAAAGAGAGAGAGAAAGAGATAACCCCGAACCAGCACTTTTGATCAAGGAAAGATGAACATAACAATCCCTTCTGCAGGTTGCAGTTCTAGGTACAGTAATGTCTTGAAACACACACGTCATCCAACCCAACCTAACTCACTCAGTTTAGCTTTGTGGCCCAAATATTTGCTGTTGAAAATTAATCTTGTTTGCTTTGTTTGATTTTATGACAGTTATGACAATTAAACAACTTTTAATTTTATTTACTTTGCAGCTTTTGCTTTTGACTATTTCATGAAATTTAAAAAGGCATGAGGAACAAAGTCATGTGTTAATAATATGTGTGCATTTCTTTTTGAGTGGAGTGATTAAAAAATTAAAGTTCATAGGCTTACATAATGCTTGGTGAGGGAAAAATGGAGGCTAATATTATGATAAATCCTTAAATGTGTCTAGAATCTGTAACCATTACTTTAGAGCCAGATAAATGTCAAAGCTCCCTTAATCTTTTTTTTTGTAATTGAAATGAAAAAAAAAAAATCTTGAATCTTCTTCAAAACTAGGTTATTTTTCTGCATTTCTTTGGCCCAGTTGAAGTACTAAGATTTGATGAAGTTATAGTTCTTACTTTATTAATAAAAATGTGAATTTTGTAACTAGATACACAGTGATGCTGTTAGATAAAAAACCAATTAAGATTTAATGGATGAATCTTTGAAGGGATAGATTTAATCTTCAATAATGCAGCAGATAGGTACCGAGTGCGTAATGATAGCACTCATAAAGACAGTACCATTGCAGAATGATCACATAATTAAATAAGCAAAAATGCAGATAAAATAAGCACAAATCTAAATATATTGGCTCTCTTAGTGTTAATTGGGATCTGATTGCAGTAAATACATCAATTTATCCATATCTTTAAGTAACAAATCCACTAGATGGCAACTAAATCAAACAGGTCAGGTGAGAATTTTTTAGTGATTCGTAGGATACATAATATAATGTAGTAGAACCTGGGTGACTATCGAGTCAACTTCCAATCTGATATTAAATCATAAAATGCTGGTTTGTAAAATAACAATAAACAACATCTAACAGTAAATAGGATTCTTTAAAAAACAGGCATGATGCAAAGGTTTGTCAGTATAGTTTAAGTAAAATATATTAATACATCATCTCCTTCTTACATTCTAGTCCGTGACACTAACAGTTGTTGCCAGTTTCTGTTTTTCCTTAGTAAATTACTGCATGCTGGAATAGTACATATTCTTTTCACTTAAGAATATTATCTTTAAATTTTACATGTTTTTCATTTTGTATTTTGTTATTGACATACAGTCAGTTTACAATGTTGTGTCAATTTCTGGTGTATAGCATAATGTTTCAGTCATACATACACATACATATATTTGTTTTCATATTCTTTTTCATTATAGGTTACTATAAGATATTAAATATGATTCTCTGTGCTATACAGTATAAAGTTGTATATACATTTGTATTATTTATACAAGTATGAACTTGTGCTATATATACAGTAGTTAGTATCTGCAAATCTCGAACTCCTAATTTATCCCTTCCTACCCCCTGCATTTTGTGTTAAAAACTAGCTCTAACAGTGTTATCCATTTACCCAGATTCACTCTGCCACAGATCCTTTCCACACTGCTTTGTGTTTTCATTTATTTTGTTGAGAAACTGTATGTAATTATTTTGCATAGAGTTTATCAATACCCTTCTCAAGTGGCTTGAGTGTTAAGGCTCTCTCTTCTCAGAATTTATCCTTATCCGGATTAAACACGAGTTGTCATTTATTGCTTGTATGTTATTCTGATTCATCACAGAATTTCTTCAGATTAGAACAGTACATTTGTTTTGCTCAAACCGTGGCACCTGAACTGAGATAAAGCATGACTCATGTGTTAGAGGAATTTAACATTCCTTAGGAAGAAATATAGGGATACTATCACATTTAATTTTAATATACTATGTCACTTTTTGAATTCCTATATTTTTTCTTGAGCCTTTTGAACCCACTACCTATTGTTTACTAGTTAATGAAAGTAAATAACGAATGCACAAACTAGGTACAAAGAACCATATGCGTAAGTAATGCTTAACTTAGAAGCATTCATGAAGAAGCCAGTCATGCTTATTTTCACCGATTGTGTTTCTGTCTGGTGCATTCATGGGTGTGTGGACACTAATGCTTATGTTTGTAATTTTTATGAAGCATGAGTATAGCTTAGTCTTGCCAACAGCCAGGTAGTACTTGTTTACTCAGTATTTCATGGCATTGCACATAGATCTCCTTAACTTCTGGAACATCTCACCTTAACAAATTCATCAGACCTAACTGGGGGGCCTCATAATTGTGCACTTAACTATTATCAGTTTCTTTAAGTAATGGGAAACACCATCAGAGCAGATGGAGAACAAGGAGACAAAGCACTAATGCAAATCCATCGCCAAATCCGGGTTACTTTGAGTCACTCAACACTGAGGGATTTAACAAGCTTGTTATGGAACAACAGACACATTTATACACTGTTACATTTTAAAAGTCATTTCATTGAAAGGGAAATGATTAATGAGCAGCTGATGCACTGACCTCCTGCTAGAATTAATAAATGGAGACCACTACATCCAAGGAGGCACTGATCATAGCTTAGAAGTAAGTCTCTGTCAGCTCCAGATTCATTGCATTTTTATAGAAATCTGAATCTTCCCCAATGGTAGAATGCCTCCAATAATGAGCATGGAAATGCAAACAGATTTTTCTCACCATCAAATGCTGAAGGCCCAGAAATGAGTCATGGGGTGCTGAGGGACGGTGCAAATGATCTTTGGGGTTTTTTAATGATGTCGGTTCAGGAAAAGCTCGTTAAAGTTACCATGTGTATAGTATCTGTGTATTCATTTATGTGTCTCTTGGAAATACTATTTTCTTCTAGACCTAAGACAGGCAATTTTTCCTCATTATGAGCGATTCTGCTCAGGAAGCACTCTTAGACATTTTATTCAGTAATTTATTTAACCTATATAGGAAATTCCTGGTCTCACTGCAATTCTTGGGAACACAGAAGAGAGGAATTATGTCACCACCAGATTCTTTTAGGTCTGTCTTCACAATGTATTAAGTTCACAAAGCCTGTCAGCTCCAGATCATGAGAGTCAAGAAGATGATAATTATGGTAGTCATTCTTGAGAAACTACATCAAAAAACAACATCACAAAGAACCATTTCAATAATTTCAGAAACTAGCCTCCAAATTGTGTTTGGAACACACACCAACACCCAGCACAGAATCCCTAACCAAGTTGCATCACACTAACATTTTGAGACAGTAGAGTTCCTACAAATCCTGAATGTTTTATGTAGCAACAATGTCAGGACAGCAGATTAGGCTTGCTGTTAATACTAAGGCCACAGAATCTGGAAAAGACAAAGCTAGCTTCACAGCTCAGGAATCTTGGTAACAACCTATCTTGGTGCCTGGACAACAACTTTACATTATTTTTTTTACAATACAGATATATTGACACCCCTGCCAATGCTTTTAAAACCATAACATCTTAACTGTGGGTTTGGGTTGTTGTCAGAAGAAAAACTTAACAGAGTGAATTTTTACTTAAAAAAAGCAAAAGAAATGAGTGTTTTGACCTTGCTAACTATTGTCACATTGAAAAGCTCTTGTGCAAAATGAGTGACTACTCTGTTATCAAAGTGTAAAGTCATTCCATTGAATCCTGAATAGGTATCAGGTGTAAGAGCTTTCCATCACACAGCCCTTCTTCTCCCACCACTGTTGTCACTCACACTCCTGCCACCACCCCACTCTACGGTCCAGTTACAGCAGACATTTTTCTGTTTCCTGAAAAACTGTGATCACTTCTTGCATGATTGCATATATTCATTTTCTCATGTATTCAGAATGTATTGATGATTTATTTTTGTGAGGCAAAGTGCTAAGTGCTAGAGATGCAAAAGTGATAAAGCCAGGAGCAGAGTCACCCTCCCTGAGCTTAAAATCTAGTTGAAATATTTTCGTACTTTTGCACTTGTTTCTGTCTCTTCCCGGAGCATCTTCTTCCTCTCTTCTGCCTGATAAACTCATATACATATTTGGAGATTCCAGTTAAGAATACCTCTTTTTAAGTCTTTCTGTATCATTTTTTGCTAGGAAAAATAATTTCTTTCTCTAAGATACTGTTATCAATTCTTGTATATGCCTCTGTTGTAGTTTTTTAGCCCATCATAGAGAAAATATTTATGTACGTTCATCCTCTATCTGCCTCTGAGTACAACCTTTCAAAGATGGAGCTGTGGTTTATTTATTGTGTACTTTGTATATCATTGGTGTTAAGGGGGTCAGTAGTTTTGTTGGGATGAATAAGTGAATGAATGAATGAATTGAAAATAGGGAGGCTTCTTTAATTTTCTTTTCTAGTGAATACCAGGCATTTATTCTGAATTTGAACACACTAGTAAGTAACTAATGATCTTGATATGGGTAGATTATTTCTATAGAATGAAAACAGTGGGAAAAAATCACACAAAATAGATTTCGTCAAATGACTACTGTATCAGTTATCTATTACTGGATAACAAAGCACCACAAGCTTGATAGTTTAATACAAAATACATTTATTATCCAAGTTTTCATGGTTTAGGAGTCCAGGCATAGAACAGCTTTTAGAATCTCATAAGGCTGCCAGCAAGGCATCATTTTGCTGTGTTCTAGAGCTCACCATCCTCTTCTGAGCTCATGTAGTTGCTGGCAGAATTCAGCTCCATTTGGTTGTAGGATGTAAATCCCCATTTTCTTGCTGACTGTCAGCCAGGGAACAGTCTCAGCTTCCAGATGCCACCAGCAATTCGATCTCATGCTCCCCTCTTAAGGGCTTTCCTACAGCATGGCAGCTTACTTCTTCAGTGCCACAAGGGATTTCCCTCCAGTTTGCTAAGACAGAGTCTTAGGTAGTGCAGTGTAATCACATCATGTCTGGCATGTTCTCTCAGGAGAGGGTTGCACAAGGGCCGAATTCATTGAAGGTGTGCCCACCACAAAAATTTTTTAAAAAACTTTATAAGTAAAAGCTACCACAAATAAAAGTAAAAACAGGAAATGATTGAAGAAAATAACCAATATGACAAAAATGCAAAGTATTCAACTTCACTTCTTTATCAATAGCTAACAAGAAATGTCAACTAAATCAATTACTCTGTCTTCTGATTGGGTCCCATTTCTTTCATTTTAATCCTCATGTAGTACCAGTGCTACTGGGAGGAGACTAGCAAGAGGAGCACTTCCATATTCTTGTTTAAACCTTCTTTACAGAAAGCAGAGGTTAAAAAATATCAGAGTGGTTACCCGTCTTCCCCCGTTGTCCTGTCAGAGCGATCATTGCAATGTATGCACAAGGAGGAAGAGCACATGGAAATTCTTCAGGTCTGCAAATCAGTTTTACAGTCTGTGAAGCTGTTTGAACAATCTGCAAGGCTAATACAACTGATAATTATCAAAAGGGAGCTTTTCTATCTCCAAGAAATGGAAGGTTAACACTTTTGTCCTGAAATTGTAAATGTAACAGAATCTGAGCCCCACCTTTGACAGGCACGATGAACTAGAAGGAACTATTGTAGTTGGAGGCACGTCAAATTGGCAGGGCCCGGGTATGCTCAGGCCACCGTGGGTTAAGACCTCAGTAGCTATACTGCGGAGTAAGAGAGAATCAGAAACAAACCAGCTCTTGCAGGAACTGCTGCTCAGTTCAGACCATTCAACACCCTTGTCCAGTTAATCAAGTCTGGAGGATTCCATTTGCTCTGTGATTCTAAAATCCTTCCATTATTTCTTGCACGCTGCCAGATTCTCTTTGCTCCATTCTGGATTACTGCAGCTGCCACGTGTTGGTCTTGATTCCAGTTTTACTCACTTCCAGAATGCCAGCAGAATGAGCTTTATAAAGGGAAAATCCTCTGTCCTTTAACCTTTAGGTGTCCTCCATGACTGACCTCAGTGCATCATCTGAACTCCTTCATGTGCATGTAATAATCCAGTCTTTAAATAATTCTTTAATTCATCTTCCACCATTCTCTCTTTCTTCATCTTCCTTCCTGTCTCCTGATTACTGGAACCATTTGCCGTTCTGGGAATGGAAAATGCTTTTTTTGTCACTAGATCTTTAGACATATCTACATTCATGTGACATCATCTACTGTCCTCATTCTCTGCCTAGTGATCTCTTGCTCCTCCATCTGATCTAGCTTAATCATGCCCTTCTCAGGACTTCCAGGAGGTCCCTCCCAGCCGTCCACAGATGTGTCAGACTGTATGTGCCCATCACAGTGGCCAGGATGCATCATGCATGCCAGTTGTTTTTCAGTCCTAAGAGCTCTGTGTAGGACGATACTGTTTTCCTTGACTTGTTTCTCCAACTCAGTGTTTCGCATTTCACGTATTTTTTCATAACTATATGGTTGATGAATAAAGGATCTAAATATCCGGATCCCATCTCTGATGTCTTGGCAGTCCAAGGATCGCCCTGTAATTGTTCATGAGATAATAAGTGATTCAAGACCTCATTGTATCGAGTTGATGCCTCCTCCTGAGAAACTCCCCTCAGTTGACAGATTCGAAGTGGGCACTAAAACTTCTGTGGCACTGGGAAGGAGAAGGGAAACCCAGGGCACAGCTCGGCTCAGATTTTATAGCTCGATTCGTCACAGATGGCCTGTGAGGGCACACCTCTGTGTGCTCCTGCTTATAGTTCTTTCCACCTGTAAAATGATCATCCTGTCTGTGTAACTGTGTCCCCAGGGGAGGCCCTGTAAGGATTCATGCATTCGTTCTTTGCAAAGCGTGTATTGGTATTCCTTGAATAAAGACACTCGATAAATACAAAGCATTTTTGTCACTGGTCCAGATGCCCTACCACCGTCTAGCCTATTTGATTCTGTGCTGCCCAACAGCTGTCGGCACCCACCAAGAGCAGCTGGTTCCATTTCATGTTGGCAGGGGCCCCATTAGCCGTAAAACAGCTAATGCCTTTTAGATGGCCTCATGATTACAGCTTTTACTGGTACCCCAGGTAATTGAGTTAATAAATTTAATTGCTGGTGCTGACACATCCTCCCACTGCCTCCACTCCTCTAACTTCTTCCCCAGCTCTTCTCAGTTTCCTCTCAAAAATAAAAAAAAAATAAGGCAGAGACACCATTAATAAGAATATGCATCTAATAGGACAGGTGACCTCACAAAACACTTCTGAATGACTTCAAAATGTCACCAAGCCCACCCCAGTTTGTTTATAGCAGCCTGTGGTGCCATGACTCACATTTACTACCCTTTTCCTTGCAAGGTAATTTATAGAACTGTCCACACTACATAGAGCAATATCCAGGGTATAGAGTGGATTGCCACAAAGATTTCCAAGGAAATATTTATAGTTGCAGAGGAGAATATGGGAACAGATTTCTGGATTTCTCAACTAATAATTCATACACAACATTGTAAATCATGTTGAAATATTACATAATACACAATAACACTACAATAGCAAGAAGACAATTGAAAGCTGAAATTCCTCTGGAGAGGCATTTTTAAGATCTTGCTGAAGGAATAACAGATCCTGTATTGTGATATGTATTTCTCTCAGGAAGACAGTCTCCTGGATGGCTCTGGGTTGTTTGTTTGTTTGTTACTCAGAAACTCTCCAGTATCATCATCGACTAGTGCCATATGTCCAAATGGCTCCTGTCCTCCCAAATTAAATCATTTACCCCCTTCTAAAACAAGAAGCATTACCTTCATTTCTGCCTAATTAAAAGAGGTTGGTGGAGACAGCAGCAATTCAGATGATCAGCATGACACCGTAATCTGTGCCGCCCAACGTATATTATCCAGATCGCTTTCTGTCAGATTCCAGCTCAGTGACCCCTTGCATCCTTCTTACAATTACCAGGCACCTGTCTCCTGTCTCATTGATCTGTGTAGTTTTGTCTTCAGTATCCAAAATATTAATTCAAATCAGAATTAGAAATGATATCCAAGAGAGTTTGTTATTAATTAGTTATTTCCATATACCAAGCCCTTCACAATTGTATTTCATCCTTATAAGGCAGTGGTTGTCAACCAGGGGTAAGTCCTCCCCTCAGGGTACATTTGGCAATGTCTGGAGACATTTTTGGTTGTCACAACTAGAGAGGTACTACTGGTGCCTAGTGGGGAGAGAGCCTAAGGATGCTACTAAACATCCTACCGTGCCCAGGACAGCCCCCATCGCAAAGGATGATGGAGCCTTGAATGCCAAGAGTGTTAAGGCTAAGATACCTACTATAAGGCATTGTCCTTAACATGAGGAAAAGGAAGCAGAAGCTCAGAAACATAAAAAAGCTCACCTAATGTCACTCAGAAGCTAAACAGTGGAGCACAAATTCAGGTTTTGGTTTATCTCATTCCAGAGTTCAGTTTCTCTCTTTCTGTAGGGCAGTCTAGTTTCTAGGAGCTTCTGAAAACCAGGAAGTTACACAGAAGCATTCAAGCTTAACTGCCAAGCACCCCAAACCACAATATGTAATAAGGACTTTTTTCCTCTTGGTCATCCATTAAAAAGTTGCATTGCTGTGATCACTGCAGAATTCTGCCACAATCTTCAGGGCAGGTGGGTGTGTGGTACTTTTGGCTGCAAAATTCCACTCAGGTATATCATGGTCAACAGACATCATTGTAGGAGGATCAAAAAGGACTGTGTACAAAGCAATTTTATGTTATGAAAAAGGCAAACATTTATAAAAACGAAGGTCAGTTATTGCTGAGAAGGTGACGCACAAAGGTGGAAAATGAAAGCTGAAATATAAATAAAGAGGTGCCAAGGCGTAGCAAGAGCCAGGTGATGAAAGGGTACATAGTTTCCACAGAGCTTTCTACAGGTCTCTTGCAGGAAATCCTTCTGAGTGATTTTGTCCTTACTATCAAGGGCTTTGAGATTTATTAAAATTCACCTGCTTTTATTATTTCTTAATGTTTGCCATTCTTAGGAAAAAATTGTGCATTGCAAAAGCCAATTTGGGATGTGGAAATTATTAAATGACCTCTTTTTAAATTCAAGTATCTGTTTTATAAAGTGTGTTATCTTTTCTCTTTTCTGTTAAACTCAGATGTTTTTAGTAGATTCCAAATATTTCATGTTTTCTCCAAGCGATTACATAATGTATTTATACTAAACAACAAAGGTTTTTCTAAGATCCTTCTGCTTTTCATTTTTTTCATAACTTATATTCTAGAATCATTTAGCATACCTAAAGTTAGTCTTTGTCCTGTATTATTCTCCTTTAGAGTTAAGATATGTAAGCTCCTGTCATTTGCTTGGCTTGGAAAGGTGAGAGTGAATGGAAGCTTTGACAGAATCAGTCCTGAGAGGGGCCTGGACTGGGAGAAAAGGAAGAGAGGAGGGCAGGCACGTTGAAGTAGAAGAGCCAAGATGAGCCAGAGGTGACGTGAAACAAAGTGAGGGCCAGAAAGCCAGTCAGATGAAGACATCAAACCTGAGATGGAGACTGAGAACCAAAATCTGCAAAATGAGGCGGCCCCTGTTACATTAGAGGAGCATTCAGAAGGGGAGCCAGGGTCGGGCCCTGGGAGAATCCTAAAATGCTGCAGTTGGGAGAGGCTTTAAGGAACCTTTGTTGTAAGTGGGAAAACAGCCTCATGTTCCCCTGTGCTGCACTAGCAGTGAGTGCCACAGGCAGAGCTGGAACTCAGATCTCCTTCTTTCCGGTCTAGTGTCTCAGACAGAGGAGGAAGATTTCCTGAAAGCCTCAAGCCTTCTAAGTCAGCCACTCACGGACCTGTGCTGCTTCCTTACTCACTCATGATCACTGGGGAATAATGCAGTTGGGCCGTCATTTCCATATCTGTGTGCATGTGATTGGCTTGTGGATTCGTTGAAGCTCCCCTACCTAATTTTAGCTTAATGCTAACTCCCCAGAGTCCTTTGTTGTCCTCTTGGCTTCCACAGATTATAGCTGTGATTTCGTATCCTCTTCATTGAAATCCCGAATTCCCAGGTCACACGCCGTAGGCTCTGTTGCCACCTACAGGCAGAAAGCAGTACTGTCTCACCTGCACTGGGATGCTCCACAGGGCTGATTGGTGCTTATTTATGAAATCCTTAGATTTCCAACCAATTTTCCCTCACCATAAAAGCAAATAAGTGCATCACTTTTTATTGGCACTATTTGATGTCATTAATGATGGTCCTTGGCCCCGTTCCAAACCTTCAGTTTCCAAAGTCTCCTGAGATTCCTGTCTTATCACTTACTATTTTTATAGCCATGAAATCCCAAAGAACTTAATATGGTATAAATCTCAAACAGCTTGACATGTTCTGTACTCATAACCATAATTAAAGTGAGTCTGCAGGAAACACAAATGCAAACATCCATTCCATTTCTGCCAATAGCATCCAGAATTTAGTTGAAAAATAGTATTCTCACCAAACTTGCCTACTAAAGATATTCTCCCACACCCATGAAGCTTACTGGTTGACAGGAAGATAAAGAAAGCAGAAAATACCACTGGATATAACTAAACCATCTTCATATTAAGCCAAAATATTACTTTTTAGACAATTGAAACAGTTGTTAAAGTTCCAGGCACAACAATAATGTGGATATATTCATACCTCTCTCTCTGTACACACGTGTAAGTGCGTAATATACATGAATATAGATATATATATGTATACTAAGAGCAGAGCATGGCTGGTTGAATGGTTGGGGGAGACAATAATTCAGTTTGTCTGGCACATATACCCACCCCATCTACCTCTATTCTTTGGAATATGACAGAATTAAGAAGTGGATAGGAAAAAAATATTGAAGAGTTTTCAAATTATTTTAAATAATAGAAAAGTATTTGAAATCATACATCATCTCTGAAAATGGAATATATACAATAGATAAAAGCATAGAGTAATTTCTAACTCCCACCCTATCAAGACTTCTGAGGCCTTCTCTGGAGTTGTGGGAATATCTCAAAGTGTAGACGGCAAACCGCTGGTGGGCTGGGAAACCCAGGCTCTAAAGGAAGACGTACTCGGGGGTGAGTCTAAGTTATTTGCTATGTGACCTCGAGGAGGTTGTCTCTCTTTGGGGGGATTCATCTATGAAAGAGCTGGAACAGGAGAGCCCCACCATAAGTTCCAGTCCTTACTAAGCTCTTACTGAGACAGAATTCCCTTACAAAATGGCTCAGTACCTATAGGCCTTACTCCTTCAAATTTTCAAACTTATATGTCCAGGGTAAATGGAGAATTGAGTACATAGACCACGTTCCTGGACTGAGCCCCTGACTTGGGGGAAGTCAGTCAGCACCCCGTGGCAATTCTGGCTTGAGCAGTTGTTCACAGTCCAGCCTCAGGACTCGGGCCCTGAGGACAGTTGCCCAGATGTTACTTCTTTGCCCCTTCCCACCCCTGTGCTTCACAGAACCACCAACGTCACTCACTCTTGGTTGAAAACCCCATTTATTGTTGTCAGTGATAGTGGTATCAATATTAGGAAATAGAGAATCCATCAATCTGATGACAATAAGAAAAACAGCCAAAGCGCTCAAACATGCCAGGGCAGAGACTTCACCGCAAGAAATTTAGACGGTGTGGATTCTGCCTTTCCACAGAAGTAATACTAATAGAAATTATGATAACAGTACCTTTTCAGTTAGGATGAGAAGACAATGTATTTTCAGGTGTCCGCTAGTAATAGTTTTTTGTACATGGTTTAAAAAAAAACAACAACTTACTTTTGATTGAAAATGCATCCATACACTCCAAAAGAAAAGAAAGCTCCAGAGAGGGAGGTGGATGCATCACAGCTTCATTTTTATATCTGGCTGCTTGGCCAGCTCCTCACGTGAATCACTGGGGTAGGGAGAAATGCGTACGGCTACTCAGAGGAAAATAAATCCTTCTTTGGAAAGAGCCAGAGTTCTTCCTCTGGATGAGTCAGAAAAAGCTCTCTGACTAGCTGGATTCTCCAAAGGCACAGCATTTCTTTTCGGTGGAAGGGCACCATGTGGATGATAACAGAACTTCCATTCACACCTTAACTCTTGGTAAGAGTCCATGGTACTTAATACACTCACAGGGAAATCGGCAGATCGGCAGCAACATCCTGGAAGCCTTTAGTTTAGGATATATCTATATCTGTAACTGTATCTATATTTATAGATAGATGGATTGGCAGATAGATAGATATACACACAGCTTTAAGCACTTATCTCTTTGTCCTGCAGAAAGACAGTGTCTGTCGTCACTAGCAACAACACTTAACTGCTCCCACCTAATGCCAAAATAGACCTTTTTTTCCCCACATATGAAGTATTAGGAGACACAGAAAACTCAATTTTGTTTGAGAAGTCCAAAGTTACTTTAAGACCTTGAGGATAACCTTAGTATTGGCAGATGTAGCTGAAAATGCATCTGTACGACAAGGTAAAAAATGTCAAGAGTTACAGAGTGGATCATCCCTGTGATGTATTTGGCCCTTTAGGTATAAAACTATCAAGAGTCACTTGATATAAAGCCCAGTGGCTACCAAAAGCTGCACATACGTTCTACCTCATTTTTTTTTTAAAAGATGAAATAGCGCAATATATATTAGAGCTGTGACAAAGACTGCAGCTTGCGTTTGAAGCCTCCAGTAGAACAACAAAGCAATGAGGACTGTAGGAGAGTTACACAACGTTGTAGCAGAAGAAACTGTAATTTAAATACCTCATTTTACAAATAAGTAAACTGGGATCCAAGACCACAATGCTAGTCAATAGTGGGGCTGGACAAACTAAAATCTCCTGACTTACCCCAAATGTTTCCCATGATCCTTCAACAATTACTTCTGTCCACAGAGCTTAGTTCTTTCTTTAGTGCCATGAAATTATGAAATTTTAGATTATGAAACTGTGACTACTTTTCCCCTGTTCCTGGAATTAGTTAAGAGATTGTTAAGGAATAAAGCACCTGCAAAAACGAAAAACAAATGTTTTTTCCTTTCCCCAAGCATTCAACAGTGAAATGGTGAAAGTGTCAATTTCTTATAAATTTCCCAGCCCCGGGCACTGCTGTTTTTCAACAGAGCACTTTGAGTAGCTGAGGAGGAGAAGGGGAGTGGAAGATATGAGAGTGGATTATAAAAACCCTCATCAGAGGCCCTGCACATCCATCCACCTTGTGCTGTTAGTTCATCCCTTCCGTGGGGACGTTTGGGCCTGTCCACTGAAAGCCAGGGCTGAGGATGTAGGCATGCCAGATAAGGTACTTTTATCAGACCCATGCTGCTCTATCAGGCCAGCTGTGGCCAAGGTCAAAGCCATCCTACTGACCTGGTAATGTACTTTGTCCACTTGCCAGGGCCTCTAGAATCCTGAAAGTGCTTAATGCTTGAAAGCAAGCACCTTAGATCCCCAGAGAGGGAATTACATCATCAAAAGAATGCTTTCATTTGTGATTCAAGCACAGGGTACTAGTTGTTTATTAGCTGTTTATTTAAGACATCATTGAGAGGTGAAAGTCCCAAGGTACTTTCGGTTACTCCATGATATCTTCGAGGATGCTTTATTTCTTCTCTGTTCTTCTTACTGGTGGTGAAGTCTCTCTCCCCTCCTTCTCTCGTGGAAGGAGGGCTACTTGGCTGCAAGCACCATTGCTTCACACAATAGCATCTAACCTAGGAACTGACAGCATTTTCTTCAAAAGTTTCTCTCTTCATAGGAAGGAAAATATTTTCCAGAATTTCCTCAAGAGACATCTTTTTGCTTTTTTGCCTGGCCTCATGCTGAACTTATATTGGGCAATAGTGAAGAACATAACATGAATTAACATGATACACTTCAACCAACCGGGATTCCCTTGGAAGTGGAACATAGCTACCTGAGGAAACTGATGTTTAGTTATCAAAGAAGGGAATGCATTGTTCCCCAAACTGGGCCACTTCTTCACCACTGCCAGCACCACGCTGTGTCTCCCGGGAAGATTCTGGCCTTACTGTGGCTTGGCATGCAGCAACTGGAGGTCAGGACAGGTGTCAGGTTTTCACAGTTTAAAAGCACTGTGGATTTCTTTGGGCTAGGAGTGCCCTTAACCTGCAGCTAACTCCCAAAGCCCCATAGAACCACCACGTTCTAAACACTGTGCTTGTCACTGCACTACCCGCATTCTAGGAGCTGCTGCTCAGAGTGCCCATTAGCCAGCCTGTGACCCTGCCAGTGTTGTCTACCTCTGACTGTCTCAGAAGAAGTGGCGATCAACCAGTTCCATATTCACAAAGAGAAGATGGGCCCCATTTATGATCTTGTGCTCATGGAGGGCTGCCAGGCCACTTTGACACCTCTCCTTCCAGTAGGTAAAATGATGTATTGTGGGGTCCCACCTGTGAGACATGTAAACTCAGAGATGCTTAGCTCCAGGAAAAAACTAAGCAAAAGGCACAGCTTGATGAACTGGCCTAATAAGGTACTTTACTTTAGCTGTTTAAAAATGAAAAAATACAGGTTTTACCAAAATTAAAGAAGCATCCATACCTCTTCGTGACTTTTCCTGTGTTCCCCCACCACAACCAGAGACGCAGGGGAAGCCTTGTGGCCGGGCATTCTCTTATAGCAAATTAAGACATTTTATCCATGGATAGCTAGTCCTCAGAGATGCTACCCCCTCTACCAGGGTATCACTATCTTCTCCCACATAGATTGCCTTCCTTTTGAGTCTCAGAGAGGATCTAGAATTCCATAGTCCATATGTAGCTTAGGGAGCAGGATCTAGTCTTCTCATTAAAGGATTCAGAGCACCATGAATGTAATCTTTATAGGGCTCCTCACATTGCCGATGTAAATTTTTTAATAGTTTTTATTTTATTTATCTTTTATAGTATTTATAATTTGTTTTAGTGTTTTCTAATTTAATCTTTAATTTTATACTTAATGAATGTATTTTTGTTCTACCATTGGAAAGTTAATTTCATGAGGATAGGAGAAATATCTGATTGTTTTCACAACCACTTTCCCTGTGCCTAGCACAGGGTTTGGAGCATACAGACAATAAAAAAAATAGTTGATAGATGTTAACTAAACTTATCGTGATCATTGTGCAATATATACATATATTAAATTCTTATTTTGTATGCCTAAAACTAATATAATGTTATATGTCAGGGATATCTCAATATCTAAATAGTACTCTTCTTATAAAATAATGGTTTTCCCCCCTATTTTTGCATTTCTGTGGCCTCAGTGCAACCCCTAGTGAAGATAAAAACCCATATCCACTGATTCTGTGCCCACCACCTCACATATGTCCAGAAAGGTAAGCATCCACCAGTTGCCAGCAATTTACTACATTCCACCAGCAATTTATCAAGTATTGTGTTCCTGGTACGATATCCCTGCCAGGTAGATAAGCACAAACCATTCAAAATGCCAAAAGAATCTGCACATATTTTCAGTAGAACAGTATTAGAATGTATTTCCCCAAACCTATGCCACCATCATCATCTTCCCAACTTTTGCAAACCTGTGGTTATCCCTGGCCTGCGCTTAATCTCTTACATCCTCTTACACCGATATACTTCTATCCAGCACATAATGCATCTCCCTTCATCACATGCATGAACACCCCCCAGGTTTCAGTAGTTTCTCCCACCCATTTTATCTACTTCTGTGGATTGTCAATCCCTGCTGCTTCCAATGGGGATCCCAGGTTTTAGGGTTTTTTTTCAAGGCTGTCCAATTTCCAGTTCATCTATCTGCATATACTCCCAGACTTAAGAGTTCTGGATTACATCAAATGGGAAACAAGTAAAAAAAAACCCATATTCCTATAATTTTTGCCAACAACACAATGGAATCACCTTATTTACCATCATGGAATTCAATTTTATTAAATAATTACACTCATTTCAGGACTCCATAATTCACAGAAACTGTAGCTAAATATATCTCATTAATAACAACAGATTTTCAAAAATCTCTCGGTTGAGATGCCCATTCATTTATCAGCAAACATTTATTGAGAATTTATTATATCTGCAAGGCAGAGCTAAAGGCAAGAAGTGTCTCAAGCCAGAAAGGCAAGCTAATGTTAACAATATAAGTTAAAAAAACCTATCAATATAGTATTCCAGGTAATCAACACAAAATCAAAATTTAATTTTTAAATTCATAGTGAAAAATAAAATTCTGTACCATGGTATTTTCTATTCTTTTTAAACTCTCATTTAGGAAAGAAGAGACAAGTTCTCTTTAAAGTTTATTCGGTGAAGTTGAAAGTTTATTGCTGTGCTGATCTTTTGCACTCAAATAATTTTCAGTATTTGTCTCAACAAAAACATTGCCTTCACGTGAATCCATCTGATTTGACAGCATAATCCTTCTCACCATAACAATCAAGCTCGAGCTTGATTTCACCACTTAAGTGAAAATTGGTTTTCTAATGGAAAAATGCATCATAATTGTGTCAATAAAATTCCTGAGCAAAACCACTTAACAATGCAAGATTCATCATCAACTCTACATTGCAGACTACCTCTGCAAATTGCTTCCTAGGAAACCAACTGTTCCACTGTTTTTTTCTCTTATACCAGGTCTTTTCTTATTACTCAATTTTTATCAATTGGCTGTTGAATTCAACTACTAACAAAAATTGGTGCTCAATAACATAAATGATAATGCCACTCATTTATTTTAAATCTTCCTTTTGAGAGAATAACAGTTCCTCCTTCTAATATGAAAAAAAAAATTACCTCTAGCTCAGCCACATATGTGGTCACAAAATGCCAAGGTCATTGGTATTTCCAAAGAGTACTCAAGGAAACATTTTTTCTTTCTGTTTCTCTTTTAAACATTAACTCATTTGTTAGTCTCTATTTCATTTGATAGCTTGAACAGTGAA
The DNA here is from genome assembly GCF_048773025.1 of Camelus bactrianus. Classification (NCBI taxonomy): domain Eukaryota; kingdom Metazoa; phylum Chordata; class Mammalia; order Artiodactyla; family Camelidae; genus Camelus; species Camelus bactrianus. The sequence goes on from NC_133541.1 coordinate 70,827,285, forward strand.
TGAAAGGCACTACACAGTACATTGCATTATATAGTCTTCTAATCTCAAACTACATTAGAGTTGTGTATGTCCTTCTGTCTCCATTGCCGCTAGAAATAGCGAAGAGAAGAATATCTCATTAATCAATTAAGAATTTAAGTATTATTAAGCGATTGTGTAACAAGTTAAATTCTTTTCAGAAACAATAAAGAACCTAGATCAGCACTGCAAAAGAAATAGGGAGTGAGCCACAAATGAGGACCATATATATAACTTTAAATTATTTAGTAGCCATATTTAAACTGTGAAAAGAAACAGTTGAAATTAAGTAATACGTATTTGCCCACTACATCTAAAATATTATCATTTCAATATGTAATCAATATAAAACTAAATAAGGTATTTTACTTTGTTTTTTAAATTAAATCTTCAAAATTAAGTGTGTATTTTACATTCACAGTACATCTCAGTTTAAACTAGCTACATTTCAAATGCTTAATGGTCTATGTGGCTGGTAGCTGCCGTATTGGGCAGTGCACTCTCAAGGATACAAGGCAAAGAAGACCTGTCCTGACAAAGACTCATTGCTCTAGGACTACTTACGAGAGATCAGACATTCCAAATAAAATTCCTTAAAGCTTGGTAAATTCAAAAGCCTAAGCAATTTAAGGGAAAACACACTTTTCCTTTTAGAGAACTTCCGTGAGCTGTGAGAGATGACTCAACAATGAGTATATTGAAAAAATCACATTATGTCCTTCCATTCTTGGTTGTGTAACCCTCATTATATGGGTAGACAATGAAAGAAATTCTCCTAAACTACTTAATATTTAAGAGAACTATTATCTCAGTCACTTTTCTCTCACTTCCCAGCCTCACTTCTACCAGGTATTTGAGGTTCTCTTTCTTGTTGCTTCTCTTGAACCCAGGTTAAAGAATGATTTAGATTAAGACATGCACTCACATGTAGTACTGTTTACATTTTTAAAATAAAATTAGAATGATGGCTGTTTAGTATTCTAAAACCTGATAAGCAATTTTGTTTTACTGAGAAAAATATGTTCAGTGTTCGTCCACTACACCTGCCATTTCTCCCCACCTTAAAGGACAAAATGACTTCCCAGCAGAGGTAAAACAATCATTTCATGGCTTGGTGTATCTGTCTGCCAGTCTTCAAATTGTGCCCCATTTTGGCATACTCCAAAAAGTATGATTATTTCCAAGTAATCTTTGTGGTTGCTCTTAAAGTGATCCGAATTTTAGAAAAGTGGAGAAAAGTAGTTGCAAATACATGTTAATTTCCAAGTTAAATTTTTCAAAGCTAAATATTTCCCCCTTTTTTTGTTTGTTTTACTAACAAACAAAATAAGGGTAAACATTCTACTTTGGAAAATAGGGTATTTTTGGTTTCTAAGAATGGCACATTTTAGCAAAATGTCTTCAGGAAAACAGGAGTCAGGAAGCAGAGATATTGGTGGCTAATAGAAGTAAAGCCTTAGAAATAAATCAATTTACTATTTATCCATTTACTGTTTATTTAAAGGACTAATAAATGTCATGTTTAAGGCAACATTGGCCACATAGTGTTGGTTCTGCAAAACTTTGGATGTATCTTGGTAAATTGGACCACAAGAAAAGCCAAAGTCACTTCAGTCCTGTGATCATAACTGGGTAACAAGACACTCTAGGGCATTTTATGAGGTGCCATGGGAAAAAATGCAGTGAAACTATTAGTGATGGCCAAAATGAAAACTTTCCAACAGTACTGTCACGTTAACGCTGAGCAAGCACAGCAGCATAGCAACAAAGGCACACACACAGAGAACAGTGTTTTTGACATCCGCTGTCTAGGTATTGGAGATGATCCAGACAATAGGGAAAATAGTGGCCAATCAAGTGATTTATAGAAGGTCGGAGCAAGGCCTGTGTCTACAAGTGTATCCAATGATCCTTCTAGATTTATGTCTGCATAAACCATAAGGTAATCTCACAAAAATCCAAAGAAAAGCTATTAAAGGATAAAATGGAATACAGAATTAAATTAGAATTTATCTAGAGAACAGAATTGATGGGCATAATAATATGTGAGCAAACCTCAACTTGCTACCTACTATCAGTTTGCATCAGGGTTATTTCTGCTATTGTGATATACAAGAGTCTTAGGTGGAAGTATAAGGCATTCTGGGACCTCTGTGCCACTAAGTAGAGCCTAAAAACCTGGGGATATGGGTGAGCAAAAGATTAATGATATGAATTGGCAGAAAGTAGGGATGGAGAGATTAGTTATAGATGTAATCCTCTGTGCAAGTTGTCACTAAGTGCTTTTAAAAATTTAACATGCATACCAATCACCGGAGGATCTTTTTAGAGTGTTGGCTCTGATTCAGTAGGTCTAGGGTAGGCCTCAGGATTCTGCATTTATACCGGGCTCCCAGGTGATGTCGCTGCTGCCCCTTTCTGCACCAGACTAGGAGAAACAACGCTGTAGTGGACTGTGATGGCTGTGCTCTGTCCACCCGTCATGCATTCTTGCTCCTCTTTCTTTGTCCTCTTTCTTCTGAGGAAGCCCTTCTCTGTGTTTGGGTATGTCTGTAACCTGCAAACCCCTGCACCCTTCACCCAGACAGAGGTTGAATCATTACCCAGATCCACCAATCAGATTCCTCATTCTGTAGACTCAGGGATTGGTTTAGGGGTGGGCACACCACACAAGCCAAGCAAACCAACCCTGGAAGAGGTAAACTTTTTCACTAAATTTTCTAGCTTGAGAGACAATTCAATCCCTCTGGTGCTGGCTGATTTTATTCCTGCCAGTGTAGACAACGTGAATGAAAGAAGAGTTAAGAGATGGAGAAAGAGACAGATTCCTGACTATATAGCTGTAATGCCGAGATTCAGTCATGTCTGAAGCCCATTTTCTCCTTTGACGTTTCCAGTTAGCCAAATACGCCCCCTTTTCCTGCTTAAGTTAGAGTCAGTTTCCTTAAAGAGGAAAGAACTGATCGCCCCCCTCCCCACCCCGGTGCATCTAATATTCTACTGAGTTTAAAGTTTCAGCTATTACACTTGCCTTCCACAGTCCTCTAGTTTCAATATTAAAGGCTTAAGTGGATGGCGTCTCTCCCTTCCCAGGTGTTAGGAATAATCCTGATTTGGCAGGCACTTAAATTTGACCTTTAGCAGAATTCAGGGGCCTTCTTGGTGATTCTGGTAGAATCGCAGATACAAAACAAAACAAAACAGAACAGAACAGAACCAAGCTGCCTATTTTGTTCAACATTTACTTTCATCTGACTTGTTTAATGCAGGCGAGAAGAAACGGTAATCTCACGCACAAGCGGAACGCCCAGATGCCCGCGTCCTATTGGATGCCTGCCCCTCGGGGCGGGCGGCCGCTTGTTATATAAGCAGGTGAGCCGCGGTCCCGTGACATCCGGGCACCGCTGCTGCGTCTGCGCTGGGCCTCCGGGTGGGTGAGTAGTGCCAGCTCTGTTTCTCAGCTCACTGCGAACCGTTTTGGTTTCCAAAATTAGATGTTTTGGGGGCTTTTTATCTCGCGTGCGAATCTTAAAATGTTGAGGTGCCCCACGTGGGGTTCGAGCTTTTTGCTTCTCAGGGAAACGGCCCTAGTTTGAATTTTCTCCTTGCCGGGCGGGGGTCGCAGCGCCCAGGGCTGTGTTGTTGCATGGCGGAATTGTGGCCCAGCCTCTTCTACGTGCTTTGATGCTTTTTTGTTTTTTTGTTTTTGTTTTTGTTTTTTTTAGTTTACGTGGTGTGGAGTGGGTTTTTAAGAGGAAAATGTTGATTAGGTGCTGTAGACTCGGTATGTCCGTGGGGGGAGGTGAGTTCAGGATCTAACTCGGTCGTCATCTGGAACCTGAATCTCTACAGCTGACGGTTTAGACATCCATCGTTTGTGGCATGACTCTTTTTTTCATATTTGCGCTCTTGTCCTGTTTCTGGTATATTTATTTGACTTGGTGCTAGCGTGTTGGTCTTAACAACTCTACAGCTGAAAGACTTCTAGCAATTAATTCTAATATATTATACATACAATCAGAACTTCTCCTGTGTTTATCCATTTTCTGCTTCTTAATATACTTTCATTTTACTTATTTAATGCAGAGGAGAAGGAACAGTTATCTAATATATACAGGAGGAGTTTTTCCGAACAAAAATTCAGCAGATGTCGTGCAGAGATGGGATTATTGTCATTCAGCATTTATGTTGCTTTCCATATTCATAAAATGCCACCATTCTTTTCACTCCTCTTAAGTTAATGTTTATTTTAGCAGATGAAATAAGAGTTCAACAAGGTGTCTTTCTAAAAGCAAAGTAGTTTCAAAGCCAATTAGTCCCTAAAATGCTAATCTGGGAATCAAATTCTACATAATTCTGAGTTTGAAAGCCTGATTTCTTCCAAAAGCAGCTCGAATGTTTGTTTTAGTAAATGCTAGTTTCCATTCCTCATATCATTTCATTATAAGGCAGTTGTTAGTATTATAATACTATTCTTGAATTAAAATTTCTCACATTCAGAACTACTGGTTCACCCTAGACATACCATAGAAAAAAGACATTAGAAAATTCTACTTTCATGGTTTCTAATTAGGAAGATGCTTTCCCACAGTAGTTCTCAGGGTCAACATGTGGCTTTTAAAATGTTTTTATGAAGAGACACGATTTAGAGAAGCGTGGTACACACGACAGGCTATGAAATCTTAGTCTTATCAAGTGAGGTCAGAACATCATCCAGATTTCCAGCATTCCTCTTCTGGCTTCTCACTGCCTCTGTTTTGCTGAATCTTACTGATTTTCAGGGCTTATTTTTCTGAAACCCCTATTCCACTTCACTCCTCCCCTTGCCTGACACCCACTACCCTTATGTCGCCTCTTCACTTTCTGGAACTCCCCACATGCCTCTAGTTTAATCCCTGATGGTAAATAATAAATGGGTGACGATGGCAACTTAGGTAGCGGGACTTGTGTGCAGAAATTTACCCCAAGGTCAGTGTAACCTAATGTAGGTGTAAATTTGAGCACTAATACAATAATTGTATTTCTGTATATAAGACTATTGGGGATTTTTCCACACGAAATTAAAGAAGTTATTTTAAATTACAAGAGTACAGATCTTCGAAGTATTAGCACTTAAGGTTTACTAGCTTCACAAAACCAGAGTTTTCATTTGCTACCCTGCCACTGATAAGGGAATGACCTCCCTGTCACTATGTGCCGCTCTTTGAATAAATGTGGTTAATACATGGTATTAGGCCATAGTTTTCTTTTTGAAATTTTTTCTGACAGAAAACTAGGTACAGGTAAAATACGGAAGAAAGAAACGGGAATCGGCCTCTGTCTCAGAAATTTTAGTGTCTGAATACAGTAGAAAGCGTTCATCTGTGATGAGTGTGAAAGAGATTATTTGCTACATGGTGGTGGCAAGCATTTAAGGGATCCAGTGGGATATTTTTCTATATTTAAGATGGATCACAATGAGGCAAAACTTTTATCATATTACTTCTAAAGAAGAATCAAATATTTAGAATATAACTCACTGTTATATTTGGCTTTTCTGGAAGTAATTTATAGGATATAAATATGACTTTACTTTCGGTCAGCTGAGCTATCTATCCATTTCCATGAAAAAAAAAAACACACAAATGAAAAAGATCATTTCACGACTGCTAAGATTGGCAATTTCATGTTAAGACATTGCGTCAGCCTCCATTATTAATGCATTTGTCAACCTAACTAAACCTAGGAGGGGATAGTCAAGTAAAAAGCATTTATTCAGAGTCAAAGAATTGTAATTCAGGACAGAGATTCCTTCAGGTAGCAACCCAACGTCCCCACTAGGGAATAAAAGTACAAGGCTTTTTTTTTTTTTTTTTTTTTTTTTTTTTGCTTTTAAGTAAAATAAGTTTTGATAGTTAGATGTAGCTGTGACATGCCTATCATCTTTCAGAAACTATCATACCACCCTGATATTTAACCTGATGAAGCATTCGATTCATTTCCATTTCTTCTTTTTTTTTAAAAAAAAAATACTTTTATTGACGTACAGGAGCTTTTAAAGGCAAAGATGGGAGGTTTGCATTATAAAGGATTTTAATTGGAGTTGGAGGCAGAAGCTCCTCTCAGCTGAACAAGTCTGAGTGTTAAATTGTTACTGTGACAAGTTGCAAGTGTTCTTGCAAAGTTATTGGACTATTTGTGGTTTGGCCCAGTTAAAATGTTAATGGTTCCACCTTGTGAGGTTGTGTCTAAGGTCCACCTCCTTAATGGCCTCCTGGCTCCATTTAAAACCCCTTTGACATAAGTGACTCCATTTTATTTCACATTTCATATGTGTGACTTCCAGAACTTTTAGTTGAGACAAACAGTACTACAGTGAACTGTTTAATCATCCAGTTTTGTCATCTGCTAAAATTTCCCTTTGTCAAGTGATTGTAACTGCTTATAGATTTAATGATCACACTTCCTGTTTATAACTTAGCCCCTGAGAATGGAAACTTTCTTGAAATCTCATTCAGTACAGAAAACGTTTTCTGACCCTGTCAGAATAAGTCATGTTTGACACGTTTTTTTTTTCTTGTGCATTTATTACTTTATAATTTTTCAGTGCTGAGTTCTTAGGCTATTTAGTTTGATTTAATCTCATTGTAGGAATAAAAACAGTGATTCTTATAGTTTGAATATTCAGATTTTTGGTGTACAATTAAAATTCATAAATAAGTGCACTCTCCCCTAAAAATAAGAATAATAATTACAGATATATTCGTTATATACATTTCATTAAAATCCACTAATGATGTCAGGAAGAATCACTGTATGCATGAAGACATTATTAAGTATTTAATATTCAAGAGTTTGCTATATTCCGGCCTCTCCAAGCTTTAATAGCCCTTTCCTGCCTGATAGGAATGTACCCAATTGTACAGACACAGAATATGCTTTAGCTCATTAAAAGGAAGAAGCACTTACTCGAGCAAATTTTAATGTGTGCTATACTCCTTTTGCAAGTGCAGCTCATTTTGTTCTTTATATGAGTTTTTTATTATTATAATTATTAAACTCTCTAGTTATACAAGGTGGCATACTGCTCTTTTCCTCTCTTTAAAAATAGTGAAAGTACTGAGCAGTGGAATTTTCAGTATTTGTGTTTTGTGTATAAGAGTGTGGGTATTATTTTTCTAGCATCTTGAAGAAAATCATGAAATGTAAAGTAGAACCCTACCATTTCTAATACTAAAACATCAGTTTCATAAAAATCACCCTGTGAAAAACCTGTAATGGCATACCTTGTTTTATGGTGCTTCACAGAGACTGAGTTGTTTTACAGATTGAGGGTTTATGGCCACCCTACAGTGAGCAAGTCTATTGGCACCATTTTTCCAGTAGCACTTGCTTACTTCCTGTCTCTGTATTACATTTTGGTAATGGTCATGATATTTCAAACTTTATATTTGTTATTTATATTTGTTACGGTGATCTGTGATCAGTGATCTTTGATGTTACTGTTTTAATTGTTTGGGAAAGCCATGAACCTCATCCACATAGGACAGAAAGCCTGAATGTGTGTGTTCTGACTGCTTCACTGACTGACTGTCCCCCGCCTCTCTCCCTCCCCTCGGGCCTCCCTATTCCCTGAAACAACAATATTGAAATCAGGCCAATTAATAACCCTGCAGGGGCCTCTAAGTGTTTAAGTGAGAGGAAGAGTCTCATGTTTCTGACTTTAAATCAAAAGCTAGAAATGATTAAGCTGAGTGAGGAAGGCGGCAAAAGTTGAGATAGGCTGAAAGCTAGGCCTGTTGTGCCAGTTAACCAAGTTGTGAATGCAAAGGGAAAGTTCTTGAAGGAAATCAACAGTGCTACTCCAGTGAACACAAGAATTATAAGAAAGCGAATCTGCCTTATTGCTGATACGGAAAGAATTTTAGTGGTATGAATAGCGATCCAGCCAGACACAATACTCCCTTGAGCCAAGGCCTTGTCCAGAGCAAGACCCCAACTCTCTCAATTCTGTGAATGCTGAGAGGGGTGAGGAGGCTGCAGAAGGAAAGTCTGAAGCTAGCAGAGGTTGGTTCATGAGGTTTAAGGAAAGAAGCTGTCTTCAAAACACAGAAGTGCAAGGTGAAGGAGCAACTGCTAATGTAGAAGTTGCAGCAAATTATCCAAAAGCTCTAGCTCAGATAATGAAGAACTCTCCATGTGCAGTCCAATAAGTTTCCCAATCATTTCAACTTTTTGCCCCAGTTTTTTCCCCCTGTTTTTGTAAACATGATAATTTCAATTAAAGCTCTAACCTTTAAATGCTAACGTCAAGATCATCTATGGGTCTTTTTTAGTTGTCTTATTTTTTTCTTGTGGAAGTATCATCTGGAATCTCTAAAAAGTTAATAGAAAATGGTATTTGACCTAAAATTACTAGATATTGCAAGAGTCAGGATAATAAAATCCTACCCCTTGGGAAAAAACAAACTTTGCACATGTATGTATAAATATATGTACATGTGTGAATAAACTATATATAGCTATAGATACATGTATACATAACAAGTAAGATTTTCAAGAAAAAAAGAATTGTTATTTTTAAAAAGGTAGAACTTGGAAAGAGAAATATAGTTGTTAACAGCAATTTGGTTAGTATAGTAAAATGAGTGACATACCTTTTGTTACAAATGGTCTTTATAATCTAGTTATGTTATTTTAAAGGGTTTTTAGTTACTTTATAAAATAGAAAACTAGATTTGTTTTCTAATTTTTAAAATGTCAGTATTTTGTTTCATTTATTTGGGTTTTTGCTTACTGTGTGCCCCTATTGAAGAACCTGTTTTCACAAAATTATTTTGTGGACATGAAGAGCTCAGTCTCCATACTGAATATGAAAGCAGGATTTAAGTCTCATTAGCAAGAAAATGGACTCTGGTTCGTAATACAGAAATATTTCTTATTCTTTCCCCTTGTATTAGCCTTGATCTGTTGTCTGCTGGCTTCAGCTGTGCTGAAAATTGACTTTCATAATAAAAATGTCCATCAGTCTATGAAGTTCTAACCCAGTTCAACCTTACATAACATTTATCTACCAGTGAAGCATACAGGCCGGATACACGGTAATCAAACATGTCAAGTACCTGGGCCAGGGTCAGTTTCACAAGAACGTTCAGCTTATTTGTTGTATCAAGAGAGGTTAAATTACATTATTGTTTCATCACTTCAATCTGGTTTTACTTTAAATTTTTGACCATCTTGACATTGCTTTTAGAACCACTAATTAATTAAGGGCCCAATATGTTTCTTTACTTTTATTATCTCTTTTTATAACTGCTACAAGATGAGTAATTTAAAGTGAAACACATGTAAAGTGAAACTGCTACAAGATCAGTAATTTAAAGTGAAACACACGTAGATTTGCCAAGCATAACTAATAGATAGGCCATGTAGAGATGAGCGAGCCAAACCTCCTACCTAGGTATCTAAATTTGAAGTCCTTGGAAAGATTTGTTGATAAGAGAAATGGGTTGGTGTGAGGAGAGGCGTTTGAGGGAATGAGAGTAACTGCAAATACTTCTTGAAACTGTGTAAAAACCTATTATTCAGACACTCATTCCACAGATTATACGAGGTCCCTGAAGGCACAGAAGCCCAAGTTTTATTCATCGGTATGTAACCAACATCTGGATCTCATACATAGTAGAAAGCTAAAAATACTGTACTTATTTAATAGCTTTTGGTGTTTATAAAACTAAACCCACAACTCGGTAGGGTTTTACATCCTGAAAACATTGCCGTGATCTATCCATCCTCTGAGTTTGTTTTTTCTCTCAAAGCCTCCAATTCCATTCTTCATATGTGTAATCTCTTCTCCTCTGATAAACTCTAAAATGCCAACATCGTTGCTCAGGATAATTATTCATTCATTCAAACTACAGGTACTTATTAAGCCTCCGCTAAGTACTAGGCACTGAAGTATTATATGCTGGCTATGAGATCGCGAACAAGTCGAACACAACCCTGTTCTCCTGGAGCTCACAGTCTATTGTAAACAGTCAAATTCAGTATAATAGAATTAGTGCCATAGTGGGAAAAGCAGCAGGTGCACCCTGAAAAGGAAGGTACCTAAACAGGCCACGGTGGGTCAGAAAAAGCTTCAAGGAGAAAATGGTACTACACTGAAAAGTGAACAAGCAATAGGAACTGATCAGTTTGAGATTTGGAGAATGAACATTCCAGGAGGAAGATGCTGGGTCAGAGAGAATGATCTCAGCTGAGTGAAACCCTGACTCCAATGAGCAAATGGGAAGAAATTGTCTTTCTCAAGCAAACTCATGGGGAGAGACCAGAGAAAGATAATGCATGGGGTAAGAGGAGAGAGGTTTTGAAAAGGGCTAGATTATTAAGGGCCTTGTAAGTTCCCACTTCTGGTCTTCTATGCCGCCTTCGAAATTACTGACAAATCAGTTTCATCTGTTTTGAGTTGTGCTATGTTTTTGTCTTAGAATTGTAATTGATTGTCTTTCTATATCCTTAAAGAAATGACTTGAGATTAGATAAATCTGAAAAGTTATTTCTATGTCTAATAAAGGTCAAAATACTCTTGAGATTTTTGTTCACATTTTATAACCTTCACTGATTGAGATGTGAAACTCTAGGTGATGGCCAGAGAAAACTCAGAAATAAGTAACCAGATTTTTTAAAGTGTAGTTGGAAATGAATCCTATATATTCTGGGGAATCTGAATCTAATTGAGATACTTTATATCTTCATTGATTATAATTTGAGTTTGAGAACTAAATGGTAGGAAAAATGATTTATTAAGCAAATTAGGCAACACTGGCCTCAGAACCCCAAAAAGAGAAAACATAGAACAAATTGTAGATCAAACCAATTTCTTCTTTCACTAGAATTTCCGTGCTCTTCATGCTTTGCATACTGTAACAGATAAGCTGTACCTTAGCTATAGGTAACAAGAAGTTTAATTCAAAATAAGTGAAGTTTAATAAAAATTTTTATGTTCTGAGAAAGCCTGAGATAGTGTAACTTTGGAAGTGATTATTTCAAAAGTTCAAAAAATGTACCTAAAACCTTGGACATTCCATTTTTTTCTCTCTGCCGTCCTCTCTGCGTTGGTCTTGTCCCTTTTCCAACTGCCCTGTTATCACACAGTGGCTATTGCATTTCCTATGTCACAGAAAAAATAATGTCCAATAGCAGGGAAAAGATGCTGTCTATTCCAATTTAATTGTATTAAAAAATCACAGAAACCTTTCCAGGAAGCCTCGTGGCTGATGTTCCTTCACATCTCATTGGATGGAATTGTGTCACATCTCCGATTAATCATCTGTAAGAGGTCTGGGGTTTCCATGACTACACTGAAGCACATTTACCCCTAAATTTTGAGCAGGGTTATTATCCTTTTGGAGTAAATAATTGAACAAAATCAGATTCTGATTTTGTTAATAAGGAGGAAGGGAAGAAATGTCTTTTGGGTAGAAAGAGAAATCAAACACTGTCTTACGTATTCACTCCCACGTGACTGGTGAAATAAGCACCAAGGTGATATCTCCTATTGCTCCTCTTTACATCGTGATTTTTTTTCCATTTTACTAATGTTTTGACATACTGTGGAGCCATCTTAGTAGATAATTAGATGCTGTATTATCAACATTACTAGTTTGATCCCTGGTTTAGTTACCATTAACAGAAATACAGTTTTCAAATAACTGTAATGGGATAGAATAATATGCTCTAAGAGAACTTGTTTACAATTACACATTTTGGAATTGCTTGATAAGGGAAGGAAATACTTAACCTGAAGGCTGATTGTGAGGATAAAGGATAGTCTGTAAAGCGCCAAGCACAAAATCTGGCACTTGGCACATACTCAGTAAATGGCTGGCAAATAGATTTACTGTAAATGGCATAAAGTTGGGTACCTGATTTTGCTTATTCCAAAAGTGTTAATACTCACTTATTTAAGAATAAATGATACATACAGTCAGATATCTTTAAATTTTCTCTAAAAATCGAGACAGTTTACTTCATGAATGTTCTGTAGTTTTGAATATGTAAGTGTTTGACCTCCTTAGGTGGGATTATTTCCAAGTATTTCATTCTCCTTGATGCTATTGTAAGTGGGACTGTTTTTTAATTTTCTTTTTGTATAGTTCATTGTTAGCATATAGAAATGCAACTCATTCTTGTATGTTGACTTTATATCCAATAACTTTTACCGAATTGTTTATTAGTTCTCACATTTTTTGTTAAATTCTCAAAGTTTTCTATGTATAAGATCATTTTATCTGCCGACAGATTATTTTACTTCTTCCATTCTGATTCGGATGTCTTTTCTTTTTCTTGACTGATTGCTCTGGTAGGACTTCAGTACTGTGTTGAACAGAAGTGGTGAAAATGGACATCCATACCTTGTTTCTGATCCTAGAAAAAGCTTTCAGTTTTTCACCATTGAATGTGATGTTAGCTGTCAGCTTTTCATGTGGCCCTTATTATGTTGAGGCAAATTCCTTCTACATCAGAAGCTTCTCAAGTTGGACTGGGAGACATTAACTTTGAGTTCAACATCAATGTTTGAAAGATAATTTGATTCCAGTGAAAGTAACAGCTGGTTTCTTACTTAGAAGAAGGGAAACCAGCTGTCATGCCACTGGAATCAATAACTGCCATAGAAGATGGCTAGGATGCCAGTCTACAATTGGATGACTTTGGTGAAAATAGTGCATTTGTTTTGGACAGTATATGGGAACTGGCCACATACTGATTTTGCTGCTTAGATAGACATCACCCACATGCATGTGGCAGAAAGCCCAGGCCTGGGGAGTTAAAAATATTTCTCTAATTAATACTAAACTATTTCTTCCATTTAAGTAAACTACTTAATTCACCATTTAACTATGTTTTCTTCAGGGTTTTCTAGCTGTTCATGTTACTTATAATGATACAACTGTGCTATAAACTTTCCTAATGGAATTCAGGGAAGTTGAGAGTGAATATACAGTAATAACCATTCATCAGTGATGCCTATATGAACTCATTGTGATAATCGAAATACCAGTGGGCTATCTTTCACCACGACCTCCTGTGGTTAACATCATTATGGAATGTCTGCTTTCACACAGCCATTGAGGAAACAAATTTAAGTTGCAGTTCTCTTTCTTTTTCAATTACCAGAGCAATCTAGATTGACATAAACTACTATTTTTGTAAAACTACAGCCTGAAAATATGGTGAGATTGAGTATTAAAAACCCTAGTACTAAATCTTCTCCCTGCAACCTATGACCACAGTTTTTCCAGGCAGTTCTGAATCAAAAGAATAACCAGAGTTTCAAAAGTTCTGTAAGATTTTGCCACAAAATTTCTCATTTCAATTAAGAATTATGTGGTTCTCTTGCAACCAGCACATAGAGGAAGTGAATAATAACGTTTCTTAGAAAAATCAAACTGTTTCACTTAATTAATATAAAAAATATCAGTAGCAGTACATTTCAAGAGAAATACTCTGAATTTTGACATAATACATTTTAACCAGCGTAAGATCAAAAGCCAGGAACAGTGGTTCCAAGGTATGGTCCTCCATCCAGTAACATTAACAAATAAGAAACCTTCATGTCAATGTCCAGCAATCTGTGTTGTCACATAAATACATCTCCCACTAGCAATTCCTGTGACCTTGAGCAAAATGAGGCAGTAATTACAAAAACAGGCCCGAGGTGAAGTTTCATGGCTTGCACTTAGCTGTACTATGTATTGCAATCCTTGGGTGAATTGTTTTCCTGCCCCTTTAGTTATCCTATCAGAAAAATGAGAATAATAATCGAACAGTGTAACTGTTACAAGACTCAAATGTGATAATGTGTAAAGACCTTAGTACAGTATCTGTAGCACAGAGTACATGCTCAAAAATAGCTTTTCAGTCAGTATTGCTGTGGTAAGTCATCTTTCCAATCTTGGTATCAGCTATTGTTGCCAAATAAAATTGCACTAAAAGTCAGTAGCTAGAAAGCTGATAGGTCACCTGAGCGGCTCTTCTGCAGGGGTAACCATCCTCAGAGGAGATGGCTCACCCATCTGTGGTCAGCTGGGGGCCATCTGGTCGGGGCCTCTGGGCTCATGGCTGGGCTTTCACACATACTTGTAGTCTCAAGTTGGGTGGTGGTTCTCTGCTTCTCATGGTTGCACATCTCCCAGCAAGCTAGCGCCTGCTTGTTGACATGACAGCTGTCAGACTTCTGAAAGAGAAAGCATGGAAGGCCTCGAGAGGTTGGGCTCAGATCAGGCACAACCTCACGGCCACAACAGCCCAAAGCAAGTTACAAGAAAGCTGAGATTCAGGAGTGGAGAAATAGACTCCACTCTTCATGTGAGGAGCTGTAAAAGCTCATTTCTAAGGGTCAGGCACACATGGAACACTGAGAATGTGTCAGTATCTGCAATCTAAATCAAGCTTATTTCTCATTTATAGCACATGACCATTATTTTCACCCGGCACCTCTGCTCAAAATGTCACTCACTCTTGGGCTCAGGCTATCAGAAAAACCTGGATCATTACCTGTAGGGGAAGAAAACTGTCCAGCATTTTGCCCTGATTATAAATGCACTAGGCCAGGAGTGACACACATCACTTCCACTCACAACTAATTGCCTAGAACTAGTTAGAGGAGTAACTACATAAAATATGGGGCTCAATGCAAAGTTCAAATGTGGCATCTCTTATTCAGAACATTTTCAGACTTCAAAAATGGCAACAGCAGAAAATCAAATCAAGCGTTGGGTCCCTCTAACTAGGGCCCCGTGTGACCGCACAGACCACATGCACACAAATCAGCCCTGAATGGTTTACAAGCCTGCATCCAACAGAAACTAGTGAGTAAGGGAAAACTAACCAAAAGCTCTGCAGGCGCAGATTTTAAAATACTTAAAGATCAGCACCAAAGACCCTCCCAATTGTTTTTAAGTCACCGTTTTTGGGGTAGGTCGCTCAAAGTGAGGCTTGTGTTGCTCCCCTGCCACCACTTAGTCAGCATAGGCTTTCCTGTGATACCTCTGTCCATCGGAGAAGCTGAGTTCCATTATCCTTGCCTGAGTTGCACAGAATCCCTCAATAAAACATGCTACTCAAGCCTCACTTTACTGAGTTAAAGCTAGATTTTTCACTCTACCAAGTTATATTTTATGAAGTTCCATTACAAAAAAAAAAACCCTTAATAACTTTATTCATACCAAGGTATTAATATTAGTAATGATTTAAACCCAAAGTATTCAATGTCTAATTACATAATAATGTTAATGAGAAATACTGTCTTAATCCACTGGAATATAAATCTCTAATAATGGACATTTGAACATTAATAGCTTGCAGGGTAACTTTTAAAACATGGGAGTATAAGTCTCTAAAAAGGACATTAGAACATAAATAATTTGATGGCAGGATAACTTTTTTAAACATGAGAATTCCTGATGTCCTTTCAAATCACCTGAATAGAAGCAATACCAGCCTATGTAGAAAGAAAGATGCACACATGGTATTCCATCTGTCTCTCCAAATATCAAACTCCCTTTTCATTTGTGTGGTGCCATAATTATTAATTGAGATGAATGTGCAGCGGATAGTTAGGACCAGCTGAAAGCACAAATGAGCCAGTACCAATCATGTCTTTTCCAGCTCTGATAACAGAAGGTCATATGTACAGACAGTGACACAGTGAAATGTGAACATTCTGTCAGCTTCGGTCCCTAAGTGACCGCATAAAACAAAGCTCCCCACCAAACCTCATTGTTCACATAGTATGCGAGAAAAATACCTTTCATTAAGCCATGGATGTGGGGATTGTTTAAGGCATTATAGCCTCATCTGTTCTGAGTAACCCCAGACATATATGACTGGTCTGCCCATAGATTCTTTTTTCATCTGTCAAAGACTATCGTCGCAGAGACTCCACACTCACATTCAAGTGTAACAGCACTGGGCATAGAATAAAGTAAAATCTCAAACTTTCATAGCTTGAAAAGAGCATAAGTAATGCTAAGTAGATACATAAAATCCCCAAACGGTGATATTTTATCAAATCTAAACCACTATTTAAGCTGCATCCTCATATGAAGAAAAATAATATGCTACCAATTATAAGCGTGAAATACTATCAATCATGTTTCTTAATTTATACAATATTAAAAATGCACATTTTAGCATTGTCAAAGTACGGTAATGTCAAGTACCCATAATTTGAAATCTCTAATCCAAAGAGGGAAAGTTCTCTTGAATTAGCATTGACGTATTTTGCTTTTATCCAAAACATGGATGAGAAGATAAAGCATGCCAGATGGCTGCAAAGTCGTCCCCATTCCTCTCACTGAAAATTGAGGCTGTTTCTCTTTATAGAGTCTGAGTTTATCCTGTGAATTATTTTCATCAATACAAAGTAACAGAAATGACACTTCTTAACTTTTAAAGATGGACCTTACGTGTTCAAAAGCTTTTTTTGAAGTTATGTTTATTTAAAAAGTATCACTTAGCAAAATTCTTTTTTCCCAAGGTTAGAATGTTTATTTTTTCCAATTTTTTATTGAAGTTGTATTTTTTATCAATGTTGTATTAGCTTCTGATATACAGCATAGTGGTTCAGGTATACAAAAATATATGTACATTCTTTTTCATATTCTTTTTCATTACACATTACTGTAAGCCATTGAATATAGTTCCCTGTGCTACACAATAGGACCTTGTTGTTTATCTCTTCTGTACATAGTAGTTTGTGTCTGCATCATAAGCCCTTTACGTTCCAATGTGAGACTATCACCTTTTAATAGAAAAAAATGGGCTACTTAATATCGTCCTGTAATTATTACACCTGGGTTGGTTTCAGTTTCTCTGCTTAACAGTTTATACTTTTAATGCTTTTCTGTTAGTTTTTTTTTTCTGTTAGTTTTTTTTTTTCTGTTTTGTCTTGCATTTAGGGCATATTCATATTGTGTTTACTCTTGTTAACATTTGTAAGGCAAATATCCTAGTTACAGTTTTTACCAGAGATTATTTTAAAACATGTATTTCACAATGTATTTAATATATCTATATTAGTATGCATATTGATGGCAGTCTTACGAGAAAAAAATTTAATTTACTTTCATTAAGGGCCAGTGAGAAGTAAACTGTTTTGCCATATGATACAACAGAGGTGTCATGAGATACACTGCATTGAACTTAAGCTTCCCTGACTTTTTAAACTCTCTTATGTATGATTCTATATAATTTACATAATTACTGATCTTTATTCCTAGAAAACCCCACTGTAATAGGAAAATCATAAACATAAATCATCATAAAAATCTTTACCATCCATCCTTCATTCCCTTACAATGCTGGTGAAAATCTTGAGTCTCTGCAGTCACAGTTGAAAGTTACTGGGTGCTGTCAACTAAAGCTGAACCTATGAATCTTTTTAGAAAAAGGCAGATGTTACTTATACAAACCCATCAGACAATAAACAAGAAATAATGGACTCAGAATGTCAGGTTCAAGGACTTTAGGATGTGAACAATGGGCCATTCTTGAAGGTTGTGGAATAAAAACTATGAATATTAATTGTGGACATTCAGAAGAATGACATAACTCCATATATAGTCTAAATAGATACTGGCCGCTACACATTGTTAGCACCATGATGTTTCTCATAAATTACTTCTTTTCACTTTGTTTTTCACTTACCTGAATCATTCATGATCATTATATTTTGCTTCCCATACTTAACCTATGTATTTGACAGAAGTGATGTTTTAAAGTTAATAATAGATAAGTAGTTTTGTGTTATTATAATAACAAAGTAATGACCCACTTTTAAAAAGCCTATTTATTGACATTTATTTATAAAGAAAAAGAGAAGTCATCTATATAAAGCAGAAATTGTATTTTTTAAATACCCTCCATTTATATTCTTATCTGCAAACCAGTTTATCCTTCTCTCTTCCCTACCTGCTGTGAGTTTTCAAGAAAAGAGGTAGAGTGACTATCATCTCAGAGGAGAAGGATGACCTTGAAAAGTGTAGGAGAGCTACCCATTAAGACCCTAGTGGACAATAGGACAGTAGTGTCCTTATATTTCCCCTGTAGAAATGCCCAGTAGGAGAAAGTAGATCTTGAAAACGTTAGGAGGAAGTGGCCAGTGACATGACTATTGACCAGTTTTAAGAAGGCTGCAAACTCCTGGGGTGAGTCTGGCATGTGACCATATTTAGCTCAGTGTATGAGAAATTATGTGGCACCTGGAGATGGGAGTAGTTAGATAAGCCTGAAGTAGTCCTAACTCCCTATGAGCTTCAGATGGTATACACAGGAATTCAGAAATTTCCTCTTGTCCTGGAAAAGGCTTTCATTGGGCCAGCAGAAACCTAAGTTGTGATGAAGTGTGGCAAATATTTGGAATCAGATGCTTTAAGATACATGCCCTCACCATGTCCAGTGAGACAGAGGACTCATTTACACCTCAGTGGTCATCACTACAGGGAACAGAAGGGATCAGCCACTGTTCAGTGGAGACGTGAATGATACAGAGAAAATCATTTTGGGTTCACCACCCTGTTTCCTGCCATTACTACAAGGGCATGTAAACCTTATGACCAGTGCTCAAAAAGTATCAGAAGGAGCAGGCATAGAGGGAAGAAATTTGAGCCGTTGATTCATTGAAAA
This sequence comes from Camelus bactrianus, assembly GCF_048773025.1. NCBI lineage: Eukaryota > Metazoa > Chordata > Mammalia > Artiodactyla > Camelidae > Camelus > Camelus bactrianus. The sequence goes on from NC_133541.1 coordinate 70,845,969, forward strand.
CAGATGAGTATACCTAGAGAAACAGTTCAAGTTTCTGGATTTAAATGAATTTACTGGATTGTCCTAAATATAGCATGTGGGACTGTGGCTCCTGTTCTCTTCAACAGGTGTGTGGCAAAGAAATGAAAGAAAAGCAAACCAAACAAAAACTACATTTTCTGTGAACACCTGCGTGTATGTGAACAAAATTACAATTCATTACACATAATTTCACTTATTGTGGAAGAAATAATGAAAATCCAGCGCCTCACCTCCAAAGTCTGCACCATTCTAATTTATCAAGACAGGAATAATCCCCAAAGCAGCTATTACCTATAAAGAGAGATAATTGGCACAGATGATGACAAGTAGTAATTTTCAAAGACCAAACTTGAACACATCACTCAGTTCCACAAAATTCAAAAACGCATTTAAATAGCAGGTTTTATTTTAAGGTTAGTGATCGCTCTTTCTCTTGAAACTAATTGTTTCACTTCCAAATTCCAAATAATATTGATTACTTAAGACTAGAAATACCTTTAAAAGATTTTTGCTTTTGTTTTATTTTTTTTACCTTGAATAGTTAGACAATGTGCTATACTTAAAGGGATCGGTTAAAGGTTTTATCTTAATGCAAGTTGCACCTTGCTTCACATTAAGATTATCTAATTGTTGCCCCATGTCAATTTTATATTGCAATGATGATATGAAAGAAAACACCAAATCGATGTATTTTAATACTAAATAGAATGATGGTCTAATAGTTCAAACACAGTTGTGAAGAGTGAATTTAAGCCCCATTTTCCCAGTTGCCATTTACAAAATATTAATGACAGAGATGGGCAAAGAGAGTCTTCTGTTATGCTAATTTGTTTTATAGCTGGAGTATTTTTTCTTTCTGTAAATTCTGAAGGTTTATATTAAGATGCTCAATCAAAGGTAGAATAATGACTTATGAATCATTTCAGGAACTACAGGTTCCATTATTTTGTGACTAGGGGAAAGCTTTACAAAGACTCTAAGGTTATTTATTTGTTTTTCTGGCAACATTAAAAGACTCTTCATCCTGCAAGTCACAGGTTTTGACAAAGCGTTTGTACAACCCATTATGAAAATTTCAGAAACTAAAAGCTCTTTGAACCCTTAGGTTCTATATAATTCAGTATATATGTTAATTCAGGATCTAAGATTCAAGTTATTTATGTATCAAGTATAAATGTTTTTTTAAAAAAAAATACAAAGCTTTCTGTACCAGTGTTACCTTAATTGGAGGGTAGAGTGGGTGATATGTGAGTATCCATGATCTTATCTGCTGCAATTAGACTATTAAAGAATTATCATCTTTATTGATAAAGTATAATTTCTGTAAAGAACTTCCTTTATTGAAGAGTACAGTTAAATTTTGTAAATTCAGCACTCATAATTTGAATCCACATTTCCTAATGTTTCTCAATTAAAATTTTAATGTCCACAGAATATCAATGGAAAGTAAGATTTGTGGAAAAATGAAGAGAATTGATAAAGTTATGAAAGCAGTTATATAAATACATTTAGTATATTGACCAAAAAAAAGTACAACATGAGAGATGTGAGTTAGGCTTTATTTGGGGCAAAATGAGGACTATAGTCCAGGAGACAGTGCCTTAGAGAGCTCTGAGGAACTACTCTCAAGAGGTGGGGGCTAGGTTAGTCAGTATATATGTGATTTTGGTGAAGGGATATGTGCAGTCAGGCACACATTTTGGCAGAAGGTTGCTGCTAATCACGAGGAGCAGGTTATCTCTATTGATGATTGTAGTGCTTTTCTAGATATGAGAAGATGTAAGAATTTGGGCTCATAAATTCTTCTCCTGACAATATCTAGCTGTCTGAAGGTCTGTTCTGTCAGTTTTTCCCAGAGCACAGAGCACCCCTTCATCTCCACCCTGAGCTCCTCTCAGGGTGTGTGGAAGGTCGTCAGCTGTAGTGGCTAGTGACCTAATCCTTGTAGAGGCACATGGCAAGTGACAATTTTTAGTTGACAAATAAATGCTTTCTTTGTCCTTCCAGTATTTGGATTTCCAAGTACCTTTGTTTAAAGGAAAGAAAATACAAGCAGATCCATTTGTTTTCTGTAGAACCATTTTCTACCGTCCATCCCTCCTCTCCTCACTTCGCATTTCAAGGGGATAGTCACATCCTTAGCATTTTCCTCTCTGAAAGGTTAAAAAAAAAAGACAAGCAAACCGAAAACCGACTTGAAGCTAAACCTTACAAAAGCTTTATAAAATTTTAAATTGATTATAGAGGAGGTCTAAAGATACTGAGGCTGGCGTGTTAGTGGTAAAAAAAAAAACAAATAGTGCGGAGACTGCAGGTGCTCTGTGAGAGAAGAAATGGGTGTAAGTCCAGAGCGAGGGGAACCAAAAGACCACCGTCTCCCTCTGCCTGGCAGGAACACAGAGTGGGACGCTTTACTCCCTCTTCTTTCTCTCCCCGTTTACTAGTAGTGAGGGAAGCCAAGGAACAGGTCGGGTGAAAGGGTGCAGGAAAGGACTCTAGGATTAGATACCAGGACACACATTTGCATAACTATTTCCAACTCTGATGAGACCTGTCATTATTCTCCATAGAGTTTACGATTAATAAAACCTCAAGGTTTGCAGGACAGCTTCACTTAGCAGTTGCTGAGAGCCAAATATCTGCTAGTGAGTCTGATTGGGAGGCCTGTATACGAAAATGCCAGGTAAATGAGCAAACTTACTTCTCTAGCATCATGTACTCTCAATTATTGACCACAACCTTTAGGAGTTATTAAGAATTATTATTGTTTGTTTGTTTTTTAAAATATTATAATAGGATAGTAGTTGATTGCGACCAAAATGGTCAGGTAAATTCCCTCATTTTTCTATGGTGTCGGACCTATAAAGCCCAACTTCTTTTAAGCCCTGAGCCAATAGGTTAATACTAGTTTGCGTGATTGGTATATTCAGTAGTTAGGTTGAATCTGTCTTCGGAAAACAAGTCTTAACTGGAAGTTTTTATACACTTTGTTATTATAGTTCTTATGAGCACTGGTTAAAAGAGATTTGAAGGAGTCTGCCACATTGCTACCAAGTAAATTGCTTGGTTTTGCTTAATTTTAATTTTTAAACTTTGGATAACTTGAGAAGAAAATATGAATGATATAATAAGTTGCATGATTAAAAGCATTATAGTTTTATCAAATCCATATTATTTTAGCATAAGTAAAAAGCAGTTTTGGTACAGGCAGACATTGAGGTTTTCACAATAATACTTTAATTTTGTGTTTGCACAGCTTTTTGTTAACACTTAAATGGATTTATGTAGGGATACAGTGCATCAATACACATAGAGTATGCAAGGGAATTACTATTTCTATACACAGGCTTATAATTTCTTTGATATATGCAGGCTTATATATATTTACATTTTAAATTGTCATTTAAATATGCATATTTTGAGAATATTGAAGTTAGGCTTATATTAATCAATTACAATTACCTTACAATTACCTTATAGAAGGTTTCTGGATTTTAGAGTATGCAGAATATGCATTTCATAAGTCAACTATTGATTTATGGAAGCATCAAAGAGAAACTTGCAAAAAGTCTGATAGAAAAATAAAAGAAAGGCCAAGGTGCTGCCAAACTGCTCTCATAAAAATACGTTTTCTTCATTGTGCAGCCTCCTTTATTTAAAAAAAATGTGGAAATTTCTGCCTTAAATATATCATAAATATTACATGCCTTGTCACACAAATCAAGTGAATAGGTACCCTGTCCACCTAGTTTCTGGCCTAGAACATCAACAGCCACTCATTTTCTTCTGTGGCATATTTATTGTGGGCCTGCTGGGTTTTTTTGTGGCTAATGTCTGCTCTGTGACTAATTCTGCCCTCTGCAGTACAGATACTGCCACAGCTTGGTTGGTGGTGAAAAGCATGTGGTGCAGAGACAGGATGCCCATGCAGCTTGAGCCAGGCTGCGTTAAACCGATGACTGCCCCAGACCAAGCTGGGCCTCCATATTCTGCAGCCGATGCTCGTATTGCTGAGGGTCGAAGCAGTAAAACTTCCCAGCTCCCTGGGGGAAAGGCTCCCAATGGCCTAGGCAGGAAGTACCTAATGCATCTCCCTCAAAGCATCATCAAGTAGGGGATGGTAGGATGTAACAAGTTTATTGGGTCATGCTTTCAGTTTTGTTGTGCATCTAGTTGGGAATGTTTGAGATGGCCACTTCCTTTAGAGCAGGGCACTACTGATGTGTTGAGCTGGCTCATTCTGTTGTGGGGGGCTGGGCTGTGCACTGCATAATACTTAACAGCATTCCTGGCTTTACCTTTTAGATGCTAGGATGCATCCACTTCTCCCAGTTGTGATAACCAAAATGCCTCCAGAGATTGCCAAAGGCCCCTGGCGGGTGCAGGAGGGTGGGGAGTGGTGGTGGTGGCCAAATTTTCCTGGGTTGAAAACCACTACTTTAGGGAATATGGCACATATACTGTTACATGAATTCAAATCATCTTCCCAAGAGCATCACATAAGGAATCAATGAAGCTTACATTTATTGGGAATCTGTTATGTGTCAGAAACTGAATTAAGTGCCTGCACATATATTAATGTATCTAGTCTTCCCGACATGTAAGATAGGGACTATAGATGAGAAAATGGAGATACAGAGAAGTTAATTGACTTCCTAGGATTCAGAGTTAAATGTGACACCAAGGAACATGAAATGAAAAAAATGAGGAATTTTATACCTGTTGTAGGTACAGTTATATCTCACAAGGTGCCTAGTGTAAGACTGGCCTTGAATCTGCTAACAAAGTGTTAGACACTATGTGAATATTGATCCTCTAGAACTGAGTCTTGGTCAGGAGATGAGCATTTGGAAGAAAATCATATACAGCATAATGTTTATTTTAAAGAATGCTTGAGTTAAGAATAAAACCATGGAAATTTTCAAGATTATTATTAAAAACAACATCTGAGTCTCATGTTCTTACAAATTATAAAACAACTCCATGAGGCGTGACAGTTGTCATCATCACATCCTAGAACTTTTGCTTCTCTTCACCAAGATACGCAGCCAAGCATTGCCACTGGAAGGGAAGTTGCTTTGCTCTGGGAGTTAGAACGGGGACTTGGTAACGCACTGTTTCTCATTGGCTCTGTCTATGTCTTGCATTCTGTGTTTACCTTGGTTTCTCCACCGTTACGTTCTCCGTATCTCCCTGATGGATGTGTGGACATAAACTTCAGAAATTTTCCATGACTAAGAACATTTGATCTTGCTTTTATTTTTTAAATTATATTTCACATTACTTGCCATTTATTATTTTTAAAAACCTTCCAAATATCCACAGAAGTACCTTATTTTAATAGAATAAAGGTTATGTACCCCCTAAACTACACTTGGTTAAGAAATACTAAAAAAGATTTCAGTGAAAAGAACTTTTTAGAAATATGCCTGGAATTACAATTATTGTTTATGTTTTTGAAGCGATACAATATCTAAGAGATACAAGGTTATCCACAGCCTATGAAAAGCTCTCACATTTCAATAAGGACAAATAACTCAGTATGGCCTGATAATTCAGAGCAAAGCAGATCCAAATGGCCAAATGGAAACATCCTCAAATACAATATTTAGGGAATTCAAACTGAATTAACACAGATATTTTACCTGTTAATTGGCAAGAATTAAAAAGCAAAAATGTAAGGGCAAGTATTTTCATTCATTGTAGATGGAAATGTAAAGTTTACAACTCTTTGGAAACACAATTATGTCTGTTAAAATGGCTGCTATTAACAGAAAACCTAATATGACAGTGGAGGAACATGATAGAAGTTTCTGTCTCACATAAAATAAGCCTTGAGATACACAGTTTGGTTAGGACACTATGTGGCCATCAGGATCTTGTCCCAAGCCACCATCTTTAGCCCATATCTTATATCTCATGACTCTCAAAGAAGACCTGAGTTCTAGCCTTCACGCTTGCACTTCAATTACTATATGAAAGAAGGGCATTACAGGCCTCGTTGCTTGCATTTAAGGATGTTTTCTAGAAACTGTGCTTATATTACTTGGTTGCATAGCCACTTTTAGCTACAAGAAACACACCCTCACCTGAAATTTAAGGGATGTATTGCCAAGGAAGAAGGTGAAATGGTATTGAGATGACTTGCTGTTACCCTTTGACAGGACAAAAGGAAAAAGTAACAGCATATAGTATGTCTTCTAGGATATTTGTTGTAATGTTTGTAGCATAGTAAAATAGGAAACTCAGTGACTATCCTTTTCATTAATGGGGGACCATTAAATAACTTGGGGTACATGTACATCACGTAATAGTATGCAGTCAGTGCAATGTATGAATTAAAGTTACACAGATGCCTTAGAAGTACTTTTCTACGGAGTATTGCTAAGTATGAGGAAAAGTTGAGACTCTGACACCTGACCATAGCCCTTACAATTTTGTGGTAATGCTCAAATGCTTTAATGACTGACTCCATAGGTACTTTGAAACCTGTAGAGCACCAAGAAATTCAAGGAACTTTATGAAACACCCATAGTATAAAATTGCAGAGACTGGATTACCACATTCAGTAGATATTCTAGATTCTTGAGTGTGTCCCCTGTACTGCCCAGACTGATAGTCACACATGACATTTCCCAGCCTTCCAGAGAGTGGCAGTTCTGAAAGTGATTGAGTTTCACCAGCCAGTTGCGTTCCTAGAAAACTTACATTCAGACATGAGCTCAGTGGGAAGAGAAGCAGGGCATGAAGTGCCCTGTTCCTGGCATGGGAGCAGACAGCTGAGCATCAGATACCTCCTCCCCCCGCAGCAGTCTGACTGTAATGGGAGCAGCAGCAACCTTGACTGCCCAGGTCTGGGGTGTGACCTGAGAAACAGTTTCTGGATGCTTAGCCTAAAGTCTGTTTTATCAGCGAGCCTAATCACTCTTTAATTTGTTCGGTACTCTGTGATAAATCCTTTTCTGGTTAATCAGCGAGAACAGATTTTTGGTCTTCTAAAGCAAACCGTATCCAATGATGCACTTTTGCTGTTTTAACCTGAGAAGATCAGAAAAATTTCTGAACTCCTCTAATAGTCCTTAAAATATGAAATATGCCAGTGCACATACATCTTTAAGGTGTAGAATTTTGCTAAAATGACTGAATCAGGTCAAGGGACGACAGCTCAAAAACTATGCAACAAGGATTCGGTCTCTGTTAAGCTAAGGTTCTGTGTTACCTGACTAGTCTAATTTCCTAGTCTCCCCACTTGTATTCTTACCTTTAGCAATAAAGGCAAGGTTATAAGAGTTTACCCCTTCCTCCATGCCCCTTTATTAAAGTACATATTCGTTAAAATTTTGTGGATTCTAGCACAGTCTTCTTACCCAGGGAGGAAGTACCCAGGTCCGGAATGTTGCCTGACTTATGTTCCATTTCTCCAGTCACCCATGTGGCGCACTGCAAACTTGTCACGGCAATAATAAGGCATATTATTCACATTTATTAGTATATGATAATGAGTTACTAAAAAATGACTTTCCACCAAAATAGAGACATCCAGTCAACTGATGGCCAGACCTTCTGGGACCAGCAGTTCAATGAAAGATGGAAATATGTGTTCTGACAGCAACGTCCTTTCATCAGCTGAAGAATATTAATGTACAAACCCAGCAGTTTTGTAGCTGATGAAGAGGATGACATTGGAAAAATCCTGCCTTCAGCTCGATAAGCAGAGCCCACAGCATCCGTGTTCTTTGAGTTGTCACATGCCTATGATTTTCTGCCATGTATCTAATTATCTACACACTGAGGGCAAGGGATAAGGAAAGAAGGCAGGGCTGGGAGGACAAAAAGGAGTTAACATGTACACCATCAACCACTGACGAGTCTGTTTCTCTTACAAATGCTGGATTCAAAATCATTGCCAGTGAAGGTCATTCACTTCAACTAGAATAAAACACAATAGCAATGTAATTTTCTTAATCTCCCATATGAATTTCCTTCCATGCATTACATTTCCATCCCTCATTTCTTTTGTCTCATTTCATGTCTTCTATTATAGTGGCTTTAATATGCTTACTCCCTAATCTCTTACTGGCCTTGCTTCAATCACTTACTGTGGGTAATTAACTTTAGTGTGTCTGAGCCTGTGTTATCTCTGCCCGTTCTGTTCACAGCAGAGCCTTTTATGAGTTCCCTTCTTCATTTAGAATGTGCAGGAGTCAGGACAGAATCAATATCTGCTGAGAACCGTTCCGTTTGTTCATAATTTCAAGCAGCTAATTGCTCTGCTTTGTTTTCTTGATTAAAAAACACAAATCCAGTGGCAGAAACATTGTTTAATTAAAAAATAATGAGTGAAGTCAGTTTAAAATTAAAGAGAGGAAGGGGGCTGCCATGTAACTGAACCACTAAAGACAAAACCATATGTGAAGCAACCACAAGAATGTGCAGAATATTTGAATAAAATATCCTTAGAGAAGCTTCAGGGCAGATTTTTCCCAGATCATTGACTTTACGTCCAAACAAAATAATAATTAATAATAAATAAATGCATGAGCAGTTTCTTTTCACCAAAAGCAATCCACCAAGAAAAGATAGATTTAATGAATTTTGCCATAAAATTTGAGAAGTGGTAGTCCAAAAGAAGTCAGGTGAAAATTCTGGTGTATTGTACACTGATTCAGTCTGCCCCCAGGTTAGAAGATGCTGAGAATGTTCACCAGCATGCACAAATGTAGTGCGTGACATCCTGGGGAATGGAGACCCCATCAGGAGAAAGTTAGCAAGGAAACCATCACAATGAGATTCAGCTGAAGCAGGAGAAACTCCCAGGAGACCGCCCCCGTCCATACTGTCTCTTCAGACTGAAAGAAAAGGAGGAAGTTCATCATCATAGCTCTGTCTAGATAATTATTTTAAGCAATAAATAGGGAGCACAGAAGCCACCAAACTCTCTAAGGGAGCAGAGTGCCAGGGGTGGGGGGTGAAGAAGTACTCTGAGTATCAGAGGTCACTTGTCCTGCACCCACCACTCCACAGAAATCCTCCCTCTGCTGAACAAGGAAGAGGCATGAGCACTTAGGGAGAGACAGCTCATGAGGTAGACTGAACAATGAGAGCTTCAGGCTTCTGAGCTGAATTGCAGAATTCCCACATTATGGCACTATAGCATATTTCAGGCTTGCTGGAGAGAACACCGGTAGATTCTGTTTAATACTAGCTCAATAGAGAGTTTGGAACTTCGGTTCCTCCAACAAAGGCTTGCACATTCCCTGCCCTGTGCCCAAACCTCTCATATCAGAAAGGTGGACATAAGTAACACCAGCAAACTCCAACTCAGAGTGGAAGATGAACAAACCACGTATAAGAAATTACTCACCCCATTCACCCCATGTGAAATCCTACCATGGCCCCCCATGACATTGAGAATTAAGTCCATCTCCTTAATCCTAGTTGTTATGAACTGAATTGCATTCTCCCCAAGTTTGTGTGTTGAAGCTCTAACCCCCAGTATTTTAGAACGTGACTGTACTTTAGAGTGGAGATACGGCCTTTAAAGAAGTAATTAAGGTTAAATGAGGTCATAAGGGTGGGGCCCTAGTACAGTGTGTATGAGTGGTATCCTTGTAAGAAAAGACACCAAGGATGTGTGAGCATAGAGAAAAGGCCACGTGAGGTCACAGTGAGAAGATGGCCGTCTGCAAGCCAAGGAGAGAGGCCTCAAAAAAACCCAAAACTACCAACACCTTGATCTTAGAATTATAGCCTCCAGAACTATGAGAAAGATGAATTTATGTTGTTTAAGCCACCCAGTCTGAGGTATTTCATGATGTTGGCCATGGCAGACTCATACACTGGTACTTAAGAAATACATGATCTGCACTTAACCTGTTTCTCAGCCCCTTTAATTCACTGAGGCCCAGTTCTGCCTGCCTGCCTGCCTGCCTTCATTTCTTTCTTTTTTGTTTTCTTTTTTCCTGAAACATTTCAGTTGCTCCCTTGACCTAGCACTAAGCCCTTAGCTTTTATAGCTGAGATCTTCACATGGCCAAATCATTCTTGTCTTTCTGGTTCCTGCTGAAATGACACATAATTAAAGACTGCTTCTCTGATAACGGAGTCTATCCCACATCATCTGCACCTAGAATGCTGACTGGAACAGAGCCAGCATTTGATAAATATTCACTGAAGGAATGAAGGAGGTAGCAAGGGAGTCAAGAAGTGTTCACCTAAAATATGAAATGAAAGATCTGCCTGGATTGAAATCCCCAGGTATGAGAAAGATGGGGGAGAAATGGTATAACACCTGCGCAGTGTATCAGTAGAAGGGAGGGAGGGAGGAAGCACATGAGGGATGGAAGGAACAAGAAAAGGACGAGACCCTTGGGTTAGAAGAAGACAACCCAAACAGCAGAAGAACATCCCCTGAGTACCTCTCACGAGCAAAGCATTTAATATGCACCTAACCATAATAAAATATGAGCAAAAAGATAAAATGCCAAAGCAACAGAATGAAATGAGAAGAGAAATGCTGAGCTAATGAGTATCGACACACTAACAGGCGTAACACATAAGTTAAAGACAGCAAGCCTCAGAAATGATAGAGCAAAAGAATCAGACTACTAGTATGCAGTGAAGGTTTGAAATGATCACTGAAAGCCGAGGTAAGCCAGCCAAAGAGTGAATAAGTGAGAGTGAGTAGGAGGTAGTAGCATGTAAGCAGTACTGTTGTGATCTTCTCTGTGTTCTTGTTCATTATGTAAGGAACGTTTTATATGGAAATCGGCCCTTGTTAGTACCATTCCCTGGCTTCCCAATGGAGGGAAGCATGGTCTTGGCTCAGTGAGAGTGCAGCATCCTTGCCCATGTGTGCTGTGTAGCGATGATGTGTTTGTTCAGTGTTGCTGCTCTCGGGTGTTCTTTCTGGGCTTCAGTGGGTTGGTAGGAGGCACGGGGCTCTAGGTGGCCACTTGGGTAACTGCTTGGTAGACTTCTGATGATAACCAGTTTGGGCACTGGCCTAAACCTTACTTATTTGTCTGGTTACACAGACCTATGATATTATGCATAAAGTTTCTGAAAATGTGTATCTTGCAAATTTTTACTAGTGTAAATTTTGTTCCTTCTGGATACAGAAATATTCTCACATTGTCTAGATTGACTGATTGATTGATTGACTGACTTGGAAAAACACAGGGATGTAGATGGAAACCCCAAAACTGATTATTCGCACTCAATGGTTAGACATATAAAGTAATAAAGCAGTAGCCTTTAAAATTTGAAGTAGGGAAATTAAAAAGAAAATTATTCTATCCTGATGAATTTTTACAGACACTTTATAAAAGTGACATACATCTGCCTGTGGCGTAGTTATTAGCCCAATTTGGATTGCATTTGGGTCTCTGGAGTGAAACATAAGGCTAAGAAAATTTATGAGTAAGTTTATTTTTAGTGTTTTATTTCTTAAAATATAGTTTCAATATAGTTTATATTTACAAAATATTTCGCAGGGCAAAAAAAGGATATTGTGAGTAAATTTAGTTGTTACGTGAACTGCTTGAATTAAATAAAAAGGCTGACAAATGAAAAATTACGAAATCAAATTACTCTCTTCTTGAGCAAACTTTAAAGCTTCCTAAACAACCCTTAAAATAAAATTTGCTAATTATAATGGCAATTAGCATAGTATTTGGCAAAAATTATAAATATTAACTAAGAAATCATCAGTATATTCCCTTCCAATGTGCTTTAGGATCCAGATTCTTTGTTTCTTTAGTTCTGCAGCATGGTATACTTGTCTATTCATTTGCAGTTATGTGAAGAAAATTTCCCCTTAAAGACTCATGTTCTTGTCGTTCTCCTCTTGTGATCAGACAGTCAGCAACATTTATTGATCGAAATTTCATGTTTTGGACAATTCTAGCCCTGAGAGGAGGAGTACCCAGCAGGGGTGACTCTGATTCTATGGTACGCATCAAGATTAGTTACAGAATTTATTTCCCTTTAACAGACACAAAAATTTAATTTCCTTAAAGTCATTTTGAAACCAAGACATTCACAGAAACTTGTATGATAAGTCTTGTTTTCAAAGATATTAAAATCTCTCTTCTTTTTTTTATACTTTCATTAGATTGTTACAGTGTTGAACTAATTAGTTTTATTCCCAAGACCAAAACTACATGTAGATAATCCAAATCGATAAGGTTTACTCTGACTTATCACTACCATTACTATGTTTTTTTTTTCCTGACAAATGTTTTAATAGTCTTGATCATTCCAATTCCTGAATTTCTGTAAGCTAAGCAACATTGAAAAAAAGTATTGCTTCTCACATTCTGGTTTATTTCAATAGGCAGATCTATACCTAGGCTACTGAAGTTTTAGTGTACATATTACAAATATAATGTAAAAATATATGTATATATCTGCAAATGCGTATGTATACATACTGCTTATGTATTTCTATTTTTACACACCTATTTCTATATTTACACAGCTGTATTTACATACCTACATATGTTGGTGAAGAAATTTGAATAGGAAATTTCATCTAATATGTATTTACTAATGTAGAAATATTTGTTGTCTCTATATAGGAAAAAAATACTCTGGTCATACAACTTTTGTATTTCGTGCTTATTATGTTCTCTTATATTGTAGTATATATTTCCCTCAGGTTCTCTTAATGGTAATGGTAACACATTATCTACCAAGTAGGTTTGGTAATTTGAAAAGCACTTGTCACAGAGCTCTTAAATAAGAAAAAAATCTTCCAGTCATAAAGAAAGTATAATAAAATGCTAATGAGTTCTTTTTTACTACTTAACTGTACTGAAAGAAATAGCATCTGAGTAAAACTGATACGCATTTTAATCTACATTTAAAGGCAAAATCATAATGGAGATTGAATTCATGATTTGGATAGTAAATGCTGTACACCATGATATAGCACATAAGATAAACACATTTATTAAGTGCCTAATATATGGACTCTAAGAAAGAGCCACTGCCTTCAAGGAATTTAAAATGTCATTGAGGAAAACAATAGCATAGAAGTTAAATAACATTTTACAACTATGACAAAAATGATGTCACAAAGAAATACTGAGAAAGGCCAAATAAATTATTCAGTAAGTGCATGTAGAGCATGAAGGCTGGAGAGTCCCTGTTGATGGCTGTGCTTCCTGGACAGGTGGGAGCCTGGAGAAGATAAGCCACACTTAACTCCACTAGAGGGTTCCAGGAGACCATCAGTAGATGCATAGACTGTGCTCTTCCCCAGAGTTAGCATCACAAAGACAAGTTACCTTTGTATTTCTTTTTGGAGCTGAATTTGTGAAACCCCTAAAGCAGATAGAGAAACATTAAATTCCATCATCTCAACCGAAGAAAGGATAATGACATGTTCTCAAGCCCTTGCAATTAGCATAACAAGATACTGTCAAGTTTCCCAATTCTCCCGTGAAGGTAATGAATGAAATAAGAAAAAACTGTCTGTAGTTTCTAATAAATAGTTCAGAAGTATTGTTATATTAAAAGCAAATTCATTCTTTTGTTGACTCAGTGACTATTTACTGAAGGAATAAACAAAACAAAATAAAATAAAATCCGTCACTTGTAGACTTAACTTCTAGGAGGGATAATTGCATTGAAAAAAGTATATAACATCCCCAAAAATATATAACCTCCCTCAGAGATAAGAAAAATAAGACAGCACAAGCCACAGAGGATGAAGAAGGGGGAGGCTGTTGCAGACAGTACACAGGGTCTCTGTGAGGATGCAGAGTTTGAGCAACACTCAAATCTTAGCTCTCAGTAAGTTTAGATAATAAAATCCTTGCTTCAGATTCTTTTTAGACCATATAATTTGCACAAGAGAGTTCATAATTAAACTGTGTAATAACCTGGTCAAAGGGTTCACATGAATGTGCTCAGTAGAGCTCTGCTCCAGCACATTTACATATGACAGATTTCCATCCCCAACATAACAACAAATAAATAGGTCTCTACACTATGTCACACTCCCTGACACGTGATGTTCCCTGTATACATGTATCAGAAAAGATAAAGCTAGAATAAAAGGGGAAAAAAGTAGAAATAATTAAGACAAGATTAAAGACAAAGAAAAACAGAGCAAAAGAGAAAAAGGTTGGAGAAAAAAGGAGGAATTAGAAGGGAGAGAAAATATATCTCTGTTCATGAACTCCAGCTTTGCAGAGTTAGTCATAAACTGACATCACAGAATTATCAGTCTAGTGCTGGAAACACAGCTAGTGAATTCAAGAATGAAAACAAAGCCAAAAGAAATGACAGTGCATGCCTCCTAGATAGGATAGTGATAGGAAAGATGTGGCATCAAGAAAGGAATGTGCGTGTTGGTTTGAGATGGGAGGAAACTTTTCTAGTTACTGAATGGCAATGAATTTTCCAACTTACTTCCATTCCAGTTCTATAAATTTAATGAGTGGTTTAAGAACAAATAGTCTCTGCCCTCACATAGCTTATGCATCACATGTATGCCAAGATAAGACAAAAATCTGCAAACTGTCCCCAGAAATCTTTAAATGTTCTCTATCCAGTAATTTCTTGATTAAAATGTTTCCATGTGTAAACATATTAATTGATAAGTGATTTTTGAATGTATACTAAGTGATGACAGTATGCTGGGCTCTGGGAAGACAGAGACATCCAACATATATTTCCTATTATTGAGGGAGTGTCACTTTAGCTTGTGTCTTTTATGAAGGTTTATTTTATTAATTTGGGGGGAAATTACATTATTAGAAAAATAATAAATGTATATTTGGCTTATTAAGTTTAAATTGTTTTCCATTTGTTGTGGGCACACAACATGGTGACAGTGACACATGGGTTCGTGAAGAATTACCAGACTAAGAAAAGTTTAGGAAAGTTTAATAGGTACGCTGCTGTTGACTGAAATAAATGTACAACCTAAAAGTTGACAGTTACGTTTTATTCAGTGAATAGTTCTGAGGACTCAGCCCAGGATGACAGGCTCTCAAATCGTTCTGAGGGATTGCTCTAAAGAGGTAGGGGAGGAGCTAGGATGTATAGGAGCTTTACAACAAAACCAGGTAGTTGAAACATAAAATGATTACTTGTTAACTAAAGAAAACCAGACATCTCAAGTTAAAGAATTTAGTGCTTTTCTATGTATAGGAGGAAGCAAACATTTGGGTTCATTGAATTCATTCCTTTGACAAGCATCTAGCTGTCTAGGGCCAGTGTCCTGTCTTATTCTGAGTCTGCTCAGAGGGCACCATTGTGAGTGGCTGCAGAGGCTGGGCTGCAGGCTTGTCTTCACTGGGGGGTGGCGGCAGCCACTGCTGACTTGATGGTTTCAGCATTCTTTGTTTACTGATATGGTTTGCAGTATTTTTCATTCACAGTGCTATAAGCAACAGCGGGCCACACAGAGGAGAGAGATGCTGTGCTAGTGCCGGGGATGGGCGTCAAGGATCTTTTAGTGGAGAGAGGGGGCTGCATGATCAATTCGTGCATAGGTACCTGATTGGTTTAAGATCTGTCGGGGACTTCTCTGAACAGTAGGTTTTATGACTTTGGTAGGGGCAGGATGTGAGGCCTGTCCACTTAGGGTGTTGTGAGACTGGGCTATCTCCTGGGGCAATAAGTTTTGTTAGGGTAAACACACTTCAAGAGATGTTTTATATCTTGCAGAAATGCAAGTATGCAAAGGGTCCTGCAGTGGGGAGCAGGGTTAATGTGTCGACAGGCTCCAGGCACACAGAGAGCCCAGGAGTGGGAGTTTTATGACTCCAGAGAGTGCTAGCCAGCTCCATACCATTGATGCTACTATCAATAATAGAACATGAATTAATCTTTTCTAAACTATTATTCTACAGTTATATTATTAAGCACCGCTTAACAAATTCAGGTGGCCTAGTCACATGGACCAACCCCCTGAATGCCCCTCTGAACCTTTCTCCTAGAACCCCCAGCCTCTAAAAGGTCTCCTGCCTTTTGTTGGAGGAATTTGAGTTCAGTATCATGCTGGTGCTGGGTTCTTTTGTCACAGCAGTAGTTACAGAATGAAACCTGTCCTCAGCACTCAGCTGGTGTCTGGCTTTGTTTATCTTTGATAGTACCCTTCTAGAAATCTTTTATCTTCATAACCTTCTCTTCTTTTACCCTCTGCCTAAACAGGTGTGTTCTATGGTCCTTATTAGCCTCTTCCTCTTTCTACAGAGCATTTCCCATATGTAGGTCGTTTTGACTGAGCTGTCCATGATATGGGCATTTTAATATCTAGAGCAGGGAAGCTTAAATTAAGGCTTTTTAACATGAATGTGGGGAGTGTGAGTAATGAAACAGTTTCTTCTTGATACTTATTTTTTAAAGGAAGCGAGGAGGAGGGGATATGGGCTTTTAGCTTTTTTAGTATTTTTTATTACCAAGTAACCTTAAGGAAACTACTAGACATTTTTCCCCTATCCTTGATCCCACACCTCTTGTTACCGAAATGACAGGCCAGCCAAGAAACAAGCACCACTCGGAGGGTTGGAGTACTCAGATGTATTACGCCGGCGGGCTCAGAGGGGCTTCTGCTCCAAAGCTCTGAGCACCTCCAAGACATGCGCATGAGGTTTTATAGGGTAAAGTACAAGCTTGAGGTATTCGGCCAATAGGCATGGAACAGCTTTAGCAGCATCATTATCACAAAAGTGGAGGCAGGGAGGCAGCAAACCAACATTCCAAAGCCAGATATATATCTTTGAAAATCCAGCTGGCTAGCAAAAAAAACATGAACAGCAAATCAACACTAATTAACTTAGATTCACAAGTTAGTCCAGAAGAACTCAGATCAGTATTCCGATACTTAGATTTGTGAGTTATCTTGTTAGACCAGCCCAACCTCTCCTTCACATTCCTAGACTTGTGAGTTATATTGTTAGACCAGCCCTGCTTTTCCTTCACACTCTTAGTGATTAATATCTCCTTCATCACAGATGCTCTGCAGAATGGCTCAATACACTGTCCTCTTTCCTTACTTCAAGGGCAACTTGCTACCTAATGGTCATTGTTTCTCAGGGCCATGGACCATCTGGTAGTTTAGTACTCTCTGATGTTTTCTGTTCTTGTATGAAAAACATGCAGAGAAAGTGCTTTGGGTAGGGAAAGAGTTTGGGTGAAGTAATGGGGTGAAAGCCGGGTCTGCCCAACTTAACCTCTGCCTATTTTCAACACTTCTAGACATTTTTTTCCTCTGTAATGACACACAAAGTTGCATCCGTACTGGTTCCTGAATAAAGCCTTCACTTTGTTCACATATCTCTTTGGCCTTTTCTCTTTTCCCAATTTTTTATGTTAAAATTTTATCTATTCAAAGAGAGTCATTTAGATTTGTTTCTTTCTTAGACTAGGAAAATTTTCCAGCAGAATGAAATAGGTAAACTCTCCTTCTTTTTAACCTCATTACATTTTTATTTTTCCAAGTACCTTATTTCATTCGCTTTTATTTTCCAGTCTCTCCCTTTAAGAGTAAGGGTTTTGTCAGATATCTATACATAGGCAGTAGTCTATAAATGTTTCATCACTGTAAAGGAATGCAAAAACATGGGTATCAATTAATCTATAAAGTAAATTAATAAAATATTTTCAAGTACTTCCTAAGTTTAGCTTATTGTAATTTCAATTCAGCTTTCCATGCACATAAGATGGGGAAAATTTTCTATCAGGAGACATACCTATCTTTTAATTTTAAAACCATAGAAATATATTATTTTAAATTTTGCCTGAGAGACTGTTAAATACAAAGAGAATAAGATGCTAAATATAAGTATTTTGTTGATGTATTTTCATCTATCAGTGTAGAAGTCAGTATATTCAAAAATCATAGGTTGATCCCTGAACATGCCAATTGTATGACAGTTTTACCTTTATGATTCATATCACTCCCTGAGCATCATTAAATTGAGCTGGTGCTCTCTTATTAAAATATCTATATTTAAAATATAAATCAGTATTTAATATGTTGGCCAAGCACAAATTATCTATGACATGATATGAAACTCATTTTGCATTACTAAAGAATCTCACTTATGTCCAGGACCAAATAGGACTTGATTTTGCAACATTCTAGAGAGTGTTAAAGAGTGAAGAACTGTGTGTGTGTGTGTGTGAATCTTTATTTATTTTCTGAAAGAAGTTAGAGCAATGTCTCAAAGAGATCACATGATTTTTAAAAATTGATGTGTAGTTGATTTACAATGTTGTGTTAGCTTCTGGTTTACAGCAGAGTAATTTAGTTTTAGATATATGTATACACACATATATTCTTTTTCAGATTCTTGTCCATTATAGATTAATACAAGATACTGAATATAGTTCCCTGTGCTATACAGAAGGACCTTGTTTATTTTATATATAGTAGTATCTGTGGATCTGAAACTCCTAATTTATCCTTTCCCCTTTGGTAACCATAGGCTTCTTTTCTATGTCTGAGTCTCTTTCTGTTTTGTAAGTAAGTTCATTTGTATCATTTTTTAGATTCCACATACGACATTTGTCTTTCTCTGACATACTTCACTTAGTATGATCATCTCTATGTCCATCTATGTTGCTGCAAATGGCATTATATTCCTTCCTATGGGTGGGTAGTGTTCCATTCTGTATATTTACCACATCTTCTTTATCCATTCATCTGTCGATGGACATGTAGGTTGTTTCCATGTCTTCGCTGTTGTAAATTGTGGTGCTATGACCATTGGGGTGCATGTGTCTTTTTGAATTAGAGTTTCCTCTGGTTGTATGTCCAGGAGTGGGATTGCTGGATCATATGGTAACTCTATTTTTAGTTTTTTAGGGTACTTCCATGCTGTTTTCCACAGTGGCTGCACCAATCTACATTTCTACCAACAATGTAGGAGGGTTCCCTTTTCTCCAGCATTTATTATTTGTAGATAAATGGGAAAGAAGTCTTAGTGAGGTATTCAAACAGAGTTCACCATCTCTGAAATGGAAAACAAAAAATGCCAGCTCTGTGAAAGTAAGAAGAATTTTAAGTTTCATAATACATATAATATATTTATTTTGATTAATGGTTAAGATAAGTTATAAATGCTATTTATTCTGCATGTTTTTTTAACATTTTTTATTGATTTATAATCATTTTACAATGCTATGTCAAATTCCAGTGTTCAGCACAATTTTTCAGTCATACATGGACATATACACACTCATTGTCACATTTTTTTCTCTGTGAGTTACCATAACGTTTTGTGTATTTTTCCCTGTGCTGTACAGTATAATCTTGTTTATTTGTTCTACAATTTTGAAATCCCAGTCTGTCCCTTCCCACCCTCCTCCCCCTCTGGCAACCACAAGTCTGTATTCTCTGTCTATGAGTCTATTTCTGTCCTGTATTTATGCTTTTTGTTTGTTTGTTTGTTTTTTAGATTCCACATATGAGTGATCTCATATGGTATTTTTCTTTCTCTTTCTGGCTTACTTCACTTAGAATGACATTCTCCAGGAGCATCCATGTTGCTGCAAATGGCGTTATGTTGTCGGTTTTTATGGCTGAGTAGTATTCCATTGTATAAATATACCACTTCTTCTTTATCCAGTCACCTGTTGATGGACATTTAGGCTGTTTCCGTGTTTTGGCTATTGTAAATAGTGCTGCTATGAACATTGGGGTGCAGGTGTCATCCTGAAGTAGATTTCCTTCTGGATACAAGCCCAGGAGTGGGATTCCTGGGTCATATGGTAAGTCTATTCCTAGTCTTTTGAGGAATCTCCACACTGTTTTCCATAGTGGCTGCACCAAACTGCATTTCCACCAGCAGTGTAGGAGGGTTCCCCTTTCCCCACAGCCTCTCCAGCATTTGTCATTTGTGGATTTTTGAATGACGGCCATTCTGACTGGTGTGAGGTGATACCTCATTGTAGTTTTGATTTGCATTTCTCTGATAATTAGTGATATTGAGCATTTTTTCATGTGCCTTTTGATCATTTGTATGTTTTCCTTGGAGAACTGCTTGTTTAGGTCTTCTGCTCATTTTTGGATTGGGTTGTTTATTTTTTTCTTATTGAGTCGTATGAGCTGCTTATATATTCTGGAGATCAAGCCTTTGTCGGTTTCATTTGCAAAAATTTTCTCCCATTCCGTAGGTTGTCTTCTTGTTTTACTTACGGTTTCCTTTGCTGTGCAGAAGCTTGCAAGTTTCATTGGGTCCCATTTGTTTATTCTTGCTTTTATTTCTACTAGGAGAAAATTTTTGAGATGTATGTCAGATAATGTTTTGCCTATGTTTTCGTCTAGGAGGTTTATTGTATCCTGTCTTACGTTTAAGTCTTTGATCCATTTTGAGTTGATTTTTGTATATGGTGTAAGGGAGTGTTCTAGCTTCATTGTTTTACATGCTGCTGTCCAGTTTTCCCAACACCATTTGCTGAAGAGACTGTCTTTATTCCATTGTATATTCTTGCCTCCTTTGTCGAAGATTAGTTGACCAATATTCTGCATGTTTTAAGGATATCAAATGAGTGGTATAAAGAAGGCTGATACCTTTAGGAATGTAAACTTTTTCATATAAAGAGAAGTAGGATTTCCAGAAATGGACTGTTGATTGAGTTTATAACCAGGTTCACATCCTCCAACTCGAGTCAGTAACACAAAATTATAGCCACCTCCTGGGTAAACTTCAGAATCACAGAGGTTGTATTTGTTAAACTAAAGACCTCATCTGGACAAACACAAGGGAGAGATTATTAAATCATGTGTGTCCAATTTCTACAAGTATACCCAAGCCTATAAAAATCTCCTCCAAAGAAGGGCAAATAACGCGGTGTCCTTGGTGGCACTGCTGTTTCTGGTTCAATACATAAATCGGCTGTAGGCAGGGAAGATGTGAGAGAGGAGGCAGGCTTTCCTGCTTCCTCTGCTTTAACTTCAGCCTTTCAGGAGACCAGTTTGTATCTCTCTAGAGTGACAGGGCAGAGAAAGAAGGAAAGGCAGCAGAATGGTGAACACAGATACTTCCAATGAGTTCTACTCAGAATTACAGAAACAGAGCACACGTTTTTGTTGGCATTTCTTCAGTGACTTGGGGTGGTGAGCTCTGGGTGCCAACCCAGCTGTCACTACTGCTATGCTGGGTAAGTTGAACTCACAATGTAAGTGTAGAGAAACACACACATCTCAACACGAGCTTTTGACTTAATTCATGGTACCAAACACACACAAGCTCATAGGAACACACACAAACTGTCTGAGCCCTCATTCTACCATTTATATTCACATTTCATTGATGGCTTCGCTTTTTTGTTATATCCTAAATTACCCCATGAGTTTTAGTCCCTGCTGCCCCTCATTTCTTGCTGTTTCTTTTGTCTTAAAAAAAGATCAGGAGCCGACTTATCCTGCAGATGGTCCACCTCTTCTTGTAGAATCGCATCTTGGGGGTGTGGGAAAGTCCTAGAGGTGCTAGCTCCGTCACCTCTTGATGGGAAGGTTCTGTTTGGGGGAGATACAGCCGAGGTGGGGGTGAAATCTATAAAATTCGAGGAGAACGTGCAGCCCGGATGCCCTTCCAGGAGCAAAAGGATCTCCGCAGTGAAGCGGGGGCCCCTTGGAGGCCGAGCTCGTGCGGAGTCCAGCGATCCATGCCCTGCGTCCTTCCGCGTGGTTCACATGCCGCGGTTCACAAGCCGCGCTCCATGCCGCCTCCCTGGCGCTGAGCTTTCTTTGTGGATCCGCCTTCTAGGGCGTTGGAGGTGGCGGCTGCTACTGCACTTGAGCTCAAGGATGCCACTGGTCCTTCCCCCTCCGTAGCAGGGAAATGAGAAAAGACGGCCAGTCAGCTGGCTGAGAGGGTGGCGGCTGCTGTGTTTTGTCGAGTAGAAGGTGTTGTCTGCACAGTGCAGGAGGCGAGGAAGCCCCCCTTCCCACACCCCACACTCTCTTGCACTCACCAGCGCCCGCACACCCTGGGGAGAGAGCGGCGCTGTAGCACGAAGTCCGGTCGCCCTTCCGGGTCCCCAAAGCGTTACTTCTCTGGACACGCGAGCTCCGAGAGTCTGTCCGCCTCAGCGTGGAGAGGACACCTCAACTGGGGCCGGATTAGAGACAGTTTGTGGAGAAATGCTTCGGGTAGAATTAGGGGTGCGTTGCAAGAGAGGTAGCTTCTGCCAAACGCCTTTGCTAAATATGCAAGCGCGCACTCGAAATGCTAAATGCGTGCGTGCTCAAGTAGAGGGAATGGGGGAGGGAGGGGAAAGGAGTCCCAGGACGTTTTATATTTTGCGCACGGCTCGATCTGGAGAGTACAGATACACACGTGAGCCGATTAGCTGATCACTCGGGGTTGGGGGTGGGAGTGGATGACGACTTTGTCATTCTGAATGACCGGGATTCTGAAGGAAACAAGTGATGACAGAGGTGTTATAAGGAACTTTGTGAATATGTATGTGAATCTCTTTCACTCCCTTTGTGGATACTCTTGTGGCAGAAGCGAAGAAAACTCCAAACCCAGTTAAACTTCACAGGGAAGAAACAGGACTCTGAGATAAAACAGCTATCTTTTAATGCAAACCAGGCACCTACATTCCCCCACTCAAAGAAGAGATAGTGGCAGAGAGAGACAGACAGGGAGAAAGTTGTCCAAATGTCTCTGCAATTGGTTTAGTCCATTCTTTGTCTTTTCTTTTTCTTTAATATCTGATACTAGAAGCTGTAACAGCATTCACCTCACTGTTTCTCCCACGGCCTGGTCCCAGCTGTTACCTGCGCTGCGGGGAGGGCTGGGGCTTGCCACCCTGCAGGAGGAGGGGAGAGGGGTTGGGGCGTGTGGGAATGGAGAGGGGCCTGAAATAGCCTCTGGAGTTGAGTTTCTGGAGGTCTGACCGTCTTCACCCCAACACCCCCCTGGACTCCCTGGTCTTCTCAGGCTGGGCAGTGACTGCAGCTGTCAGCCAACTTCAGCCTTTGGGATTTACAGGTTCTCTTGCTCAAAAAGAGGAGTGGTGTGACCCCTGATTCTCCACCCTGGGGGTGGGGAGGCCAACCCCCCCACCCCTGCCAAGATCTAGGTGGTTAAGAACCTTGAGGCTAGAGCCCATCCTCGCTGAAGAGTGAGCTAAGGAATTGGATCAGAAACTCTTTAAGGATCAAATAATTGAAAACCTTTGGCACTTCTAGTGGATTGCTGGGAGCGTTTAGTGGTTATTGATGCTTCTTTAAATCCTCTTGTACTAATGCATTTCTGTCACTGTGACTATTTCTCAATGAACAAAAACAGCAAAAATAAAATGGGTGGAGGGGGCATTTGTTGTGGTGATGTTTCGGGTTTCAAATCCTGTACATTAGTTTTTGATTTTTTAAACAGAAAATGAGTATATCTCTGGTTTTAAAAATACCAATAATAGGCGTCTATGAAGAAATACTCGGCTTTACTGGACCAACTATGAACGGAGCAGGCTCATGTGATGGTGTGAGAACGTAGACAGGAATAAAATACAGCCTCTAGCCAGCCAAGGAGCCGATAATCTCAGAGGGAGATCAGACATTAAAATAAATAAGTTGCTATGTTGTGCAGCTCACTGACAATAGCCTCGTCTAGAGCTTAGATAAGCTCTTGGCTTGGTTACAGTTTTGTGGGCAAGAGGGTTGGGAGAAAGAAGGACAGCTTCTAGGAAGAGGAAGCTTCTAGGCTATATTTTCAAGGATGACCAAGGAGTCAGGCAAGCAGACAAAAGGTAGAACACCTTGAGCAGAGCAGAGGCATTGAAAGGCTGTTTGAGGAAGTGTCTGGCTACTCAGTACAGTTGGAGCACCGAGTGAGAGGGAAGACTCTCAAGAAACAAGGTTAAGCATTCAAGTGGAAAAGTTTCATTGGAGAAGTATTTGTAGATGGAACTGTAGTGGGAACTCATTCAGTAGAACAGTTGGTTAGATAATAAACTTCCGATAAAAATCAAAACAAAAACAAAACACAGACTCATCATCGGGATAAACAAATATACCAAGCAAGAACTTGTTATAGGAAACTCTTAGACAAAGTGAAGTCTTCAAGAGAAAAAGTGAGACTTTGCAGTTTTATAATATTGTTACTTTTGAAAATTTTATAGGATGTCATGTCTTATATGTACCTAATTAATGCCAGATCCCAGTGAGTGTTCAGGAATTCTGCATCCCATATTAGGATAATTTAGTGATTAAAAGTGTTTGTTGCATTTGGTTAATATAATGATTCATGAAACACAGATCCATCTCAATTTGTCCATAAATAAATAAACAAACAAACAGTAAGTCTAACACTTAAGCCACACTGAAGGTAGTTTGCTCCTAGTCAGTGTTATTAAATTAAAGAATATACAGATTGGGTAAGCAGTGTTGTCCGCAAAGTACACTTTTACTTACCTCTTCCGATTAGATCCATTTGAATAAAATTTTGGTTAATGGATGATATATTTAAATGTTATTAGAGAGCTTACTAATCAGATTATTTTTGTAAAGCAGAGTTTTCACTAACTGGCAGCCTGGAGGTGGGTATAACCCACTAAGTAGTGTATTTTCCTGTATAATACATTGTAAGTTTTTAAATGAGTTGCAAAGATTTCAAAACTCTGAAATCTCACATCAAACATCTAAGATTTAAGGTTTTCTTCAAAAAGTAGACACGGTAACCTTGAACTTACCCTCTCACATAATAGCAATCATTTGTAGTTGAGTGGAAGCTGTCTCTTTTAATGGGAATTTTCCTGTACTTTGCCCCTTTTGCATTCTTGGTACTAAATTGTGAAACGTTTTCATTTTGTTTCGTTCTTTCTGTGTTGTTTTTCTTATGCACTTCTTTTTTCACATAGCTACCAGGTTGCTCTCTCTGCATTATAATGTAAAATTTCTCAATCAGGATTTCTCCTAATTTGAATCAGAATATGAGAAAATAATGTAAGCAGTGACTCTCTCAAATATCCCAAGACTGTTTAATAACTAGGAGCACTTTAGACGCACTAGAGAGAAGCCCATTCATTACACACAATAAATGCCTTAGAGCGTTAGGGCTTAATTCTCTAATGGACCTAAGTTCAGAAAGTCTTGGGATAAGCATATTTCAATTTACTTGTTTTGTGGATGTACTTTTTTCATAAACTGGATTTACTTAAGGTGAATAGTTGAGCAAATAACTAAATAAAGCATTTGTGACTTAAAAATGTGTGTGCAGAGTTTAGGGGAAGTCACTCATGTTGAGAAAGAATCAATGACTATTTGCTGGTGGGGGCCTGAGGGAATAAGGAAAAATAATGAGTCTAATTCACATCTGACCTGCTTCTGCCCAGAGTAATATAAATAATTGATCTCTACTCTGCACCGCCGCGATTATCTTTCTTCACACTCCTCTCAAAAGCTTATGTCAATACATAGGGAAAACAGAGAAAATTGTGCTCTCATAATATGACAGCTTAACCAAATTGCATGTTGGTTACAATTGTGACCTTTAATTAGAAGAATCAGGAAATGAATTTTAAAATTCTGTCAGGAAAACTCAAAGTGTATCTGCTCATTATCGTCAGTGAAACCTAAAATATAAACTGTTCACGTTTTAGTTTCATGCCTGGGTAGCTACAAAGGGCATTGCGGTGGAAGCCTGGGGTTGAATGTAGGTGAATCCGTTTACCAATGATATAGAAATAGTGACAGAGATAGAGAAAGGAGGACAGATGCATGGACAAGAGACCTCTCAGGAGTGAATGAGTTAGTGGAACATACACAAGGGGTAGACTTCCCGTGAAGAGGCACCGAGAATCCACGTGAGTCTTGGTTGAGTAGTGCGTTACAGACACCGTTTACGTTGATACTGATGTGGCTTTCTACGTAAAGAGGGTGTTTGGACTGCTAATTGTTTTGCCTCTTGATGGATAGTTTTCTTTTTAGGTGTTAAAGCAAATAACCAGCAAAAAGTAGCAGTTTCAAGATCTAGCCTTGTAGCCTCTATTCTCGGAAGAAACAGCCAAGCAAGCTTAGACACCTCAGAGCACCAGCACATTCAACCTCAGACTGTAGTCTGAGTTGAAGACGTGACTGCAACCATAGAAAAGACATTATGCATCATGTAGTCCAACCATATCATCTTACAGTTGGAACACCAGAAGCAAAGTAGTTTCGAGTAATTTGCATAATATATCATTCATCCATTTACTCATTCTTTCACTCATTCAACAAATATTAATTGCATGCCTCCTATAAGCAGGAATATCAGGGTATGGGGATAAAGCATAGAACAAAACACATTCCCTTCATTTCTTACTGTCTAAATTGAAGATAGCGATACAAATAAAAATACTTGAGATAATTATTTTAGTAAGCACAGGAAAGAAAATATATAAGGATGGGTGTGTTACAGGGAATCACCTTCAGACAGAGTAGCCAGAGAAGGTCTCTCTGAGACAATGATGCTGATTTAATTCCTAAAGAATAAGAAGGAACTGCCATTACAAGTGAGTGGTGAAACAGCAAATTTAAGGCTAGAAAGTATAAAATGGCTTGGCTAAAATCATTGAACATGAGCATAAAAGAGATCGTTATGACTAGTGAAGTGAATTGGATGGCAGTGAGAGGTTTAGGGATATTTGAAAAATAAACACCTATGGTTCTAGCAAAATCTGGAAAATCAGATCATTAAAAATACTATTTCTGTTAGTTTGAGGGGCTGTATTGAAAGAAATGTCTTTAATATCATATTCTACCTTCAGTTTTAGGCACAGAGGAAAAAGTATATGTATGTACATATATGCATGTATATGTGATTCAAGTCTCTAGAGGCTGAGATTTTTACCAGGCAACATGACAGGGGAAGTGAACAAATGTTAAAGTTCATTTGCATGTCCTGTTTATAATAATTGATAAATGATGGTCAAAGTTGGGTAAGGAGGAGTAAAAATTGAAGAAACAGAAGAGTCATGATAGAGAAGAGTCAAAAGCTCAATTAAATAAAAACTTGGATACAAAGAATCGTTATAATGTGAGTACTAGAAAAAAGTGAGCTGAAAATATAGGCTATGGCAGAGAATGGCATATTTGAAATTGAGATTTCAGAGACTTCAGAAGTGCAAGATGCAGGGTGTGTCGATGGGAATAGGCCTTAAGGAATGGAGGGAAACATTTGTTAGAGCTGACAAAGTCTAGGAGCAGGGAGACCAGAGTTTTGAGTGGGTCCTCAATGTGAGTATTTGAAGTCACTGTGAATGAAGAGAGGAGGAGTGTAGTGGACCTGTGAAGAGGTTAGCTGCACTGAGTAGTCCTTCAGCCACTGGAAGTGAATGCACCAACCGATGCTGGAACAGTGTCAGGAGAAGCAGAGGGAGACACCGTGGGTAACACTGATTTCAGAGGAGCCAGTCTCTTGAAAGAAGAAGGCAGGGGAAATGTTTTTTGGGGTCCATAGTAGGAAATAAAATAGGCTGTCTGTCTCATCATCTTGCCATGTCCAAATGACTTCAAAGACGAAAAACAGTCTCAGCTTGAGAGGACTGTCGTGGGGGCAGAGAGCTCTCATGAACACTCAGAACTGACCATTAAATGACCAGAAAATTTGTAACTTCATCCCAAGTTATCGTAACCAAAAGGCAAAGAAAATACCTTTTATGTTCTTTAGCAGTTTAAATTGCCTAGTAATATCTTCCTAGTTTGTTTTAATATGAATTTGTAGACACATCCTATCACATTTCTATTTTAAGTAATATTTTCCCCACTCTTTATTGATACATCAACTCAGATGATTCAGCTTCACCATTACAATTCAGTTGCTGAAACTTTTTCTTCTAATCAGCATTTCTTAAATGAGTGTATTAATTTAATTAGCTTCATTAGTAACAAACTCAAAGTCTCAGTAGCTTACAACATGTGTTTTATTTTTCTTATATTACCTGTCATTGACTGTGGGTCAGCTGCTGTGGTTCTGTTCCCTGTCTCTCTGTATTCCACGTTCTTGGATGAAAGAGCAGGCCTTGCTTGGAACATAAAACGTTTGGCAGAAATTCCCAGTGTCTTCTGAAGCTTTTGCTCAGACGTGGTGTTACTGTGCCTCAAACTTCTCTGGCTGAAGCTTGTCAAGTCCAGTTACACTGAGGGGCGTGAGGAAGGCAGTAGTCATATCCCTTCCTTCATTGGTGTTTTGCCAGTGGGAGAGACTATATCATAGTTTGCAGGGAAGATGAAAATGAAAACGTCTGGGACAAACGAACAGTGTAACACATCAAGCCCTGAATACATATGCTGGATACTTCAGATGATCCCAGGTAGGTTTTACTTAGGAATTAAACCCAAACTCAGCTGGGAGACATGTGAAAGCCAAGGTTGAAATAATAAATACTAGATAATGTCTATGGCAGCCAAAAGGGATAAGGAATTAAAAATTAGATGTCAATATTTTTCTCCTTTTATCATAGAAAATGAATGCAGGTAAAGGAATGTGCTAATACTGGTTTATTGGAAAGGAAGATGGGCTAACCTGTGTCCCTAAAGGCCGCACTGAGTGGTAGTCACTCTTTGGTAAATTTTTCATGCTTTCACGTCTGGTCACAAAATGTATTGGCCCAGATACATGGTTTGATCTTTCCTCTGCTTTAGGTTCTGGACACTGGGATAAACTCCATTTAATTTATAAGATAGGATGTCAACAGACCATATGGTCCAGATGTTCTTTTGGGAGAGGATTCCAGTTAACCTATACTCCTCTTTCATTCAGCTTGCCTAATGCAGGTATCTTGATTTTACATGAGTAAGCATTTTAGGGCTGTATTTTTACCTCTTATTTTCAAAGTGTCTGCCATATTTACCAAGAGAATTAATGAGCCGATTCAGGAGTGCACTGCTATTTATTCTCTGCTGTCAACTGTACTGACACATATGCCAGCCATTTTAAATGAATCATGTCAGGTTGTATTCCTATGAGAATTATGAAATGTTTCTTTAAAGCCTGAAGTGTATAATAAAAAATCGCTTCTAATCTGAAGCCTTTTCTGAAGGTCACCCCATCACTCTAATACAAAACTTGGGCCATACAAAAATTGGGCTACTGAATTAATTCCTGGAAGTCTGTAAGGAAAATGCGAAGAAGGAAAGGACAAAATGTAAAATCCTGCCATATATTTCACATGAATTTGGTTCATCTTGCTGTTTGAAGCGTGTCATTCTTAACCTTGGAATATTTTTCTCCTTTGGGCTTTAAACTTTCAGGCCAAATTTAATGCCACTGAGATTTACAGTCTTACTGAAATACGAATGTGGCAAGCATCTCAGTTTTACTCTTTCTTTGTAGTGAGACTGTAATGCTTGGAGCCACTGAGCCCGGCACCCGTGTAATAGCACCCTTTGGCTCATAACAGAACATCCCAAAGGTGATATGTTCAAATTCATACTCTAATGCTATATTAAAAAATCTCACAGTTATTGCAAAATTATGGTTAAATGAAAGTGATTCTTTGTGTGAGACGTTTCACGTTCAAAGAAACTGAATGTTCAGTGTGGCATTTACTTGGAAGGATGATTGAGGAGTTAAACAAATATTCATAAATGATCACACAATTGCACATTAGGTTCAGAAACACTTACCTGAATGCTTTTGCATTTCTATGAGCTATGGTAATACGTGAAGCTATAAGTACATATTAAGATGCAGGATTAATAAAAAATAAATCTACTGTATATTATAATAGGCATCATCTATCTACGTAACTTAATATGTTGCCGGGTCCTTGGTGGCTTTCACATGTAAGAAAAATATGGAATGAATCTTGTGAAAAGATTTATCAGGCTATCCCAAAGAATAAAAAAAAAATAATGGCGATATACCAGGTACCATTCTGTTGAATCATTCACAGATTAAAGGATCATAATGGAGAATGTTTACACAGTAAGTGGGGAGCTTGATATAAATGGAGATGGCCCGAGTTCTGTTTGAGAGCCTGGAAGGGAGCCAGTCATGTGCTCTCCTTGATACTAAAGGGATACATCTCTACTTTCTGCCTGCTTTGCTTTTCCAGGTTGGAATGTTTGGCTGCAACAAACAAACAAAAATTCCCTAGTGTCTAGTCAAGGCGCCTTGCCGGGTCAGGCAGAAGGAAGTTGTGGTACGGGGGAAGTTGGTACCCCCTGTGTATCTTGGGGAAAGAATAAGAAAATAAAATTCTGCTGGCAAGAGTGCCTTGTGAAATTGTTCAGGAACTCACCACATGACTCTTGTCTTGGGACCTAAAGAGATACTCAGATGAATTTAAAAGAAAATAACCTGCTTCCTGGGGGTTGGGATGGAAATTAGATACATGAAGGCAAGAAGCAGCTTTTTCCTTTCAGAAGGAGCCAGTGTAGTTGATGCTGAGATTGCTCTTTGGAATTTTGTACACCAGTGCTTGAGTCACCTTATGTCTGGTTTGATTAAATCCATTAATTACTTATAATACTAATACAGTGCTTTAGCGTATGACATGGCGCGGTCTCTGAAAGAGTTCATGAGTCTTCATGAGTGTCCTTTTGGTTGCCCGCAGCTGAGACCCTTGCGATAGCAGTGCGTACTTGAGGGACTTAACAAAGGCGTGAAAATAATGACATTCAGGTCCTTTCTAATGTCTAGCTGAGTAATTCCCATTTCAGTGCTTTTCCTGTAACTTCCATTTTTCCTTTCTTTCCTAAACCTTTATTAAACATTAACATGTGGACATTGAAAGGAATCTTGTACAAAACTTGAAGGAAGGGAACATGATTTGGAAAGGGAAGAAAAGTGATAATTTTAGTTAAAACTGAAGTAGTCAGTTGAGAGGAAAAGAAAGAGGGATGTCAACTAGGTATCTCATCTGAACGAAGATATTGTTGCAATGAAAACAAGAAAGATTTTTAAAAAATGAAAATAAAGTAAACAACAAGAGAATGATTTAAAAGTGCTGGGAAGAAAAAAGCAATCTCATAGTTACTTGAAAACACTGTGTTGAGGTAATTCTGCCTAACAGATGGAAACATTCATTTCTACTTCCAGAATATATTGGGAAAACTCTTGATGGTCAAAGAGGTTTTATTGTTTGTTTGTTTTGGTTTTGATTTTTTGTTTGTTGGTTGGTTGGTTTAGAAAGTTGCTCTAGTCTTTATGAAAGAGACAAAGAGAATGATGAAATGTGTACAATGAAAATTTCAAAGAATTTTATGACATACATAAAGCAATCTGAAATAATTGTTACTTAGCCATTTTTCTGTTTTAGAACTATGCAAGTACGTATTTGGTTTGTCGGCATGTATTATCTGTATTTACTAATGTAAATACTGTTTCAGTTGAGAAAATTTTAATTAAATACATACAGAGGCTATTTAATAAAAAAACACAAAGATTTAGAAGTATAGTAAGTAAAAATTTAAGTATAAAAACCAATCTGAAATTTCATTTTTCATTTATGTAACTTCATTTTAAAATATGACCTAAATTTAATAAAAATGATTTAATATTTATAGAATATATATTATAATGCATTGATTTTATTTTTAATATATAAGAAATTATATTTTTTATTGAAGTATAGTTGATTTACAACGTTGTGTTAGTTTCTGGTGTATAGCATATTCACTTATACATGTACACTTTTTCATATTATCATTATAGGTTATTACAAGGTATTTAATATAGTTCCCTGTGCTAAACAGTAGGACTTTGTTTATCTATTCTATACATAGTAGTTAGTATCTGTAAATCCCACACTCCTAATTTATCCCTATCCCCTTCAGCCCCCCTGGTTACCATAAATTTGTTTTTTATGTCTGTGATCCTGTTTCTGTTTTGTAATAAGTTCATCTCTACCTTTTTTTTAGATTCCACATATAAGTGATATAGTATGATATTTGTCTTTCTGCATCTGACTTACTTCACTTAGTATGATACTCTCCAGGTCCATCTATGTTGCTGCAAATGGCATTATTTCATTCTTTTTTATGGCTGAGTAGTAGTCTATTGTATATATATAGATATAGATACTTATATCTTTCATATATATGTGTATATATATAGATACATATGTATATATCACATCTTCTTTTTCCAGTCATCTGTTGATGGACACTTAGGTTGCTTCTATGTCTTGGCTGTTGTAAATAGTGCTGCTGTGAACATTGGGGTGCATGTATCTAGATCACTTTACCAAGGCAATAGAAATAAAAGCAGAAATAAACAAAAGGGACCTAATTAAACTTATAAGCTTTTGCACAGCGAAGGATGCCGTAAGCAAAATGAAAAGACAATACATCTGATAATCTCAAACTATATTTGTGAAGCAAATTACTTTCAATAATAACTTTTTTCCTCTAACTTCAATTTGGAAAGCTTACAGGAGTACTTACATGTTTCTTAGGCATGCTAAATACCACTACCCAGGTGATCACAGAAAATAGCTACATTAACTAGCCATTTACATCATTTATATATTGAGTTTCCTTCTTCCCCTTCAGTAAGTCTCTCTCAAAGTTTGAGTCAAAGGGAGCATCATAAACAATGCATATTTTGAGCACAAAATATTAAAACAAAACTTAAGAATGGCTCTGCACAAATCATAGTAAGTTTTTTCCCCTAAGATTAGAAACATCTGCCACAGATAAGTTTTTCTTCTCACAGGCTTTCTCCTAATATTGTATCCCAGACCGTCACATGGAAACTGGACTGAATTTTTATATGTCTAGGTCTCAAAATAGCAAAAGTTTCCTTCTCTCAAATTAATATCTATGAGCAATTGGAGTAGTTCACAATGTCCAGTTTTTTTATGTAGTTAAAGAAAAGGGCTATATTTTGACTAAATCTTTCTCAGTTGCAAATAATTGAACAACTAAAGATCAAGTATTTTATTTTAGGATTTTAGGATTTCTGGAAGTACCTGACACTGGATTGATTCACACCTAGCCCAGTTGTTCAGAAAATCAGATCTGAGTATATAGGAACATCTAAGTATCTGTGAAGAGATAAATATGTGAGATGACGGATGTGTTAATTAACTAGATGGTGGGAATCCCTCCATAATTTTAAAGAGATAAGTACAAGTGTCTATAATCCTGTCTGTTCTGTTCTTTCTTGTCAGTTATTCAGAATATCCTTACAGTGTGTCCTTACTATCTCTCCATTCCCAGCACATACACCACTACATTTTTAAAGATTGTACTCTTTTATAGATCAACAAGTTCTTTGAAAGCAGTGACATACATTATTTATCGTATATATTCAGCTCATTGCCAGTTGCCTAAATTTGTAGACTTAAAAATGGTTATTGAATGAGTACATAATGAATGAACAAACAGGAGGAGACTCTCCCTCTGACCAGTCAGTTTATCTTCCCTTCTCTGAAATTTCTCTTAATTCCTCCATAGTGTTTTTTGTGTGGACAATCTTAACACATTTAGGAGCTCCAGTTCACCTGCTACTAAGACTATACATGTCTATGTGTGTTTGGATTTCAGCAGTTTATCCACTTCAGGTTCAATCTCACAGCTGTTCTTCCAAATCTAGTGTGAGTGGGATATTTTGTTACTCTGTTCTGTTATCCTTGGGTTCTGCCACTCTTCCCAGCCTGGCTTGGTTCTTTGTTCTTGGTTACTGTATGTTGGATTTCCCTCATCTGTCTATTTCTAATGTCCATTTTAGACAATTGCAAAACAATTTTTCTATGTATTTGTGCATTTTAGGTTTTTTTTTAAGTTGAAGTATAGTTCATTTACAGTGTTAGTTTCTGGTATATAGCATAGTGATTCCCTTATATATACACATATATGTATATTTTTTATATTCTTTTTCATTATAGGTTATTACAAGATACTGAATGTAGTTCTCTGTGCTGTAAAGTAGGATCTTGTTGTTTATCTATTTTATATATAGTAATTTGTATCTGCTAATCCCAAACTCAATTTATCTTTCTCCTCCCGCTTTGATAACCATGAGTTTGTTTTCTATGTCTGTGAGTCTCTTTCTGCTTTGTAAATAAGTTCATTTGTATTATTTCTTTTAGATTCCACATATAAACGACATCATATGGTATTTGCCTTTCTCTGTCTGATTTACGTCACTTAGTATGATGATCTCTAGATCCATCCATGTTGCTGCATATGGCATCATTTCATTCTTTTTTATGGCTGAGTCGTTCTTTTCAGTTTTTAATATGTTTTATAAATTGAAAGTTGATAGTGTACTCTTTGAGAAAATACTTCATTCAAACTAGTTCACTGATGAGCCTTTGTACTTGATGTTAAGTGATGCATATAGTTAGAAATTTGATAAATAGGAAACCACTAAATTGTACAATTTATAATACGTAATTGCATATTTCTACCTAATGTAAAAAGGATATATTTTTTAAAATGCTTCAGAAAGAGAATAGTTTCAATTTCAGAACTATTTATTTTGTATACATATAGTTCCTTTTGAGTTAATAATATACATACAATGTTGAGCTGGACAAGCATATTCTTTTAAGAGACTGTGGGACAGCTGGAAAATTTAGTAAAAAAAAAAAAAATCAAACAGATTGAAACATTTTCATGAGCATGTGTCTATCCTTGGTCTTTGGAAAAGGCTAAGAACATAAGTCCTCCTTTGTACCACCTGATTGTCCTCTGGATGTAAAAGCCCACCTTCCTGTGCACCCTCACTCATGCTCTGCAGTGAAGGAGTAGCCAAAATTGAAACAGTTTTCATCTGATTACTCTCTGGAATCAACATTATCATTTTCCAACATGTGTCCACATACATATTTACAAGGCTGGGTGATCCGGGGCACCCCAACCACCTTCACATCTATTACCCTGTACCACTGTGAGTCAGAATCTCTTTGGGAGCTTCCCAGGTGTAATCTGAAACCAGCCCCCGGAGGGCAGGGAGAGACTAAAGAAAAAGGCAGAGAGCTCCAAATTGGTAGGTGGCTGGTTTAATGGGAAAGGGAAGTTAATAATGAAGCTTGTCTTGGGTAGCTGCAAGATGAGTATATCTCTCTCTGCACATGCTGGCCAGAATCTTCAAAGTTTATGTAGAGGCCTTAATTGGGTTTAGTCGCATACCCAGTCTGGATAGCCTCAATGCCACTTTTTGGTTCAAGGCTGTGTCCTGGGAGCTGCCTCTGGGAGTGGGGAAGGCAAGCAAAACTCACATTCCAAGGACAGGGAAAGAGAGAAGAGCCTCAGTTGCCTGGATCCAGCTCCTGGGTCAGCTGGTGGTTACATCTTTGTAATTAACTCCTCCACCAGCCACAAACACAAACATTTATTCCTGGTATGCATATTGACAACTTCCCTTGTTGAAGCTTGGTACATACCATAAATTTTTGTAGATTTTGAGAAGGGGGTGACTTAGGTAAAGGGCACATACAGGAACAATGTCTTTATTTAACATTTTTGCCCTGAACAGTCAGCTAGCTAACAATTTGAATGCCCCAAATAGCTGTTTTGACAGAAGATCTTTGTGATTCATGATAGTTAATAACGAAACAAAAAACATGGAGTTACATATGCCAGTTTCCTCTTAACCTCACTTTTCCCTTAGCTTCAACTGCCAATCGAATTTTTACTATGTTATTTTTCAGGTCTTTTTTTCCCCTCCCACTAAATGTGATATCTGAGTCTTTCAACTTTTGTTTCTTTGACCATGTCATTCCCCATAAATATTCTTCATCTATTTACCCATGAGGAAATACCAAACTGATAATAGAGAAGAAACCTTTGACTACATTAGCAAAATAAATTGCTTCAAATAGGCCATAGTATCACAAACTATTCTACTGCACTAGGTTACCCAAAGGCTTTCGCAGGTGGTTAAGTACACCTGTGTTGAAAATGGAAAATTATTTTAAGCGGATATCTTTTCAGTTACTGTTATCACTAAAAATCGATGTAAAACCCTAGGAAGTAAAATATTTGAATAATTGAAATATTCTTACATCCCAGTTTTGGTGGTTATAATTTTTGATAGTATCTATGAACGGAAAATCAAACTTTCTCAGTTGGGTAATAAGTGGAAGAATCATGAAAAGAGAATAAGGACTGAAACTATAAATCCTGTGTTTGGGTTTTAGTTCTGCTACTATTGTGTAATAATTTAACCTAAGATGTTTAACCTCCTTGAACTTGAGTTTTGCCATCTGTAAAGAGGAGATGATGATAATACCTGACTTAACCTCATCAGAAAGTTCCGGGTGGTTCATGTTCTGAAGCTTGGTTAGTTGTTGGTCGAGAGACCTAGCATCAGGTCTTTCAGAATCCTGTCAAGTCTACTGGCCCACTGGGCAGGCTGGGACAGTGTGTTGTGATGGAATAAGGTGTTTAAACATTCATCTTTCTGGGCACCACTACAATTGATCGTCTGGTGGTTGTGGCTTCTGCTTACCATACTTTTCATCTATGTACAACTTACTTTTTCAACATATGTCCACATTTGGTCCATAAACTTACTCATGAAAAAGTAGTCTTTTTGACAAGTTAATTAAGGATGGTGAGATCAGTGCTTGGTGTCTCGTGTGCCACTACACAATTTTGTCCACGTTTCATAGTCTTGTGCATTTTGGCTTTCTGAAAGGGCTGCTGGAGGAATGATCTATTAATTCCAAGGTTCCTACCTATAAGCCTCAGACATACTTTGAAATACCATCACAATCTTTATAAGGAAGAGTTAAATCACAAAGCCATATTCCAGTGCACCACAGAAATTTGCCTTCAAACTTTACATATCTCTTCCTTGCCCATTTTTCCCACCAGAGACTACAGCACACAAAACTGCCAAAGAAGAACTGAAACTCTTCTTATCAAACCAGGACACCTGATCACCTCACTTATCAAATTAGTCATTGTATGTCAGCCAGTTTTTTTCAGCTTTATTCAGTGTTGTATGGTTGTTATTCTTTCTCTAAAGTGTGCGTACTTTGTGACTTCAATATGACACCTTTTAGCATACGGGGAGTAAAATAGGATAGTCTTTTTGAAAGTCCTAATATATTTAGAATATTATTCAACATGCTTTTTCTGTGGAAAAGTGTATCTTTGTCTCTGAATAGAAACTAACAGTTGCAATATCAATGTCAATTTTATCAACATGAAAATGCCAAAGTCGTATGACAGTGTTGGTTGTTCCTTGATTTTAAAAAATGATGTGGATTGTCATAAAAGTCTCAGAACTAAAATTGTGAAAGTGAAAAAATATTTTATATAGAACTGAGAATCTACAAAAATATTGTTACCTGCTGTCTTGATACTAAATGAGTTCTCAACTAGAGGCCCAAGACATGTAAATGTTTAATTTTGAAAATTTGTCTTTATGCCAACTGCTTTATGATAGCTGTTTTCTGATATCAGTTTTGCCACTTATGTTTTCTACTTGTGATCACTCATAAAGACACTGGATTACCATTCTGTTTTTATGGGAAGTGGGAGAGAAAAAAAACAGAGGAAAAAATTGCCAATTTTTGAAAATAATTACTACACATACACAATTAGAGAAATGATTATTTCTAATTAGCTTTTCCTGAAAGCTGTTCCCTGCTAACATTTTAGCTATTACAGTGCTCAATCTTTTATTTGTATTACGATGTTTAAGTTAAATTGAAGTGGAACAAATAATTTTTTAAAATAATGAACAGTTTATACTTGTTATGCTGGAAAGAAAAATATATCACTTCACACAAAAAGTTGTAAGTTTAAAAGGTATCATTTATGTCAATATATACAGTATACAAAATGAGCATTCTGCCTTCCAGATGAATGGCGTATTATTCTGTCACAGGTATGGTGTTATCCCTGAAAAATAGTTATATTTTTTTGAAGCAGTGGGAAACATTTATCACTTTCAAGTGCTTAAAAATTTGAAAAGGATAGTTCTGATAATGAGAAGACAAGCTGTGTTACATGATTATAATTGAGTTAATGTGACTAAAGTGTCACTGTAATATCTCCAGCACAAGTTATTGTCAGAACATTTTGATGTACCTTCTGGAAAAAAATCCAAAAGAAGTATAACCATTTATTAGTAAGAACACATTTGAAATTCAGTTCTGCCACCCTCTGTTTTGAAGTTTCCCTCCTTTAATGTTAATACAATTAAATCTCTATTTTAAACAAATCCTGCAGTTAATAATTTAACACACTTAACTTTATTTTTGGATCACCATTAGCCTTCATTTACTTATGGTTTTTAATTCAAGCTAATCTGATTTTTATTGGTATACTTTGAGAATTCTACCCAATATTATGTGTGTGTGTGTGTGTGTATATAATGTATTTTATATATTACATTTGAATCATAGATACAGTTTTATCAAGTTCCATAACTATTTAAACTTTCATTCACAAAATTAAGTGTAGATGCTGATTTTAACTGGAAATGCAGTTTTTACCATATAAAAAATACTCCTGAAAATTTTATTGACAGAGTCAATTTGGGAGAAATCACATAAGGAGCACAAAAGATGAGAATTTTAGGCACTACATATGCTAAAGACAATTGAAAATGCAGAGAACCAGATTTATGAAACTGTAAGCAAAACTGCTTTCTCTGATCGAAGTGCCTTGCAATTTATGCATCAATATACTAAAAAATTTCCCATCTCTTTTTAACATATTGACACTTCTGTTACAAAATGGTATATTCCATGTCTGTTCTCACAGGCACAGTATTATGAACGAAATATGGTAACATGAAATGATCTGCAGTTGCCCTACAAAAAAAGGCACAACATCCAAAACTCCTAGAAGGGCATTCTTAGTCCTGCATTATATGAGTGCAATGTAAAATATTTGGAAATGATGTAAAAGTCAGTGTGAACATGTGTTTTAGAGATCTTGTCAACACTGCCATTCAATTGAAATGAAATGTCTTCCAATGGAAAACTAGATATAGGTTAGAAATTGTTTGAAAATATTTCAATGGCAAATTTTAGGTAAAAAAGAAAAAATACATTTCATTAGTTGTTGATAATCCCTATCTAAAATATAGTTCTAGTCATCTCCTAATTCCTCCAGTTAAAGTGACTTTGTATAATAGTTCATACAAAGATTACCTGACAATAAATTCGGAAAGATAGCTTGGGACCATGCTTTCTAGAAGCAAAGTCATCAAAATGTCTGAGTATACAAATAATAACATAAAAGATTTATATATATATATATTTTTTTTTTAATTGAAGTACAGTCAGTTTACAATGTGTTGATTTTTGGTGTACAACATAATGCTTCAGT
The DNA here is from genome assembly GCF_048773025.1 of Camelus bactrianus. Classification (NCBI taxonomy): domain Eukaryota; kingdom Metazoa; phylum Chordata; class Mammalia; order Artiodactyla; family Camelidae; genus Camelus; species Camelus bactrianus. The sequence goes on from NC_133541.1 coordinate 70,885,189, forward strand.
CATACATGAACATACATATATTCATTTTCATATTGTTTTTCACCATAAGTTACTACAAGATATTGAATATAGTTCCCTGTGCTATACAGTATGAACTTGTTTATTTTATGTATACTAGTTAGTATACCTTGGGAACTATAAGTAAAACAGAAATAGACTCACCGACATAAAAGATGTTTTAAAGTTTTAGAGTTGCCTGAAGACAAACTGGTGGAAAGAGATTGGAACAGAAAATATTTAGGAAGGCTTCAAAACTTTACAGGAATAATCATAATGAAATAAACTTGGGTGGCTAGTGATAACTAAAAAACAGAAATAGTAAATTTAAGTGATGCAGAGAATGTCATGTCATTAGGATTTGATGACCTTTTTGATGTAAGATGACTTAGACAAATGAGAATCTAAAATTGCTCTACATTTTGAACCTTAGTGAGCCAGAAAATGGTGATTTAGAAGGTGAGAAGATAAATTTCATATTCAGAATGTTCAGTTTAATGAGCTAGTGGTATTTATTTTGTACAGTGGTAAAAGAAATGTCTAATGAGCAGGTAGAAAATTAAGGGCTAACATTGAAGAAATTTATAAGGAGGATAGGTATAAATTATGAGACTGGCACTTACTCAAAATAGTATGAAGTATCACTGTGACAAAAGATAGAAGATGTAAGATAGCAAGTCCATTTTAAAACAAATTGTGTCAATTTAAAATATAACTTTTTTGGAAAAAATGGAAAACATACTCATAAAATGTCAGTTTTGGAAGTGAGAGTCCTAAAAGTAAGGGAAATTTGGAAGGACTTATTAAGAGAAATAAAATCAAGGGGGAACTAGCTTTATCACAGTTTTTTGGAGGAATTTGTTGCTAGCAGTGAAACAGATAAAAGAGCTCATTTACCGCAAAGGCAATACCCTTCACCACTAATGCATCTGGTCCCTTGCTAGATTATACAGAACTAAGATTACAGTCAATTTATACTTTATTGTTGAGCCCGAGAATAAAAATGTTAACTGGAACATTCCTGGTGGAACTAGGCCATGCGATTACCTAACCTATAATCTTTGTTATCTCAGTACAAACATTACTCACTACAAATATTATTCTGATTAATATAAGCTATCCTTTAATTCTGCCTTGATCACTTTGCAGTTATTTGTTTCATATTATCTCATATGAGATAATAGTTCATATTCTCATCTCAGCATCGTAAGTCATTCCGTCCTGCTGAATGACTTACATCCTTGCAGGCATCCACCTTACAGAGCTTGTTATTAGGCCAGCTCTGTTCTCAGTGTCCTACTTTAAGAATGCCATTGCCTTTAAATAATCAGAACATTTATATGCAAATGGAGAACTTTAAATTCTAAATATTTTTACACGAATATCTATCTGATTTAGTGAGGAAGTATTCGAAAATAATTCTGAAAATAATCCTTAAAAATGCGCATCGCGAGATTTTTTTCTAAATCTGTTGCCTGTAGGTAAAATTTGACCTTTATTTAAGGAGATCAACCAAAATTAGGTGCTAATTAATCACATGGCATTTTTAACATGAAATATATTCTATAATTTATATAGTTACATAGTGGTTGTAGTTTCAGAACAATTCTATCAGTAGTTTTTTTTTTAACCCATTAAAAGCTTATTTCTCAGGGGCAAATTTACATAAAAGAAAAAGATACAGAATGTTTTATAAGAGTACATAATCACCTTCTTTCATATACTCATTTTTCTAAATATCTTAATTTATAAGTGGGACAACGCCCTCAATTTTTATTAACTATCCATTAACTATACTATTCTCATTCATTTTCCCTCCTGCAAAGCTAATTATAACTAATTACAAGGTTTTCAGATTTGGTCAGCATAATTTATAACAGGAAATTGGCGAGATTGTTCTGAGGATTACGTAGCAGAGGACAAAGGGCAAAGGACGGTGAAAATGATCTGGCCATGTTGTTCTGATAAACCTGAATTGTCTGGGAGCATATCACCTTTAAATCCCTTTTCCAGTAGTTTGAAAATTGTCTGCTAAAAACCACTGGTAATAATTTGGCACAGTATCTTAAAGAGAAGGGCAATTAGTTCTAATTAAAAGTTTTCAGATCAAATGCACTTAGCTGATTGTTAGTTACAGATTTATTAATGACATAATGCATCCAAACAGTTCAGTAGCAGAAAAATAGTCTTCAATTTTAATGACATACTGGTGATAGATTTTGCTCACCCTATGGACAGAAGGTATATTATCTTGTTTTTCTAATCTTAATCTAATCAGTGGCACTCCAGACTTTATGTTATTATGAAAAAAAAATCAGTGTTTTTGATTAATATAAGCCATTCAGTCAGATTGAGTCCAAAGTCAAAGCCATTTATTATTTTAAGAATAAAATGCTTTTGTTTATTGAATTATAGAGTGAATTTTATATCTCAGGCATTACAGGAGTACATAGTGCTATGAAATATGTGAGACTGATCAGAAATATAACCTATATTCTCCTCTTTGACATAGCTGAGAAAGATTTTAAAAGAATAATTAGTATTAATATAATCCCAATTTTCATGTTATATGGTACAATAGTAAAATAATAAATTTTAAATTATGTGTAAGGAAATTAGTATACATAATAAACTAATTTTATACTTCCAAAATATTTCTATACTCATTATTTATCGAAGGTACATATAATATACCTACAAAGAATCAATCAAAGTAGAAATCTGGGGATTATCCATGCATTTGTTCACTGCATGTAACTTCCAAATTATTAACTAATGCATCCAAAAGTCTGCCTTCTGCTCTTTGTGTTTGCCTGTATATAGTGTTTTGCAGCAAGGTATCTTCTTTAAAAATCTCTAAAGGCTCCTTACCACTGACAGAATAAATGCCCGAAAAGCTAACATGGAAGATGAGATTCTTTGGATCCTACCTTTCAAGTGCCCCCGCCCCCCAACTCTGATTCCTCAGGTCCCAGACACTGGCTACTGAAGATGACAGAACTTCCTGTTCTTTCAACCTATGATATACTTTCACACCTCTGTGCTTTTGCTCATTATCTCTGTTATTCCCAACCCATCATCAAATATTCAGCTCAATTATTACCACATCCCTGAAGACAAATCAAACAATCACTTGTGTGTCCTTCAGAACACTTTCTGTATAATTTCTTACGGAACATACTGCCCCGTGCATCAATTATTTGTTTATATATTGCCTCCCTTGTTAAAGCAAAATATTCTCAAAAGTCACAACTATGCTTATTCCATCTTTGTCTACCAAAGTTTTGGCTTAACTGTAACTGGAGTTGGGTATGACAGATAAAGCCACAATACAGGAAGGGAAATGGGAAAAAATAAGAAAAATCCTTTAAGATAAACATCAGAAAAGAGAAAGTCAGCCAACTGGCTAGCTTGGTTTAAAATAAAACCAGATAGGTATGTTAAATATGGACATTAAAATATTCTCCCCAGAAAGGCAGGTAGTATTTTGACAGTAAAGTGTAACACAAATAACATTAGATAAATGATGATGATTCACACACAGAATTTCCATTCCAAACAATAAGTATAGACACTTAACCAAAGTTCTCAGAGGCTCATTATCCTGGATCCTGGAAATCAATGGATCTTCTTTCCGCAGATACCCATTGATGAGCAGTGAAATCTGTGTTAAAGTTCATCTTTACCTGTATTACTGCTGCTTTAATAGCAAAATGTCTTAGATTCATGGGTTTTCTGATTTACTGTCAAAACATGTATATGTTCTCAGGTATGGAAGTTAAGAGGATTTCAGAGTCCTATGCAACCTGACCTAACCCTCCACGCGGCGTAACTGGGTGGATAAGGCAAATTTCTGTATCGTCCCGTAGGTGTACCAGGCAGAGGTCTATGGATGGGACTGCCTTGTATAAAACCGAAATATCAGATGTGGAATTGGCTTTGTGATCTTGGCAGACAATTCAGCTTTTCTGTACTTCATTTTTCTCAAAGGGACATTGAAGCGATTAGCTTACATAGTGTTTTGAAGGCCTTGGAGTTTTACAGTGTCTACTAATTGCTTCAGATCGGCTGTGTTTTAAGCCTCTATATAGTGTACCCTTTAAAAATATGTCATAAAACTGTGTCACTGGTTGTGTTTAATGGATCTCCTTTCTCCTACCTATCAAGCACGCTACCTCCCATTTCCCTAAATAATTAAGTGCAAAGAACTTAGACATCTCTCTTCAGTCTTAGGCCCTGAACGTATGAACATGCTTTAACTTCTGTGCCTGTTTTTTCTTTCTTCCTCCAGCTCTATTGCGATATAATTGAAATATAACATTGTGTAAGTTTAAGGTGTACAGCATAATGATTTGATACACATCTATGTTGAAAATGATTACCACAATAAGGTTGGTTATCACATCCAACACCTCATATAATTACCTTTTTTGTAACTTATGTATATATACTATTGTGTATATATACATTGTAAGTTATGTAGGATTTTGACTCAGTCTTTATCACAGTTAAAGTCCTTGTACCTGAAATAAACATGTAAGAAAGGTGTGTGCACATGCACACACACCTGTGTGTATTCACATGCACACAGAATAAGGGGAAGGAAAAGTGTCATTCAGATATCTTATCTGGACCTAGTTTGGAGGATTTCAAGCTAGAATCTTGAAGAGTAATGCAATTAAACTTTATATGTGCCCCAAATGCAAAAGAAGGACCAATAAGAGATGGAGTATGTCTACACTAATAATGTTAAGGTTGTTGGTCTTTTCATAGAGCCGCATTACGTTGTTACTTGATAGTCAACACCCTTTAGCTGATTTATAGATTAATTAGGTTATTTCCATAACTTAAATGAATTGAAGTCATAATTACACATGGATAGTAAAATAGTTTGACAGTAGTTCTCCGGGGAAATGATAAAATTGTATTGATGTGGAGAGTTAGTTTTCTTTCTCTTCTTGGAGGCTAACACAACAGATACTGCGTACTTTTCTCTTTCATAGCACCTGCTCTCTGACTTCTGTCTCATGTCTCATATGTGCAGGTGGATGTTTCTCACATTCAAAGAACCACTTACCTGGGAAGCTGGATTAAAAGAGAAACAGTAGGTCTTCACCAGTCCTTATTCTCTACCAAACCTTAAGAATCAGTGGGCTAGGCTCATAGGTGAACAGGAGATAAACTCTGTGGTCAAATGTGTTTTGTAAATACGAGATTTAAAACTTTTCTCTCTTTACTGTAGGGATGCTCAGGTGCTTTACTGTGCTGATGTGCCTTTTTGAACTTCTAATCTAGGAGTGTAGACTGCAGCATTTCCTTTTTTCTGCAAGATGTCTGTCAGCATATTTCAGATTGCAAATTTCTGATGAGCTTTATGGCTATCAATATTTTAAAAGCCTTTACTTCAAACAGAATTAGATTATTGTAATCAGTCACAAAGCTTTGGTGTCCAGATGAAGTTCCATTTCATATCTCATATTCTGCTAGGGAATTATTATCAAAATTCTAAAGTATATTTGGGAATGCTTTTAAAAAGAGTTACTTAAATTTGGGGGTTTATTCTTTTCATTAACTATATATAGTTTTGTGAGTTGGCTAATTACAAATATTAATACAAAATAAATATGAATTTCTGACATGTTTAACAAGTGGTACTTAGCATGAACAGATGGCTCAGGTGCAGATATTTTCAGATATTTGACTATTATTCCCTTGTAGATCATAAATCATGGTTACAATCAAAGTCTTCAGAGCCCAGATAATTAATTAACTAGCTAAGTGAACAAACTAACAACTTGATGTAAACTTTTCTTAAAACATAGAGAGGAATTTTTGGTTAAATGAAGAATTAATGTACTTTATCTCCCAGTTCTTTTCCCTATATGATACCATTTTTCTACTAAGGTTATAAAGTGATAGGGATACAAAAACAGGGTATCAGATATCAGATTCTGCTGATGGAACCTACCCAGGATTGTGAACATATTCATAGCAGTAATAGCTAATATTTGCTCACAGCTTACTACACACCAGGCACTGCTCTAAGTGCTTCACCTATATTAGCACATATATATTCAAAACTTCTTCATGATATAGGTTATCCTAGTGTCATTCCTATTTTCAACACAACTGTTGTGAAACAGTCTGAGCAGCTCAATTTCACATTCGGTGGAATCCAGGTCCAATTCCAGAAAGTCTGACTCCAGAATCCACAGTCCAAACACATGCTATTATGGTTAATTTTGTGAGTTCACCTGGCAAGGCTATATTACCCAGTTATTTAAGCAAATACTAATCTAGGGTTGTTGACAGAGTATTTTGTAGATATGTTTAACAATTACAATGAGTTGACTTTATTTTTTAATTGAAGTACAGTCAGTTACAATATGTCAATTTCTGGTGTACAGCACAGTGTCCCAGTCATGCATATACATACATACATTTGTTTTCATATTCTTTTTCATTAAAGGTTATTACAAGATATTGAACAGTTCCCTGTGCTATACAGAAGAAACTTTTTAAAATCTATTTTCATATATAGTGGCTAACATTTATGAATATCAAACTCCCAAATTTATCCCTTCCCAACTCCTTTCCCCAGTAATCATAGATTATTTATTATGTCTGCGAGTCTGTTTCTGTTTTGTAGATGAGTTTATAATGTCCTTTTTTTTATTTTCTTTTTTTTTTTTTAGATTCCACATATGAGTAATATATGGTATTTTTCATTCTCTTTCTGGCTTACTTCACTTAGAAGGACAATCTCTAGTTCCATCCATGTTCCTGCAAATGGCATTATTTTATTCTTTTTATGGCTGAGTAGTATTCCCTTGTATAAATATACCACAATTTCTTTATCCAGTCATCTGTCAATGGACATTTAGGTTGCTTCCATCTCTTGGCTATTGTATATAGTGCTGCTATGAACACTGTGGTACATGTATCTTTTCAAATTAGTGTTCTCTCCGGATATATGCCCAGGAGTGGGATTGCTGGATCATATAGTAAGTCTATTTTTAGTTTTTTGAGGAATCTCCATACTGTTTTCCATAATGGCTGCATCAAACTACATTCCCACCAACAGTGTAGGAGGGTTCCCTTTTCTCCTCCACACCCTCTCCAGCATTTATCTTTTGTGGACTTTTAGATGATGGCCATTCTGACTAGGGTGAGATGGTATCTCATTGTAGTTTTGATTTGCATTTCTCTAATAATTGGTGATATTGAGCATCTTTTGTGCCTATTGGCCATTTGTATGTTTTCATTGCAGAAATAAATATCTGTTTAGGTCTTCTGCCCATTTCTTAGTTGGGTTGTTTGGTTTTTTTTTGTTGTTGTTATTGAGTTGTATGGGCTGTTTATATATTCTGGAAATCAAGCCTTTCTCAGTCGCATCATTTGCAAATATTTTCTCCCACTCTGTAGGTAGTTCTTTTATTTTGCTTATGGTTTCCTTTGCTGTGCAGAAGTTTATAAGTTTAATTAGGTCCCAGTTGTTAAATTTTGCTCTTATTTCTGTTGCCTGGATAGACTGCCCTAGGAGAGCATTGCTAAGATTTATGTCAGAGCATATTTTGCCCACGTTTTCTTCTAGGAGATTTATCATTTCTTGTCTTATATTTAAGTCTTTTAAGCCATTTTGAGTTTATTTTTGTGTATGGAGTGAAGGAGTATTCTAACTTCATTAATTTACTTGCTGCTATCCAGTTTTCCCAACACCACTTGCTGAAGAGACTGTCTTTTCTCCATTGTATATTCTTGCCTCCTTTGTTGAAGATTGACCATAGGTCTGTGGATTTATTTCTGGGCTCTCTGTTCTGTTCCATTGATCCATATGCCTGTTTTTATGTCAGTACCACACTGTTTTGATTACTGTGGCCATGTAATATTGTCTGAAGTCTGAGAAGGTTATTCCTCCAGCTTCATTCTTTTTCTTCAGTATTGCTTTGGCAATCCTGGATCTTCTGTGATTCCATATAAACAATGAGTTGACTTTAAATAAAGGAGATTACCCTTGACAATGTGGTGATCCTTATTCAATCAGCTGAAATGCCTTAAGAATGGAAAAAAGTCTTCCTTGAGAAGAAATGCTGCTTGAAAATTGCAGCATTAGCACTGACTGAGTTTCCAGCCTTCTGGTCTACCTTAAAAGATTTTTGGACTTCCTTGCCAAGTGGATTTCAAACTTGCCATCTCCCACAATTGCAGAGCCAATGAAAAAAAATCTTTTAATACATACACTTGTATCCCATGGATTCTCTTCCTTTAGGTAACCCTGACTGATACATACACTATGCTGTAAAATGCTAAGAATTACAATGTTCCTCCTCATTATCAAAAGTGTGTCCTTATTACCATGTGTCTACTGCTAAATGGTCAAAAATGGCTGTTCTTATCATTTGGTAGTTAATTATCCAAGGAAACATGAATACACTGAGGTAAATTAGTGCATAACTAGTGTTCTGAGAACAAATTTTATTTAAGAGCCTGTTGGTCATCTCATGGGATAAAGAATAGGCTACCTTTGTTAATGGCTCTTTCTGCTTCTTCCCACTTGTTAAAATTCTACTCATCTCCCAAAACCTGGCTTAGCCCATGTCCTCCATGAAAGCCCTGTGGATTGTTTAAGTCACATGGCTCTTTCTCCGTCTTGAAACAACTGAGTGCTGATACTACACTTTTCATCCTATCCTCTAATTGTTCTTGAGTGTCTGTCTTGAGTTTATTATTAGATTCTGAGCACATCTGAGCTAAGCAGATGACCCACTAAACTGGTGTTCAGAAGGCGCTTGTTGGTTTGTCAGTTTAACTTGTAACAACATGATATAAAGCTGTTTTCAGGAAAATGACCCTTGGCGGAACAGCGAATCTGTTCCATAACAATAATTGTCTATTTAACTGACCATAAAAGCTGCAAATAGAGTACAGTGTATGTGGAGACAATGTAAAGGGTGATCCTAGGCCACACACTGAATAGTAGCCTAAGAATATTTTGAAGTTCCAGTGAGATTGTCAGTTACATATGTTTCACATGTTATACATTAGTAGAATTATTTTATAATTAGTGAACATTTCTGATAATCTTGCAATTGTTCTTTCACATATATCTAACCACTGTAAACTTTTATTATCCTAATAACATTTTAGGTGATCTGATCATACCAGACCAACGACAGTCATGATGTATATGTTCAGAGCCATTCACAAATGTAAAAATTCACAAATCCATTCTACTATACACTTTAATTTACTTAAAGTTACTTTCTTAAATCTTATTTTATGGCTAGGAGCCATTATTGATACTTAAACTTATTTTCAGAGCACTTCACATCCAGAGTAAAAGTTAAATCAAAGGAGTTTGTCTACATGTTCCAGTAAGTAGAGATAAGCTATGGTTCTTTGCAATGTACATAGTTTAACTATCAACTGAGCGACTTACTCCCTTATACAGATTTTCAGCATATGTGTTTCAAATTTGCTTCTCAGAAAATTATCACTTTACTACCTCTCAGAAACATGAGAGTATATTATTGGTGAAAACATATATGTATTTTATTTTGAAAAATAAAAATCTAGGGCACTAACCTGATCAGAAGTGGCAAAATGGAAGTTTAGAGTCCAAAACTGGACAGGAATTTATTTCCTTCTTTCCTTCCTCTCTCCCTCCCTCCGTCTGTTTCTTTCTCTTTTTCTCTTTCTTCCTTTCTCTCTCTCTTTCTCTTTCTCTCTCTTCCTTTCTTTTCCTCTCTTTTTCATTCTTTCTCTCTTTCTTTCTCTTTCTTTCCTCTCTTTTTCCTTCTCTTTCCCATCATGTCTTAGTTGGGAAATTTTTGCTTAAAATTATATATTTGTGATTTATTTAGAGAAATCGACAGATGTAGCAATATAGATTGTTTCTGCATGGCTACTGTTGAGTAATAATTTCCTCTTAAGAAGGTATTATTCTTCCATCAACCACAGTCCTTACCTTACTATATTAAAGGTAACGTAAGAATGGTCATTTAAGTGAACTGGTTGTCCTGAGGCACGTGACAGACTTTATTCATGTTATTATTATAGACTCAGCTTCACCTTTAAGTCCTATTCCTTGATTCATGAGCAAATATATGTGAGATTCTCAGTATAGAGTCAGTTTTTTTGTCCTACCTCTTCATTTACCATTCTGTGTGGCATTGGACTATGAAAGATAATACTGCTAAAGTCCTCAGGCTGCTTTGGAAGGTAAAAGGCATCTTCAGAATCACACATTCGAGCACCCCTCATCTCCCAGCACTGGTAATTTAAACTTACTATTTGCTTCTGCTTTCTTATTTATATCAGTAACAACTCCCATTAAGGAGGAGTTGACAGAGTAGTTTCAGAGCATCCTGGTAATAGGTTATTAAGCATTTATTTTGCTTTAGTTAATAGAAATCTTGGTGTTTTCATCAGCGAGAAATCTCTACATGAAGATGTGGTTGCACCGATAATGAGGATATTAAAAGGAAGAAATGGAAAAGTGACGTCTAGCTGAGTAGACTGGTTGTAGCATTAAGCTTATGATGCTGCCCGGTATAACTTGTCTGTGGCAGAAGAGGAGTTACTTAATTTATCAACACAACAGGCTAGAGGAAAACCCATTGTGTTAATTGTCCTCATAAATGAAAGCCATGCCTCGTTAGTCTCCAGCAGGTCCTGGTGCCCAGGCACTTCTTGTCTGGTAGAATAATAAGTGACTTCACATGCGGTGCTGTGCACCACACACCAAGCAAGTCTCAGCTCTTAGTACCGCAAACAACATAGACATCTTCCTGTACCACAGAACTTGAATCATCTTTCTGAAAACTAGAAGAGACATACCTAACATTTTAAAGCAAAAACGGGGAGAGAGCCGCACATGTCAGACATTTCGAGTTAGAAGCCATTGGTTCCCTCTTTCTGTTCTCTTTCTCTGTCCTCATGAAATTTGACTGTTAGCCTGCTGTTCCGATCCCACACTTGCAGACCAATATTACTGCCTACTTAGCATTCTGTTGCAGACAAAGGAGCAATAGGAGGAAGTATTGTGCTTTACTATGAAAAACTATATACTTTATGAAATAAAAGTGATGCATTTCCTGTATGTCACACACATAAGCAAAATATTTAAGATTTTTTTTCCCCTAAAGAGGACAGAATGGCTGAGTATAAGGGTACTGCTTCTTGAATCAGAAGACACAGCTCCATTTTTTACTAATTTTATCTAAGTCATATAACCTTCCTGAGCTTCATTTGGCATTCCAATAAACAAGTTAATTATAATAATGATAATAATATATAACAATAATATTAATAATAACAAAATACTTCACAGAACTGTAAGAAATGAATGTAGAAAAACAGGTAAAGGCTACAAATGTCAATCTACATTATAGCATAGGTGATAAAAATCATTATCCTTTTAATACTTCCTCATCTGAGTTCCATAGATTTTTCCAGCATTCCGTCTTTACTCGCACCTAAGATACCAAATGCTGTCATGTTGAATTCAGGTTGACTGTGCCCTTGTCCACAAGAGGAGAACTCCAAATCAAAATCTTCCTCATCCTCAATTCAGGCTCCACCCTAGCTGGATAAAACCACATCCCATTCAGTCAAGGCCTTCCTAGGAAATTATTTGCTTTATCAAATTTTTTGCTGTTAAGGTATTACTGAATTAAGGGTTAATTAAAAACAAGGAAAAATAACAATGATAGCAGCAATAATAAAGGAAATACAATACCAGGGTTCTTGAAATGGGCAGCATGTAAATTTATCTCATATACAAGTCTGTATATATGAACTTCCATTACTTACACATGTTGTCTCACGTGTCTTATGGAACCAACCTATATTATTTCATAAATATACGTGTATATGTAAAACCTTCTATTGTCACCTTTATCTTAGATCACTCAGCTCACACCATGACACAGTACCAGATCTGAGCTAACAGATAGGATTTTACATTCCCCAGCTCTACAAGACTGCTTCTTTAATTCTGAAACAAAAGGAATTCAACAAGGAAATTCACACACGATGGCTGTTAGCAGAAAGCCTTTATGAAATTTCTTCTGTCACAGCAGCGAAGTGACAATCTGCTCAGACCACACAGAGGGCTGGGCTAATACCCAGGCTGAGTCCTGCTGGGTCCCGCATGAAATATGTGAGAAAATCATCTGGATGAATCCAGAAGTCAACAAATATCATCTCCTTATGTATTAGGGTCATTTATCTAACTGCCCTAATAGACAACTATGGCTGAACTGTGGGAGTTTATTTCTCACTTTTTATACTCTCATGCAGATCGGGTGTGTCTTTCCTAAGTCTTGTTTCTGGCTAAGCCAACTGTAAAACGCAGCCCTGTGGTTGTATAGCAGGGGAAAATGAAGTGTGGAAGAGACATGCCAGCTGCTAGCTGCTTCGATCTCAAGGTTACATGAGTCACCACATTTCTTAGATAGCCATGTGGGACTATCTCATTACAAGGGAGAATGAAAATTGCAGGTAAGCTTTTATGGTCATTCCACAGAGGGTAGATGGGCTACCTGACCCAAAATTTGATTCAGATATCCAGCCTGATGACACCACACATGCAACAAGAATATATGGAAGCATTTGTTACTTGTATAATGAGGCTCTTTGGGGAGAAGGCAGGAAAGATTCCCCAGCAGCTCCAAAATGTGCAGATAGGGTGACTTGGTGTCCAGAGTATTTAGGAGGGTTAGTGTTCTATGGTGCTTAGGGGTGGGGCCAGAGCTTGCATGACCTGAAGTTCCACAAACACCAAAGAGGGAATGTCAGGACTTCCTTGTCAGCATGCCCAGATGTGAAGAGGAGGAGGAGGGAAGAGATGTGACTTGAACACTCTCAGCATCCAGTCATCAAAGTTGAAGTCAAACTTTTCATTGTATTTCACCCCTGATGTTTGACTGACAACTAAAATGTGCATGTTTCACTCATTTTCATTTGAATTTGTTTACATAAGCTATGTGGCTTAGCTAACTCTTTGAAGGCTGTCGCCTAAGGCTGGTAGGCGATTCAAAAGTTCTCCTAAATGGCTTCTTCAAAAGCCCAGTGTTTTGTGTTTTAGGAAGTGAAATGGGTGCTTTGGTCACAATCAGTAATGACTAAACCCTGAAAGTGACAAGGAGCATCTTGGTGAGGATTTAATGTATGTAGAGACATGTGTGACTTTGGCTTACGTTTTCAAAATCTGTGAGGCAAGAGACTCCAGAGCTTTTATCTAAAGGAGGAATACTTGGATAGGAAATTGTTGTTGCTTCTGTTGGCCAGGTCAGATGGGCAACGGCCCAAGAGTCTGTAAAAATGTTGAAGCTTAGTTAATTGTGCTAACCCTTCAGCCCCATCCTTTATCAAGGGCATTTCAGTTAAGGGATGAAAAGCAATGGCTTCCTAGAAACTCTTGTTACATGTAATGACAACACTGCCATCCATAAATACAAAGTTTCCCTTTGATGTTCAGAAGGTGCTCCCCAAGTAGCCAAGGAGTCCAAGATTAGGGGTGACCTCCTCCAGCATCATAACATGTGTCAACAGACTGAGGACTGGAAAAGCTACCTCCTCCTATGGGTATGATACACTAGAGAGACCAGGTTTGACTCTATCCCTTAAGTGTACTTTTTATTTAGGTAAGGGGGACTCTGATTGTGCCAAGATTGAAAGATGCTGCTTGTGTGAACCAAGGCATAATGGATGTCTGAGTATAGAGGGTTACAGGCTCATGTTCTGTGAGAGACTTTATTTCCAGGAGATTAGAGTATGTGCTCAGAAGTTGCCACTATTCTGCCATAGTGTGAGATTGAAGAAGGCAATTTCTTGCATCAGAAGCCAGTGGACTACTTATGGTTCATCATGGGTGATCCAGACACTCCAAGGGGCATTAAAGGATGTTGCTAAATGCTCCACAATCAAGGAGTTTCTTGTGGGCATTGATGAGAGTGAGTGTTGTATTGCATTTGGATAGACTCCATAACCTTTGTTGTAAGAGTCCCAATAGCCATGGGCAGAGTTGTGAATACCAGCATAAATGGGCTTAAGTAAAATTTGTAAATGAGAAATTTATTGCCTGTAGAACACAAAAAGAAAGACCTAAAAGATGTTGGACTTCAATTTCTTTCATTAGGGTCTTACAGTTTTCAGAGTACAGGTCTTTTGCTTCCCTAGGCAGGTTTATTCCTAGGTATTTTATTCTTTTTGATGTGATGGTATATGGGATTGTTTCCTTAATTTCTTCTCCTGATATTTCACTGTTAATTCATAGAAATGCAACAGATTTTTGTGTATTAATTTTGTATCCTGCAACTTTACTGAATTCATGGATAAGCTCTAGTAGTTTTCTGGTAGCTTCTTTAGAATTTTCTATGTATAGTATCATGTCATCTGCAAACTGTGACAGTTTTACTTCTTTTCAAATTTGGATTCCTTTCATTTCTTTTTCTTCTCTGATTGCTGTGGCTAGAACTTTCAAAATTTTGTCGAATAAAAGTGGCAAGAGTGGGCATCCTTGTGTTTTTCCTGATATTAGAGGAAATGCATTCAGCTTTTCACCATTGAATATGATGTTAGCTGTGGATTTGTCATATCTGGCCTTTATTATGTTGAGGTAAGTTCCCTCTATGCCCACTTTCTGGAGATTTTTTTTATCTTAAATGGATGTTAAATTCTATCAAAAGCTTTTTCTGCATCTGTTGAAATGAACATATGGTTTTTATTCTTCAATTTGTTAATGTGGTATATTACATTGATTTGTGGATATTGAAAAATCCTTGCATCCCTGGGGTAAATCCCACTTGATTGTGGTGTATGATCCTTTTAATGCATTGTTGGATTTTGCTAGTTATTTTGTTGAGTATTTTTGCATCTGTATTCATCAGTGACATTGGCCTGTAATTTTCTTTTTCATGATACCTGGTTTTGGTATCAGGGTGATGGTGGAATGAGTTCAAAAGCGGTCCTTTCTCTGCAAATTTTTGGTAGAGTTTCAGAAGGATAGGTGTTACCTCTTTAAATGTTGGACAGAATTCACCTGTGAAGCCATCTGGTCCTGGACTTTTATATGTTGGGAGCTTTTAAATTACTGATTCATGTTTGGTACCTGTAATTGGTCTGTTGATATTTTCTATTTCTTCCTGGTTCAGTCTTGGGAGATTGTACCTTTCTAAGAAATTGTCCATTTTTTCTAGGTTGTCTATTTTATTGGCATATAGTTGCAAATAATAAACGCTGGAGGGGATGTGGAGAAAAAAGAACCCTCCTACACTGTTGGTGGGAAGGTAAATTGGTGAAGCCACTATGGAGAACAAATATGGAGGTTCCTTAAAGAACTAAAAATAGAGTTACTATATGATCCAGCACCATAGCCTCTAAGCTATAGTTCTTCATACAACATTTTAAAAATTTATTTGATAGATTTGCATGTTATTACCTAAAAGAAAATAATCAATTACATTTATACTTTTCTCTAGACTTTATAGTGAGCTTTCAAATGTATATTCTTCATTTAATTATTACAACATAACTGAAGACAGTTATGTTTCACATTCTAAAAGAAGCAGAAGCTAAGAATCTGGACAACAAAGTGCACTGTTTAAGGACTATCCAGTCAACTTGTGCTACTGTAACAAAGTACCACAGACTAGGATGCTGATAAATTTATTTCTCATGTGCTGGAGGGTGGAAGTCTGAGATCACAATGCCTGCATGATCATGATCAGATTCTGGTGAAAGTTGTCGTCCAGGTTGCGGACTGCTGACTTCTCATTGTATTCTCTCAGGGCAGAAGGAGCTAGCTAGCTCACTAGCCTCTTCCTATAAGGGCACTAATTCCATTCATGAGGATCCCACCCTCATGACCTCATCTCCCAAAGTCCTACCTCCAAATACCATCATACTGGGATTAGGGTTTTATCATGTAAATATTCAGAGGATGTAAACATTCAGTCCATTTCAGGGATCCACAAATGCTAAGTATGAAAGACAACAAAAACCTGGTCTTCTGATTCTTCGGTCTATCCTCATTTATTATTATTAGCTTTGAACTCAAACCCCATAGAGTTATATCTGCACCTTTCCAATGTTAAGAATATCAGAACTTGCCTTACGTGTAGGTAAATAGGATATTTTCATAGTGTGTTTAATGGGGGCCATTAAAAAGTTCTTATATTTTAAATCTTTTTCCCACCACCTGTTATTACAACCTCATTCCCCCATTAGCAGTAAATCAACCTGTGTTAAACCATGGTTCATTCCCCGAATCTCTTGCAAAATACAGTTGGAAAAGGAATCTTTTTTAATATAATTGATACAGTTCATTGTTGTTTGTGAATTAATTTCTCATATTACTTAGTACAAATGTGAGAATATGGGCAATAAAACAGACCTTTTGGTAGGCAGGAGAGAATAAAAGGGTTAAGGATTTGGAGGTCCATTTTCAGTGGGTATATCTAAGAGAGGTTTCATAACGTGATTCCTGGATAACACAAGTTCTTGGCTTCAAGGAGAAAATCAAGTAAAGATATGGGAAAGCTGACAGGATTATCTACACCAGTCTTAAAATTTTGTACAGGTTTACTGACTTCAAAGATAACAATAAAGTATTACCAGTATTTTGAGGATAGACTAGTTGAGTTGCAAACAAACATTTTGTTTTTAAAATCCATAGGATAATAAATGGAGTTGGAAAAAAAATGCTAAAGAATTCATTTACCCACATTTTTTAGGTGAGGACATGGGACACCAGATAAAGCTGAGGAACTTATTCAAGGTCAGGGACAAGGTTTAGATCAAGGTTTATCTTACTGCTGTTTGTACTCTGTAGTGTCATCGCAGTGAGCTTAGTGCAGATCTCAGTTTGGATTATACTTTTGCTCTTTTCCTGGCTTCCACGTCTGCCACTGCCCTCTACTGTATTATGCTCAGATGGGCTCTGCTTGCCCTGAAGGCCCCGTTCAGGAGATCCCTGTTACCTCAGTCTGGGTCACAGTCTCCTTCTCCTTCAGGGTGGCTTCTTAGCCATGCTAGCTGAACCTTATATAGTGCTTAGCACATAGAAGATCCTGAACTATTAACTTACGCACCCTTCAGACACAGCTTATAACCTTATGTCCTATTCTTCTTCCTGTCCCTAATGCTAATAACTGTCTCTAATGCTCTCCTCAATCCCTCTGTGGCTGACACAAAATAGGTGCTAAATAAATGCTGAATTCAAAGATGAATAGATACCTGCCAGAGCTCTCATTTTATGCAATATATATTTTCTCCCCTTATTTCTACCTAACTGTAAGGTTAAATTCCTTTCTGTAGAACATGAAATGCAAAAGAAACTGATCCGTTTTTCCTCTACCAGCCATAATTTACAGTTAGCATAGTGGATACTAGTATTTATCTTTTCAAGTTTAATAATCTTTCTTTTCACCATATGTTATTGAATGCATTTTCATAACTTTAATTCACTGTCATTTCCCAAACTATTGTAGTCCTGCCATTTCCATTCACCAGCAAGTTCTCCAACACAGAACAAATCTGTTGAGAAGGATGCATTATACTTTTCAATTGTAGTTCCATTCATTTATTCTACATATCCGACAGGCATTTCCCCCTATATTTTGACATATTCAGTTCCACTGAAATATTCATAATGTTCCCAGCCTCAAGCACTATATTTTAGAAGCCTTTGTGAATTCAGAACACAACAGGAGTATAAACAATTTCAGGTTATTTTAGCTATTTTGCATTGAACACAACACATTTATCAAATTAAAGGAACATTGTCAGAAGTACAGGAGAGCAGTGGGACTCTGCAGAATAAAGTAACCAATACTTGACATGTTGAGGGGACGTTACCTGAAAGTTTTATCCTGATCATTTCCCAACTCCAAAAGAAAAAGTTAGACATTTTATCCAAGTGTATGGTAACTATCTTACCCAGTGCTCAATCTCTGTTATGGGGAAAATTTCCCTTGACTTCTCTAATTGTATTTTATTTGAAATATTTGAATATATTTCACAAGTATGGTGTAAAAAATATGCCTTGCATGCTTCCTCAAGAATGCGTTTTATAGACCAACTAATTCAAATTAGACATCTTCATCATTTTCAGAGGACTTGATATTGCGTCTGTTGTTATTTTGGAAATTTAGCTTAAATATATCCACAGTAACATAAAATGATGCACTGTATTCAGCGATTAAAAACTACAAAGCACAGGACATATCAAGATTTAGGAATCATTTGAGATTTTTACCCTACTTTCAAGCTAACAAGCTCGCCTTGCACAACGTCATGGATGCTAGAAGAATGCAAAAGATCCCTGAGTCAGAGACAAGGACACTTTATTGTTTATAGAAATAGCAAGATTACTACCATTTTTCTTAGACTGGTTTCCTGGGCCTTCATTCACCAATGGTGACATGATGATCCTGTGATCATAAGGTGAATACTGCACATGTACTGGGTTGTCTTACAGGAGAGGGAACTTGAGTTTAAGGAACCTGAATCTTTTATACAGAACAGTAAATAAACTTGCTGTTTATCCTGTAGCTGGGCAAAGTATCCATATTACAATGGAATAATTATATTTATTATGCTAGGCAGTAGGCAGATCTGTCCTCTGTCATCCCAGATGGAGGCACTATCTCTCGCTTCCATTGTTATTCTTAGACTTAAAAAAAAAAAAAAAACTCAGAACGAAAGCTTCCAGTGGTTCTGCTTAGAAGATAAGAAGAAATGCAAGAAATTCATGGTATTAGTCAGGATTCTCCAGAGAAAAAGAACCAATAGGGTACCTATATCTGTATCTAGGTAGAGAGATTTGTTATAAGGAATTGGCTTATGTAACTTCAGAGGCTGAAAAGTCCCAAGATGTGCAGTCAGAAAGCTGGAGACCCAGAAATATCAAGTAGTGTAGGTCTAGTTTGAGTCCAATGGCTTGAGACTCGGGAGAGCTGATAGTGTAAGTTCCAGTCCAAGGGCAGGAGAAGATTAATGTCCCAATTCATACAGTCAGGCAGGCAGGCAGTATTCCTTCTTATCCAGCCTTTTTGTTCTATTCAGGTCTTTAATTGATTGGATGGGGATCACCAACATGATAGAAGGCAATCTGCTTTACTTAGTCTACTGAATCAAATGTTAATCCCGCCTAGAAGCACCCTCACAGACACACCAGAGTGAAGTCTGACTGAATGGGCGAGGTCAAACTGATGTATTAATCATCAGTGAATTTGCTTATTTCTTCTAGCAGTTTTATTGTGGAGTCCTTAGGGCTTTCTGCTTATAGGAGGACCACATCACCTGCAAACAGAAATAATTTCGTGTTACTTTCCAAGCTCTAGTTCTGGTGAGATCCATGATTTGTTTATTGGGTCTGTTCTAGAATTGAATTTTCCAGAGGGTGGATATAGCTCAGTGGTAGAGCACATGCTTAGCGTGCGTGAAGTCCTGGGTTTAATCACTAGTACTTCTGTGGCGGGGTGGGAAAAAAAGGAAAAGAAATGAATTTTCTAACCCATTAGTAACAGGAAGAGTAGCAGTAATTGCAGTCAGATATCTTCCTACAGTAAATGATCTTAACTCCTGTACTCCTATGAAGGAATGTTAAAGATGTCCTTTGGTCAACATTTCTATAAGGTACACTTTGTTCTCCTTTCTGTTTCTTTCAGAGCTGAAATGTTCTTCTCAAATGCTCCAAACTTGCTAAATAATTTGTATTGTTTCACTGATATATATGTATATTTTTATTGGTAGTTTAGGACAACCATAACAACCAGGGCAAGGTGTTACTTTGCCTTGGTTTTGCATGAAAGGACAACACTAGTTAGTTAATCTTTCTTTACTTATTGACTATTTCTTAAAATCAAATCCAGGGCTCTGCAATCTACAACTCATAGGCCAAACTTTATCTACCACCAGCTTTTGTAAATAAAATTTTATTGAAGCACGCATTTAGGATTGTCCATGATTATTGACAGTTAAGTAGTAGCATCAGAGACTGTATGGCTCACAGAGCCAAAAATGTTTGCTGTCTGACCTTTCACCAAAAAAATCTGCCAATTCTTTAATCTAATCCTAAACTTGGCCAAAAATCAAAGAAAGGCAGACATCTCAAAATAAAACCAACACTATTGGAAAAGGCACTTTAAGGATATGTCCTAAATAAGAGGTTATGAATTAGTATCACTGTCCTAAACTAATAAAGGAACTGCAGTATTAATTTACTTAAAGGAGTCAAAATTCATTTAATACACTATGATAAAGATCTGACTAAACTATTGTAACGTTAAAACTACATGGATTTCCTGGTTAACACATTTGCAAACTTTTTTTAACAGTGAATTGAGAAAGGAGAGTGTTTATTTAATTTTGTTAATTGTGTCTATTTATTACATGTCATATGACTTATATTCTCTTTTCATAATCTTGATCTGATAAGAAAGGACAGAATAATGCAATAGACTATAAGCAATAACATAAATTGTCAGAATTATCTGAATTCTTTAACATTTAACAGTGAATGCTTTTATCCTTTTAATTTTTGAAAATCATTCAAACAAAAATTCCCTGTGTGATCATTTGTCTTTAGGCTAACTTACTTGAAACTATAAAATAGTCTACCTGATATTTTCTATGCCAATGACTTTTTAAAGTAAAATCATGCCAGACGCTAATTGATGTAAGTTTTAAAATTCAAATTTTAATTTTTCTGTATTTAAAATGAAAAAAAAATCTATGTAGTGATTTTTCATTTAGGGGAGAAGAAAGTTAGCTAAGAGTTTGAGAACTAAAATCTCCCATTAATAGTTTTACGTAGTTCTTCTGTCTACTAAAGGGCAGTCCATTAAGTTTAATCCTCCTCCTTTTTAACAGCTTTATTGAGGTATAATTTACATACCATAAAATTCACCCATTGCAAGTGCACAATTCAGTAAATGTACAGGGTTGTATGGCTTTTACCACAGTATAGTTTTAGAGGATTTTCATCACCTGAAAAGAAACCTTGTACCCATTTGCAACCACTTGCATCTCACCTCCAGCTCCAGAGAACCAATGCCACACTTTCCGTCTCTACAAAATACACTTGTTCTGAACATTACTTGTTAAGTGGATTCATATAATATGTCATCTTTTGCATCTTTTTTCTTTCACTCAGCATGGTATTTTTGAGGTTAATCTGTGTTGCAGCATATTAGTGTTAGTATGTAATATGTATTACTATCTTAATCCTTTTTATTACTGACTGCATATATATATATTGTGTAGATTTTTTTGTTTATCCGTTATCATTGATGAATATTTCTTTGGATTGTTTCGATTGTTCTGCAATTTCAAAAAATGTTACTGTAAAAATTCTGATACAAATCTCTACCTGGGTATTTGTTTTGTTTTTCTTGGAGGATGTGTAGGAATGGATTAATTGGGTTATATGGTCAGCTTATGTCTAACTTTTAAGAAACTGCCAGTTGAACTCCCAAATTAATTTCTAAAGCACCTATACTATGTTATATCTTTCCCAGCCTTGTTGTGTATCTTTTTTCCATATCCTAGCAAATGTGGTATTTTCTGTCTTTGAATATAGCTACCTAGTGTGTGTGTAGTGGTATCTCACTTTGGTTTTAACTTATATTTCTCTAATGACAAAGTAAAGGAAAATTTCATGTGCTTATTAGTACTTCTTATGTCATTAGTACAATTTCTAGTCAAATCTTTTGTCCAAATTTTCATTGGATTGTTTTTCTTTTTACTACTGAGTTGTAAGTGTTCTCTTTATATTCTGGATAAAAGTCTTTTATCACATATATGATTTACAAACATTCTTCCTAGTCAGTGGCTTGTTCTTTTTTTAATTGAAGTACAGTCAGTTACAACATGTCAATTTCTGGTGTACAGTACAGTGTCCCAGTCATGTGTATACATACATATATTTGTTTTCATATTATTTTTCATTAAAGGTTATTACAAGATATTAAACATAGTTCCCTGTGCTATACAGAAAAAAATTCCTTTTTAATCCATTTTTATATATAGTGGCTAACATTTACAAATCTCAAACTCTGAAATTTATCTTTTCCCATCCCCTTACCCCCAGTAACCATAAACTTGTTTACTATGTCTGCGAGTCTATTTCTGTTTTGTAGATGAGTTCCTTAATGTCTTCTTTTTTCTTATTTTAGATTCCACGTATGAGTGATATCATATGGTATTTTTCTTTCTCTTTCTGGCTTAATTCACTAAGAATGACCATCTCCAGGGCCTTCCAAATGGCATTGTGTTATTCTTTTTATGGCTGAGTAGTATTCCCTTTCATAAATATACCACAACTTCTTTATCTTGTCTTCTATCAATGACATTTAGGTTGTTTCATGTCTTGGCTATTGTATATAGTGCTGCTATGAAATTGGGGTGCATGTATCTATTTGAATTAGACTTCCCTCCAGATACGTGCTGAGGAGTAGGATTGCTGGATCATAGGGTAAGTCTATTTTTAGTTTTTTGACGAATCCCCATACTGTTTTCCATAATGGCTGCATCAAACTACATTCCCACCAGCAGTGTAGGAGGGTTCCCTTTTCTCCAGAGCCTCTCCAGTATTTATTGTTTGTGGACTTTTGAACGATGGCTATTCTGACTGGTGCAGGTGATATCTTGTTGTAGTTTTGATTGTCATTTCTCTGATAATTAGCAATACTGAGCATTTTTTCATGTGCCTATTGGCCATTTGTACGTCTTCTTTAGAGAATTGCTTCTTTAGGTCTTCTGCCCATTTTTGCATTGGGTTGTTTGATTTTTTTTTGTTACTAAGTTGTATGAGCTTTTTATATATTCTGGAAATTACGTCTTTGTCAGTTGCATCATTTGCAAATATTTTCTCCCATTCCATATGTTGTCATTTTGTTTTGCTTATAGTTTCTTTTGCTGTGCAAAAGCTTATCAGTTCTTTATTTTCCAAAATTTGTTTCTCAGAGTAACAAAGTTTTAAATTTTTATTAAACTCAATTTATGGATTCAGCATTTGGTGTTGTTTCAATATTTTAGTCAAATCCTAGATCATGAAGATTCTTCTCTCTTGTAGTGTAGATTAAGTTTCAGCTCTTAAATGTAGGTCTGTGACCCATTTTTAGTTAATTTTTAGTACAGATCTAAAATTTTTCAAATGTGGAGTATCTGATTATTTCAGAAACATTGGCTGGGGAAAAAAATATTTCTCCCTTTGAATTATGTTGGCACCAATGTCAAAATGTTTCATTCATCTATGAGCCTGTTGTGCTGATAACACACTCTTGATTATAAAGGCTTTATAGTAAGTTTCAGAATTAGGTGAAGCCCTCCAAATTTTTCTTTTTCAAAAATTATCTGGGATATCCTAGTTATTTGAATTCCTATGTACATTTTAGATCATCTTACCAATTTCTACAAAATAAAAATACTGCTGATATTTTAACAGGAATTGTGTTGAATTTATTGATTAATTTGGAGTAATGACCATCTTGGTAACACTGAGCCTTCCATCCATGAAATATCAATGTCACCTTTTATTTAGATATTCATTAATTTCTTTCTACAATAATTTGTAGATTTGAGCATACAAATCTTGCACTTACTTCTCTTGTTAAATCATTCCTATATATTCTATTGTGTCTATGCTATTGTAAGTGGAATTGCATTCTTAATTTTATTTTGGATTGCTCACTGACTGCATATAGATGTACAGTTCATTTTTATATATCAACTTTGTATCCTGTAGCCTTGCTGAATTCATTTATTAGTTTTAATAGTTTCTTTTTTTAATGAATTCATTGAGGTTGTACATACCGAATTATGTCATCTGTGAATAAGAAAGTTTCACTTCTTCCTTTATAATATATATACCTGTTTTTTTCTCTCCCTTTCTTTTTCTTTTTGTTTCATTAGGACTGAATCTCCTAATATGATACTGAATAGAAGTACCAAAAATAGACATCATTGCCTTGTTTCTCATTTTAAGACAAAAACATTGCAGTTTTTCATCATTAAATTCCATGTTATTTGTAGGGTTTTTTGGTGGTTATCCTCAACAGGTTGAGGAAACACCCATCTATTTCTAGTTGTTGAGAAATTTTAAACAGTGGGTGTTTGATTTTACAATACACCTTCCCTTCATCTCAGGATGACAGGTATTTTTTTTTCCCTTTTATTCTATTAATATGGTATATTACATTAATTGATTCTTAAATTTTAAGCAAGCCTTTAATTCTTGAGATAAATCCCTCTTGATCATGATGCTTAATTCTTTTTATATATTACTGGATTTTATTTGTTGATTTTGTGTGTATGTGTGTGAGGATTTTTGTATTACTATTTACAAGGGATATTGATCTGTAGATTTCTTGTGATGTTTTTGTCTGGGTTTGGTATTAACGGTAATCCTGATTTTACTCATAATGAATGGAAAAGTGTACTTGATTTTCTAGGGAAAAAAACTTTTAGATATTTAATAGAATTCTCCAAGGAAGCTGTTTGGATCTGGGCTTTTCTTTGGAAAAGGATTTTAAATTATTCGTTCAATATTTAATTACTAATTACTAATTTCAATTCTTGCAAAATTTTTTTTCTTGTGTAACTTTCAGCAATTTCTGTCTCACACTAGGCATCTTTCCATTTTATCTCAAGTACCTGATTTGTTGGCGTAACATTAATAACATTCTCTTATAATCATTTTGGTTTTAGTGAGATGAATAATGATATCCTCTCTCATTTTCAGTTTTGGTAATTTGTGCCCTCATGCTTTTGTATTGATCAGTCTAACTAAAGGCGACCAATTTTATTGATATTTTGAGGGACCAATTTGGTTACACTGAAGTTTTCTGATGTTTTTCTGTTTTTCAGTGTATTGATATCTTTATTATTTCTTTTATTCTCCTTGGTTTGGGTTTAATTTGCTCTTTTTTTCTGGTTTCTCAAGATGAATTTAGGTAATTGATTTGATTTGATTTATTTTTTATTTTTTTAGGTAGTTGATTTTAGACTTTTTTTTTCCTACTGACATACTCATTTTAAAGCTACAAATTTTCCTCTATGAACTGTTCTAGTTACATCCCATAAATTTTAGTATGTCCTATTTTTTTCTTTTCAATTGGAAAATTTTCTAATTCCCCTTGCAATTTCTTCTTTGACTGTTTTATTTCCAATTTAATTTTGTGGGATCTAAGAAATTTCTTGTATAATTCTAACTCTTTAAATCACTGAGACTTGTTTTATGGAGTAGTGTGTTGGCTCTCCTGGAGAACGTGTCACCTGTGCTTGTGTAGTCACAGAAGTTGTTGGGTGGAGCATTCTGTAGGTAGGTCAGTGTGGTTGATAGTTTATTCAGGTCTACTGTATTCTTGTTGATTTTTGTGATTGTTCTATCAGTTATTCAGATTTCTGACTGTCTTTAAATTGTCTATTCTTTCAATTCTGTCAGGTTTTACTTTCTGTATTTTAGGATTCTCTGTGCTATGTGTGCATATTATTTTACTTACAAAGACTTAACAAATCAGTATGTACATATCTTAACATTTAATAGTGTCTTTTAAATTTGTTCAGTACATGTTTTAATCTTAATACAAAGATAGACAAAAGTGAAAATTAGTGTATTTATTATGATTATACTTTATCCAGTGAATAAACTATATAAACATTCATATAAACCCTCCACTTGTCATTTTAGTCTCTAATGAACTATAGTCTTTGGCTGGGTAATACATTTAAAATTCCATATACATACCATCTATGCCTCAAATGGTGTTTTCACTTGGAAGCTACTCAAAAACCTTTTGGCAGATTAATTAATGAATTACCTTTCTATGTATTGAGTAAAAATAGAAGTGTGGCATTTTATATATGTCTATAATCAATTCTGCTTTGTTCAGATTTTTGTAACTTAATTTATACTGCTTTACTATCATAAAGGCAAGAGAGCACAACTGGGGTTGGGAACCATATAAAAAGTAATTTTTTTACATTATTGGTACCAGGACAGGCTATACAATAGAAGTATTCTCTTTATCAACAACTTAAAATGCAGACAAAGGATGTCTTACTAAAATAGTTGCAAAATGATGATTCTTGAACTATATTTATTTCTTATTTAAAGAAAGTATCATAACTCAGTACTGTAAAACAAGACCCATTTTAAATTCATGTACATTCATAAACCAGTAGAATGATGCAGTGAGTTATTTCTTAGAATGGCTACGCTATGGTGATAACAATATAACATAAAAGATAACCAATCATCTTTTTATTTCCAATTAAGTCAACAAGCCTAGTTAATTCTTTCTTCCTTTGATACAAAGGAGAAATTCCCAGACATGAAAATGCTGTTAGAATGAGTAGAAGCTTCTTGTTAATAGTTTTGTCAGTAAGTAAATTATAACTGTTCAGTGCTCCCTGTTATGTAAATTTTTTTTGTTTAAATGAATAAGGTTTATAGAATGCTGCACACTTTGTTCCTACACTTTCATATTTCTAGAATATAATAAACACAGTATATAAAAAAGACTAAAAATAATTAAAAACAGGAAATTAAAACAGGGTTCCTATAGCATTCTTTGCACTTTAATTTTTTTTCCTGTAAGCACATTTGCAATGCACTTTACCCATAATAAATCTGATGAACATTTTATTTTAATATCCTTGTACTTTTATGTTAGCTATTCATATAAGTAAAATATTCCAAAGTGTTTTCATATGAAAAATGAGGACAATAATTTGCCTGAGTGGAGTAGTGAAGTTGACTCACAATTATACACTTTTAGCAACTAGAAGCAAATTCAGCTCCCCTAAACAGTATCGTGGATTTATCAGTCCTTATGACTTAAAGTCTAGCAGTGGTTTAGGCTTCAGGCCACTTAAATCAAGGAACTTGTTCAATTGTTCGCAGTTTTCTCAACTCTGCCCTTTCTTCTACATTGATTTTATTGTCCTTCTATGGTCTGATGGCTGATGGCAATAACAAGAGCTACATCTTCCTTGTGCATGCCTACTGGAGAGAACACTTCCTCCTGTAGTCATGGAACAGATGTTCTCCGCTTCACCTTGATTGGACTAATAATACAAACACTTTCTTCACTGGAAGGCCAGTAAGATGTCATCCCAGGTTGGCTTAAGCCTGGGTCATTGCATTATTAAAACATTTGCAGCCAGGGAAGACTCCTGATACCTGAGGTCAAGTTAATAACACCCCACCCTAGCATTGCTGCTGCCTAAATGGGGACAGTGATTATCTGGAGAGGCATTTGGCCATTATTTGGAAAGAAGGGATAGATACATAGCAGCTAAGAAGCAGTTTAATAGTTTGTTTTAATCTTCAGATTTGTTTTATGAAGACCACACTGCCTTCCCTATCTCCCTCCTCTACTGCCATCTCGCTCACAAAAAAGAATATCCCTCTTACTATGTAACCTATTTCAATTTTTAAACTACTATCCACATATTGAAGTCCCAGAAGCTAGAAATGTGAGAATCAGTTTTTATTTTTGCCTTATCCCACAAGACCAATTGCTCGCAAAGTACACTTACCCACTAAATATCTCTTGTAGTGGCTTCCATTATAAACTTTTTTCCTTTTTACAATAGATACAATTTCCTCATGTATTGCATGCATTCATGCAACAGCACTGTAAGTGCTTTTCCTCTATGTTTTCTGATTCATCATTTCTGTTTGTTAATCTGATTCATTTTGTAATTTTCCTTTTCATCTTAGTCAAACATATACAAGGTTGAAGTTTCTTACAGTATGACTTTTATTAACTACTATTGAATTTTCAGTTATGTCTCAGTTTATACACCTTACATTGTTTCCTTGTGTACTTTTTTGATCAGTGTTAACAGTGCTGGCCTAAAATAATTTAATTTTTACTTTACTTTAAAAATATATTGCATATTTAACTTTTTATTTTTGCCTTAATTCTTTCTTCCTATTCTGGAGGTTTTACTCTGCTAGCTTTTTGTAACTTGCTAAATTGAAGTCTTAGTTTCTTTTTTATGATACGTACATTTGAGGCTAAACATGATCCTCTAAATACGACTTTAACAATCTCCCACAAGTTTTAATGTCAGTCATAAAATAATTCTTACATAACTCAATACAAGGATTATTCAGAAGATTATTCATAAATTTTAAAAATTATGTGATTCTGCATGAAGTTTTTTTTTGGAAATTTAAAACATTTTATGATCTGGCATCCTGTCAATATCTGTATATTTTTCCTCTGTACTTGTGAAGTTTCTAATTGTTGGCTGTGGGGTTCCCAGGGTATTTGAAAATGTATTTTTTTTACTTAGATAATTAACATATTAATTTCGATTACTTTATGCTCACATTTACTTCTACCAAATCATTTTTTTTAACTCTTTTTTTCCTTATCCTTTTTTTTGGTCTCCTTTTCTGCTTTATACAAATTTTTCTTTATTCTACATTTTTGATCCTGTACTGTCTCTTTTCTACCACTACCAGGTTAATCTTAAAATTTAAGTTACTTCCTTGGTTGGTTAAAATCCTTCAAGAGTTCTGGATTTGTGTTTACCTGAAAAAATGCATTATGTTGAAAAGATGAGAACGTTGAAGATTCCTGCTCTTTGGTCAGAGTTATAATTGATGGCAATGAAATGCTTTGAATATGAGAAAAGTGTTTTAAATTACTAAAAGGAAAATGCCTTAATTTTCTTCGAACGTTTCAGAGGTTTGAAGGTACCATCACTGACGTATCTTTAGCTTATGTACATTTTAAGCTCAAAAATTATTCTTGCTAAAGGCTTAGAGAAGTAACTGTTAAGAAATATAACTTCATTCTCCTTGTGTAGACAAATAACATTTAAAGCAGATTATCTTGATTTCCATGAAATAAATCCCTGACTATTCTGCACAAAGTATAAATGGACATCATGTTGTAAGTATGTAGTAGAGAAATATTCATTCTGCTATGTTTTTCAGCAGTAGAGCATCTTCCTGAAAACTGTGTTTAAAATGGATTGCTTCCTTGCAGTGTAGACAATATTGAGAAACAGTATCAGAGTTACACACCTTTACTTTAGTCCTCCATCTTGAACTGTACAGAAGAGATCCTTCCACAGTATCTTCCAGCTCTGAGTACATTGACTGGCTCAGGGGTTTCAAACATTCTTGGTCTCATTTCACTATCTGCAGGATTTCGAATTACAGATGCCAGTTCTGCTGCAGCTTCTTTAATACAAACACATGTGGAGGAACAAGGAAGAGAATAAACAGGGAGAGGCAAAAGTGGAGGAAAAGAAAGAGGAAACTCCAGTCTTCAGGATTATGGATTAATCCAGATCACAGCAGCAGGGCAAAGCTCCCACATGTTACAGTTGTACGCCTGACATTCCCCAACCCTGTCCTCTCATTACATTCATGTAGACAGTTACACATCAAGGATGCTTCTCAAGTGAATCACAAAATTGAATATTATTTTGTTTCATTATTTATGACCCTTTGGGCTCATGAAAATAATTTTTCCACTTAAATCATAATCTCAAAACCCTGATTCTCATAGATGACCTTTTCTCCCTTTCCTGAAATTCACTGGTGTACACTTAGCCACATACAGTCTTCTGCCATCCAAAACTTGGACCTTGGGCTCTCTACTTCCAATATGAACTAGATAATTTTTTTTTTTGCTATTAGTTTATGAATGAATACAGCAAAATAAGGTTAATGTCTGAGTTATCTGAATAACTCTTAGAAAAATTTATGGCATTCAGTATACTGAATCATTTTTCTAATGTTACTTTAAAGAGAAATGCTAAATATCTAAAAGGAGGAAAATCATTTGGTGCGTATGCAACCCAAGTGCCTCTAGTACATCAAAAACAAATTTAAACCTTCATCAAATCAGTTAACTTATGAGACAGTGAAAATGCCATAGTCAAGTAGAAATTCAAGTAAGAGAAGAAAGGTCAAGTTTTTTAAATAAGCAACTTTACCAAATAAGGAAAGATTATTATGAACTTTTATCATGAACAACATAAAAAAATCCTTTAGAGAAAAAAAATGAAAATGTTATATTAGTGTGCAGGAGAGAGAAATTTCCTAATGTTCTGAGGAAAATGTTAGTGGAATGGTTACATAAGCACTGAGACAAAGAAAGAGATACTTACATTAAGATTTATTACCACAGTCTGTCTCTGGCTGGTTTGTATAGTACGTGATCATGTCTGTGTAGGTAAGGCCTGTTACCCCCCAGCCCTGCTCATTGTTTCGTCTTTCTGGGAATAGAAACAACATACAGACAGGCCTAAAGTGTTGTTTATCTCCAGCACACAAAGTGCCATAGCACTCTTTTGATCCATAGACGCTTCAGAAATATTCATAAAAACACCACAATGTATTTTCATCTCAAATAATAGAAAAAATTCAAGTTGAAATGCATATTTTAAAAGGCTAGTTCTCTGCTTTTAATAAAATTAGTTATTTGAGTTGTCATATTTGCCAAAGATTAATTTTTGAAGTTTATGATCTCTGTTTCTAATAGACGAGTGATAGACACTAAAACTCAGCCCATTTTCCTTTACACTAGTCCTGTGCCATCCAAATAAGATTTCATAAAATGGAAAGATAGGGTGTGGACAGCTCCAATGAAAAAGGTGGACCTTTGTGACACATACAAAAATTTCCTCTCATTTTCTGTCTCTGTGTATCTGTAGATAGATAAAGATATATGAATCATCACGTTAGTGAGATATACATACTATAAAATTTACTGTTTTAACTATTTTAAAGTATAACATTCAGCAGCATTAATTGCATTCATATTGTTGTACAACTATCACTCCCATCAAGTTTTAGAACTTTCCACTACTCCAAAAGCATACTCTGTACCTATAAGCAATCATTCTTTATTCTCCACTCTGCCAGTTTCTGGCATCCACTAATCTGCTTTCTGTCTCTCAAGATTTGCTTATTCAGGGCATCTCATAAAAACGGAATCTTACATGTGGCCTCGTATGACTGGCTTCTTTCACTTAGCGTAATGTTTGCAAGGTTCATCCACATTGGAGCGTGCGTCAGTGCTTCATCTCTGTGTGTGACAGAATAGTATTCCGTTGTATTGGTATACCAGCTTTTGTTCATTCATTTATTAGTTGATGGGCATTTGGATGGTTTCCATTTTTTTTGCTCTTGCGTAGACTAAGTACTGAGATCAAACATTGAAAAAGATAATCTTGGTCTTCCAGTTTTCAGTGCTTTTCTGGGGAGAATTATTCAAGTTAAAAGTGTAGAGGAATGGTGTTATTGTGCTATGGGAACACAAGAAAGAGTTTGCTAGAGTGCATGTGCAGCCACGCATCCAGATGCACCATGAGCCACAGGGTCAGCTCAGACCGCAGCCCCATGTCCCCCTATGCTGGCTGCTGTTAACTCCAGACTCACCCCCTCTACACGCCAGAAGTCCCCTCAGTTGTCTTAGAGGCGAGGGTCCAGAAAAACCCCAGTAGCACAAATCTGCCACCGCTGCCTGAGACAAATCTCAGTCCTACCTGAGAAGTTGTGGGACCCTTAGGAATGGATTCAGGTTGCAGCCCTGCCTCTGCCTGGGGAACCGCGTTTGTGCCCCTCCGGAGCAAGCTGAGAAGACGGCTGTGTCTGAACCCTGCCCCTCTGCTCCCAAGGATGCTTGCCAACAGTGGTGCCGAGCAATGCCTTCTGGGCTGGTGGAGACGGGCTATGGCCTGGCTTCATTGCACCGCTCCCATCATGAGCACCAGTAGTGGTGCTTTGTATGGGGGTCCCAGGCTATTCTGTTCTGTACACAAACTCAACCTGCACCACACTGCAGCCCCCTGAGGCTACCTCTGCACAGTCAGCTGCAGGCCTCTCCCTGGGCTCATCCACCGAAGCCCAAGCTCCAGCAGCCCAGCCTGGCCTATCTTCACAGGCTCACATCTTGGGCTTGGGACCCCAGGGACCCTCTGGGCCAGTTTCTCTCAGTTCTGTCTGCCAAGTGGTTGCTGCTTTTTTCTCTCAGCCTCTGAAGGTCCATTTCTCTCCTCGCTAACCTCCCCACTAGAGAGGGGGCTTCCTAGGGCGAAGGTGCTTTTTCTCCTTTTTCCCAGGGGACAAATGTTGCATCACTTTACTTTTTCTTTTTTTTTTCTTTTTCTACTCAGCTTTGTGAGGACTTCCTTGTGTTTCTCATGTAAGAGATATTCTGCCAAAGTTCAGTAGGTATTCTGTGTGATATGTTCTGTATGTACGTGTAGTTTTTGCTGTATGCATTAGAGGATGTCAGGTGTCCTACTTCGTCATCTTGGCCCAGCTCCGACAAAGTGTCATTCTTGAGTAATTTTTTTTTCCATTGAGTCTTTCAGCATAATAAATATGATAAAAAGTCATCAGATTTATCAAGGGGCATTTTGCATTGGTATGATAGAAAAAGTAATTTTTGTGAAGTGGGAAAAAAGGAAATTTTTATTTCAGGGAATTATATTGGAAAGACAGATAAGATATTTAAGTTTATGGTCTTAAGGTCTTCAGTTAAAATGGGAGATGAAATATACTATATCATTTACTAAAGAAAGGAGTATAATAGTGCTTAAAATGTTTCCAGAATTAATAGGAGGGCTTTCTAAAGAATTAGTGAATCAGAATTATTACACATAGCAAAATTGTTACTAAAGACTGACCTTATGCAAGGTAGCATTTCCATTGCATGTTTAAGATTAAGAGGTCATGTATACATACACAAAGGAAAATTTAAAAAAAGGATTAAATACAGTCTATTCATATTAGGATTAAAATGTTTCTTTTAGATTTAGAAATATTAGAAAATAATTAATAGTTTTTTACCCAAATTTTAAAATACTTCATTTTTCCTGGGCTCTGGTTCATTTTGAGTGTATTTTGGATACACTAAAATAACAACCATTGTATCTCTTGCAACAGTCCGTCTAATACCCAGAGTAGCTGTCAGCATTTCTTATTTGGTGATTTGCCATTTGAGGAAATGCAGCACAAACAGAAAATGTAATTTCATGACATTTGCAAAGAGTGTACAATATACAATTATTTGCAGCTTTGCTAATTTTATTGTTTAAAAGTTATCTTTTCTGTACTACGTTAACTTCTTATTTGTCTAATTAAATTACTTGAAATTCTCAGCACTTGCAGTGCAGGGATAAGAAGGTCTACACTAAAAGTTAGTTTCTGTTTCTACTTGGAGAAAGTAAATAAATTGTGCTAACTTTATTTTTCCTTCTTCACCAGAATTTTTCTTTTTCCTCTGCTACTTCTAATTTCTCTTATCCTCCGCTACTTATATTTCCTTCCTGTGATATTTGATCTGAAAAGTTGTTTCTTATTGAAAACTGGAAGAATACATACTTATACCTGCTACCTCCAAAAATCAACAAATGAGATAATAAAGAGGGATATTAAGCCATAAATCCACAAGGATCAAAAACAAAACATACACACACAAAAGTGATGATGACGGAAGAAATGTTTGGATACTAGAAAGCAAAGGCTCAGACTATATTGGGACTGTAGACCTTTGGAATATCCACTAAGTGAGCTTTTCTGGTGCTGGGAAGGTAGGTAGAGCTGGTACACTGTATTAGTTAAGAGGGAAGCCATAATGTCTGAATTCAGCCCTGTTTCCCTGTTTGCTATGTGACCTTAGAGAAAGCGGATTTTCCTCTTGTGTTTCTCAGTTTCCTGAACTGTAGCATGAAGCCAGTTGTAGTGGTACCTACTTTACATGGCTGTTTTCAGTGTTAAGTTAGTTAATCTAAGCACTTGATACAGTGTCTGGAGCACTGTGACCTCTCAGTATGCTGCCAGACTGCAGTTCCTCCCAGCCCTTGCACTTGCTCAGCTGCCATTTGCATTCAAGCCTCAGCCTTCCGACAGATTTGCACAGCTGTTCCCAAGTCCACTGATGGGTACAACATGAAACTCACAGGCTTCCCTGGACACTCAGCAACAAACTTCATGAAGAGGTGGCCATCCAGTCCTAGCATGCTGAGTTGGGTCAGAGTGTATTACATGCTCAGTCCCGTGGACAGAGGGAGTGGCCCCCTGTCACACACACACAGTTAATAAAGGCTTTAGGGAGTGTTGATGTCTAAGTACACAGGATTTGAATAGATCTGAGGCCTGTAGTGGTCCCAGCTATCTGTGCAGCTTTAGGCAAGCCGCTTAACCTCCCTACTCACACTAATACCTAGTGTCCCACGTGGAGTTGCTATCTACCCTAGTAGTTGTGCTATTAAGCACCCACACAGCTTGGCATATAGTAGGCTCTCATAAATTACAGCTAAAACAGATTTTAAAAATTAAAAAGCTCTCAATTATTTCTCAGATGTTCTCCAAGTATGTATGCCATGGCTTAACTGTGTGACTATGAGTTTCCAGTGACATACAGCTACCTTCCAATCATAAGATCCCGTGTCCTTATCCAGAGAAAGTGATTCACTGTCTCTCAGGCAGGGACAATGCACACCCTCTGTTTTTCTGTGTCTGTGTTTTATGTACACCCGCTGTGTGTATATAACAAACACTAATTTCATCTACACGTATGAATGTCAGATTGTGGTGTGATAATCATAAATCCCTGCGCTAGTTTCGTTATTTCCTAAGTCGCACTGCTTAAACTGGAGGAGGTGCTTGAAGGCTACAGTAACATGATACATGAAAGGTTCTGCCAATGATTTAGATGTTTCGCTATTGGTCTTTAAATCTGGTCCAAATATTTGAATGGACAAATACATAGAAATATCTGCCTATTTCATTCTGGAAGCAGTATAGAGACATAAAAAAGCAAAACAAAACGTTTAAATCGGTTGTGCTGAGATCAGGTGAATTTAATGTACTTTTTTCTTTTTTGTATTGACGTCCAATTGGCATATATGTTGGGTGTTCAACATTGTGATTCAACATCTACATACTTTATGAATTGATCACTGATAAATCTAGTAGCCATCTGTCCCTGTACAAACTTCCTGCAATATTATTGACCATATTCTTTATGCTGTGCATTATACATCCCCATTTATTTTATAAATGGTAGTCTGTAACTCTTGACCCCTTTCATCTGTTTCATCCCCCCAAGCCCCTGCTCTCTGGTGACCACCAGGCTCTCCTGGACATAAGCCCTGCCGGTTTTAAAGCCAGACGTTATGAAGGCTCGCCTGCCTGGTGCAAGTCCCCCTCGCTTGGGACCAAACGTGGGGCTCAGACCTCTTGCTCCTCAGGGCAGACCTCCACGGCTGTAACACTACTCGCCTCTGGGTCATCATACCGGGGGCGTGGGTTCCAACTAGAACATGTCTCTGGCGCTCCTACCCATCTTGATGTGGCCTCTTTATATCCATAGTTGTGGAAAATCAGTTCTGCTGGTCTCTGGGTTGTTGTCAGTGAGAGTCGTTCTATATGCAGTTGTCCTTCTGTGGCAGGAGGTGAGCTCGGAGTCTCTCTACTTCACTGTCTTAATCCAGCTCCTCTAATGCATCTTTTTAAAAGAATACATTTCTTTTAATCAGAGACACAATTTAAGTAATGCTTATTATTTTTCTTATTAGAGTAGAAATATTTATTAATTGTTCAAAAACAAAAGAATAATATGAACATTAACCATAATCCCAATGCCTGAAATAGCCACTGTTAATGATTTGGCAAATTTATTTTTCTTTGTAAGTGCTTTATAATTTTAGAGTTTCAAATTGAATTATACTGTATAGACTGTTTATGTCTTACTTTGTTTCACTTGGTATTATAATTAGAGGAGTTTCACAGTTTATTAAATAATGTTCAAAAACATGACTTTTAGTGGCTGCATAAAACCCATTATCTGATTGTATCATAATTTATCTCCCATTACTAGAACATGCCTTTATTGCTAATATGAATACTTTTTACATTAATTAGAACTACCAGTTGTGTACCACAGAAACCTATCCCAAGACAGCCTAGAGAAAAGGGTAATTTATTCAGAGATTACTAGTGTGCTTCGGGGGAAATGAAAGAAGTGTTGAAAATCCAAACCACAGGAAGATGCAGCAATAGCTCATGAGTCCGTGGAGTGAGGAACTTGCCCTGAAAGGCTCCCTCCTCCTCACTCACCCAACACACTCTGTTTATGTACGGGAGTGACTGTGTGATAGGCCATCCCTGCTTTTCTCTGGGTGTCGACTTCAGTGGCTTCTTTCTGTGTATGAACTTCATTTTCTCAGAATGCACACTGTCTTCCACCACTTGGCAAGAAAATGACCATGGACAGCAGCCAGGCCATAGGTCTCAGCCACACACCCACACCCACACATGTGCACATCTGTGTGTACACGCACGCACTTCCACATGCACACCTCAGCTCACTTTATTCAGTTCTGATTTAGGGTGTACTAGTGAAGGGTTTTAACTGATCTAGCTTCAGTCAGTTCACAACCCCTGGTTGTAATGATCGGCAGGCCGGTAATGGTTATGTGGACTGTCATGGGAAGCAGTTTCTAGAAGTGAACTGTGCTCCACAGATCACTGTATAGACAGCAGTTACTTCCTGGAAAACACATCCATGTTCATATATCTTTCTGCACATCTATGAAGTATTTTGGGGATAAATTTCAAGAACTGGAATAACAGTTTAAAAGGGAAAGAAAATATTTAAGGCCTTTGATATGTGTTCTCTTTTGTACCTATAGAAATTGGGTATCAATTTGATACCCTTATAAAGTGGGTTTAAGTGAAATCTCATGAATGCCATCTTAGCATATGTTAGTAAATGATATGCATACATCATGTTTACATTAAAGAAATACTATAAATCAGCCAGTCATTAGCAAGGTGACCATGGATGGATCAGTTATCTCTCACATAAGTTTCCTATT
This sequence comes from Camelus bactrianus, assembly GCF_048773025.1. NCBI lineage: Eukaryota > Metazoa > Chordata > Mammalia > Artiodactyla > Camelidae > Camelus > Camelus bactrianus. The sequence goes on from NC_133541.1 coordinate 70,922,059, forward strand.
AATATTTTGAGTTGTGTAATGCATAGTTTTTTGTTAGTTAATGAGCATTTAATATAAAAAAAAACCCCACAAGTATGTTGAAGGAAACTCTTTAACAGTGTATGAACATGGTAGCTTGATTTTTATTACACACCTGTTATCTTTTAATATTTCTCAAGAACCTTACTTAATCTGGCTATTGATCTGCTGATGAGCCTTTTTGTCTTAGATTACTCTTCAAAACATCTTCCAGATCTGTGCTTTTTGATTCTGATTGTCACTCATTACAATTCCAGAGATGTTTTGAGAATGAAACTTTAAAACCATTTCTATTCTATAAGTGCAGGAAACCTTTGAAGAAAATACTTTATGAAGGAAATACTTTGATTTGATTGGCAGTGAGGAAATTGAGAATTAAAAGGAGATAAAGAAGTTAGTAAATAGGTGAAGTAAATGTTATATCAACTATAGACATTGGTTAGTCATTATTCCAACAAGCAACATGTAAAGAATTACGCAAATAGGTGAGTGATGTTAGTTACAAGGAGTCAAATACCTTGGTTAGTAGAAAAGAAAACATGCCATTTAATCCAAAGATATAATGATTTTTCTAAGATAGATTCATTTAATACTTCTTATGTTGAGTAACATTGTCATTAAACTATACCTCTGAGAATTATATGATACATTGAAATCCATATCAAAACATCATTTAGGCACTAGAGTAAATGCCTTTTATTGAAGAACTTGCATGAATTTTATGAGTCTATTCTGACATAACATGTACCTAAGAATTTTTCTCTCAAAAACGTTAATACATTTTGATCACTTGGACACTAATGTCTTTGAGTAATAAACACATCCTTGACTATAAATTTAAGAGCAGTATATTGCTTCTGTTCCTCTACTTGTGTTTGTGATGCTCTTTACATGGAGGCAGATACATATTTGAATATGGATTGCATGAAATAAAAGCAAAAAAATGCCAAAATATTTTAATGGTTATAAAAATATGAAAGTTTATGATTGACTAAATAACAAGATATTTTTGATGCTTAAACTGAAGGAGGAATTTGTCAGCTATACGAACAGGAGTGGGTTTGATGAAAGGGAGACAGTCTATAACTGGAGTTGTGAAAAGTCACATTTCTTTCAGACAGATCACTGCAGATGGTCATTTCTGTATGTGTGCAAATGTTTCATGAAATGTTTGCACGCTCTGTTATACTAATATGCTTGTACATCTCTATAAGACTAACCTCCCCTAACATTGATTACAGTAGATGTTGGGTTCCTTTAGTTTTCTTTAGTAAGAAACACGTGGCTGAAATCTCTGTTGTTTCCCAAACACTTACGGACTCTTGAATCAAACATTTTCTGCACCTTACTCTAAATTTAATGTTTGCTGAACAAGCAATGTAACATTACTGAACAAAATTCATAGTATGGAATTTTCCCTCCACTTTTTGAGGAAATCAAGGAATGATATTTCTCTGTTGTTTCCTTCATGATCTTGTACAAGTGTACTTTATCATCGCAGCTGACCTCATAACCCTGCATTTATCAAAGCACTGTTCACTATTTGGTTTATAAGTGAGAGTGCACACCATGACATGCATCTTCAGGAAGAATGCACCGTATAAGCAGTACAACCTAGTATGTCACACAGCAACAGTACTATTTGCTTTTTAAGAGAAAACATGTTTAGACTGTCAAGCAATTTCAAGTTTTCCAGTACATTATCATCATCAGACATGAAAACTGTGGTTTAGAAATGTTTATTTTTCAGCCAAATAGAATGTAATTAAATGCAGATGTTTTATACTCCATAAAGTAATTTAGGGAATCACTTAGCAAGCACATTTTCATCAATGTTACAATTCAAGCCATTTCATGGCAGTTGCATTTTCAATTCAATTTCCATTAAAACAGCCTTCCAAACTACAAGTCATCGGTCTGCTAAAGTAGTACCTGAATGTGCCAATAGTTACACTTAATGTGCTCTGTGGATTTTTGAACTGCAGGAAACCATCAGATACTCCTCTGTACTTCAGAAAACTTTGCAAATAACAGGATTATGATTGTTTGTGTTTAACTTTTTGTACTTTATTGAGAATGGAAGAAAGAAAAAGTGTGAGGGAAAGAGAAGCATGGAGTTGCCTAAAGCTACATGCAATTGACAGAAATGCAATCAAAAAGAAGGAAAGAAAATCTATGTGGCCTTCCTTTCACTAAGACTGTCCTGCTAGGCTTCCCTCTCATCTCCCTCAGAACTGCCAACAGAATGATCTCTCACATTTTCCCACTCAAAGAGATGCTCTTCTTTCCAAATTCGTCCTTCACTCAATTCTTTGTGTTGCTTCACTCCATAAATGTCATCTGTCTATCCTAGGACATAAGATAGATAGGAAAATCTCAGTGGAAGGTATTCCCACCAGTGTCGCCTTCTTGTAAAGGGTCAATCACATGCTTATAAAAACAAAAGGTAACTTAAACAGTCATAAGCATATTTATTGAGTACCATTGTTTACAGAACATTAAATATTTAAAAAGATATCATTTAGAATTGTCTATTATAGAATTAGAGGTTAACTTTGAACAATGACAAATTAGCTTTTCCCCTGATAATAAAGTATTCTAATTACTAGCTTATTAATTAAACCAGACTCAGTATCTGACATTCTACTGGCCAGAAAGAATTAACGCTCTTCCACAAAGTGATCTTCCAACTCTGGTGATAATTAGCACATAGCAGAATCAGATTTCTCTTTGAGATGGGATTTATTCTACTTCATTTGGTTCTGGGAGTCATGAAAGAAGCGTTTTATGTAGCATCAGTCAACAAATTACCCTGCGATCCATCCTGTACAGTCATTTTTTTTCCCTCTAACTGTTTCTTGTTGATTTGGTTTCCCATAAGCTGTTATGCAGAGCTGCATAGTATAAACCTGTCACAGTTTTGCACTGTATGTTATGCACAGAGTTTCTGAAAATTTTCTCATGAAAAGACTTCTTTCAACCTGTGCTTTCAGCAAGAGCTATTACCCTTCATCTCTAGTGGCTGAATTATTTGCAGCTGATGAGTCACATAATAGTTCTCAACTCTCCAAAGCACCCCTATTATGGGAAACTACTTCTGTACTGTGATTTAGTTTGTGAAATATGAAGTGCTGCCGTGTGGTTTCTTCTCAGAATATCTACGAGAAGAAAAAACAGATGCCAGTTGCTTGCTAGATAGAAATCTTAGAAGGATGAACTTCGTGTTCATGCTAAATTTCTCAAGAGTGATGTCACTTCAATTCAGGGCTTGCAGTCATCTGTTAATATTGTGCTTTCACATTCCAAGACTTAGTTATTAGGAAGTAAATGCAGTTTTAACATCTTCTCTACTATCTTTTTATTTTATAAAGTAAATGTCATAGGAAGTAAGTAAAATAATAAAGTCTAGGGGAAAAGAAAACAGTAATAAGGGTGGCAGTATAAATCTGGCTTGGGACCTCACTGAAGGACAGTTTAGAAGCTTGACAAATTCCCCCATTTATTCAAGACCCACAGTGATGGTAGGAAGGTATTAAATAAACATGTTCTAATAGAAGAGAAACAAATTTAAAGCAAATGACACAGCATTCTGTAGATAATTTAATATTTAAAACCTAGGAATAAAGTGAAAAACATTTCAATTAATATTCTAAGCTAATGTTGTATTTTCTTTTTTTCCTACTAGCAAAAACTAATGTTATTATAGCACTTAAAATATTACTGTATATGTTACATTTATTTAAAATTGAAGTATAGTTACAGTGTGTCACTTTCTGGTGTACAGCATAATGTCCCAGTCATCCATATATATATACATACATTTGTTTTCACATTCTTTTTCATTAAAGGTTATTAGAAGGTATTGAATATAATTCCCTGTGCTATACAGAAGAGATTTTTTTTTAATCTATATTTATATATACTGGTTATCATTTGCAAATCTCAAACTCTCAAATTTATCCCTTCCCACCCTCTTTCCTTTGGTAACCACAAGATTGTTTACTATGTGTTTGTTTTGTGGATGAGTTCATTAGTGTCCTGTTTTTTCTTTTTATTTTTTGAGTAACTTTGTGTTGTTTAAAATTGGCATTTGTTTGTGTACTTTAATAACCACAAACACTTTCTCATTGTTTACTACATTTCTTCTGTCTGATCAACTTTTGGGCCATTATTTGTGTTGATGTAGGTAAGGGATGAAGAAAAGTATTAGAAGAAGCTAAAAAATGGAATGTCACTAACTTAATCAAATAAAGATCTGCTAAGGACAGTTAAAAGAAAGGGATTAGAAAACAAGTTTATGGTTATGGGGAGGGGCAAGGGGGTGGGAAGGTATAAATTGGGACTTCGAGATTTGTATATACTAACTACTATGTGCAAAATAAACAAGTTTCTATTGTATAGCACTGGGAACTATATTCAATATCTTGTAGTAAGTATAGTGAAAAACAATATGGAAAGGAATATATGTATGTATATGTATGACTGAAACATGCTGTACAGCAGAAATTGATACAACATTGTAAACTGACTATACTTCAATAAAAAAAAGAAAATACAGAAATGGGCTCAATTGTAGGAGAGAGTATGTGGGAACGATTTGTAAGACAAAGAAGTAGTCATTTTACCACATGAGGTGGTGCTAGCCAACAGGAAGGTTGTATTCAGGTAGCTGGGTTGTTTCACTAATGTGATTTTCCTTTATCGCTTTTTTAACATAATTCAGGAAAAATGTAAAATACTTTCCAATGGATTTGGATTTTTAACAGGGTTTTTACTCAAATGTGACATTGCACTGATTGTAGCTATTAGGCAGACTGACTTTATGCCCACAGCCTACGTTAGTACAAATCTGTTTTGTTGGTGGGAGGATATAAGTTAACATGTAAGGATGACAGACAACATGTGGAGGTTCCATAAGGTTATTAAAATCAAATGGGTCTGTGGATCTGTTTATATAGAGCTGAAAGAAATCCTTACTTTCCTTCTAGAAGAGGAGTTGTTTTCGGAGAGAGAGGGAGGGAAAGAAGGAGAGACCAAGAATTATAAATTTGTGCAACAATAAATTTAAATTTCTTTGATTTCTTTTGACTGTCTCAGAATGCTTTAAAATTCACTGATTTTGATTCTGTCTAAAATAATATAACACTCTTCTGGAGAAAATAGGCAAACTCATATGGATAGGTAAAGTTTTGTTTTAGTTTTTGTTTTTGCTTTTCCTTTAGTGAGCTATTAAAAGGGAATTCACTGTTAATTGCTTTTGTGTAGAAATTGCTGTTCTTAAATCTTTAAGAATAAATAATGTTTTCAGGCAGGCATTTTAAGATGATAAAATAAAAGGTTTTATAACGTTCCTATCAATATAAGATGTGTTATGTTGAAGTAACATATAATCCTATAAATCATATAATTTCAGTGGCTTAAAACAACAGGTATTTATATTTTTGTTCATGCTACCTGTCCATCATGGGTCACTGGGTGGAGGCAGAGTGTGGGGGTGTAGGTGTTCTCATTGTGGTCGATCAGGAACCTAGGCTGCTGCAGTCTTCATCTTAGCGTACCCTTCTGTTACTACCAAGACAAGCAAAGAACACTTGGCTCTGAACACTCCTAACTCCATGTGAATGTTTCATACCTCTCGTATTTCACTGTCTAAGGCAAATGAATTTATAATACTTAATTTCAAGAGTGCTGGTAATTTTTCTTTTCTTTTTCTTTTTTGGGCCAGGGGCTGGTAATTTAAAACCTATATAATACCCAGATGGGGACAGAGCAGGAATATTTGGTGAACTGTAACAACTCATTTATATATTGTTAAAAAAAAAAAAGTATTTTCTGTAAAACTCTGTAATGGCATATAAAACTACAGGCCAAATAAAATGTCTGAATTTTATGGAGAAAGAAATTTTCGTGAAGAGTGTGGAAAGCAGGTGAAAATTACAGTTTCGAATGCCAGTAAAGGAAACCTCTTTCCCTCCCATAGGGAAGGGTAATAACACCTCAGTCACAGTGCCCAAAGGGACTCCTGCATGCTGTGTAGATTCACGCATTTTTGATGTCACTAATATATTTTCAGGTCATTAAAATCCAGCTTAGTAAGAAAAGAGATTTGAGAACACATGTGCTATCATGACTAAATCAAATTTTCCCTAGTGAGGGATGACTGAGTCAGAGTTTCATTTTACTTGATATTCTCACTTATCTTTATTTTTTATTTGCTTCTAATTTAGGAATCTCAAAGATTACTCATCATTGACCTGTTTTCATACCTGTTCCTATCACACCATGGTGATATTTTCTGCAGCATCTTACAGACCCTATTCTTTTTCTTCATAACTTCTTTTTATCATACTTGTTCACCCCAGGCATTTGATTATACTATCTTGTTCATAGGACCTTATAAGCAATATTTTCTCTTCCCTCACTGCATCTGTTGTTAAATAGTCTATCTTCCTTTCATAAAGATTTTGCACACCTTGTCCACTCCATGTTGCTGTTAATGTTGCCAAACACTGCCGGTATTCTGTTCCCTTTACTTCCCTGTCCTTACCTTGAGGCTTGGATTCTAATACTTGCATTAATCAAGAACTTCTGTAGTAGACGGGGTAGGTCACGGCTCAGTGGTAGAGTGTGTGCTTAGCATGCACGAGGACCTGGGTTCAATCCCCAGTACCTGCATTAAAAAAATAATAAGCCTAATTACCCCCCAAATTAAAAAAAAATTAGGATTCTGTGGTAGAAAAGATGTATCTAGAATTCTCTTCCTTGTGTTGTTTCCTACACCAACAGAGGAAGTGTGTGTTTTCACTCTGTGAAAGGACTGACTTCCCAGCAGTGCCACCATGAGAATGCTTCCCCAACAATGAAACAAGCGCTATGACATGATAGGTATTGGAATGAGGCGTCTCCAACATATCCCTAGCCCTCAGCTGCGATGTCCTGAGTTAGTTTTGATAGGAAGTGTAAGGCATAGTAAACCTGCTGCCCGTTCCATGTGTTTAGAAGTGTATTTCATCTGTTGGTGTTAATTAAACAGATTAAGGAAACTTTGTAAAGGACATCATCCCTGATAACCATGGTTTTTTTGTCCTGCTTGGACATGAATGAATGATATTCTAGTGAAGAAACTAAGATAATTTGTTGCCCAAATGGAAGGAAAGCTACCAAAGATGATAAGCTGCTTCACCTTTCTATGGGAAAGAAAGAGAAAGCAGAGAGTTATCAGATTATATAAAGAGCTGAAGTGGAACTCATTGAGCAGTAGATGCGACATCTCCATTGTGCATAGGAAGAAAACCAGACTTAATGCCAAAGCGGAGGCTGTACCCTTAGCTCTGTTCATTTGCAAGGGCTGCCATAACCAAGTACCACAAACTGACTGGCTTAAACAACAGAAAGGTTTGTCTCGCATTTCTGGAGGCTAGACGTCCAAGATCAAGGTGTCCGCAGGGCCGGCTCCTTCTGAGGCCGTGAGGGAGAATCTGTTCCTCGCCTCTCCTACCTTCTGATAGTTTGCTGGCAATCTTTGTGTTCCTTGGCCTCTGCTACATCTCCTGATCTCTGCCTCCATCTTCACAAGGCGTTCTCGCTGTATGTGTCTGTGTCCAAAATTTCCCCATGTTATAAGAACATCAGTGATATTAGGGGCTCACCTTCCTTTAGGATGACCTCCTCATAACTTAATTACCTCTGCAATGATTATTTCCAAATAAGATCACAGTCTGAGGTACAGAGGTTAGGATTTTAACTTAGGAATTTTGTGAGGACACAGTTCAGCCTGTAACACTAGCTGGTGACAATACCCAGACGTGACCTTAAAATCAAGAATTAGACTTATTTCAAAATCTGGCCGTGATTATAATGACATGGTGGACTCTTAAAATCACTTAATACTGTGCCCCACTTTCAGAGACTGTTGTTCACCTGGTCTGCAGTGGGGTTTATGGGTCATATATTTTAAAAATTCCCCAGATATTCTTAAATGCAGAAGAAATGAGGACCACTAGAATAAAAGAATCTGGTTTTATAATAACAAAGCAGCCAACAGTTTAGGATTACAAGTCCCTTAGTTCAAACCTGATTCTGTTTTCCAGTGTTTGGAAGCTCCACTGTAAATACAAAGCTGCACCACACTTCCTATTGAAAGCCACTAATTCATCTAGGTTTACTGAATTTAAAATTGCTGTTTGTTTTTAATGTTCCTCCAAAGTCTATTCCCTGCACGGTTTATCTCATTCTCTTACATTATATTGTATGCAAGGGTGATGTTCAAAATATTCAGCAGTTGATAGGGCATAGATCCTGGCCCATCAGAACAGACCCCGGACTGATGAGAAGAGAATTGACCATAAACACCAGGAAGCTGAAAGGGCCGCCAGGAGGCTGTTCTGGTGTGTACAGCTGCATGTCAGCATGTGATTATGTCTTCTCCTCCTGCCACTGACTTTGGTTTCTCTATCCACTTACTGGTTTGGGAGGGAAATAAGAGCCACACATCCAAGCAGGAGGTGATTTGGTAGCTTCTGCTCTAAACCATGCTGCACAGCTCTAAAGAACTTGCATTCCCAGAGCTTTGTGTACCTAATCCAAGTATCTCAGGGATATCCAGTTACAGAAAGGGAAGTTTTAGTCAAAGTGGTTAATTTGTTTGTGATGGGTGATCCTCCCACCCTCCACCATACACCATTTCCCAGATTCCCTTGTTATATCCGCTGCATAATCCAGCGGCTAGAAGCATGAATAGCTAATGGGCAAGGTGACCACTTGTGGTTTCACACATAACTGTTCACAAATTACTTCAGTCTCCTCAGTCTGCACGGATATAAATCAGGCAGCAATTCCGGCTGCCCTTGATAAAGTTCTCAGGTAAATCAGTCAGGCAGGAGCAGACTTACAGAAACGTTGGAATGGGTTGAGCTTTTCTGCTCTACTCATGAGCTACATTCTTTTGTCTTCTGCTAGGTCATGAAGATACATTGAAACAATTTTCTAATAAGGTGTATCTGAATGTGTACCTGTTGACATGAAGCCACAAGGTACTGAGGGGCTAAATTTTGTTGAGAAAATTACTATTCCCTGACCACAAAAATCTCTTCAGACTGTTGAACATTAAAATGGAGCAATCTTTCTTTAAAATAGCTATCAAGATAAGGGGAGGTGAAATAATACATCCTCCACCAACTCTCAGAAAAATGGTTCGACTTTGTCTATCAGTTCGGCTCAGGGGAACCGTTTAATGTTATTTCCACAGCAGCAGTCTGTCACAGGTCTCATCGGAGCTGAAAGAACTTAGCTAAAGAAGCTGAAACAAGGTGCCGCCTTGTAGTTGAAAAATCTATTTTCATGGACATAAGAATCAAATATATAGCTTCCTTCTCTGGTGTAAACACTCTCCCCAAAGTTACCAAGGTGGTCCAACACCTGAGAAATTTTTGCAACCTTTATAACTCATGATATGCCTGATCTTGAACCAGTTCCTTATATGTAATGCCTGCTATGTAAGGGGTGTCACAGGAATGTGATATATTTTTATGTAAATTATTTTGTGAAATTAGAAAATCATACCAGTAGGAGGTAAGCTAATCTCTACTATCCACATTTGTTCTATTTCAGAAGTAATTAAACTGTATGAGAGGGAAGCACACACCTCTGACTTTCACAGGGAGGTGGAGCTTCCTCCCGGCAGCTGTCACCAGATTGCTGCCGCACGGTGCTCGGCCGTCCTGCGTCGCGGCAGCTGCAGGGTGGCCTCGCCCACACTTCCATTTTTGTTCTTTCCACAAAGGACACTTCCTCTGTGGTTACAGTGCTGAAATAAATTGCTGTTAAAACCAAATTAGCCTCTTAGTTGCTACCATCTTGCCATTAGGTGAAGTCCCAAGTGTCATACAAAAGATATTTTCCATTATGCACTGAATCTTCTTGAGTGGATTCTGGATTCGTTTTCACTCCATTGCCCTGAGCTCAACTGGGGAACGTTTGTGGAGGAAAGGTTTTTCTCCTGTGCAGTCTCTTTGTATTCATAATTTTGCTTTTCTTCCTTTGTTTCCACTGTCTGTATTCCCCTATCAGTGTTTTAGTTCTTTTTTTTTTTTTTTTTTTTTTTAAATCTCACCTCAGGCACACCCCTCCTTTCCTAAGCCCAGCTCCTGGGAACCTGACCTCAGCCCGGGATCCGGGGTTCTTGCTTCCCTGAGAGGGTGTTCTAAGCGATGTCGTGCTAGACTCAGCCAAGTGGGGCCTGTGAGGGCCAGATGTGTGCATCTTTCCCAGCTCAGCGTTGTGACTTCACTTCAGTAGCTCAGAGGTGGCTGTGCTGGGAGTGCGTGCATCAGGCACATTGGCAAATGCTGCAGGTCAGGGCCTGTGCCCTCATGGAGAGCTAGCGCGGTGGTGTAGTTTCGGCTGTGAGGCCTGGCCTCCACATTTCCACATTTTCTGGTTCCCTGCATCGAAAATGACAACCTTAGTAGTGATTTCAATCATCCTGTAACCCTGCCTTACTTGCTGGCTTAGGCTACTATGAATTTACAGTACTTTTATTATATCAAGTGTGTGTTTGGAGGGGGTCTATCTGAAAAACAAATTCTGAGCAAATAGGTTACTGGGTTAAAAGATATATAAAATAAATGTTTTTATTTTGGTAGGTAATGCTAAATTGTCCTCTGTTTCCAGATTTTGAGCTTCTGCTAATAGTGCAGAAAAGTGCACACTTACTTCTCCACATCCTCACAAGGATTTGGTGTCTCCAAATATTATTTAACTATTCTGAGAAGAAAATATCTTTTTTCCCTTGGTTGTTATTTCTTTCATTATATGTTACATTGACCTTTCTTACGTATTTGTTGGCCATTTTATATTTATTTGTTACACTGTTCTTTTCCCTGGCGTTTCCTTTTCAGTCATTCTTGGCGAATTCGGATTCGTCCATCTCTGCTGACATCACCCACGCATTGGTTCATGTTGTCCTCTTCTTCCAGGAGAGCCCTTGCCACAGTAATCACAGTCACGTCACACTCCTGCTCTGGTAATGCCAGTATCTCTGCCACAACTGAATCGGACTCTGATGCTTGTTTTGTTTTTTGTTTTGTTTTTCAGACTGTGTTTTTTGCCTCTGAGCTCACCTTGTCATTCTCTGCGGCGCGCCAGGCACGATGGATCACGTAAAGGGAACAGAGGTAAATTGGCCCTTCGTGTGAGGTTTGTTTGTGCAGGAGTCAGGCTGTGTTTACTGTTCGCTGTAGCGGTAGTGTCCTAGGCAGAGTCTCCTCTAGTGTCTTTTTGCCTCTTCCGTTGTCTTTAGGTTTCCCTAAAGACTCCTTAAATAGGAATGAGCCTTGCGGTTCTTCCAGCAGTGAGCCCTCCATTATGAGGTAGGATCCTGATTAATGCGCTGTCAAGGCGTAGGGGAGAGGAAGCCTCTGTAATTGTATAAATAGCTTTCATTCTTTGAATGAACCTGTGCCCCTGGGCTATGACCTTCAGCAGGGCTCCTCACCATTTTGGCTGTGTACCTCGGGTGACATGGGAAGGCTGCAGGGGGCTGGGGCTGGGTATTTCTCTTCTTGGTCAGGTAAGCTCTGGGAAAATCAGACTGGTCGGGCTCTGTTTAAAGTTTCCCTTAGAGACAGACATTTGTTAGGAAGAACAGAAGCTCTTGACATGTTTCACAATTGGTTCTTCTCCCCTTCCTCTGCTGGAAGCATGACGGGGCTTTTCTCTAGCTTCACAGTGAGAACTTAGTAAGCTTCTAGAGGTAAAACTCAGGGAAGTGAGGCAGCCCATTTAAGGTTCCTACTGATACTGTCTGCAGCTGAGGGCATCTGCTCCCTGTATAAATTGTGATTCTCTGTGTTGGCCTGTCTCTCCAGGTTTCAGGGCAGGAGTTTCCCCTGTGACTCCAATTCTCTGATAGATTAAAGAAACATTGTTGATTTTTCAGGGTTGGTTTGGTTTTTTTCCAGCTTTTATCCTGTTGTGGGGATGGAAGTGACGTCTTCCAAACTCTTTACATGTCAGACCAGCCCATTCTTTTCAGCAGACTCTTTCATTGTTAGCATGTTTGAAATTATCAAACCAATATGAACCCCATTTAATTTCTCCTTTGGAAAAGAAGCTTTAGTGGACAGCTGAGAGGCTAGGACATCAGACTTCAATTGCAATATATTCCATGACTAAGCAGTGCATTTTTGCCCTGAGACCTTAGGAACATAATTAACCTATTTTTGCATGAGTTTGTCTTCCACAAAATGAGAGTTAATAGTAACTTCCCTGTCATATGTAGATGATTGTATGTTCTCTTATTTGATAAATACTAATTATCTAGACTTGAAATTGGCAAACTAAGGTCTGTAGTCCAAATCCAGCTCACTACCTGGTTTGAAAATTAAACTTGCATTTCTAACAAACTGTCGGGTGTTGCTAATGCTGCTGGTCCAGGAACCACACTTCGAGAACCACTGACCTAAACTCTTCTAAAAAAGAAATAAAAATATCCTAAGAATTTGACTTTTATATCTACTTCCTTTTCCCTGAGCTCAGATGAATTTACTGTGTTTTGTTTTGAGTTTACTTTCTCGTGAAGGATGGAAAAAAAGAGAAAAAAACCCTCTAAACTCAGGGACACAGCTGAGAGAACTAGAAAGCCTAACGTGACTTCACCTGAAATTTCTCTAGTTTATCTCTTGTCTCCACCCCTACAAGCCCGTCAACATTCCCCACCTCCTCGTTCCGACTCTGCAGTGGAGCATCGCCCAGGCAGGGTCTCCACCATCGTGCAACCTCCTGGAATTGGACGTTTTTACACTCTTCTCACTGTGGTAAGAGTAATTTTTTGCAATAGTAACCCGGGAACCTATAGGTAATGTTAACTGAAAGCTAGAGGAGCTCTGTTTGTGAAAGGAGGAATTACTGGGAGGTTTTGCTTTTTGACGGTGTGCGAATTATCATACTGTGAATTAGAAATACACTGCAGTTGGATTGACTGAGTTGTGAAGATTGTATACATTTGTAGGCATTGGTTTTAGGGATTATGAGCTGAGCCTGTCACTGCATTTCAAATGAAAGAAAAACATGTTTTAAATTATCAACTCTACCTACAATTTTATTTTACATGAGAGTTATTTAGATTTTAAATGGTGTAAAATAGATGATATAAGTTATAGTTTTTAATCAGGCTTCTTAAAATTTCCATGAATTCAGTTCCATAAGCATCTATTGTATACTTGCTATATCTAAGACACTGAGAAATACCTTTAAAAAAATGGGTAAGAGACTGACTTTGTTTTCATGCATTTGTATAAATGAAGGATAAAATTAATACAGAAGTAATTCATGAAGTAATAAGTAAATTAGTGTATAAACAATGCAGACCAAGATAAATGTTCTTAAAATATATAAATGTACAAGAAGCCAAAGAAGAAGAGAAACACCTGTGGCAAGGGGCAGCCAGCCGGTTACCCTGAGAACGTGTCGCTGGCCGTGGGTCTTGGGCAACAGCAGTGTTTACACTGGTGAGTGTTTTGTGTGAGGGCGTTTAAGTTAATAGAAACAGCATCTGAGCAAAAGCCAGGAGTCAAAAAAGTATGAACTATTTAGAATGGTGGGTAGTATTGTTTGGCTGTAGATACCCAGGGGAGAAATAAGTGATGAAACAAATACTTGTAGCTTTTGTGGAATACGTACTTCATCTGAGTTGGAATAAGTAGCAGTTTTTGAGCAGGAAAAGATTTGTTCAGAAATAAAGTACAAGTTGCCGAATCTGGCAAGGAGTTTTGCACTATGTGGAAATAAATTAGAAGATAAGATTATGAGCATCTGAAATACAGTAGCAGAAGTTAGAAAAAAGGTGAGAAATTCAGTACCAAATACAAGGACTATACATACATATATATATATATATATATATATATATATATATATATATATATATATATATATATATATATCTTGGTATGGAGTCAGAGGTTTAAAATTTAACATTTCAAGTATGAGACAAATAGGAAAAATAATTGGTCTTTTTTATTTATAGCTGACATATTGTGGAAACATGGAAATATTTATGCGCAAATAATAAGGCGGTTCTCTTGAGAGGTGATATCAGGAGTGATGCTTATTTTTCCTTTTTGCTATTCTCTACATTATATTTTGAAGTTTGTATTTTAGAGTCACATGTGTACTCAATTGAAGTTCTTTGCTAATCCTCTTTAATGTGTGGTGAACTGTTGTTACTGAATGCAAGTTCTCCTGTGCCTGAGGCACAGAGGGGCCAAACAAACCAAAACGGCAGAGTTTGGAGCAGAGAAAGGTTTATTGCAGGGCCAAGCACAGAGAGTGGTGGCTTGTGCTCAAAACCCCCGGATTCCCTGATGGTTTTCAGGAAGAAGTTTTATAGGCAAAATCTGGGGTGATGGCTGCAAGGTGTGTAACTTTGTTCTGATCGGGTGGTGGTGACGTAACAAGGTGGTGTTCCAGGAACCTTGAGCTCACTCTGAAGTTGCCATCCTCCACTGGGTGGGGGCTTAGTACCTGCAGAATTCAAAGATAACCGTTTCCTATATTCCAGCAGGGAAGGTCTAGGAGGCTGAATGAAGCCTGTTTCCTACAAACAAGGAAATAATGTGTACCCGTGAGGGGCTTGCTCAGTTTCCTACGTGTTGGTTAAAGGAAGTATGAGAGCCTAGTAATGATGACTATGCACTATGAACGTTACTTGAGTCACTTCTATTACTTGATATCATGCTACTGAAATCCAGTATATGCACTGTTCCCAATTAGTATTGTTATTTATTGTGGAAATTAGTAAGTGTTCCCTGGGGTACAAACATGAAAAGTATTAAGGATAAAGGTTTAAAAACATAATACATTCTGGAAGATTCAGTTTTATTTTTAAGGAAAATGGAACTTACTGCAATGCCGTTAATGTCTTCTTTTAGTTACTTTTGTTTTTGTAGGGTTTTATCATGCTTGAATGCCAAAAAGAAGCATTCTTACATAACTGGAATTTATCAGTTCACAGAGGAGAATGTGGGAGAGAGAAAATATGTTAGTGATGATTGTAACTTTTGATGGGATTATGGTGTTTCTGTTTACACTTTAATTTTTCCTTATTTCCAAACATTAAAAAGCATAAAACATACATTTCCAAAATAGTATGAAAAATTCCTAGAAAGTGTGATGTTTAATTTTATGTGTCAATTTGACTAGTCTAAGGAATGCTCAGATTGCTGGTAAAATATTATTTCTGAGTGTGTCTGTGAGAGTGTTTCTGGAAGAGATGAGCATCTGATTTGGTGAACTGAGTAAAGCAGGTGGCCTTCCACCATGTGGGTGGGCAGCATCCAGTCCAGTGAGGCCCCAGGTAAACTGAAAGGCAGAGGAAAGGCTAATTTGCTCTCTCTTCTTGAGCTGAGACCCATCTTCTCCTGCCCTTGGACATCATTGGTGCTCCTAGTTCTTAGGCTTTTAGGCTCAAACCAGGACTTAACACCATCAGCCTCCCATTCTTAGGACTTCAGACTTAGACTGAATTACATCACCAGCTTTCCTGGTTCTCCAGATGCAGATCTTGGGACTTGGCCTTCACAACTGTGTGAGCCAATTCCTATGATAGACAGACAGATAGACAGACGTTCCAGTCGATCCTCCCTCACTTCCTCCTTCCCTTTCTTCCACTCTGTTTCTCTGGAGAACCCCAATACAGAGAGCACCATGCAGGTGGTAGCTGTAACACTATATTTTTCTCAAGTTAATACATTTGGATGGGCAGAAACTTAAGGCTCTAACTTCTGATGCTTATTTCAAATATGAGACTCATTTATTTACTTATTTAATAAAACAAAATAAACACAGACACACACATAAATACCCCAGTCTGAACTGCTGGTGTGGTTTGAGTGTGTGGTTGATGATAGGACCTGGATACTACGTCATCCCTATTCTGGAAGACCATACAGTCTTGGAGACCTATACATCCACAAGCAGAAACGATGATAACGTCTGCCAAGTGTTTAATGAAGAAGTATACAGAATTCTGTGGTGAAACGGGGTAGAAAACACCCTGTACTTCCCATGCAGTTAGGGGATAATGTATCAGAAGAAAAGATATTTCAGCTGAATAATTTAAGGATTTGAAAGGGGAACAGGAGTGTAGAACAAATACAAAAGAATAAAAATGTGCAAGAGAGACATGAAAGGATATGACAGACTCCTTGAAAAGGAGATATATATCATGACCAGGACATGTTGCAAGGGTAGAGGCAGAAAATGAAGCCCGATGAAATTAAGACAGATTGGGGCCTGATGGTAAAGTTCTGTAGGCTACGTAATTTAAAGCATATCTTGATGTCAATGTCATAGGACTTACTAAAGATGTTTTAAACAAAGGATAATTTTGTTTTCGTTTGGTGTTATTTAAAAACCAATATTTAACCATGTAAATTTAAAAGATCTAATTGACTTTATTAAATGATGCATGAATCGGGCAGCATCCCATCTAGCAAGTAACGGGGAGCTCCAGAGGGATACAGAAAGGGAAATGTTCTCAAAGACAGGATAAGAAAGTCTTGAATAGAAAGAAATTGTTACAGATTAGGTTGCCTACCTTGTCGGTGAAGAAACGTCTTATTTGGTGGGCTATTTCTTTTTCCTTTAGGGGATGGAGCAGGTCCATCTTGGGTGCTGACTGTCATTGGTCTGTCCTTGGTCTTTCATTGGTCCTCTCTGGTGCTGACTGACCAACTAAGACAGCGTTTCTGGGAAAGGTTGAAGCTCCCATTAGGGTAGGTGTTAAAGCCCAGGTTAGTGGCACAGCCTGCCTAAGTGACTCCATTTTGGGCCTTCAGTTTCTTTCTAACGGTGTCAGTGCTCATTAATGATGGGAAAGGGAAGGGATGCATTACAGAGGGGCCAACTGAGAACTCATTGTGAACGAACCACCCTGAGACGGATTAGCATACTTTATTCTTTCTAGACTAGAAAACCTTTAGGGTATAGTTGTAAATACTTTATTATGAACTAGGTAATTAGAATTTCTGTAGATCTGTGTCATCAGTTACATTGCGAAACTTGGGTATAGGAGAGGATTACCTGAATGATAGAGTAGTGTTCCAGCTGCTAAGTGACACGTTGTCTTCTATGGAAGCTACTCCACATACTAGGTCTGAGGGGAGGGAGCAGCGGGGGGGCAGTGTTCATGGACTGTTCTCAGGGTTACTCAGCTGAATCACTTGCTTTTCCTTGATTAGTT
The DNA here is from genome assembly GCF_048773025.1 of Camelus bactrianus. NCBI lineage: Eukaryota > Metazoa > Chordata > Mammalia > Artiodactyla > Camelidae > Camelus > Camelus bactrianus. The sequence continues at coordinate 70,939,319 of NC_133541.1, forward strand.
TTTCTCTTCTACCCCAAACATTTGATTTATTCTCTAGTTAAAAAAAAAAAAGATTTTTATATTTTTCTCCATTATTCTCAATGTTTTTATTTATTCATAAACTTTATGCCTGAAACTTTTGGAATTTTTTCTTTAAATACTAAAAAGCTAGTTTTTAAAAGATGAGAGGGAAGGAGTGAGGCCGGTGACAAGAACAGCAGCAAAGCCTGGTTTTCACGTCATTTCTGTGCTGTGACCCCTAGAAGCCTGCTTTGGAATCTGCACGTCAGGAATCGCCTTTTCTTTATTTAAGTCTTTCTGTAGAATTAACTTTTGCCTGAGCATAGTGGTTCTAGTTTGCAGCCTTTCTACCTGTGTAGGGGGAAGGCCAAGAGTAAAGAACTAAAAACACCTGTCACTGCAGCCCAGTGATTTTTCTGAAATGGGTGTGGCCCTGGGCTGTGTCCTTATGGATCCCTGCTGTCAGTAACTGCATTAATTCTCTGCACATCAGATCCTTTATTTTGCAACTCTGCCGCACTTGCTCCTTTACCTGCTTTTATATTCCTTCCCCTCTAAAAATTTTACTCTCTTCCAATTAAGTGGAATTTTAATTTCTTTCTGTAGAGTTTGGATAAAAAGTGGTCCTCTTTGCAGCTGGGTTCAGAAACCATTGTAGGTCTTTTCCAAAACAGTGATTCTATGATCTAGTTCTATACTGTGCTTATTAGGAGGGTGTTTAAAGAATAATAAAGATTGTATTTAATGTAAAATGTTCTTAATGGACTTGGGTCATTTTCTGGAAACTATTTGTGATAGTCTGGCCTTGTTAAAACCAGAGTTGTCTGTCTCCAGCTTTATGAATATGAATAACACAGTAGCACACATTTGCATAGTCACACATATCTGGAAATAATCTATGTATTTATAGCCTGTATTTTTGTAAAAATTCAAAAACATACACATATCTTAATTATTTTCATAAAACTGATAATGGTTAACAACTTGACAAAAATTTTAAAACAACATATAAAATAACAGTCTGAGTTACGCTATTATACTGTAACACTGCATTATCCAATAGGATAAAAATCTTTCCTAACATCTTTTGGGGGTTGTGTTACACTCTCAGCCAATAAACCAAAACATAAAATTTAAACATTTTAGTCCTACTTATTACATGGTCATCTACCCTTTTTGAAGAGGCAGATTCAGAGACATAGTTTATTCTTTTATTTTCATAAAGATAATTTTTACCTAATATAGAAATAACAGTTTTCTGTGAATGGGACTCCTAATTTACGGGACCAAATCCAGAAGTGTAGTAATGAATAACCGTGAGAGGTTCTATATCCCTACATTTCTAACCAGTTGGTCATACCTTTCATGCATATCTAATGATACAAAATATTAAGAATGTTGTGATTCTAGAATTTAATCTCTTTAAATGAAATTCTAAGCCTTAAATGTTACCCAAAGCAGACTATCTCATCTACATTTTATATTATGTAGTGTTAATCTCAGTAAATATTGTAAGAAGTAAAATTAAAAAGCTAATGTAGACATGAGGTAAAATTTGCCACATTTCTTGATATTTAAGCTCAAGATATATTTGAAAAGGGTATGAGATACCAATCAAACTGTAGAAACCAACCACTCATATTTAATAGAAACAATCACTACATTACTCTTAGTCTAGATCTCCTCAACTGTATATCGATTTATACTTTGCTTAAGAAAAAGAACATGATAGATGAAAATGTAAACTAACAAAGACCAAAACAGACTAAAACCTTGGACTGTGAGTTAGGAGATTCTCCTTCTACCCCTGGCTCAGACACAAATGAGAAATAGGATGTTTGGCAAGTTGTGTGACCTCTCTGGACCTGAATTCTCATTTATAACATCAGAAGGCTAGCATAAAAGTATTTTTAAGGTCTTTCTTGCATCATATTCTATGACTCTGTTTTCTTCCCATTAGCAAAATTAAAAGAAAAAAATCTAAGCTTAATATATAGCCCAGAGTACATTTGCTGCTGTAGTGGCGTGATCAGAACAAGCCGGAGGGAGGAGGTGAGCCAGGGACAGTTAGGGGAGCATCACATAAAGCGATACCTCTTTCTGACTACCTGCTGTATGGGTTTCACAGCTTCGCTCACATACTGCTTTCCCTACTGTTTTTCCAAACTGATCTTCAAAATAAACAGGCCAATACTTCCCTTACGATAGTGGTTGAAAGGCTCCACTCTTGGAGAAAATCCAAGTGTGAGAATAATCCTCCTCTTGTTTATACCTCTTTAATTTTAGTTCTGAATGCAAATGGAACTCTACCAGGAGAGGTGGTGGAGAAGTCGTGATTTCAGCTCTTGTGCAGTTAACAGTGTGGTAGGGAAGTGGTTGAAGTCAAAACCACATGAAAACCAAACGAACTGTGAGTCAGAAAGTTACGACATCCTAATCGCAGCTGGTCATAGTTTTATAGTCTGGAGCCTGGGACTTGGGGGGTGACCTTCCTTCTCCTTTCCACGGTCAAGCCAGTGCGTCTCTCTGCGGTCATTTACAGTTCCCTCGGTAACATTGTTTTTCATACATTCCAAATGATGTGTCCCTTAGGATACTGATGTTGGTTTTACACATCCTGAAAATCCTGACAAAAATACTGGCAATTACTAGTTAATCACATGGTTTTAACATTCTTAACTCTGTTTTTACCCCTCTGTTTCAGTTGTCATTTTTAAAGAGAGTTCTTTTTTATTTTGTTTTTGAACCTTGAAACCAGCCTTTTTTCCCTACCATTAGTACTCACTCCTGAGTGAGTTCACTTGACAGCTCTATGCAAATTGCACAGTGTAGTTTCAATGGTTCACTGCTTTCTATCTACTTTTGGTTGTATCTCATGAATTACCTTGATGTTTTTCTGGGAAGGAAGCTAAATTTTTATTACTCCCTTGTTTTCTTTTACTCAAAAAGTAGATAGAGGTCATATCCTAGTAGGCTTTTGAAAATAAACATAGAAAGTATATGGACTAGTAAAATGGCCTATATAGCATTTTACCATATATATTGATTCTTCACAAAAATCAAGGTATATTAAAAGTGGCCAAAAAAGCCCCCTAATTTTTGTGTTTTATACTCTTATAAACTTCTGGTAAATTTACATTTGAATTTTATCTAAGTGAAAGCAGATTCTCAATAGAGTTAAGAATAGATGTATATATCTTTAAATTAAGTTTAGTAACAACTAGTTTGTTATGGCCCAAGAAACTGGAGAAAAGCTTGAACAAATCAATCAACAGAACATTCCATTTCAATAAAATTATTTTGCAGTATCTTCCTTAATTAGCAAACTGATTGGTGTGTTAGCATCAACTCTGACTACACTGGAATGATTAATCCTTACATCTTATTTCTTCACCAACGTTTCCAACATAACATCTTGTAATTTTAATGCATAGTAGTTTGAAAATCCATGCATTGCCTTAAATAACAAACTTTTTCTCCTGATTATAACTCAACATAATGATCCTTCTCAACACCTGCGTATGATATAATCTGTATACAAGTGCACGAGGAAAAGACTGGAAGTTACTGTACACAGCCCCACCACCATCACCACAGTCCCGTTTTAGGACTCTAACCATCACATCAAAGGACTCCTTGTGCTTAACTGCAGTTGTATTGGAGTTCTCTAGAGGAACAGAACCAAAGGATATACAGGTAACAGATTTATAAATGTAGAGATGGTACATGCCTACAAAAATACACAATATATAGAGACTTACTATAGGAACTGGCTCATACCAACAAACCCCACAGTCTGTTGTTTGCAAGCTGGAGAACCAACAAGCCAGTGGTGGAATTCAGTCTAAGTCTGAAGGCCTGTGAATCGGGGCTGAAGGTGGAAGACCTGGGTAAAAGTCTGAGGACTAGGAGCCCCAGTGTCCGAGGGCAGGAGAATGGCCATCTCAGCTCATGCAGAGAGAGCAAGTCACCCCTTCCTCTGCCTTTCTGTTCTCCTCGGGCTCTCACAGGGTTGGATGCTGCCCTCCTACACTAGGGACTGCCACCTGCTTCATGCAGTTCACCCGTTCAGACGCTCACCTCTTCCAGAAACGCTCTCACAGACATACTCGGAAATAATGCTTTTCCAGCTCTCTGGTCTTTTCTAGAAAAATCATACTGCCTTTTCCATAAATTTAATATAACACATCATGCATTATATAGTCCTTTTTGTCTGGCTCCTTTCATTTGGCATGGTTTGTTTGAGATTTGTCCCATGTTGCTGCATGTCTTAGAGGTGTTTTTTGTTTTTTTCCCCTGAGAATATTCTATTTTATGAATATACCACCTTTTGTTTATCCATTAAACAGTTGACGAACATTTAGATGATTTCCAGTTTGGGGGTATTATGAATAATGGGATAATGAATACTTACATAGAAGTTTGCATTACTGTTTGAGTAATAAAATATGGGTCACGTAGTGACTGTGTGTTTAACTTTTTAAGAAAGAACCAAACTATTCTAAAATGACTGCAGTGTATGAATGCTTCAGTTTTACATCCTTGCCAACATTTGCTATTAGTCTTTTTAAAATGTCACCCATTTTAGCAGGATCTCTTTTGGTTTCACTTCACATTGCCCGAACGGTGGCACTGCAGGTTTGGCATGTGTTTCCCTGAGGCCGAGGGACGCTGCGCTGCTTGTGTATCGTCATTGTAAAGCTCCTATTCAGATACCTTACAGTTTTGTTCTGATGAGGTTTTATTATTGAGTCATAGGGTGCTGTATTCATTTTGGATAAGAGCCCTTTATCTGATACATCCTTTGAAAACATTTTCACTATTTTCTTACTGGTATGTTTGAAGAGCAAACATCTATAATTTGGTTCAGTACTATAAATTTTTCATTTATTGATTGTGCTTTCAACATCATATTTAAGAACACCTTGTCTAACTAAATGTCACTTGAAGTTTCTCCTATGTTTTCTGTAATAAGTTTTGTAACTCTTTTGGGTCTATAACCCATATCAAGTTTATTTTTGTAAGGTGTGAGCTAAGGGTAAAGGTTAATTATTTTTATATGGATAGCCAACGTTACCAGGACCATTTTTGAAAATATTATTTCCTTTATTCATCACCTTGTCTTTATCAAAATAAATTGGTTACATAGGTAAGGGTCTGTTTCTGGATTATTTATGCTACTCACTTGATCTGAATGTTTACTATTATGCAAATAACATGTCCTCTTGATTACTGTAGCTTCATAATACTGTTTGAAAATAAGTGAAAGTCCACTAACTGGTCACCTTTTCTGATATTATTTGGCTATACTAGAAACTTTGCATTTCCATATATATTTTGTGATCAACTTATGAGTTTCTATTAATAAGCCTGTGGGGGTTTTGTGGATATTTTATTAAATCTATATGTTAGAATAGAATAGACATGTTTACATTATTTAGTTTTCTGACACATAAGCAAGGTTTATCTGTCCATTTATTTAGGTGGTCTTTAATTTTTCTCAGCATCGTTTTACACATTGTAGTATACGGACTGCACTTTTTTGGCAAACTTATTCCTAAGTATCTTATTCTTTTTGATATTATTGTAAATGGAATTGTCTTCTTAATTTTATTTTCAAATTGTTTATTGCTAGTATATAGATAAGCAATTAATTATTATATATTGATCTTGAATCATAAGATAATGGTAAAATAATTTCTAATACGTAGTGATTTTAAGTTTTCTTAGGATTTTATGCATAGAAGATCATGCTGCTGTAAGTTTGATTTCCCGCTTTCAAATTGGCATGCCTTTAGTACTTGGTTTTTTTGGAGAGAAATACTCCATTTCTCAGCACTAATTACGATGTTAGCTGTGGGTTTTTTGTTGATGCTCTTCATCTGGTTAAAAAAGTGTTTATGATGAATGTGTTTAATGTGATCACACTTTTTTTTTAATATGATTTTTACCTCTTTACTATATTTATTTTTTCAGATACTATACCAACCTTAAAATCCTAGGCTAAAATATCACTAGGTCTTGATTGACTCTAGTTTTTATATGTTGCCAAATTAAGTGTGCTAATACTTCTTAAGGATTTTAGGTTCAGGTTCATGAGGTTTGCGGTTTTGCTTTTTAGAGTTTTTTTTTTTTTTTTCTTCTGACTTTTGTATCATGGTAATATTAGAGTTTTAGAATTGGAAAGTATATCTTTGTCCTTTACTTTTGGAAAAGTTTTTGTAGGACTGATAATATTTTTTTCAAAAAAAACCATAAAATTTTGTTAAAAAGGTAGATCTCAGGTTGAATGCTCTTAAACACACACACAAAAAGGGACGCTAGAAAATTTGAAGAGGTGATGGATCTCTGTTACCTTGATGGTGCTGATACTTCATGGGTATTTGCATGTGCCCAAGTTCATCAAGTTGTAAACATTGTCTGTTTAATTTTGTAGATTAATTATATCTCAAGCTGTCTTTTAAAAATACTTGATAGAATTTACCACTGAAGTTTTCTAACTTTGGACTTTATTTAATGGAAAGATTTGTAATTATCTTTATTTGTAATTATTGTGTTCAGATTTTATTTTCTTAATTCAGTTTTGGTAAATCTGCATCTACAGTCTGAGCATTTTAGATGTCTGGGTTTTTCATAATATTCTCATATAATTCTTAAAAATTCCGAAGATCAGTAGTGATGTATCATCTTTCATTTCTGATTTTGGTAGTTTTCTCTTTTTTTCCTAGACCAATCTTGCTAAGATGCATCAATTCTGATAATCCTTACCGATGACCAACTTTTGGCTTATTGATACTGTTTTTTCTTTCTATTTCATTGATTTTTACTCTGACTTTATCATTTCCTTCCATGTTCTTGCTTTTTGTTTAGTTTGATTTGTTCGTTCATTTATGTTTCCTTTTAGTTTTTAAGATTGAATCTTTGTCTATTAATTTGAGGTCTGTCTTTTTTTAATATAGAAGTTTAAAGCTATAAATTTCCCTCTGAGCACTGATTTACCTACGTGCCATAAAGTTCAATTTTTTTTAATTAATTCAATTTAAAATACATTTCTATTTTCCTTCTTGATTTTTTCTTTGACCCACTGGTTATTTAGAACTGTGTAGGTTGCCAAATACTTGAGAATTTCCCACAGTTCCTTCTGTTACTGATACATAACTCAATTCTGTTGTGGTCAGAGGACACACTGTATGTAATTTCAGTTCTTTTAAGTTTATTAAGATATGCTCTAGAGCCAGGCAAATGGTCTATCTTAATGACTGTTCCCTTGTGCCTAGAAAACAAAGTATATTATTCTGCCTTTGTGTGGGATATTCTATAAAGGTCAGTTAAGTGAAGTTGTTTGACTTCCTTCCTGATGTTTTGTGTAGCTGTTCTGGCAATTATTGAAAATGGTATATCAAATCTCTCAACTCTATATTATTTTCTACTCTTGATTTTGTCAAATTTTGCTTCCTGTATTTTAAGGCACTAAGTATTTATTCAAGAGAAATTAAAACACAAAAGTTTGTATACAAAGCTGTTCATGGCAGCTTTATTCACAGTAGCGGGGGTGGGGAAAGAAACCAGATGTTTAGCAAACATGTAGTCCATCTACGTAATAGAATACTATTCAGTAATTTCTTAAAATCAAAAACCAAAAAACCCTGCTGGTCTGCAACATGGATTGATATGAAAATTAGTATTTTGAGTGAATAAAAAGCCATCCTGAATCTTATTTTGGAATTCCATTTATATAAAATTCTAGAGAATGCACATTAATCTCTAATGACAAAAAGTCAATGATTGGTTGCCTGAAACTGGAAGCTGTGGGAAAGATAGACAGTAAACAGCCCTGGGAAGCTTTATGTGGAGGATGGAAATGCTCTGTATCTTGATTGTAGTAGTGGTTTCACGGGTGTGTACATCTGACAAAATTTATCATAGTAATTCTAATTGATGTAGCTTATATATGTATGCATATACACACACTTATCACTATGATTAATAGCATATATAATTCACATGTGTATCATCCTTAAGCACATGGGCTGCTTCTCTTGGAAAACCTGCTTATATAAATTTGAGATGATGGATACCTTCCAATGGTGATAAAGGAGGTAATTTGGGAAATAGGGATGTTAAGTTCATAGGATGCAAAATGTTAGCCTCTTTTATGCACAGATTTACCCAGATTTAACTCACAGCGCTTTGTCTAAGATGAGTTACACACAATATCCCTCATAAGTATTTTTATTCTATTTTATGTTTAATAAACCATCATTAAAACCATTACATTTATTTAGTAGTAATATATAAAATAAACAAGCAAACAAACCTCCACCTAGTCACAGCACATTGGAGAAAGATGAATGACCAAAATTTCAGAGATCGTGAGTGAGTGATCTAAGACAAAAATCTAAGACATCTGCTTTATTTTTTTATGACTTTGCAAAGCAAGTAGTTTCTTAAAAAAAAAAAAAAACTCGGAAGAGATGATCAGTGCATCATTTTCAAAGATGCGTAATTATCAACCATCATTACTTCCACTTTCAGGCCCTAGGATATACCCATGACAAATTTGATACGGTCTTTGCCCTCACTGAAGTTAAAATCCAGTTATTAACTGTATAAAGGCTTTTTAAAAAAAATATTTTCCCAAGTCTCATAAATACAAAATGACACATGACAGTATTAAGTGTGAGGTTGAGGGTGGCTATTTCAAATTAAGTAGGTGTGTACTTTAAAGGGGGAATGCTTCTAAGGAAGGAAATATTTGAGCATTGAAAGTCACTGTGTCAGTATCTCCAGGAAGAACATTCAAGACATAGGTCACAGACAGCAAGATATCAGAATGAGCTCCACATGTTCCATTAAAAGGACAGAAGCCAACTGAGCCTGACGTTGGTGGATCAGGTTGGAGTTGGGGGATAAGTTGAGTGGAAGGAGACAATTCATTAATTTAACCAATTAACCAAACTGTATTTTTTTTCCCAACTGAAATTCCTGAAATTCTAGTTCTCCTGAAATCTTTGGAAATGTTAAAGTGAGCGTGTAACGCTATGAGATAGACTTTCTTGGTATAAAGAGATAAAAGCAAAAATAAAATTTGAAAACTTATAAAATTATTTTCTTCTAATACACTTAAAAAAAATCTCTGTAACTGTTAAGACTCACAAGTACTTCAAAGTACACATTTGGTATTTGCCTGGCTGTCTGGATATACATCTTTAAAAGCTGGAATGTTCACTAATTGAACATGAGATTTAAAGAATTCAGTTGCAGTATGTGGTTAAGGTGAAGCAAGGATATACACATTGACAATTTATATCTTAGGTTACCTGGAGTGTAGGAAAAGAGCAGTTTTACCAGTAAAATTGTAAGCAGGCTGTCTTTACTTCAAGCAACAACTGCTCTTTTGACTAAACTTAAATCATTCAATACTTTTCCACAATTTGGGGAAATGTGTGTCTAGTAAAAGATGTGTGTGTGTAAATATGAAGTTTGATTTTATATTCATTGCTCAGTTGACTTTAAACTGCTCGTATGTTCACCTGCTTAGAAATTTCTAGTTGGCTGATGTGAAAGCTTTTAACCTTTGGAATTTATTAAACAAAAATTCCATCACATAGCCCCAAGTAGCAGATTTAATTAATGTTTTTAAAATATTCATTGCCTTAGACACATTTCTTATTTAAGTTTCAGCTGTCCCACTGTCAGCTTCTAAGTATTTAGAGTTATAATACTGATGTGGAAGTTTATATGTTTGAATGTGATCCTTTACCAGCAGCTGTCTCCATTCCATTCAGTTTTCATATTTCAGACTTCTGAGATTTCTTAAAGATACAAAATGCAAACTCACTTAATAAGTCATAACTTAAAATCTTTATTGCTATACCCATATTTTATAGTAGAAAAATAACCTCCTTGAATAAACAGTTACATATATAGATAGATAGTAACTAACAGAAAAGAAACAAAGGAAGAAAAAATTGGTGCTACCTATCAGGTAAGCAGTAAGTGCCAGCCACATGACTAGGTGCTGAATACGCCTTACTTAAAACTGAGATAAATGAAACTTAAAACTAATACAGGGAAATAAACCAGGTTCAAAACCAAGTCTTTATGGCCCCAAAGCCATGGTCTTTGCTCCATGATGCCACTAGGAGACAATGTCAAAAACAATGAATTAATTGGTCCCCTATTATTAGTCTTTTCTTTATATATTAATGGATATTAAAAATTATAATAGTATTGTTTATCGGGTCAGTAACTTGCACTGGTCCTTAGCGGAATATATACCTACTGGGCCTCAAAGAGGGGCTACTTTCAGGACCCTTTACTTGATCACAAGTCACCAAATGACTATCTCCATTTTACTCAAGTCCAGCTGTACTGAACAAAAGTTATATGTGTGTGTGTGTGTGTGTGTGTGTGTGTGTGTGTGTATAAATAGGAACACTTAATAGCATTTTTTAACCCTTTGCCCTTCTCTCATCATCTAAAAAGAGTTCTGCCTTTTTTCATTTAGTGTTTTGTTTTCTTACTTGAGTCTTCTGAGAAGGGTCCTACCACCAAGGAATTTTTGATGTGCAATTTGGAAAAATAGAGGAAAAGAAACAACAAAAGTAACCTAGAATATTCTAGACAGAAAGGTTGTGAGAACAAAAGTGCTCAGAATTCTGGGTACACGGGCAGATGAGAGAGGATGGAGTGCTGTGGGCAAGATTAAAGTGAACAGATGGCCACAGGACAGGGGTGAAGGGATACTTTTCTTGAGTTTGGATAGTGAAAATCTTTGGGGTTTGGAAAGTAGGTAAAGAATTCCTGGGTTCATGGGGGGAGATTTTAGTTAGTTTTATGGTTACATTGTTGGGTACCTGGATTATGGAATGCTTTCATAATACTGTGACAGGCCTGGCCATTTGCTGTAAGCAATGCTTTAATCCATCTGTGAGTATACACTGGAGCCCTGCTGCCGAGAGACAGCCTAGCACAGTGAGGCTCTGTTGTAGTATCTTTTAGAGTTACAAGGAGAAGTTGTGACTGACCGCCATGACTGTGGATGGCCTTGGTATAAATGATTGAGGCAGGTTATGCCAAACAGTGGAAGATGGTGTTTCCTAAATTAGCGTTGCAGGTGCTCAGATGTTTAAGTTACTCAAAAGAGTGGTATCAGCAGAAGCAGTATCTGGTAATGACTTTCTTATTTTGAATGCAATATGAGGTACTTTGTTAAGATATCCTCTGTCTAGGAGGATGGTATATTTTATTCACTGTCTTATATAAAGAACTTACTAAATAATCAATACTCTAACAAGAAGGGGTCTCTTACTACCTTTTAAAAAACTATTCCTAAAACAACACCTTTGAGTTTTCTTTGAAAAAAAAAAAAAAAAAACAGATCAACTCACTTACTGTAATATATTTCAAAATCAACATAGGACTTTGGATCATGTTTACTTGAAATAAACACCACTCCAAAGCTAGACCCAGTGGGTTAGGTTCATACAGTTTACAAATAGATAAAGAACTGGGGAAATGAGTAGCTAGACTGATGAGAAGTGGAGAGCAGGGCTGAGTGAAGGTAGGAATGGGGTTAGAAGGGAGAACACTGAACAAGCTAAACCAGTGAACTCTTAGCTCTCATAGAGGAAAAAGACAAGGGAACTTTAATCAGAGAAAAAAAAAACAGTACAGTGAATTAATTACACCCATTTATTGGAACATTTTCATGTTTTTTTTCAACAGACATGTATAGAGCAAATAAAAGATAAAAGGGCATCACACTTGAAGTCAAGTCATGACTTCTGGGACCTTATTTCAGAGCTAAACCCTCGTGCACTACAGTGGGAGGGCAGCGGCACCACTGCCTTGTGAATCACACACGCAGTCAGAGGTGCCGATTAAACCAGTCTGGCTTACTCATTCACCACCACGTAAGTCATTGCCAAAAGAACATTTTCCTGAAGTCAGTGGAGACACGAAGAAAAAGATTGTGAACAACTCAATAAAATGGATATAGTGATACAAACCTAATTTTAAGACTTGTTTGAGAAATACCCAAACACTGAAACATGAAGCTTTATGTGAACAGTAGAGAGTTTTTCTCCAGAGATACAAAATGCGGTAAATAGAATGATGTGCCTTAACGTAGCATGGGTATTCTGCTACATCGAATGTCCTATATTCTGCTAATTAACTGCTACAATTTCAGGGGAAAAAAAACCAACCCTAAAAATGATTTATTTTAGTTCTGCTTTCAAGACAAACATACTGAAAAAAAGCAGTGCTCCAAAAACAAGGTGGTTAATTACCTGAGTTCTGCTTTAGAGACTAATTCAAAGTACAGTTACTCAATATGTAAGAGATAGTTACTTCAGTTGCTCAATTCTGAATCTTGATCAGATATGCCAAGTATGTAGGCATAAGATTTTTTATTGAAGTAAAGTCATTTACTATGTTCAGTATCTTGTGATAACTTTTAATGAAAAAGAACATGAAAACAAATATATGTATGTATATGCATGATTGGCACCTTGTGCTGTACACCAGAAATTGACACATTGTACCTAACTATATTTCAATTTAAAAAAAAATTTTTAATTAATTTTGTAATGAAAGTTTTTAATTAATTTTGTGATGGAAGTTTCCAGATGACTCAGTAAATCACAAATACCTAAGAGAGTGCAAGTGATATACTTTATATTTTAGTAAAACCCCATCATTTAAAGAAAAAAAATTAAGGTATCAGTGTCAAAATACATTTCCTTATAAAGTTAAGCTCCCACATAGTAATGATGTTGTCAGTAGGAATTTGACAATATAATGTTCATGAAATCATTACCTTGATAGTTAAGGTTAGTGCAAAGCTTGGAGTAGCTTTCGGTGTTTTAGTAAAATGCCCTAGTAAGAGTAAAATGCCCTTCATGATGAGTCAGATACAGATAGGAATTCAAACACAAGCACTTACATGTCAGTAACCCCTAGAGTTCTGCTATGCGTGGGGCACAGCTGTCTGTGCTGAAGGATGATTTAGGCAACACAATGAGGTGATTTTTCTTGTATAACTTAAATTTCTTTTGAAACTTAAAATTTTGGTATATAGTTTAAAAAACCCAAAAACATTAATCAAAAAGATACATGGACCCCAATATTCATAGCACTATTTACAATAGCCAAGATAGGAACGCAACCTAAGTGGCCATCAGCAGGTGAATGGATAAAGAAGATGTGGTGCATATATATACCATGGAATACTACTCATATATTAAAAAAAAGAAATTTTGCCATTTGCAACAACGTGGATGGACGCGGAGGTTATCTGTGCTTAGAGAAGTAAATCAGAGAGACAAATATCATGTGACATCACTTATATGAGAAATATAAAAAATAAATCATACTAGTGAATACAACAAAAAGGAAACTTACAGAGAACAAACTCATGGTTACCAGTAAGGACAGAGAAGGAAGCAGGAGCAGATAGGGGTAAGTGATTAAGAAGTACCAACTACTAAGTACAAAATAAATAATCTATGAGGATGTATTGTACAGTGCAGGTAGTATAGTCAGTATTTTTATAATAACTATAAATGGAGCATAACCTTTAAAAATTGTGAACCAGTATGTTGTACACTTAAAAATTAGATACCATACATTAACTATACCTCAATAAAATTTCTTTAAATAAAAAGTTTACCCACAAAGTTCCCTGCTCATTTATTTACATGCTATCATTTTTGAATTGAGGTATAGTCATTGACAATGTGTCAGTTTCTGGTGTACAATACAATGTCCCAGTCATGCATATACATACATATATTAATTTTCATATTCTTTTTAATGAAAGGTTATCATAAGATATTGAATATAGTTCCCTATGCTATACAGAAGAAATTTGTTTTTTTTTTTTTATCTATTTTCATATGTAGTGGCTAACATTTATTTGCAAATCTCAAATTCCCAAATTTTTCCCTTCCCACCCTCTTTCCTCTGGTAACCATAAGGTTGTTTACTATGTCTGCAAGTCTGTTTCTGTTTTGTAGATGAGTCCATTACTGTCCTCTTTTTTTCTTTTTTTAGATTCCACATACAAGTGATATCATATAGTATTTTCCTTTATCTTTCTGTCTTACTTCACTTAGAATGATGATCTCTAGGTCCATCCATGTTGCTACAAATGGTGTTATTTTATTCTTTTTTATGGCTGAGTAGTATTCCACTGTATAAATATACCACAATTTCTTTATCCAGTCATCTGTAGGCGGACATTTAGATTGTTTCCATGTCTTGGTGCTATTGTATATAGTGCTACTATGAACACTGAGGTGCATGTATCTTTCGAATTAGAGTTCCCTCCAGATATATGCCCAGGAGTGGGATTGCTGGATCATAGGGTAAGTCTATTTTTAGTTTTTGAGTAATCCCCATACTGTTTTCCATAATACCTGCACCAAACTACATTCCCACCAGAAGTGTCAGAGGGTTCTTTTTTTTACACCCTCTCCAGCATTTACTGATTTTGGACTTTCGGATAATGGCCATTCTGGCTGCTGAGAGGTGATATCTCATTGTAGTTTTGATTGGCATTTCACTGATAATTAGCAATACTTAACATTTTTTCATGTGCCTATGGGCTGTTTGTATGTCTTCATTGGAGAATTGCTTGTTTAGGTTGTCAGTCAGCCCATTTTTGGATTGGGTTGTTTGGCTTTTTTTATTAAGTTGTATGAGCTGTTTATATATTCTGGAAATTAAACCTTCCTCAGTCGCATCATTTACAAATATTTTCTCCCATTATGTAGGTTGTTGTTTTGTTTTGCTTATGGTTTCCTTTGCTGTGAAAAAGGTTATAAGTTTAATTAGGTCCCATTTGTTAATTCTGGCTTTTATTTCTATTGCCTGTGTAGACTGCCCTAAGGGAACATTGTTAAGATTTATGCCAGAGTGTTTTCCCTATGTTTTCTTCTAGGAGGTTTATCATATCATCTTATATTTAAGTCTTTAAGATATGTTGAGTTTATTTTTGTGCATAGTGTGAAGGGAGTGTTCTAACTTCATTGATTTACAAGTAGCTGTCCAGTTTTCCTAATACCACTTGCTGAAGAGACTGTCTTTTCTCCATTGTATATTCTTGTCTCCTTTGTCAAGGATTAATTGACTGTAGGTCTGTGGGTTTATTTCTGGGCTCTCTATTCTGTTCCATTGATCCATAAGTCTGTTTTTGTACCAATACCATGCTGTTTGATTACTGTAGATCTGTATTGTCTGAAGTCTGGGACGGTTATCCCTCCAGCTTCGTTCTTTTTCTTCAGTATTCCTTTGGCAATTCTGGGTCTTTTGTGATTCCATATAAATTTTAGGATTATTTGTTCCAGTTCTGTTAAAATTGTCCTGGGTAATTTGATAGGGAATCCCATTAAATTTGTCATTTACCTTCAGTGGTATGGCCATTTTAACCATATTAATTCTTCCAATCCAAGACCATGGAGTATCTTTCCATTTCTTTAAGTCATCTTTAATTTCCTTAGTCAATATTTTGTAGTTCTCCATGTATGTCTTTCACTCCTTGGTCAGATTTATTCCTAAGTATTTTATTGTTTTGGATGTGATTTTAAAAGGGATTGTTTCTTTACTTTCTTTTCCTGCTAATTCATTGTTAGTGTAAAGAAATGCAACTGATTTTTGTATGTTAATCTTGTATCCTGCTACCTTGCTGAATTCTTTTATAAGCTCTAGTAGTTTTTGTGTTGAGTTTTTAGGGTTTTCTACACATAATGTCATTGCATAGAGTGACAATTTTACCTGTTCTCTTCCATTTGGGTCCCTTACATTTTTTTCTTGCCAGATTGCCGTGGATAGGACTTCCAAGACTATGTTGAATAAAAGTGGTGAGAGTGGGCATCCTTGTTCCAGATTTTAGTGGGAAGGCTTTCAGTTTTTTACCATCGAGTATTATGCTGGCTGTGAGTTTGTCATAAATAGCTTGTATTATGTTAAGATATGTTCTGTCTATACCCACTTTGGAAAGAGTTTTTATCATAAATGGGTGTTGAATTTTTATCAAATGCTTTTTCTGCATCTATTGAGATGATCATGTGATTTTTGTCCTTTCTTCTGTTGATGTGGTGTGTCACATTGATTGATTTGTATGTTGACCCATCCTTGTGTCCCTGGGATGAACCCCACTTGATCATGATGTATGATCTTTTTTATGTGCTGTTGGATTCTGCTTTCTAATGTTTTGTTGTGGATTTTTGCATCTATGTTTATCACCAATATTAGCCTATAATTTTTTTTTTTTTGGTAGTGTCTTTGGTTTTGGTATCAGGATGATGGTAGGTTCATAGAATGAGTTTGGGAGGGTTCCCTACTCTTCAATCTTTTGGAAAGTTTGAAAAGGACCAGTATGTGTTCTTCTTTGTATGCTTGGTAGAATTCTCCAGTGAAGCCACTTTGTACTGGACTTTTGTTTGTAGAGAGGTTTTTTTATTGCTGATACTATTTCACTTCTAGTGATCTATCTGTTCAAGTGGTCTGTTTCTTCTTGATTCAGTCTTGTTGGATTGTACATTTCCAGAAACTTGTCAATTTCTTTTAGGTTGTTCAATTTGTTTCCATATAGTTGTTAGTATTCTCTTATGGTTTTTTGTATTTCTGTGGTGTTGGTTGTAATTTCTCCATTTTCCTTTCTTGTTTTGTGTCCTCTGGCTTTTCTTGGTGAACCTGGCCAGAGATTTTTCAATTTTCTTTACTCTTTCAAAAAACCAGCTCTTGGTTTGATTGATTTTTTTCCTACTACTTTTTGATTTCTACTTTACTTATTTCCTCCCTGATCTTTATTATTTCATTCCTTCTGCTGACTTTAGCTTTTGTTTGCTCCTCTTTCTGTAATCCTTTTGGGTGGTAGGTTAGGTTGTTTACTTGAGATTGTTCTTTTTTGAGGAAGGCTTTATAACTTTCCATCTTAGGACTGCTTTTGCTGCATCCCATAGATTTTGTGTGGTTGTGTTGTCATTGTCATTTGTCTTAAATTATTTTTAAATTTTTTTCTTTGATTTCATCATTGATCCATTAGGTTTTGTTTTTTTTTTTTTAATAGCATGTTGTTTAATCTCCATGCTGTCATTTTTTTTTCTCTGTTTTTCTGTGATTGATTTCTAGTTTCACAGCATTGTGGTCAGAAAGACGCTTGAAGTAATTTGTATCGTCTTAAATTTGTTGAGACTTCTTTTGTGCCCGAGTACATGATCTATCCCAGAGAATGTTCCATGCGCACTTGAAAAGAATGTATACTCTGTTTTGGAGGGGTGTAATGTCCTCAAAATATCAATCAAGTGCAAGTGTTCTGTTATGTCATTTAGTATCTCCATTGCCTTATTGATTTTGTGTCTAGAAGATCTGTTCAATGACGTTAATCGTGTTAAAATCCCCTGCTATGATTGTGTTCCCATCACTCTCCCCTTTGTCTGTTAGTATTTGCTTTATGTTCTTAGGTGCTCCTATATTGGGTGCATATATGTTAACGAGTATAATGTCCTCATCTTGTATTGCACTTTTAAACATTATACAGTGTCCCTCTTTATCTTTCTTTATGGCCTTTGTTTTAAAGTCTGTTTTGTCTGAAATTAGAACTGCTACTCCTGCTTCCTGGCTTGTGGCATGCTCCTGGGTCAGCACCGTCCCCAGCACAGAACGCTGCTACTGCCCTCAGCCCTGCTGTGTGAACCCTGCTTGTTCTAGAGGCCTGCACTTGCAGGGCCCCCAGACCTGTAGCAATCATGCAGTCACACCGCCATATAGGCGCCCTCCCCAGCGCAGCCTCTGTGTACGGTGGGCGAGTCCACTGCAAACTCTGCATCTGCACCTGCCCCCGTTGCATGCCAGAATCTACTCCTTGCTCGTTTGTTGTAGAGGCTCAAGTCCACAAAGGCACCCACGGAGCAAATCAGCCCCTTTTTCTGGGGCTTTAAACAAATTTCAGTCCTGCTTGTGAAGTTGCAGCGCCCCTGGGGACAAATTCAGGTTTCACCCCGAACTCCACCTGGGAGGCCACACACCATTGAATATAGGGGCTATGGCTGAGCCCGGCCTCTCTTCAGAGAACATGCCAGCAACAGTGCCGCAGGCCTGTGGGGATAGTGGCTACGGCCCAGCAGCGCTGTGCCCCTCGCCGCAGTGCACACCGGCAGTGTTGCTTTTCTTTCTTTCTTTCTTTTTTTTTAATGTGGGGCCCAGGCTATTCTGTTCAGTATACATTTCCAACCAGGGACCCTTTGTGCTGGTTTCTGTCAGTTCTGTTGGCCAAGGTGCTGCTGTGCGGTTCTTCTGTTGTGGGAGAATAGGTTCTTGCCTCACACAGGAAAGAATTTAAGAGTCAGGCATAGTAAAGTGAAAGCAAGTTTATTTGGAGAGATACACACTTCACAGAGAGTGGGGTCTCTCTCACTCAGAAGGGAAAACAGCTTAGGAGATATGCACTTCATAGGAAGAATTTGGGCCGTCTCAGAAAGGTGAGAGGGAGAGAAGCTGTAGGTGTGGGTGTTCAGTTTAAAGTAAACGTAGGTACAGGCTCCACAGAGTGCAGGCCATCTCAGAAGGCAAGAGAGCGAGCGTGAGCACAAGGTGTGGAGTTGTGAGGTTTTATGGGCTTGGTAATTTGTAATTTAATATGCTAGTGAGTAGGAAGATTATTCTAACTATTTTGGGAAAGGGGTAGGGATTTCCAGGAAACACCCGCCCCACCTACTTTCTGACCTTTTATGGTCAGCCTAGGAACTGTCTTGGCACCCATGGGCGTGCCATGAGCTCAAGGTCTACTGGAAGTCGAATCTTCTGCCATCTTGGTTCTAACCAGTTTGTCCTGTCCTCAGTTGCTCTGTCATTCCTTCAGCAGTTGTGCCCTGCCCCCTTTCCTCCTATTTCATTCTCCTTGGAGATTTTACTCCCATAATCTTATGGGGGTGCAGAGGGGTGATGATAAGTTTTCTGTAGCTACTTTGAGGGCTGTGTCTTTTGCTGTTGTCCCTGAATCCTTTCTGCCTCTTCAACCCTCACTATATTGTTAAATACTCCAAACGTCAGATCCATGAGCTGATTCATCGGGGGTCTGGGGTCCAAGCTGCCAAGATGGGGTGTTAGAGCTAAATGGCCCAGAAGACTGTCTCCCCTCAGAGTTGAGGGAGTAGGAGTTTTTGGTTGTGGATCTCAGGGAGGTGGATCCATAAGGGGTCATCTAAAACATGGAGCTCCTGTGGGGGAAGAAGGGCTGTGAAGGGGCGTGAGCCAGGCACACTTGCCAAGAGTTCTTTAGACCTGCATCTGGGAGTAAGGTCTCGAACGCTGAATGTGTGTGACTTCCCCCATTTACCTTCTCTTTTACAAAATAGGTCTAGCTGCAAGATTCAGTGACCCAGCAGGAGAAACAGTGACCAGTTCCAAGGCCTAAATCTTTCAGAGAGGGAGGGAGGAGACTTGGGCCCTGAGGACTGGATTACCTTTATCTCTGAAAGAAAAAAAGAAACAAATAGAGCTGAAGGGTGGGGCTGGAGCACCACAAGGCAGTGGCAATAATACAAGGCAAAATCTCTCCTCAGGGTATGGTCTCTGTGTTGAGGAAGGTTAGCTCATTACCGGAGTAAGAGAAGTAAGTAACAAGCTTGCTGGCAAAACAGGCAAGGAGGCTCAAGTATCAATCGACAGTCAAGAAGTCAGGAGAGCAGGACAGAGAGAAATCCTGGGAGAAGAGGGAAGGTGTGCAGCCACAGTGCCTCCTGGAGTAGAGAGGAGTTGGCAGGAAGTTGTACAGCCTGCAGCTTTCTGGAGGGGCAAAGTTCTGGCTGCACTTCTGCTGTGGAAAGGTAAACAGGCTTAGAGTAGGGACAGGACTAGAGATGGTGAGGGTACTGGGGCTGGGGTCTTCTGTCTGCGGTTTGTGTTCTTCCAGAGTTGCTATTCAAGGGGGGTTTTGTGTAGCCTGAATGGGTCCCAGATGACAAGGTTCCTCACATAGGACTTGGGTATTTCCTGGTTCTCTCTTAGGGCCACAATGGCCTGAACATAAGGTCTAGCTGTAGGATGGTGTCATAGTTGAGGGTTCCACTTTCTGGGCAGGTCTCATGGTCCTCAAGTTCATACTGGGACCAGACTGTATTACAAAAGAAGATGAGCTTTTTCTTTTCAAATAATCTAGAGAAAAACTTACCCCAGTGACTCAAAATGCACCCGAGGAGTGAGCCCTCAGGACTGGGGGAGGTGTTTCCCATTGATCCTTCAGAGAGAGAGTCTACTCTACTGTGTGGTGGCAAAAAGTGGCCTGGACAAGATGGTGGCCCCAGTATCATGGCCCCAAGTATGTGGCACAGAACAGTCCCCTCTCCCAGCACCTGAGGATGCCCACAGGAACAAGGACACAATGAAGCTCCCAAAGGGATCTCGGTATCCCCTCACCTACTTTTTGACCTTATATGGTCAGCCTAGGAACTGTCTTGGCACCGGTGGGTGTGCCCTGAGACTCAAGGTCTACTGGAAGTTGAATCTTCCGCTGTCTTGGTTGTAACCAGTCTGTCCTTTCCTCAATTGCTGTGTCATTCCTTCAGTGGTTGTGCCCTGCCCCCTTTCCTCCTATTTCACTCCAAGCCTTGGAGGCTCCCCCTCCGTCCTGGCTGACCTCTCTGTTGGAGAGGGGGCATCCCAGTGTAAGAGTGCTATTCCTCCTTTGCTGCTCCCTCCCCCTGGGACAGGTCCTGCACTAATCTCTTTTTTCTTTTCTCTCTCCTACCAGAATTTGTGAGGAATTCTGTCTTTTGAAGAAGGCAATGTTCTGTCAGAGTTCAGCAGGTGTTCTGAGTGAATGGGTGGGGTCCATGGATGTCCCTCTTGCTGTATTCGTGGGAGAGGGTGAGCTCCGAGTGTCCTTCTATTCTGCCATCTTGGCTGCTCTCTACATGCTATCTTAAATGTATGCATTTGCTATCAAGGAAAATTGGCATATTTGTAATATTTTTTAAAAAAGGAAATATTCAAAGAGCATAAAGAAGAAAATGGCATAATCCCTTCAAGGGGGCAAACATAAAACTTTCAGATAATTTTTCAACTTAATCCCACAAATTAACAGCATGAAATAAAAAAGGGCCAACATAAGATGTCATAACCAGTGCTGTGCACTGAGTTATGTCCTTCCAAAATTTATATTTTGAAGCCTTCACCCCAAATCTGACTATATTTTAAAATGGGTCATATAAAGGGGTAATTAACATTAAATAAGGTTATAAGGTGGGGGGAACTTGATAAGATTGGATTAGTGTCCTTATAAAAATCCTAATTTTTTTCCTCTATCTCCATTTTCCCCCTCGCCCAAATCAAGGTTTGTTTTGTTTTTGAGGTATAATTGACATGGGATGTTAACTTTAGATGTGCAATGCATTAAGTTGTATAATAGCAACTGCTTACCACAGTAAGTTAACATGCACCACATTACATAGTTAAAAAAATTTTTTTCCTTATGAGAATTTTCATGATCCACTCTTCTACTTTCAGATATATAATATGGTATTAACTATAGTCTGTATATTATATTATATGCTGTAAGTTATATCCCTGTTATTTAGTTTATAACTGAAAGTTTGCACCTTTTGACTCCCTTTACCCATTTCAGACACTCCCCAACTCTGCTCTGGCAGCCACCAATCTGCTCCCCGTATTTATTAGCTTGGGTTTTTGTTTGTTTGTTTGTAAGATTCCACGTAAGTGAGATCATACAGTATTTATCTTTCTCTGTCTGGCTTATTTCACTTAGCATGATGCCCTCAAGGTCCACACATTTTGTCACAAGTGGCCAGGTTTCATTCTTTTTTTATGGCTCAGTAATATTCCAGTGTGTGTGTGTGTGTGTGTGTGTGTGTGTGTGTGTGTGTGTGTGTGTGTGTGTAATCACATTTTCTTTATCCATTCGTCTATTGATGGACACACAGAAACAATTTAAGTCATGGCTGTTGTAAATAACACTGCAATGGACATGAGGGTGCATCTCTCTGAGTTAATGTTTCTGTTTTCTCTGGACAAATACCAAGCAGTGGAATTGCTGGGTCATGTAGTTCTTTTTATTTTTATTTTTTTTGTAAAACTTTTACATTATTTTGCATAGTGCCTGCACCAATTTACATTACCACCAACAGTGCACAGTACTGTCATCAGCACTTTTCAGCTCTTCTTTTTGATGCTAGTTGTTCTGACAGATGTAAGTTAAGATCTCATTGTGCTTTTGAAATACATTCCCTAATGATTAGCACCTTTTCATGTACCTGGTGGCCATTTGTATGTCTTCTGAAAGATGGCTATTCAGATTCTGCATCCATTTTTTTAATCAGATTGCTTTTGGGCAATTGAAGTATATGAGGTTTTTATATATTTTGAATTTTAACCCCTTCTCAGATACAGTTTTCAAATATTTTTGCCCATTCAATAGGTTAATTTCTCATTTTGCTGATGGTTTCCTTTGCTGTGCATATGGTTTCTAGGTTAATGAAGTCTCCCATATTTTTGATTTTGTTGCCTTTGCTTTTGGTGTCAAATCCACCCCCCTACTCCTCCAAAAAACCCCAGAGCATCACCAACGCTGATGTCAAATAGCTCTAACACCTATGTTTTCTTCCAGGAGTTTTAAGGTGTCAGGTCTTTAACTCAAAATGGGTTAAAGACTTGAATTTATTTTTGTGTATGGTTTAAGATAGTGGTCCAGTTTTATTCTTTTGCATGTGGCTGCCCCGTTTTGCCACAACCATTTATTGGAAGAGATTGTCTTTTCCCCACTGTATGTTCTTGGCCCCTTTCTCCTAAAATAGTGAGCTGTATATCCATGGATTTATTTCTGGACTATCTATTCTTTTCCATTGGTCTCTTTTCCTTTTTTGTGTCAGTACCATGTGGATTTGGTTACTATAGCTCTGCGATACAATGTGAAATCAGGGAATATGATGCCTCCAGCTCTGTTCTTTCTTGAGATTGCTTTTTTTCTATTTGGGGTCTTTTGTGGATTGTTTGACTTTGAAAAATGCCACTGGAATTCTGATAGGGATTACACTGACTCTGTAGATCACTCTGGGTAGTATGGACACAGTAACATTATCAGTTCTTTCAGTTCGTAAGCATGGAGTATCTGTTTGTGCTTTCTTTAGTTGCTTCTGTCAATATCTTAAAGTTTTCAGAGAACAGTTACTTCACATCCCTGGTAAATATATTCCTAGGAATTTTATTCTTATGCAATTATAATGGATTGTTTTCTTTATTTCTCTTTCTGATAGTTATTTGTGTAATTTTTGTGTCCTGCAGTTTCACTGATTTGTTGATTACTTCTAACACTATTTTGGTGTAATCTTTAGAGTTTTCTCTATAGAATATTATGTCATATGCAAATACAGACAGTTTTACTTCTTTTCAGTTTGGCTGTCTTATTTCTTTTACTCGCCTAATAGCTCTGGCTAGACTTTCCAATACTGTGTTGAATCAAAGTGGTGAGAGTGGGCATTTTTGTCTTGATCTTAGAGGAAAAGCTTTGAGCTTTTCACTCCTGAGTATGGTGTTAGCTGTGGACTTGTCATCTAAGGCTTTTAATATGTTGAGGTGCATTCCCCCTATATCCAGTTTATCGAATATTTCTATCAAATGAATGCTGACTTGTGTCAAATTGTTTCTGCATTTATTGTGGTGATCATGTCATTCTTTAACAAAATGAAGGATAATGTGGACCACACTGGTTTTTTGCAGATGTTGAACCATCCCTGCATCCCTGGAATAGATCCCACTTGATCAAGTTGAATGATTCTTTTAATGTATTGCTTAATTTGGTTTGCAGTTTTCTTGAGGATTTTTTTTTGTGGCATCCTTCTCTGGTTTTTGGTATCAGGGTAATGCTGGCCTTATAAAGTAACCTTGGCAGTGTTTCTTATTTTTATTTATTTTTATTTTTTGGAAGAGTAGAGAAGAATTTTTATTAATTCTTCTTCCTAAATGTTTGGTAAAATTCACCAGTGAAGCCATCTCATCTGAGACTTGTTTTGGAGGTTTTTGATTACTGATTCAGTTTCCTTATTAGTAATAGATCTGTTAAGATTTTCTATTACTTCATGACTTAGTTTTGGTAGATTGTGAGTTTGGGGGACTTACCCAACTTCTTCAAGATTGTCTGACTTGTCAGCATATAACTGTGGGCTCTTATGATTGTTTATGTTTCTATGGTTATCAGTTGTAACATCTCCACTTTCATTTGATCTTGAGTCATCTCTCCTCCCTACCCTATTTTGTTTTTGTTTTTGGTGAGTCTAGCTAAAGGTTTGTCAATTTTTTCTTTTCAAAGAACCAGCTTTTAGTGTCAGCTTTTCTATTGTCTTTTTATGCTCAGTTTCATTAAGTTTGGGCTTCATTTGTTCTTTTTTAAAAATTTCTCCAGGTGTGACGTTAGATTGACATATTTCTTGTTTCTTAAGTTAGGAACTTGCTGCTGTGAACTCTCCTCTTAGAACTATTCTGTTTTATCCCATAGGTGTTGGTATGTTTTCTGTTGTCATTGTTTCAAGGTTTGTCCTTTTTTTTAAAAATTTCTCCTTATAATTTTTTGACTCACTGGTTGTTCAGTATTCTGTTGTTTAATCTCCATATATTTGTGAATTTTCTAGTTTTGTTGTAATTGATCAGAAGGGTTGCTTACTGTGATTCCAGTCCTTTTAAATTTATTAAGACTTGTTTTATAGCCTAACATTATTTGTTCTGGAGGATGTTGCATGTAACTTTGAGAAGAATGTATATTCTGTTGCTTTGGGATGCACTGTGCTGTACATATGTTGAGTCTATCTGGTCTAATGTGCTCTTTAAGGTTGTGTTTCCTTTCTTTTTGTCTAGTTGATCTACCCATTGATGTATGGAGTATTGCAGTCCCCTAATATTATATTGCTTTCTATTTCTCCCTTTACATTTGTTATTATTTGCTTTAAGTATGTGGGTGCTCCTGTGTTGGGGGGAATAAATATTTACAAATGTTATCTCCTGATAGCTGATGTCTACCTCTTCCATATCCTGTTAAGTCATATATTTCCATTTGTCTGAATTCCAACTAAAATATTTACTTTACTTAATGAGTTGTTCATTTTCCATACTGTGCATCTAGGAGAGAGACTGCAAAATGGTTTATTTGTAAACCTTCTAATAAAACTATTAATACTTAAAATATAAAATATAAATATATGACTCAAATTTTAGCTAAAAAATGTTGATATTTTGGAGGGGTAAAAGTTATGTATATAACAAGGTTTTAAATACAATAATGTGGCACTTGGAATGTGCAACTTATATTAGTAAGTAATCAAATTTATTTGAACTGTGTTGAAATTTGAAAATTAGACCTTTAATTTGAGTGGACCAGGCCACAGAACATGCTGTCGGATATATCTAGTTAAGAGACATGTATTGAATGCAAATTATCCTGATAAACATTTTCCCTAATCACCTATATGCATTAAAAGACCCTGTAAATTGTTAAGTTTAAAAATGTACAGTAAGGATAACACTGAATAGGTGGTGTGGTGGTGTTACGTTCTGTGGAACACATGGATTCCTGTTCCGTGTTCAGAGAGAACCTCTCTCAGCATTATCATTTCTCATTATGAATATAGTGAAAAATTCACAAGTGGAAATGCCAGGATCATTCATTAGCTATTGGATATCATTTGCTTAACACTGCAATTTTTATTATTTCTTCCCTTTGATAGCACTGAACAATACCTTTTAAAGTATAATCTGAATTGCTGTGTACTTAAAACTTTTGACATTTTCCCTGGTAGGAAGTAGTATGTTACGCAGCCATGGTGCTAAGTAATACCTGGGCCATATCATCAGGACTACTGATGTGCATCCAAGCATGTGGGGTGTGAAAATTGTAAGATGTAATCCTGTTAATTGAGGGGTCTGAAAATGAGATTGGCGCTCAGTAAAGAAGGGATTCTTATACATTAACGTATCTAAAGTTTAAGAAGTCTGTCACTAGGGGGAAAAAGACAGTATTACGTGCAAAAATGTGCATTGAAAAAACCGCTATATGGTAACAGCTTCAAGTTACAGTCTTATCGCTTACTCCTCAAAGTCACAGTGTCAGTGAACCAGAGGCTTCTGTATGAGGAGGCAAGTGGCTATTTGTAAGACAACTGAAGGTAAACAGCATGAAAAGATGGTAATTTAATACTGGGTCATTCTGTAGATGTTTGACAGATGCGCACAGCTTATGAGTTAAGAATAAATACTGCCCTGGGAAGAGGTATTTTGTTCAAGGGCACAGTTAGACAGAATGAGTAAGTCTCAGATGTGCTTTACGACAGAGTGCCTTTAGTTAACCACACTGTATTGTATACCTAAAATTTTTCTAAGAGGGTACATGTTATACTAAGTGTTCTTATCACGAATACTAACAATAATAATAGCAAAAGGAAACTTTTGGAGATAATGGATTTGCTTAGGACATAGATTGTGGTGATGGTTTCATGAATGGATACTTATCCCCAAATTCATCAGATAAATGGTGGTGTAAATAGGCAATAGTTAATATGCAGTTTTATAAATCACTCATACTTCAATACAGATTGTTTTTAAAAGGCTGAAACACTGAGTTGGCAAATACTCTGTAAGTCCATGTTCACCTGGTGTATTACATGGCCTGATGAATTTAATCTAGGTATAATAATAAATTCCCTTACCAGATATACTTTGTATCTACAGGAAAGGAAGGCTAATTTAAATGTTTTTCAGATAGACATATTTTTGTCTTGTTCCTTATGTAAGTATCTTGATCTTGAATAGAAAGAACAGTTTTTCCACAGAATTTTGGGGTTTTCATTTCACATACTTTTCTGTTACAGGATTACAATTATATCCAAATTTTATAACTGAATATTTTTTAAGAGAAGAAAAACTGAGCCAATAAATACTACTTACTTTGAAACAATGGCTTTGAGAGAAAATCAATCATAGTTTAATGGTGAATGAACAAGAAAAAAACGTGGGCTTCTTATTCTTGAATGTATTAATATCTCAATTATTGAGGACAATGAATATCCCATGTTCATTCCTCCTCAAATCCTTAGGGAGAATCTTCAAATACTGATGTACAATCTACACCAGATTACAGAGAGGGACACCGTGGACTATTAACACCACTACTTTTCCCAGGAAACAGTACTTCATACTGGGCTCTGCATGTCAAGGGTTAACATACAGTCCCTTAAAATTTTAGATTTAGTGGCTCTTTATATTTCAACTGATACTGACCTCAGAAAAGATGCCTGTCTTTGAATCCAGAAAGTTGCATAAGCATTCCTGGCACTTCCGTGTCCTGTCAGGAGCAAAGGGGTGTGGCACAAATTGCTGGTAACAAACCTTGTATTAATAGCCTCACCATATACACCAGAATTATCTTCACTTGACTAATGAAATGCGTAGACTATTGTAACAGGGGCCTATATAAAAAGTCTTAGCAATTTAAAGTAAAGCAGTATGTTCTATATACATTGAGTGTGACTATATAAAATTAATACATGTCACCTTATATGGAACCCAGGATTAAGGTGCTTTGAATCCCATGCCATACAGGCATTTGCTGATAGGAAGGTGTGACCACACAATTCACTAACATGTCATACAGCAATGAAAAGATCATCTATCTAATTTATAAAATTACTGAGAAAGAACAAAAAAAACTGGAAGGGTATTAAAGTATGCGGAAATCACGTTTCTTAGGTATGATTAATGGGGAAAAGGTTTGATTTAAGAAATAAGAAGTCAAGAGAAAGGAAAACAGAACTCAATGTTACATCTTATTTTTTCATGGTTTTCTATTGAGACAAATTTCTAGTCAAGAGTTTTATACACAGCAAAATTACGGCAGGATTTATTCACAAGAAGTACTATCTCAAGAGCTTTGTATTAATTTCCAATTATTTGTAAAACAGATTACAAATTTAGTGATTAAAACAACATAAATTTCTTCTCTTAAATCTGGAGGTGTGAAGTTGGAAATGGGTTGCACTAATGAGTGTCAGCTGGGCTATGTTCCTTCTGGGACTCTCATTTGAGTGTCTCTTTCATTTTAATGGAGGAGAAGGAAGAAAAGACTAGTGTCTCTTGTATATGTCTCTGTCTTCCTTTCTAAAGGAGGAGGGGACAAAGGAGGTGACTACTGTCTGTCTTTTCTCTCAAATGGAGGAGTAGGCGAAGGCAAGTGTTTGTCTATCTCTCATTTGTTCTAATGGAATAGGAGGAGGGGTGTCTCTGGCCGTCTCTCTGTATTTGTCTCTAATGGAGGAGGTTGAGGGGCCTAGTATCTCTGTCTCTCAGTATTTCTCCCTAATGGGGGATGAAGAAGAGGAGTCTTGTGACTGGTTTTCTGTCTGTCTTTCTGTCTTTGCCTGTGTGTCTCTCTGTCCTTTCTAATGGAGGAGGAAGAAGGGGCTAATGTCTCTGTCTCTGCCTATCTCTGGCTCTGTCTCTCAGTCTTTTTAATGGAGGATGAGGAAGTTACACTCTTGTCTCTGTATGTGTGTGTTTCTAATGGAGGAGGAGTTGGCCAGTGTCTCTGTCTGAAACGAGGTGTTACCATATAGTATTGTACGTGGCAAAGATTCCAGATTCATGCTCTGGCTCTGCTAATAACAGCACGACACATTCTCTAGTCACTAATTCTGAGTCTCCTTTTCCTAAACAAGCATCAGAATGCTTCCTTTGATTATTCCCCAGGTATGTCATAAAAATCAAAAGGGATAACATTTTGCAAAGTGTAACGATTTATAGAAAGGGGGGACTCTATCCTGAGCTCCACCAGTGATCTGGGTCTCTGCCCCATTTTTAAATACAATCTGTGGCCAGGATTAATAAATGATTACTCTACCTGTCAAGCTGTAAAGTTGTCCCTTTTAAAAATACAGATACCGGGAAGAACTTTTTTTTAATACATTCTAAAGCAATTTAAAATCCTTCCAGGTCAAATTTGTACTACTGCTATGATTGAACACGTTCAGAAAAAGAGAACATCTTCAAAAGAGAGCCTACTTCACCTTTAATTTTGTCAAAATGGTGAAACTTTTATGTTACATGGACTGGGCACCTACCTTTCTGTAGCATCTTCATGGTGTGGTGCTCCGCCCTGTTTAAAAAAACTTCTCACAGATACTGACTGTATTACCATTTTTCCAGGTATCTTACAAACTTCCTGAAGACAGAAGGTTTTCCTCAAAATGATAAAATTTAACAACTGTAATAGAAATAGAACTTAATCACTTAATCACTTTCTTGTGGTAACTGAATTTTTATCCATTCCATTTATATGCACAACTGGTTTAATAGCTTTTTACTGAATAGGTTTTTTGAACTAACTGACTGCAGAGTCAAAAGATCAGACCAGTGCTGCACGGAGATGTGGAGTAAATATCTCCTCTTACGGAATTTAACTGGTCATTAGGCTGCTTTATGAAAGTCTTAACTAATTCCTTCTGATCTCTTCACCTTGTACTGTACCTTTTGTGTCATTCTACTGAGATGAAACAGCTTACTCCAGCAAATGAGACCATTACGGTAAGTTAGTAACAATTCCTCCTCTAACAGTTGCCTGTTTATTTAATAGATCTTGCTTTGAAAAGTTGGTTTCACTCTACTATTGCTCTTATGGTCATTGATAAATCCATATTTTAGTCCTATAACCCCCTAAATTTTATTTCAAGGAATTTATAAAATTATTTTTGTGGCAAGTATTAACTTTTCTTTTAGAATGTTTTCACAAATAATTTTTACTTTTTATTCTGTGATAATTGTAGACTCAGAGAAAGATGTCACGTGGCAATGCCCAGTTTCCACCATTGGGAACGTACTGTGCCAGTAAAGTGTCACGGCCAGAGCACTGACAGTAACACAGCCTGCTGACCTGATTAGGCCTCACCTGCTTTAAATGCACTTGGTGTGTCTTTCTTTCTTGGCAGGTGCACGTTCATGTGGCCACTGTAGACACAGCCACGCTCAGGGCCGTCCATCCCCACAGCCATCTTCTTGTCCTCCTCCTCTTCCTCTTTCTGACACAGTAGATAGAAAAAGGAAAATATTTTCAATAGTGCTAGAAAAACTGGATAGATATATTTAAATAAAAAGAAAAAAAAGCTTAACCCTTATCTCACACCAATTACAAATAAACTTCACTCCAGTGGATCACAGACCAAAACAGAGGAGCAAAACTGTTATCCTGTAGAAGAAAAATGAGTTATAAACCTACCTTTTACCACATAACATATATAAATTTCGGATCTAGGATAAGGAAGATCCATTTTGACAAGCTACATGATGGAAGGAATCCTAAAGGAACAGACTAATGAATTTTATTAAACAATTTAGAAAAAAAAACTAGTAACAGATCAAGGGAAATATTTAAAACATACACGAGAGAAAGAATTCATAAGTAAATAACGCAGAGAAGAAAATAAGATAACTTAACCCTGTCACCAGGAAGTTTATAAACAGGCAAATCACAAAAAAACAGTATACAAAAAAAATTACCTTTAAACATATGAAACATTTCATTTCACTTGCTGTCTGAAAGGTAAAATCGAATGATAACACACTACAAAATGAAAAGGAAGAAAAAATAGGTACACTTGATATATTTGATGTTCAGAATTGGTCAAATTGTGGGAAAATACGCATGAACATTTTTGGGAAGCAATATCACAATATGTTTAAAATTAGCCTCATTTTAAACTTAGAAATACTTAAGATATCTCAGGAAGTCTTTGTACAAAGAAAAACACATTCTGTATTTTTATTTTTTTAAGAGACCTTGGAGATTGGACAATGTCCACTAACAGAATTGTTCAAAACTATCACAGCACAAGGTTAACAGTGGAGTATAATTAAATAGATTCATATATTTGATAAAGAAACTTCTCCAAGTCATGTTTTTTAAAGATATAATTCCTAGAAAATTCATACAGTCTGAATCCAGTTATAAAGAAAAACACACTGATCACAAAAGTACAAGTTCTTTTGTCATTACTCATTTACAGCACCATTAAAATTATAAATAGCTACGGGCATTTATCAAAATGTACTTACCAAATTTTGAAGGCAGACAGATACGCTATCCTGTAACACTGACTTTCTGAGAAGTAGGATGCCAGAGCTGAAGGGAAATGTTTTCATATAAATCAGTGTCAATCCATTATAACCCTTTCTTGAAATTTTTTCAAGGAGCTACACAGTAAGAGTTAAAAAAGACAGTATAATCCTAGGAGATAAAACCATACATATTTTGCATGAATGTTTACCAACTGCAAAATCTTCAGGATCTATCAATATTTTAGCAAAATATTGCAAAAATACTTGATATACAATGGGGAAAGCATGTTTAAATGTGAAGGACATGATAATTTCACTTGAAAATCACAAATCAGAATTTAAAGGAATGCAAATTTAACATCCACTATGGTATTTTGTTCAGAAATACCATTTCAGATGATGAAGCACTGTCACACATTAGGCTTTTAATACACAACAAGAATTTGACCTTACTGTTCATCTTGCTTATACTCTCCCTGCCTGAAGGCTCCAAAAAGCACCCTAGAGTCCTGAATAAAAATGACAAACGCAAGATACTAAAACTCAAAAAGATGAAAAGTTTCTATAAAACTGACTATTTAGTCAGTTTCCCAGCTCAGTCCTGAATTGGGGAATAGGCTTCAGCAGGCTTAATAATGTCACTGCGATTCACGTTGCTTCCTTATAGAGGAGAAATTGCCATAAAACGCCTCTAGAAAGAAAATCAAACAGATGCTCAACTCCTGATTTTAAGAAAAGGCTTAATTTAAAAGTGTATTTAACACCTTTTTAGTTTCATTGGTAAAAGGCATACCTTTTAAAAATCTAACTTCATTATCACCTGCTGCTTTCTTGTTCCGCAGGAAAAGCTTAATGAGATATTCTTATGTAACAAGAGGTTCCTGAGAGAAAATTAGAATGCTTGCTCCTGAAGGGATTTACAGATTAATTTGCCTAATCCCCTCATAATATAAGGGAGGAAATTAAAGAAGTATTTTCTAGAAAGGGAAAGAATTGCTTTTTTTTTCCCTTCCTCTGTGGTAATTATGCAGGGAGTCTTGCCTGGCTTCTCCCAGTGTGGCTCATGCATAGGTTTTGGTACCTGTGACTTAGTCCTCAGTCAGAGGGCAGGTAAGCATCATCGAGAGATGGTTCGGGAGCTGGACAACATGCCGGTCACATCCAAGGCACAGGGTGGCTCTCAAGCTCTTTTTGTTTTGCTTTTCCTTTGCTAAGGATTGAGAAAAAGAAAACATAGGGTATTCAGGATTCACCTAAGATTAGTATCCTCTCCCAGTGTACAGACTGAGGGCACTTTACACAGAATCCAGGGACAACCCCCCCACACACACACACACACACGCAGCTAGCTAGAGGGGAAAACATAAAAAGGGAAGACACTCAGGGTGGAGAGGAGGTACCTATTTCACAAACAACCTCAGTAATCTCTATTATACCTAAACTTTATCTGCTGTACTAGATCCTATGTGGTTATAAGACCACTTTTTCCCTTGGGGTCATTAAGCCTTTTGGGTTCATCACATAATATTGAGGTTCTATGGTTATTAATATTTATGTCCAAAAATGGCATCTGAAAAGCATACTGTAATTACAGCATTTTTTCAAATTATCTTGAGCAGCTCATCTGAGAGTAAAATAGGGCTGCACCGTGTGCTGATCCCTGCACCTGCTGTTCTAATCAGTCATTATCCAGATCCATGGGAAGTTGTCTTTCTTGAGACAGAGCAATGGTGGTTGTAGCTGACATGGAAAAAGGCAACCGAACGTGCGAGGTAGGATACTCACAGAGCGACCACAAGCCCATCTGCTACGTACAGTAGAAGTGCAACTGGGGAACGTCATTGGTGAACCACGTAAGATGCCGGCAACCTCACACACAACCGAAGTTTAAAGGGAAAATCATCTGAAAAGGAATATAATGGAACCATCTATTTTTATTAAGGTAAGAAGTTTTGGGCCATTTAAATAGAAAAATTTGATTGTAAAGTTCCACTTCTCACTGACAAGCAGTTCCCAGGGAGTAGACTTCATACCTAAACTTAGGCAAGAGAAGTGCACATGAAGGTAACAGAAATGTCTCAACCAATAATTTAGGAGAATTCTGTTAGATCTGGACCCCTTAGCCCACCACAGCTAAATAAGACGTTCTTACTGTACCCAGCTACCATGTGTCAGGCTGAGAAGATCACCATCTGCTGCGACGTTCTACATCAGAAAGCACTTGGCCTGAACAGATCGTCAGCATAGAATACAACTCACAGAGGTGCTGGCATCGAATTGAAAACAAACTCTTCCTGCATCAGGAGAAGCCCTGGTGGTGGGAAAGTCCTCATTGATTTCTGATCTGAAAACAGCCCTTCCCGACACTGTGGAAAGACTCACAGAAGACTTAAGATTTTGACTACTAAAGGAATTTGAATACTAATAAATACGTAAAACTAAAGGATTTGCTTTAAAAAAAGAAAAAAAAAGCTACCAGAAAAACAAAGCTCCTCACAGGAATGCCTGTGCCAGGTACCACTGGCCTGAGTCACCTGATGCATTAAATGAGGGAGGAGAGTGAGGAGAGACTACGGCTGGGTCACATGGCTTGCTGTGGTGACAACATCTTCCTCGCCTCCCTTCCGAGGAGTGAGAATTGGCTGGTGACTGTTGGGAGTTAGCCAGCTCCCCGCTGCGGCAGTCCCTGCTGTAGGAAGAGAATGAGGAGATAGCTGTGGGAAGGAAACAGGATGTGGCTCCTCTTATATCCTCCTTTCTCTGCCCTACCAATTTCAGTTTCAATCCAATCTGATTGAAGTTTAGCCAATATTTTTGTGTTATTACAACAAGCAAGTTGATAGGCCCAAAGGTTCAGATGAGCAAGCAAACAGGACAATACTCTGAAAGCTTTCAGTTTATTAGTAACAATTTGAAGTTCAAAAACTAATGTATCTCAAGATAAATACTATGAAAGGAATCTACTAAAACATTAAGAGAATTTTTTTAATCCCAAAAAAGATAGAATCTAACCTAAATGGGTGCCTCTAGGTAAACTGAAAAAATACTGGCCTCCCATCAAGTCATTCTGCTTCCATATTGTGGAACACTATCCTTAAACATACACAAATGCTGCCCCTCAGAGCTGTGTCACAACTATTCACAGTGGCCACAAAATGCAAAAATAATATGTATAGAAGAGAATAGAAAACAAAGTAACTCTGGAGACCCAAATAGAAAACAGCTCAAGTGATTTTTTTTTGCTAGATATATATTTCATAAACAGGTGATATATTTATTCTAAAGTATGTTTCTTATCAAAAGGACTTTTTAAAGGACTCATGTTAAGAAGCTCAGCAAACTCCTAAAGTCACTCAAATAGATTTTAATACCAGAAATACTGCATTTCTATTACTCTGACATACCAAAATTATCTGTAAGTACATTTTCTATCAATGGCTCCACTGATAAGAGTAAAAAAAAATCATCGACCCTGCTTTTCGTAACATGTCAGCGTTCGTTCTTTCCCGAACAGCAACACTGCCAACAACAAAGTTTTCAGCTCTAACAGCATTTGCACTCATAACACAATAAGAAATACTGCTGAAAACCTTTTAACTTTATAATAATTGGTAATGTTGACCAATTTTCAGTGTGTTCCATTGTGACCTAAAATTATATTCTTCTGCACAATTGTTGCTGCACATCTAAGATGACTCAAATTAATGTTCTAGATATTAAAAACTGTTCACTTTTGAACCATAACAGCAATACCAAGCCAAGTGGCTGGGAAGTACTCACAAGAGATGGCTTCAAATGACTGGGTGAGAGCCTCTGTCTTTAGGCCCCAGGGTGAGAGTTATTTGTCATACACTAACAGCAGCAGGTCAGACCGTTGCAGAAAACATTCAGTTTTATTTACGCTCTTTGTCCAAAGAAAAATCTTTGTAAGTAGCTGCAAAAACCAGGCACCAAATGGAAATAAAAGATACATTACAGCTCTGGAATATTTTTTGTTTCTGGCTCACAGATCTGATTTTACATTCTCAGTGAAGATTGCCCAATTACTGCTCTCCATTCAGTTCAAAGAAACAATCACATGGCAGTGCTGAGACTATTCCAGACAAGACCTTATGAAGAGTTCCCAGAGCTGAGCACCGATTAAAAGGCTTGGCTAGAAACAGGGGCCTGTTCTAGGAAAGCTAAGTCAAGTCACCTCTGGGCCAGTGGGAGAGAAAGAATGAACACATTAGTCATTCTAAGAAGACTTTGTAAATATCACATCAGGAATCTTCACACTAATTTTCTCAAGCAAACACCGCGGTTTTCCACAATGTAGAAATTCCATGGGAGTAAGTATAGATTTGAAATTTCTTTCTAGTCCTATTTACTGTGAAAGATAAGTAAGATCCCAGACTTTTAACAATAAAAAAACACCTATGGAGATACAGAGCAACTTATTTTTTACTTGCTGGAAAACATATTAAAGCATTAGTATGTTTATAACTTATTATAAAATCCCATACTTACCTCATGCTTAAATAAAAAGTGCACTGATACAAGACTTTTACAAGGAATCAGTTTGACTTTAATGCTCACTATTGAAAAGTGGCCATTGTGGAGTGACAGAACCACTACCATTATTTTAGTGCTGAAATTTGAGATTTGAAAAAAATTTCTTTAATGAAACTGATATGGGAAATTCAGTGAGTCTTTAAGCTAATCAGAACATTTTATAAGTATCTTACTCTTGGTTCACATGGCATGGAGAGATGCCGTATGTGAATAAAAGCTGTTCACTTTGAGACAGGAGGGAAGGGGGCAGGGCACAGCCACTCAAGGAATGACAGTAACCAAAATGGTGGAAGATTCGCCTCCTAGTTGGCCTTGAGGATTAAGAGGTTTAACTTCTAGTAGATCTTGAGCTTCATTATATGCTCATTGTAACAGGGTGATCAAATAACATGCCCGCAGGCATCATGACAGCCCTAAGGCTAACGCAAAAGGCCAAAGGATGGGCGGTGGCCCAGTTCCTGGGAATCCCAGCCCCTCCCCCAGGGCAGTTGGATTGATCTCACTGGTAGGCATGTGAAGCTACCGAGACCATAAAAAGTGACACAACCACGCCCAGTGGCCCTTTGCGCTCTCTCCCCTTCTGAGACGGCCTGCACTCTATGGACTGCGTATCTACTTTTAATTTAACCTGAGCACCGAATTCCCACACCTCTTTCCTTGCCTTTCTCTTGCTTTATACTCTATGCAGTGTGTGTCTCTCTAAATACATCTACCTTAACTCAACAGTGGCTCGCACTTGAATTCTTTCCTGCGCGAAGCCAAGGACCCACACTTGGCGGGGCACGTGTCCCAGGGGCTCAACCGAGACCTGGGACTCAGGCCTCCTCACGCCCCACATCAACTTTACTTAAATTCCAGAGGGCTTTATGAAGGAGGCATTGGCATATAATTGAGGACACGAAGGAAATATACTATTCCTACTCCACAAAACCTTATAATCTAATTGAACAGTGTGCTAATTCAGTTCCTCCAGGAAGCAGGCACCAGAACAGGATTAGATACACAAGATTTATACTTGAGTGGAGCCGGGGGTAGAGAGGAAATGCTAGTGAAGATAAAAGAGGAAGCAGGAGTAAACATGGAGAATCCAGAGTTGATACAGATTGATACTTGTGAGAAGAGAGAAGAAAGTCAAAAAAGACAGGCTAGGAAGTGCTGTAGCATGGCCCTGAGAAATTTTTATCAGTCTGCTGGTGAGTATGCTCAGCTGAGTTACTCATGAAGAGAGTCCTCTATCCCACAGGAGTGGCCCTAAATTAGTCACGCTCAGTCATTGACTAGGAGTAGCCTGAGCGAAGAATGGCCTTACTGCAAACATTGTGGTGGATCCATTCAGGAGTCAGTTGGCAGAACTGTGCATTTTCCTGCAGTCCATAGTCCACTCTGCACCACACAGATCTGTTTCTCCACATAGATGCAGAGAGATCTTCACTGGTTCCTGTGGACTTCTCTGAGGAATATTTAGAAAAAAGGTTAGTGAGATGAACTGCAGCTTTAATGGACTTCTTACTTGTCTGTCACTCAGCATCTGTTACACAAAAGCTAATATTTACATCTTATCTTGTTAATGTACCTGTTAGCTCTGTAAAGGAATTCAATGCCCCCAGACCAGAAACAAGCAAAAAAGAAAGGAAAAGAAAGAAGGGAGGAAGAGAGGAAGAAGAAACACACTAAAAACTTGAAACAATGCCATGGTTGGTTATTGGAGAGAACTGTTAATTTCTAGGAATCATGGCACTAACCATTAAAATGCAGTCATTATTAAAATGACTGCCAGAAGCTGATGATAACACAACAATTCTGAATAAGAAGATGTACTTCATTAAGCCTAGTTAATATGATAAAACTGGCTGGTTGATTTAATCTAAAGAGAAGATGTACACATAGTGCAAGATGGTGATGCAGGAAGATCGTGAACATGCCTCCTCACCTGGATACACCAAATCTACAGCTATATATGGAAAAAATTCCTCTAAAAAAACCTAAAAGCCAGTGGAATAGCCCCTTGACATTAGGCAAATGAGAACAAAACCACACTGAAGCAGGCAGAAAAGGCTGAGACAGAATCTTGCCCCATAAACTCCATCACCAGTATGGCAACCTACAATTGGGAGGGAACTCAAAACCAGGGATTCTGCCCTAGGAACAAAGGGTTTGTACCTCACATCAGGCATCCCAACTTAAGACATGCACCTGAGATGAGCCCCCAAAACCCAACGGCTTGCCCTCAAGACACACAGTGCTGTGGTGAACTGAGAAACAGCTCATAAAGGCTCTCACACAGACTCACTCCAGTGCCCAGCACAGAAGCAGCCCTTTGAGAAACACCCAGACTTTATATTTAAAGGAGACTCATTTGCTAACCTTGAAGTGTTAGTTAGCATTAGGTAAGTGTTCAGGGCATCATTCTTCATATTAAAGTAAGACAGAGGGTCATTCTAAATTTTGAATAGTTTTACCAATTGCTTTTCAAGGATAAAAAGCTGGCAGTTCATTACAATCCTGATGTCTCTTCATAATAGCAGTAGACAGAAGTCATGAATATTAGATGACATGGTTGAAATAAAGGCATCTTCACAGATAACCAAGAAAAGTATAGTAATCCTTCTTTAAAAGGTCATAAAATGAATGCACATCAATGTCTACTAAATAATTAGCCTCTATTGTGAAAACCATAGAAAGCACTATTCTCAAGTCATATCAGAAGAATGTTTCTTAATTGTTTGTGATCTGTATTTTGATCAAGACTGGTGAATTCTACTAAATATTCAGAAAAGAATAGCAATCCTTCCCAAACTCCTCCAAAAAACAAAAGAGGGTACACTTTCAACTTGTTTTGTAAGGCCATCGTTACCCTAGTAACAAAATCAGACAAGGGCACCACAAGGGAAAAAAAAAGAAAAAAGACCAATATCCCTGATAATTGTAAATGCAAAAATCCTCAACAAAATGTTAGCAAACCTAATTCAACCCAACATACATTAGAAGTATCATACACCATGATCAAGTGAGATTTATTCCTGGGAGGCAAAGTGGTTCAGCATCCACACATCAATCAACATGATACACCACAGTAACAAAATGAAGGGTAAAATTTATATGACCATCTCAGTAGATGCAGAAAAAGCAACTGACAAAACTCCACGTCCATTTATGATGAAAACTCTCAACAAAGTGGGTATAGAAGGAATATGCCTTGACATGATAAAGGTCATATAAAACAAGCCCACAGTTAATTAACATCATGCTCAACAATGAAAAGCTGAAAGCTTTTCCTCTAAGATCAGAAATAGGACAGGAATGACCACTTTTATTGAACATGGTATTGGAAATCCTAGCCAGAGAAATTAGGCAAGTAAAAGAAATAAAAGGCATCCACATAGTAAAGGAAGAAGTAAAACTGTCATTATCTGCAGATGACATGAATTACAGAGAGAAAGCCCTAAAGACTCCACCAAAACACTGTTAGAGATGATCAGCAATTCAGTAAAGTTGCAGGATACAAAATGAACATACAAAAATCTGTTATGTTTCTATACACTAGCAACAAACTACCAAAAAAATAAATTGAGAAAACAATCCCATTTATAATTGCATCAAAATATAAAGTAAAATCCATAGGAACAAATTTAACCAAGGAGGTAAAATTCGATACCCTGAAAACTCTAAGGCATTCATGAAATAAACTGAATAATACAAATAAATAGAAAGCTATTTTATGATCATGGATTGGAAGAATTAATATTGTTAAATTTTACGTATTACCCAAAGCAATCTGCAGATTCAATGCAATCCCTATCAAAATTCCAGTGGCTTTTTTCTTAACAGACATAAAGCAAACAATCCCAAAATTTGTATGGATTCACAAAGACCCCAAAGGCCAAAGCAATCTTGAGAAAAAAGAACAAAGTTAGAAGCATCATGCTCCCTGATTACAAACTGTATTACAAAGCTAGAGTAACCAAAACAGTATGGTATTAGCTTAAAAACATACACATAGATCAATGGAATAGAACAGGAGCCCAGAAATAAGCCCATGCTCATACACTCAGTTAATTTATAACAAAACAACCAAAAGTATGCAATGGGGAAAGGACAGTCTTTTCAATACATGGTGGTGGGAAAACTGGACCACTATCTTACACCATAATTAATTCAAATGGGTTAAAAACTTGAAAGTAACACCTGAAACAAAAATCCTAGAAAAAAACATAGGCTGTTAATTCCTTGACATAGATCTGTGATGACTTTTTGGACTTGACACTAAAAGCAAAGGCAACAAAAATAAAAACAAGTTGGACCACCTCAAACTGAAAAGCTTCTGCTCAGCAAAGGAAAACAAACTGAAAAGGAAAACTACTGAATGGGAGAAAATACTTGAAAATAATATATCTGATAAGGGGTAAATATTCAAAATATATAAAGAACTCATACAACTCAATAGCCAAAACAAACAATCCAATCAAAAAATGGGCAGAGGATCTGAACAGACATTTTTCAAAGAACACATACAGATGGCTGATAGGTGTATGATAAAATGCTCAACATCAGGAATCATCAGGAAAATGCAAATCAAAACCACAGTGAGATATCAACTCACACCTGTTAGGATGTTTATTACCAATCAGACAAGAAATAATAAATGCTGGCCAAGATGTAAAGACAAAGGAACCCTGTGCACAGTTGATGGGAATGTAAATTGACACAGCCACCATGGAAAACAGTATGTGGATCCTTAAAATATTAAAAATAGAACTACCATATGATCTAGCAATTCTACCTCTGGGTATTTGTCTCCAGAAAACAAAAACACTAATTCAGAAAGAGGCATGCACTCCCATGTTCACTGCAGCACTATTTACAATAGCCAAGACATGGAAACAGCCTAAATGTCCATCAGTGGATGAATGGATAAAGAATATATGGGGGGAATGTGTTTCCAAAGCAGATTTAGGAGAAAATGATGTATCTCCTGCTTCTGGCTCTCTCTCTTTCACCCACATACACATGCACAAACATGCACACAATGGATTACTACTCAGCCATAAGAAAAAATGAAATCTTGCCATTTTGTGTCAACATGGAATGACCTTGACAGCATTATGGTAAGTGAAATAAATCAGACTAAGGAAGACAATTATACAAACTTCCAGTTATAAAATAAATAAGTCACAGAGATGTAACATACAGCACTGATGAGTATAGTTAATAATACTATACTGCATACATAGTGAAAGTTGCGAAAAAAAGTAGATTTCTAACCTCTAACCACAAGAAATAATTATATAACTATGTATGGTGATAGGTTTTAACTAGACTTATTGTGGCAATTATTTCACAATATGTACAAATATTAAATTATGTTTTATACCTGAAACTACTATAATGCCATATGTTACTTATACCTCAATTATTTTAAAAAGATGATGTGAGCAACACCTAAACAATAACCCATGAAAGCAAAAAATTGAGAAACTGAACTTCAAAAAAACAAGGATTTTCTGCTTTGCAAAAAAATACTCTTAAAAGAATCAAAGACAAGCCACAGACTGGGAGAAAATATCTAGAAAACATGTATCTGAAAAAAGCTATCTAAAATATAAAAGAACTCTTGAAACTCAAATATAAGAAAACAAACAACAATTAAAAATTTAAGAGACCTAAACAAACACCTCATCAAAGAAGACACACAGATGAGAAGTAAGCATATGACAAGGTGCTTAACATAATTTGTTATTAGGTACCTGCAAATTAACAATGAGAATACTACACACCTAGCAGAATGGATAAAAACTTTTTTAATTGAGAATACTAAATGCTGGCAATGAAGTAGAGCAAAAGGAATTCTCATTCGCTGATGCTGGGAATGCAAAATGGCAGAGCCACTCTGGAAAACAGTTTGGCAGTTTCTTAGAAATTTAAACTTTATCTTACCATGTAATCCAGCAGTCACTTTCCTAGGTATTTACTTGAAAACCTAAGTCTACACAAATCCTGCACACGATGGCTTATAGCAGCCCTATTCATCTCTCATGACAAAGCAACCAAGATGTACT
Organism: Camelus bactrianus; assembly: GCF_048773025.1. NCBI lineage: Eukaryota > Metazoa > Chordata > Mammalia > Artiodactyla > Camelidae > Camelus > Camelus bactrianus. Next base: position 70,981,042 of record NC_133541.1, read on the forward strand.
ATTTCAATAGGAAAACAGGCAAACTGTGGTACCTCCACATGATGGAGTAATACTCAGTAATAAGAAATGAGCTAGCAAGACATGAAAGGACATGGAGGAATCTTAAACACATATTTTGATGTGAAATAAGCCAGTCTGAAAAGGCTATATACAGTGTGATTCCAATTGTAAGACATCCTGGAAAAGAAAAAATCTAGGAATGTTCTGGAAAAAAAAAAAGTTCAGAATTTTCCAGAGATTTAGGAGCATGTGGGAAGGGTTGACTAGGTGATTTTCTTTTGGGTGATGAACCTATTCTGAATAATATTGTAGTGATGGATACATGACATTCTTCATTTATCAAAACACTTAGAACTATACGACTTAAAAACCAAACCTTAATGTATGCAAGTTTAAAAAACATTTCAGAGAACAGAGGATCTGGAAATGGAATACGTTCTGTGACAAAACAATCTATCCACATTACACACATATTGAACAGCATTAATGATGACAGTTGGGGTATCAAAGTGTGGACCTTAGTAACTTTAGGTATGACTAGCTCTGTGAGAAAAAGAACATAAACACTGTACTCTAATTCATAAAGTCTTGTCCCATGAGAATACAAGTTTAAAATTCTGATACTGCTATGCATGTATACTGAAACTGAACAGTCAAATATTTTCTGGATGACAGGAGCCAGATTCCTCAGTGTTGGAGTAGGAATTTACAGATAAGCAAAAGAAATAGTCTAGAATGACTGATGTGGTAATGAACTTGAGTTGAAGACATCAATATGAACTCATATGTACCTTATATAGATACTGATGGGTAGATACACAGCTACTTATGGATGTGTGTGAACATGGGTTGCTAGACAGACATATATTTTCTTGCTCTTTCAGCTGAGGGGGTCTAGAGTATGTGATAACCCAGTAGCAATGACACACCCAGCACCCAGAATTTGATTTCTAATACCCTTCTCCAATAAAAGGAACCAGAGCATTTTGGGAAAATGACTGATACACAAGATGAGCCTGGAGCACCTTGTATTGCCAAAAAATAAGGATGCACTAAAAAGTATACACACACACATACGTAGATGGGCATATATTAAAGAAACAAAGAAGCCAACTGAAAAAGCTCCCAATGGCCAAAGCTGAAACAATTTGAGCAAGAAAACCAAGAAAGTAGTATTAGGTCATAACCCTAAGTATAAAATATTCATGAATTCATACTGATATAAATGAATGGTTGAATAATTAAATATGAGTGAGAGAAAAGGCCAATCTTCTATGCAAAAGATTTCCAAATAATGTATATAGATACTGTGCTCTGAGGAGGGAGAGCATGATTCCATTTCTGAAGACTGGGCTGCACACAGTGTCTTTTCTTACAAAGAATGCAGTATGGAGTTTAAAAAGGGTTGTGCAGGAGTAACTTTATAGTGGAGAAACTTGACAAATACTACTTAGATAGGTGATTAAGATCAGTATCACCAAAGAAAGCATGTTGATAATGCATATCCTTGGTATGATATGATGAAAATGTCAGTTTACCTCTGTAGTACTTTTTCCTAAATTTCAACCCCAGTCTATGTAAAAGGAAAACATTTGAATATTCCAACAGATCAGCATCATACAAAATACCTGACAAGTGCTCCTCAAAACTCCTCAAGGTCACCCAAAAAACAAGGAAAATCTGAGAAAATGTCACAGCCAACAGGAGCCAAAGGAGACAGAACTAAACGTATATTCATACCCTGGATGGGAGCCTGGAACAGATAAAGGTCAATGGGTAAAAAAATGAGGAAATATGGTTAACCTGTCAACTCTAATAATTACATTTGATCCTAAATTGTAACAAGTGTACCATACTAATATACGATATTAACAGGGGAATGGGGTGCAGGGTAAATAGCAACTCTCTGTACTATTTTCTCAATGTTTCTGAAAACCTAAAGCTGTTCCAAAAAGTAGTCTATTTTTTAAAAGTTAATGTGGCAAAAGATAGGTTTTGTAGAGAAAACAAGGAAAACAGAAAAATACTGCTTCTGATAAAATGATGTGGAAAAATTCGGAGTCACTTAAATTTATGAAGATATTGAGCTACAAAGAATATGAACAAAATGACAAATAATAAAATCTGTATACTGTACAGAATATTTCATATTAATATATTCATTAAAATTATGTATTTTTTAATATGTGTAAATATTGAACTTACTGAATTTACCTTTTTGTGAACAGATTGTTATGGCATCTATTTCCAAAATGTGAAGGCGTTTTGATTACTAGAAATTATTTCTTGGCCATTAGAAGAAATAACAACTTCTGAAAAATAATATATTTAAAATTAAAAATTATTTAGGATTGTATTAAATAACTTAATATTTATGCTGAATAACCTTTATTCCTTCTGTATATTCATGAGTAGGATATTTTTAGATTTTGCCTATAATTTACATAGTTTATCAAACTTATACATGTCTGCAACATGTAGGCTAATTTTCCTTGCTAAAAAGTTTTGAGAATTATTTGAGAGAGAGAGAGAGAGAGAAGCCCCTGACATTCTGAAGCTGGTCTGACCATCACATTTAGGCGTTTATTCTCCCATTTGATCAACAATCTCACAATATACCAATTTCAGACAAGGTTACTCTGAGACATGATCAAATGAGAAAAAAAAAAAAAAAAAAGCAAGACCACTTCATAATTTTGTCTAAAAACAAGCAAACAAAAAACAATGTCACTCTACCACCCACCAGAACACATTCTCCTTGTTTAGATACTATTCAAGTGCCTGCTCCTTCTTTACCCAATCGTAGCATTGCCCCTGCTTTCTGACAGTGTCCATTCTAGAGAGCCTCCTCTTCGTTAGACCTTCCCCCCAATCATCGAACCAAAACTTAAATCCCATAGCAGATTCTAACACCCTATAATGAGAAACTCCACATTCCCACATGCTGTGTGCTCTCCCTTGGCGAGGTGAGCACCTGGTTTGTTCACTTCTGATGTGTTGCTGGATGTCTTTAACTGAAAGTCACTGACAGAAATCAAGAAAGCTGTCATCACAAAAATAGAGAACCTTTACATTTCAGAAGATCTAATCAGCAAATTCTCTCTGTAAATTAAGTACTCTTGGAAAAAAGTTACTTTGGTTAGCACGCCAGCTCTTTCAGACTATTAAAATAACTACTAAAATAACTGTTCAACAGGGTTTATTATACTAAATATCTTTTTTGGTAACTGGAGATTGCCATCTCTTTCATCCACTTGGCCAGATCTTCCTAACCACTGAGTTTGTCCTCTCTTCCCTCTGTCTTGCTTTTTGCTGCTCATTGCTCTGTTTGACTTCTCCATTTATAAAGTGTGAGCAGTGCTAGCACAGAACAGGCTGCCGGAACATAAGTATTAAACTCGTATGTGCTTTACAGTAGGCTGTGGTGGCTACAGTATGATGCGAATGTGCTCTGCAAAATGTTTACTCTTGTTTTGGAAGGACCAAATTCAAGGATATGATTCCTTATCCTTAATCCTGATGATTCTAGAGGTTCTCTAGTGCATTCAAGTCTATATCAAACTCTAATGCTAATAGTTTATGTAATGTTGGGCAGCTGTACACATGGTTAGCTACTCAGTTTCTTTCTCCTTTAATAAGCATCCATTGCTTTACACATCATACTGGACTGAACAAGGTTCTCAGAAGGAATAATTTAAAGACTGGGTATCTATTTATTAGTTTTTCTATCTACCTTTTATTTATCTGTTTACTCACCCGTCCATTTATTTATTAAACTAACTTATTGATTGCCTATCCTTTCTCTCTTATGGTTTAAGTCCTTGCTTTGTCGGTTTATAACCTGTGTCGTGATTTGGAGCAAGTTACCTCTCTAACCTCATCTCCCGCCACTCTTCCACTCATTAGGCTCCATCTTAGCTGACAAAGTCCTATCTCAGGGCCTTTGCATTTGCTCTCTAATTCTGGGAAAGCTCTTTGACAAATATTTGGGTTTCATTCTGATTTTCTTCAGGACTTCAGTCATGTGTTACCTTCTTCATGCTAACTTCCCTGAAGTTATGTCCCTTCTCCATGACACTTCCTACCCTAATTCCCTGCTTTCTTTTTCTGTTTAAAACAAATATTATAATTTTTATTTTATTTATATATTTTACGAATTTTTGTCTCATCTTTTTCCTCAAGTGGAATGTGAGCTCTACTAGGGCAGAGATGTCTGTTGGTTAGTGATGCTTACCTACTGTCTACAATGGAACTTGCTCATAGAAATCCTCATTAAAAATTATCTGGATTCATGGAGCTTTTGGGAAGATAAACTGACATGAATGGAAGGAGGGTATAGCTCAAGCAGTAGAGTGCCTGCTTAGCATGCATGAGGTCCTGGGTTTAATCCCCAGTACTTCCTCTAAGAGTAAATAAATAAATAAACCTAATTACCTCCCCCAATGAAAAAAGAAAAAAAAGACATGGATGCAAGTAAGGTGCTTGCCATTGAACCCAGTACAGACCATAGACTAAATACATAGCACACATAAGCTTGTATTATTTTACATAACTTCATGCAGAAAATACTTAATAACCACCATGGAACTGAAGTACTCATCACTCTTTTGGAGATGATGATGATGATGATGATGATGATGATGATGATGATGATGATGGTGATGATGGTGATGATGATGATGATGATGATGATGATGATGATGATGATGTTATTTAGTAATTATTAGAGAAATTACTAAGTTTTAGCCAAAGACTATAAAAACATATATAAACACCCATATATACTAGACATGACATAATTACATTTTTACAAGACAATATACTTTGAGTAACCTTACCATAATTATATAAGGTTATGGTTTGAGTAACACGTGAAAATAAATTTCGATGGCATTTGCATGACTATACATCATAATATTCATAATCAATTCAGAATGATTGTGGGTAAGTATAGTTTTAATGAATGCAGTCAATTAACTTTAATTTACTAGTGAGTGCAATTAAATAATAATTTAGAATTTTCACCAAGTAGAGAAGATCAACACATTACTCTCCATCAGTTTTTAACTAAGTATTGGCTCCGTACAGTTAATTCACTCACTTTTTCTGAGTGTTGGAATAAAAAATAAAGCATGTATGTGTGTCTAATGTGACACATCAATAGGAGTGATATCTATGATGGTCATATGACTGACTAAGCCCCTTAAAACTACAAAATTGTAGCTCTCAGTTCAAAAACATTTCACATATTAAAAGCATCATCAACCAAAATATAAATCATGAGTTGTGGTACAACTGTAATGGAAAATGGGTATAATACATACAGGGAAGTAATGCATGGTGGTTTTTAAATTTCTGGTGAAATTTTAAAAGCTTTAAATAAAAAGTTTAAGTGCCAATAGCTTCCTCTTTATAATTTACCAAGAGTGTGGATTCCTAGGTTAGAATGCTTCTCTTTTACCCCTGAAAGTATGACTTTGAGTAAATCACTTCACCTCTCCAAGCTTAATGTTTTCATGTATAAAATAAAAATATATAATCCATATAATCTTTATACATATAATATTATCCACATAAACCTTTTTAAAAATAAGTATTTAATGAACAGTAGTAGTCATAGTGGTTACAGTCATAGTAGTGACATTTGCATCAGGGGAAAGACTAGCCTTACTATGTAATTCCTGATAGTTCTTTTTCCCACATTTATGAGTTTTGTGCCTACTGAAGGAGAGAATTACAAGGTGAGAAGCATCCACTTGTCCCCAAGCTGGGTAAATCCTCTCCGTATTTCCCCCAGGAAGCAGCATTGCACAAGCCCTGTAACTATACAAGCACAAAACTAGCACAAAATCTACCCCATTTGTCCCAAATTATATTACTATCACGTTGTCTGTAATCTAATCAACATGTAATCTGTGCACAAGGAGGTGAGTGTGGCACCCACCTTGTTATTACTCTGCACACGGTATTACATGATGTCTGCAAATACTGTTCACTGAATGCATCTAACTTCGGTGGACTATTCCATTGACCAGCCCATTCTCTACTTAAAAGCGCCTGTACAAGGAGATAACAGGTTTCTGTCCCACTTGAAAAACGAAGTAGTTTAAAATCTGACATTATGCCCTTCTTTATTGCTGGGTGAGGAAGGTTTCTGCTCTGGGTATTCAAATAGGCAAGTTTCCAAATTAAATAGGACTGAAAAAAACAAACTCAAGTTGAAAATTGCTACCTCTTATGTAAGGAAAATTAGAGTATGACTTTATTTTGCTGTTCTATTTTAAAACATATTCCCAAAACAACTATTTCAACACTCAGTTAGCATTATATATAGGAATACGAACATTATTTTTTAAAGCACTTTCGAATCAATTTATCAATTTCCCTTCTCCTAACAACTTCCCAAGAGATACAGGACACATTTAATTAGCAGTTATATTTTGTAAATGATAACACTGAAGAATGTCAAAGGAAAGGAAGGAAACCGAAGAAAGGAAGAAGCAGAGTCAGAAAGCTGGACTGGGGCAGATGACAGAACACATTTTGCTTGGGGACCACCAGGGGTCTCTGCCAGATACCCAGTATCCCTCTGTGCATAGCTGACGGATCTGTGCCACAGGTAAAGCGCCCATCTGCAGCGACTATTCTTAGCGAGGGTATGATGGTAAAAGTTGATAAACCTAGTAAAAAGTCTGATCTAAAGTGAACCACAAAACCAAATTTCAGCAGTATTTCTGAAAGAACAACCCTTCATGTATGTCCCTTTAAGACTTTATGTGAGGTTAGCTTTGGATTTATACCCAGTTCAAGAACTGATTAATCGCAGGGGATGCATATACCTAAACTGACTCACTGGTACTAGTATGCTTTGCCGATGTCCACAGCAATCTGCACTCCATTAGATACACACAAACATTTCTATGACACTGTTACATTATTAGTAGTATTTAGTGCTCTAATGTTAGCTAGTCTAATGGCTCTAAAGTGATATCTTATTCTTGTTTTCATTTACATATTTATGATCACTAATAATTCTATGACTTCCCTTATGTGTGCTTGGTAGCTTTTTGGTTTTAATTTTTTGAAAATGCTCTCCTATCTTTCACACTTAATTGTATCAGAATTGCTCTATACAGAAGAATTTTTCATATTCCAGGTATTGATTCTTAGTTGATTTTAGGTGTCACAAATATATTCCCCCACTCTATTAGCCATTCATTAACTTGACACATAGTGCCCTTCATTAAAAAGTTTATCTTGATGTAACCAGATTTATTAATTTTCTTTCTTTTGATTCCTAATTTTACATTTTTGTTTAAGAAGTTCTACTACCCCAGGTAGTCTCCTAGCCTTTCTTCTATGAACTTTATATTTTTATCTTTTGATTTTAGGTCTTTACTCTGTCTAGAGTCCACCATCATATGCAGTGTTAGCTGATGTGTCTGAATGGATTCTTCTGATCACTGCCAATCCATTTTCTCTCAGTAACAGAATCACGTATCAAAGACTCTGTGGGATCTCCCACCAGAGCAGGACTCTACATCTCTGCCTCCACTGACTCTGGTTGCCCACTGACTTGCTCTGAGGAAAGTAACATGGGCGGAGGTGAAGTGGTACATTGTCAAGCCGAGATTGTGAGAGACACGAGGAATTCCCGTTGGCCCTTCCCTGCCTTCCTGCTGCCCACCACCTGAAGAGCAGGCCCCCAGTGACCAACACTCCTTCCTTCTTAGTCTCAGAATGAGAGATACCTGGAGAAGCCCGAGTCCAAGCCTGCTCAGTCTCAGCCGAGCCAGAGATCATCTGTTCTACAGGCAAGAAACCCGTGTGCACCGCGACATCTGACTGACAGACACACGAATCCCATTTTCCGTACCTTCATACAGAGAGCCATTTTTCTGACAGGATGACATGAAGAAGTGTAGTAAATTAAAAAGTTTCAAAAAGAGCTAAATAGGTATCTTATATAAACGGAACGGATATGAAACTTTTCACGTTAAAGAGCAATTTCCCAGCTGTCAGATGTATCATAAGCATCTTAAAAGGAACTGGAGTCCACACTGACTGCAGAAGCACACTGCTACGTTTCTTTCAGAGGAGTGCACTTTGAGGAAGTCAGATGCATGCATAGTTCTCAACAAAGTGTGCAGCTGAGGTGCCGAGACTGTAACTGTGGAGTGTGTACTTTGCAAGTTCATCTAAAAACCTTAAGTCAGGCTTGCTAATTGACAGATGTAAGGTGATTTCTTAAATGGACAAACTCTTTAATTATAGGCCCTGTGTATAGTCATTTTTCCTGAATCTTCTCCTAAAACTTCCAGCAATAGGTGGTCAAACCATAGCTGATGATCACAACTTTGACACTTAGAAGTGCTTTATTCACTACTTAGCCTCTTTATTACGTGAGTCATTTACCATACTCAGTGCTTTCAGTGAGTCTGGCTCCCTGTCTGGTAGTCTTGGAGTATACACAAGCGCTATAGTCATCTACTGAGGGAAGTGATTTTATGAAATAACTCCACAATTTTTTTCTTTCTTCTCTTTCTTGTATTTCTTACTTTTTCCCACTTTTCTCCCTTATCTTCGAAAACTCTTTTTATTTTCTTAACTATTTAGCTCATAGCTCTAATAATTAGACTACGGACACTACTTTTTAGATAAGAGATTGCATAAATAAAAAGATACAGTATACCTACATGAAAATGATTTTGTTGCTCTCATGCTAAAACATACCCCCCAGTGAATCACAAGAATGGATTAAATATCTAATGTATAGTCTACCATATTTACCTAATATATCTTAATTTCATTTTCATAAAGATCATTTTCAATGAAGGAAGAATACCTGTATTTCATCTCCCAGTAGGCCCACAGAATACTGTCAAAATAATGCTGATACCTGTGATTTAATGGGCAGTGTGTGCCAGGGTACTGCACTACATGTAGCTGCACCATCAGGTAGGTTCTGCTGTGGTAACGAGTCCTGAGGTATCAGGGGCTTAGTACTATAAAAATTATTTCTCACTTACGAAAACTTCAGTGCAGCTAAACAGGGATATTCCTCCATTTCCTGCTGCCTGCCTCTCATGGTTTCCAGGATCGCCAAGGCCGGGCAGGAGAGAGACGCGAGAGAGGAAGAAGCACACTGAGCCCTAACTGCCGCAGAAGAGAGGTAACACGTCCTTTCCTCTCTCAGCCCCACAGTCCCACATGGACTCTGAATCAGGCTTGTGACTAGTGTCATCCTGTCTGCCCAGAAAGTGAAAATAGTCAGTGAAACAGCTAGAACTGCCTTCACTAAATGAAGTAAATCATGTTATCCTTTTAAATCCATTCACAGTCCTATGATCTTACTCTCATGGCTACTAATTGCAAGCAACTCAGACTTCTACTCCTAAGTCAGGACTACTTTCTCCATCTGTCACCAGCTGAATAATCATGGGACTGTTGGTGAAGTTTTAAAATGCAGTGTGTTCCCAGAGTAGCTAACTGACGATCATCACGTGACCCAAGCACATGTAACCCCACTCTCATATTTGCTCTCAGACAAGGGCTTGGGGAAACCCCTTTCCTTGGTGGAGGGCCACTGTATCTAGAATGAGAAAGGCTATGGTGTGCACAGGGTTCATCAGCCATCACCACCCAATGGAAACAGAAATGAACGGAAAGGTTCTAGCAGTCATTATTACAGTATAATTTCAAACTGTAACATGCAGGCTCTGTAAAGACGAAAAATTGGAAAGGAAAGTGTGAAAACAAGAATGAGCAGAGAGACAACAATGAACAGTGAGAGTGAAAAAAAAAAAAGAGGTGAAGAGATTCACTGAGTTGACAAAGAGCACAGACTCACCATCTCTAACAGTACGGAAGCCTGAGGACTGTTCACTTTCATTTTTCTCTCTCATCTTTTATTTTGCTTTGTCTGCTCTTTACTCTTCTCTGGCATTGGTCTCATTCACAATTACACAGAAATATCATTGAAAAATTCTCTTGCTTTTAAAAAGCTTAAAAGGATCAATTCAGTAATAAAATTTAGGAAACTTGAGAGATTAATCTTTGCTAAGAGGTTAAAAAATAATAATAAATCAAATAAACAAATTACAAAATTCAAATTTCTAATTCCTGCCTCCTCCCTCTTCCTCCACCCTGACCTCCTTTCTTTCAGACACTCTCCCTTTGTCACCTCCATAAAAGCAACTATGAATGAGTATCTGTCAGTGACCCTCCCTCAGTGTGAGGGACAAAACTACAAAATCAGGCCTTTAATCTGAACCTCAAAAGAAAACCGGGTTCAGGCAGGCACGTGCCCCATTGCTGTCTCCTGAGTCCTCACACACCTATAGATCTATTTTTAGTGACAACATCCAAAGTAATTTCAGCACTTGATAAAAACCAAATGGCTTCCCACAACATTACCATTAGAGCATTTTATGCTACCATAAAAGGAGCACTAATTAGACAGGAAGTCAGGACAGCTTTATATTTCTCTCTCTAAATGACAGAACATTGTAAGCTCTGGAGTTAGAATCATTTTTGTTACGAGTTCTTTTTAGATTTAAATATAGACCATTTCCAAGCTCATTTTGTAAAGCTCATGTCTGAAGAGTCATGAATGACATATTTATACTATAAGCATCTCTTAAAAATAGACACAAGGAGTTTATTTCAGTCCCCAAATAAAGATGTTCACATATGCTAAACAATCACCAGAGAGAGTTTCATATCCATGTCTCCAATTATCTACTTGATTCCTTATCAGCAACAATGAAGTTTTCCTGGCAAATGGGAAGCATTTAAACATACCAGCTTCCAGTGGGGATGCTACACAGTCTTCCTAGTGCAGGCACTAAACCCAGAGAGAAGAGGGGAGTTTTATTTTATTGGATGACTACAAATTATTGCTTAAGATCATGGTATTTCTGGGATAGAACAAGATCAAGTTTAAATGTTTCCAAGTGTCTTTCCTATGCTGTCATTTAAAAATTTTGTAACGTCCTTCCCATAAGAATACTTTTTATGGAATTTGACACAACATTGTAAAATGATTATAAATCAGCAAAAAATGTAAAAATAAAATAAAGAAAACAAATGAGCACCACATGCATTACATAAACATTAACTACAACACTGGCTGAAGTGCAAGGTATGTTAAATCATGGGCTGAATATAATTATACTTTGAATACAGTCTATTGTTTCTCCCAGTGTTTAATACTATTCTAGGCAATTTCAAATCCATTTTTCTGTTTCAAAGCCAAGCTACAATTTGTCAAGTTATTATACTTTTATCACCCAGCTATGTTACCAGTGGGTATTGAATGAATACTAGTACAACAACAACAGTAATTTTCTGTATCCTAGTCTGAAATTATAATGCCAATCTCTTCTATTTGGCCTGGAATTAAATAAAAATAGGAGAATTAGCAAAGAATTTACATTAAATTTTGTAGATTGTGCAGTCTACAAAATGACCTGGCAAATATAGGTATTAAAGATAAGACCCAGCTTGCATTCTGTATGTAGAACCAGGCACCTTGGCATTGGACTCTGTCCATGGGTTTTGTCAAATTCAGGTAAAGATTCCTTACAGACTAATGACAATCCTCAGTTTTAGGGCCCCTGTGGCCAAGCATGCCATCAGAAATCTGCCCCTGTTTTAAGATTCCCAGTGCTTGTTTCAGCATCACATACTCTAAAATTAGAACAATACATGTTCTCTCTGTAGTACATGCGTGGCCCCCGTGCAAGGATGACATGCACATTTGTGAGGCATTCCATGTGTTTCCATCTCATGTTCATGGACTGGAAGAATTAATATTGTTAAAATGGCCATACTACTCAAAAGTATCTACAGATTCAATGCAATACCCATCAAAACACCAAAGGCACTGTTGACAGAAATAGAAGAAACAATCTTAAAACTTGTGTGAAACCACAAAAGACCGTGAATATCCAAAGCAATCCTGAGAAAGAACAAAGAGCCATCACACGTCTTGATCTCAAATTATACTACGGAGTGTAGCAGTAAACAAACAGCATGGCAGCAGCACACAGACACAGACCAATGAAACAGAACAGAGAGCCCAGAAGTAAATTATGGCATAAACGGTCAACTAATATTTGACAAGGAAACACAGAACACCCCACGGAGAAAGGACAGTCCATTCAACTGGAAAAACTGGGGGGAAGAAACACACACAAAAAACAATCAAATTAGACCTCTATCTCACACTCTTCATAAAAACTAACTCAAAATGGATCAAAGACTTTAACATAAGAGCTGATACTATAGAAGAAAGTATACGGAAGAAAATGTAGAGAAGCAGCTTATTGATCTTGGTCTTGGCAATGATTTTTTTAGACATGGTGCCAAAAACACAAAAAACAAAAACAAAAATCAACAAACGGGACTACATTAAACTCAAAAGCTTCTGCACAGCAAAGAAATAAAAAAAACTAATAAACAAAATACATAGAGAACTCATACTTAATAGCAATCAGTCAATCCAATTAAAAATGGTCAGAAGAACTAATTAGACATTTTTCCAAAGAGGGTGTCAAAAATGGCCAAAAGGTACATGAAAAGATGCTCAACATTACTGATCATCAGGGAAATGCATATCAAAGCCACAAGGAATATTATCTCACACCCGTAGAATGACTATCATCAAGAAGACAAGAGACAAGGATGTGGTGAAAAGGGAAACCCTTATACACTGGCAGGAGGAATGTACTTTGGTCCAACCAGCATAAACAATATGGAAGTTCCTCAAAGAATTGAAAGTAATCTACCACATGATCCAGCAATTTGGGGTTTATACCCAAAAGGAAATAAAAACAAGACTTTGGATTCCCATGTTTATTGAAGCATTATTCACAGTATGATGATAAAACTGAAAATAACCCAAATGCCCATCAATAGATGAATGAATACAAAAGATGTGGTACATATACACAATGGAATATTATTCAGTCACGAGAAAGAGGATATCCTGCCACTTGAGACAACCTGGATGGACCTTAAGCACATTATGTAAAGTGAGGTAAGTCAGAGGAAGACAAGTATAATGTGATATTGTTAAGATAAGACTCTTAAATATGGAGTCTTAAAAAAAAAAAAAAACCTTTAAAAAACAAGGGAGTATGGGTGGTACCAGGGAAACCACAAAAGACCCTGAATATCCAGGGTCTTCTCAAAGAAAGTGAAATGGACAGATAGATCCTCCAAGGGGATTCTGAACTTAATGGACTGGGGTGGTGACCTTCATGAACCGAGTATGGATGAATTCTTCAGATTGATAGCTTAAGGGTACCAAGTTGTGAGAGGGAGTAAATAAGCCGTAGAAATATAAATGCCCAGTATAATGAATACAGACAATGAAACTATACTACAATTATGTAATCTGATAAATATTGCTACAATGGCGATCATATTACAGTGCATGAAAGTGTCAAAGTAACATGCTTTACACCTTAAATTTACACACTACATGTTAAATTTATTCAATTAAAAATAAAAAAAAGACAGACACATAGATCAATGGAACAGAATAGAGAGCCAAGAAATAAAATGACACATAAATGGTCAATTAGCTTATGACAAAAGAGCCAAGCGGGTAAAGGACAGTCTCTTCAATAAAAGGTATTGGGGAAACTGGACTCCTATCTTACATCACACTCAAAAGTCATCTCACAATGAATTAAAGACTTTACATATCAATGTCTGTTTAGACTTAATAGCACACCACCTCATGCAAACTGTTAAGAACCTTAAATAGGAGAATGCTATTTATACCCCCAGCCTTTATATTATTATTGTGATATTTTATATTTAAATAAATCATAAACCCCACAGTACAATGTTATGATTTTTATTTAAATTATTTTTCAAGTAAAAGACCCCCAAATTAGACCAAGCATTCTAAAGAATTCATCCACTCTCAGTTCATGAAGGTCACCACCCCAGTCCATTAAGTTCAGAATCCCCTTGGAGGACCTATCTGTCCATTTCACTCTCTCTTTGAGAAGATATAAAAAGGCCCAGATCCTGCGATGCCTCTAAGGGAAATCATCTTAACAAATGTAATACAGGACATTTAAATGCTAATTACAAAAACAAAAATGTCAAATTAACCTCAATTATTCTCCCTTGAGCCTTACTTTAACCTTTGGGAATTTCATACATTGTTAAAAATTATCTCCCAAATAATGAATCCTAAGACCACCTGCCCCATACTTTTATACTCTAACCCAACTTTTTCCCAAAATACCTTCTGATTCCCTTGGTAATGATTAGACATACCGGGAGACTTAAAAAATAAAGTGCAGATAATAGAATTGTTAAACTAGCCATGACTTGTTTTACAAGTGTCCTGCCCAGATTACAAAGGTCCTATTCTATCATGGGCAGCCTTGAGAAAGGCAAACACTGGACTCAAAGATTGACAGCCTTCAGAAGCATCTTGTCCAGATTTCTCATTTCCTTTCTCTTCCCAGGGTTTACTATTTCATATCCCACCATCAAGAAGTCCCCCTTGTATTAAAAATAAAAGCATTCTGAAGCATCTATGCTCAAGATACCAAGATGTAGGCCCACGCCTGAAGGCTCTAGAGAATAGTCTGTCAGTGTCGCGATATCACGTACACATACACACCGTATGCGGAGAGAGCTGATGGCTACTCTGTTTATTGATTCTCGTAAAAGGGTTTATATAGTACATGCATGATGCCTCACATACCATCTAAGTTATAACAATGTTAATAATCTTAAGCCATTTAGGTTCCCAGACTCCAGGTTCCCAGGCTCCTGCAGTAAGCACAGGATGTTACATGATCAAGGACAGATTGTTTTAAAGTTCATCACAAAACTTCATTAAGTAGGCCATCTCTTATCCAGCTGGCTGTGCCTGTCTTAGGTTGTCCTCCTCTGAGGATCTTACCCATTGTTGGCCATCCGGCCGTCCATACTGGATACATTAAGTAGGCCATCTCTTACCCAGCTGGCTACGTGACAATTCTCACAGCTTGTTTATCAGTTTAGCCCATGGCTTATTCTCTAGAGCCTTCAGGCAGGGGCCTACACAAGAGAGGCAGAATTCCATCCTGTACCCCACCTAGGCATTCCCTGACTTCCACTTTCTAGTGTGAGAAATGCTCCCAAGTGCCCCTGCCCCTCCCCCCATCTGTCACTGAGGTAACTGTTGCAGTGACAGATCTTCTCAACCTTCTGAACAGACTTACCACAGGCACATGACCATCCCAGTTGCACAGGAATTGCTTTCAACTCTATCAAAGGGGAATGAGGAAGAACATGAATCACAAGGTTTTAAGAGTCTAACTTTGAATAGAACTGATTAGAGAAAACCTAAACTATCCATGGAGCAAAGAGGAAGAGCATCCTGTAGGAACCTTTCTCACCAAGAGCTGGAAAACGTCTCTGGAAGAGTCTCGGCTGCTAACGTTAATGGCCCGCTCTCCAGACTCCACCCAGGTGTGTTTGCTAATCCTCCCTGGGCCATTCCTCAGGACGTGGGCTGAAGCTTCTCTCAGATCTCATGCTTCCCTGAGAAGATTGGTTTTATCAGTATCTTTCCAGAACTCTAACCCTCATCTCTGCTGAACAGACTACATTTCTCACCTGAGTTGTTTGTTACTTCATTTGGTTGTTTTGCCAATATCATCAGCTTGACCAAAACCAACATTTGCACAGGAAATCTGAAGCCATTACAGTGCAACAAATATAATCTGAAACTACTAATCTTAAATCCTAAAAAAAAGAGAATTAAAAAAAATCGAATCTAAGTATGTCCATTATTCATATTTGCAGAGCCCTACATAGCAAGAGAAAGTCCATTAAATATAGGCACACAGTGGAATCACAAAAGCAAGGACTGTGCCCAGTAAAGCTGACAGTGTTTGAAGACAGAGCATGGAGAGTCAGCAGGAGAAATCTACAGACACACTAACCTTGGATTTGAGTCCTCATTCAATAGCACACAACATACAAAAGACTAACCTGCAGGTTCAGAAAATAAAATAATTTGTGATTAGGAACAATCATAGGTAAATATTAGAAGGCAAATAGTTTGAGGCAGTGAAAGTGTCTTAAAATGAGCAGAGAAATTATCACCTAGATAGGGATTCAGTTTTAAGGCACTTATACCTAGAGTAAGGGATGTGGAATGAAACAGCAAAATGTATCATCACACACTAGTGATACATCAATAAAAGTAAAACAACATAGAATGACTTGAAAAAATGAATTTGAGAAGAGCTCAGTGATTACTACTTAAACAAATGCTCATGGAGCAAACACAGTTCGTAAGGAAATTTAAAGTAGTACATGTAGGATAAGAATAAACAAAGAAAAGTAATCCCACAGACACTGCCAAACATGGGGCTCTTTTCCTTGAATGTTTGTATTCCAAAGAGACGGCTCTCAGATCCTTGAGAAAGCCATTTGGGGGCCGTGAAGCTGAGGAGAGGCTTATTTTGCTTTTGAAAAGATTTATTTACACTTCAAAGATACAGAGAAAGAATGTACAGGTTTTCAAGTAAATGCTTTAAGAGTAAAGGGAGCGGGGAGAAGTCTCTTCCCTCCTTATTCCTCTTACTTTTAGTTTCTATTTGCTCGTACACTGCCAAGTCCTATTGGAAGTTCTGGTGCTCCACAAACAAGTAACATGAAATCACTGCCCTCAAGGCATTCACACTGCATCCGAATAACAGTTTAATCTGATTACTATGTTCTTTCTGAGATTATCACATATTAAAATGTTAGTAGAAACAGGCAAACATGAATTTAGTGCATAAATAAGGCACTGACATCTATTTCATTTCCTTTAGAGTGCTTTCCTGTACTTCAGAATCTGTAAGGCTAAAAACAACTGTCCACACTCCCTTGCAGCTACAGTTATTAGGTAGAAATGAAGCAGAGAATGTCTCTCTGCTTTGGATCTTGCTGCTCCTAGGTGACATTATGGAGGCAGTAAGGCTGTCTGCAATGGCAAGTAGTCGTCCATTTGCTGACATTACGAGTTTCAAGGGGCAGATGCAGTGGAAGAGGCAGAGTTGGAAATTGGATTACCCCCAACCCCCACTAGAGTGAAACTAGGACAGGGTGTTCTTGGACCTAACAGTTGCCATGGCAACCACCTGATTCTCCACCTTACCAGGGGCAGCATTTCCCCCTGAGCACCAGTTCAGTGATCTTGTTCAAAAAGACATGCCTAGTGATCCACAACTACTCCTCTAGGCCCTTCAATAACCTTGTAAGACCTGAATTCCCTCTATATTAAATCTGTTTCTATTTAAAAGATCTAGAGTAGTTCCTGTTTCCTACAACGTAATCTCTGTGTGGAGCTGGCTCTCTGGAGTCCTAAGACCCCCACCCCAGGGCTCTCTGTGTGCCGGGAGCCTACTGACACCTTAACCCCACTGCCCACTGCAGGATGCTTCACACATCTGCATTTCTACAGGATAAAAGCATCTCTTGATGTGTGTTTACCCTAACAAAGCTAAACCGCCCCCCAAAATAGCCCATCTCATTAACACCCTAGGTGGACAGGCCTCACATCCTGCCCTTATCAGAGTCTTATATCTTGTTGTTCAGAGAAGTCCCAACCAGGTACCTGTGCACGAACGAACTGATCATGCAGCCCCCTACTGCTTGTGTGCACAGCCCCTTCCCCCCAGTAAAAGACCCTGCAGGACCACCTGGGGGCTCACACAGGCACCTCTCCTGTGTGGCCCACTGTCCCCTGTAGCAGCGTATCAAATAAACCTCCCCTTTGTTCTTAAATCCCTGTGGTCTTTAGTTCTTGGTAAATTTTTACCACCCACGACCACCACATTGTGTCCCACAACACTCTGGTCTTAAAGTCAATTGTTTAATTTTAATTTTGCTAGTTTTAACTGGTCTTCTGTATACTGAAAGCACTAATGCTGAAACTGAAACTTAACAATTACATGGAGGAAAGGTCTATCAGTCCAACCAGACATTATCAGTGTGTTAATCCAGGATGAAATGTCCAAAACCATAAATTTCTTAAATGAATTGCATTTATCATTATACATTGTTATTTTAATATATGTAATACATTTCAGGCTCTTTAAAGCCAGTAGCTATCTTCTCTTTACAATGTTTTACATATGTTGATTAACACATGAGATCAGAGATAAAAGTAGATTATAATAAGGAAAAATTCAGAATTTTTTTCCTCTTTTAAAAAGTCATTATTTTTAAATGAGGCAAAGAGTAAAGAAATACAAGTAGGTCAAGAAATTCAAAGTAAATTATACTGTCCTCTTATTTATTCCATTATTTGCAAAACACAAAAAAATAACTCTTGCATCACAGTGAGACAGGAGGGAAGGGAGCAGAGCACAATCACTGAAGGAATGACGACACAGCTAACTGAGGACAGGACAAACGCCTTACAACCAGGATGGTGGAAGATTCCACTTCCAGTAGACCTTGAGCCCAGTGGCCTGCCCACAGGCACCATGACAGTTCCCAGGCTTACTATAAAAGGTCAAAAAGTAGGTGGGCAGGGGGGTGGCAATTTCTGGAAATCCCCGGCCTTTCCCCAACATAGTTAGAACAATCTTCCTACTCATTAGCATAAGAAATTACTGAGCTCACAAAAACTAACAACCCCACACCCTGTGGTCGCTTTCTCTTGCCTCTGAGACGGCCTGCACTCTACTGAGTGTGTATCTACTTTTACTTTAAACTAAACACCCCATACCTCTTGGCCTCTCTTCCTTTTGCCTCGTGAGATGGCCCGCATCCTGACTATGGAATGTGCATCCCCTGAGTGAAGCGGACTGCGCTGTCTACAGAGTGTGTGTCTCTCTTACTTACCCCTTACTATGCCTCGCTTTTTAATTCTTTCTTCCGCGACACAAGAACCTATTCTCTGGCAACAGGACTAATAAGCTTTTGTCACCTAATAAGCTATGACTATCGCTCACAACCTGGTTTAAGTAGCAAACCAAAAACATTTTTTAAGTTCAATACACAGGTTTCAAAAGTTAGTTTTAAGCACAAAGAATCAAGGGAAAAAATTTTAAAGATTTTAAAAACCCGCTTTTTCATCCATGTTCACTGAGTATTGATGTTTGTGGAACAGAGGCATATTGCAGATAAATGTATTTCATTTACAAACCATTTTTTCTTTTACAAAGGCCAGTAATGAACATTAAGAGTACCCGATAAAAATTCCACCTCTGCAGACTTAGAATCTGGGAAGTCCTTGCAAATGCAGTTCCTAACTTACCAACAGTTATTACCTAAAACCCCATCGAAAAGGCAGCTGTGTGAACATTTGTAAACCTCTTTTAAACATAGGATGTTAGAAATTATACATCAAATCTATACCACTGAATTTCAGGTATGTTGCTGAAATGATATTTATGGTCTTTCTCAGGAATGAAGACATTGTTTTATTGTACTTATTTCACTGCAAAATTGATCAATTTCCTTCTTTCCCATGAGCGAGTGGGAACTTCTGCATGCCCTTGTCTTTCCTAGCATAATGAACCTGGACTACAAGGATTTTTCTAATTCCTTCCTTACAACATCTACCACACAGCACCCAAAATTGTTCTTTACGGTAACTCATGGAAACCCCAAAGGTTGTAGAATGTTTTTTAGAGGTAGCATCTCACCATAAACAGAAAATAAAGCCAGAGAAACAGGACTCAAGCTGCTACTTAAAGAGTCAAAGATATAAACAAATTTACACTATATAGCACAGGGAACTGTATTCAGTATCTTGTAGTAACCTGTAATGAAAAAGAATATGAAAATGAATACATGTATGTACATGTAGGACTGAACATTATGCTGTACACCAGAAATTGACAAAACATTGCAAACTGTTGCATTGTAAATGGTTTACATTGTAAACATTGTATCTACTTCAATAAAAAAATTTAAAAATACAAAACAAAAAGCTAAAAAAAAAAGCCCCCAAAAGAGTCGGAGACAGGCAACACAGCTGCGGCTGTCACTGGTATCACAATCAAGATCCAAAGGCATCGAAGGCTGTGTTAGTAACAGTGAGTCAGAAAATCAGACTGAGAAAACTCAGGACACTCAGGGGTATGGGCATATGACTTCAAGACCAGCCATTCAGTTTTTACTGTTTCTTGAATGTTTATTTATTCAGTCATTCAAAAACTGTACAAAGATGATGTCCCAGAAAGAATGTACCATAGAGCGTGGGACAACATAAAGAAGATGAGGGAAGGCAGAAGACCCCTATAATGAAGTCTGTGTCAAAGATGGGCAGACTGGGATGAAAGGTTGCAAACAAGGAACAGTAGATGCAAATCATGAGGAAAATTTTGCCAAAATATGCATGCCCTCTTCCAGCCTACCCTAAATTCTGATATAAACTCTGGAGACAAGACCTGAACATGCATATTTAGAATAGTTTCTGACAACCATTTCACGCCTCATTCCTTTCAGAAGCACTGATCTCACATAAAAAATGACAGCAGAAAGTGGAAAAAGTCATCAGAGAGGAAAGAGTTATTTCACTGGGTGTTGAAATAAGAGACTCATTATTTGTAGCTGAGAGTGGGGGGAAGCTTTATGTGAGGGTTGACATTCCACCTGGACACTGAGGGACAGAGATGGTCCAGAAAAGGGAGTAGAAAAGGTGGGCATATCACCCGCCTTGGTTAACATGAAAAATTAAGATTAGAATCAGTAATAAAAAGACCTCAGAATACAACCAACCAGTTTTCCAAGGCCCAATTTTCACAGGCTAGCAAAGTAACTGCAGGCTGAAGTGTCCCGATCCACAAACAGGAGGGCACCCCAAAAATGTTTTCCATCCAGGGTGACCGGACCAAGGACCGTGCTGGGCTGCAGCAGCTGACCCGGGGACCTGAGAGGCCACCAGAAGACAAGAGCAGTTCTGATCTGCCTCTCACAATGAAAAGGGCAATGTTTCAAACACCGACAACTTACCAAAAGGGCGTGTACAGTACAGGGAGTCAAGGAGCTGGACATCCGCGCTGTTCCTCTTCTAAAACAAAACAGTGATCAATTATTGTTCCTTCTAGTTAGACTTGCCTACATACCACCTTCAAATGTAAACTGCATTTTGCTCCCAACAAGGAAATAAGGGTACTTATTTTACAAGAAAGATGTAAGTAATAAGAGAATGGTTCCCAAGAGTTTCCCAAGAATAATGTCAAAAATATCATATATAAACTTCTATTTTCAGCTTTTAATAGTGCTACTGGTCAACCTATCACTTAATTTTTAGTATTAAAAAAAGATGAAGATTTACAAATAACATTTGTTGAACACATTCTATTACATTTTTAAAGTATGCTATGTCTTTTCCAAACTTAACTGTATCAATGCAACACTCATAAAACTTCTAACTACGTTAAAGTAGCTTCAATAGTTAATCTCTAGTGCTAATCCTTAGTAGAGGAATTCATATTTCCACTTAAGAAATCATAAACCACCAACATGATGCAATTATACCAACATCTTAGTGCGGTAAGAAAAAAAACTCCTTGGATTTAATTTGATTTAAACATTCACATCTACCTTACTAATATCAGATTTTTAAAAGCATTTCATGGATGTGTGATGCCTTAAATTAAATGGAATGATTTTCAGCTCTTATACTGAGGGAGAAAAGTCTCCCTGCTATTTGGGAGATACAGCAAGAACAGCAGCAAGGATACTGCTGCGTTGGTGCAGGGGGAGGGAGGGGAGGGAGGAAGGAGGGAGGGAAGGAAGGAACAAAGGAAGGAGGGAAGGAAGGAAAGAAGGAAGGAGGGAGGGGGAGGAGGGAGGGAAGGAAGGAAGGAGGGAGGGAGGGGAGGAAGGAGGGAGGGAAGGAAGGAAAGAAGGAAGGAAGGAAAGAAAGAAGGAGGGAGGGAAGGAAGGAGGGAGGGAGGGAGGGGGGAAGGAAGCCCGAGGTTCCAGCACACAGCAGGCACAGGGAGCAGAGGGAGGAGGTAGGTGGAGACATACAAAGAAACCAAAGCTCTCAATTTTAATGTAATGAATTACAAGAGGAAAATGACAAACATTTTTCTAAGCTTAGTAATAGAAACACCTCTTCTATTCCCACCTTTGGAATACTCTCCCCAAAGCCACCATATGAATGTCTGAAAATCCAATGTTACATCAGCTAGTTTCTTCGAATTAATCTTATTACTAAGATTATGTAATTATTCCATAATAACATAGCCCTAATTTATTTCCATTGCCTTAATGCACTGTTAGAAACATTTTACATCTCTATTAAATAAGACAAATTACTGTCCATTAAATCAGAGATTTTTTTTTAATGTTCTCAGTGGTTTGCTTTGACTTTCTTGTAAACATTGACATTACCCTAAAAAGTCATACTTTACTTTACTAAGAACCTCTAATACATTATATTTAAAAAAAATAAATAAATAAAATCTCATCGCCATGCACATCAAACCAGATTAAAAATGGAATAAATTAAAACCTGCATTACACTGATATTTTTAATGTACTATTTTGACATTTTGACAGTCAGTGCTCCTAATCATTAAGCCTGTATGGTAACAATTAATGGAGGTTATAGCAGAAATAAAGGCATTGCTTGGTATTTGCTTAGGGAGCTATGAACATATAATCCCGAAAGTTTAATTATCTTTTAGAAGTAGCCAGAGGCTGGCTCAGAGCATATATTTTGTTGGTAGATAAATGTTTAATAACGTACCTTCATCTATAATATTAAATTCCAGTTAGGGGTCTTTACTGCAAGTAAATATATACTAATTTTGTGCTGTTTCTTTCTGTCAAAGTATCTATTAAATTGCAATTATTCTTTGTTTTATATTCTTTAATATATATGGTAATTGTATGTGTCCTCACTGATAAAAGGAAACCAAAATTCTATTATTAATGTAAAAAATTATCTTCACTAAAAAACCTTTAGTTTTGTATTTACAAAGAGAGACAAACACAACTTACGAAAACATAATCCTGTCCTCCAATGATATATTTAACAATGTCTTCATATGAATGTTTTCATACGGATGGCCTGAAAGTAAGAAAGTCCTAGCCTATAGAGTCATCTTAAATGAGCAGTGGCAGAAAAAGGAAAAAAAATGTTTGTCCTTTGTGCCCTAGTCCAATAGAGATCATGAAATAAAATGGAATTTTAGAACTAATTTTAAGGCTCATATAGATACACAGAGATATGTGTATCCACGTGAGCCTGAAATAGTGCCTGTCACATAGCCAATTCTCAATATTTTTGAATAAACAAAATAATAATTTATTAATGGCTTTTAAGGGGTCTTCAAACTAGATATTTCATTAGTTTTTGTTCTTGGTAAATTCCACTTTTGTTTTTAACCAAGAGCAAGAATTTATTTTATACTATTTTAAAAATATTAGCAAATTCTTTAAAGAAACGAAGAAAATAGTAGCTTGAGGTTAGGATTAACTTGCTTGAAAAGAAAAGAGCTTCGTTTATTTTTGACAACTAAAAAGCACGAGTAAATACAGGAAATAATATTAAGAAAGCACATGATAGTAGGTGAAGGCAGAAGGAGCATAATTATCCAGAGAAATGAAAACCCTGGCGTTCTGAAGAAAAGCTATGATTAGGGATGACAGGGAGAAAAGAATCAACTTACTGCTTTGTTGCTTTCATCCACTAAAAGCTCTGAAGTCCAAGAGTGACTTCGACTACACAGTTTAAACTTTCCTCTTGGTCAACAAGCATGTGTCGAGGTCGGGAGAGAGCATAGAGCACCGGACACATGTGATGGCTGGAGTCCAGGTAGGAGTTACAATTTTAGCACAGCATTCAGGGAACTCTCTGTGAAGCAGATATTTGAGTAAAGACCCAAAGATAGAGATTTTTGCTGGTATCAACTGGTAGTCAATGATCATAAAATATTTAACCTATTACAGGCCTACCCCGGAGATATTGTGAGTCCAGTTCCAGACCACTACAATAAGCAAATATGACAGTAAAGTGAGTCATGTGAATTTTTTGGTTACCCAAAAAGATCATATAAAAGTTATGTTTACATCATGCTGCAGTGTATTAAGTATGCAATAAAATTATGTCTTAAAAAGTCTATAGACCTTAATTTTAAAAATACTTAACTGCTAAAAAATGTTAACCATCATCTGAACCTTCACTGAGCTGTAGTCTCTTTGCTGGTGGAAGGTCTTGCCTCCTTGTCAGTGTCTGCTGACCAATCAGGGTGCTGGGTGCTGAAGGCTGGGGTTGGCTGTGGCAATTTCTTAAAATAAGACACTGAAGGCTGCCACACTGACTGACTCTTCCTTTCACAAACTTCTCTGTAGCATGCCATGCTGTGTGCTCTGTAGCATACACTTTACTGACAGCAGAATTTCTTTCAAAAACTGGGGTCTCTCCTCTCAAAACCTGCCTCTGCTTCTATCAGTTAAGTTAATGGAATGTTCTAAATCCTTTTGTCATTTCAACCTTCTCCTCATCTTCACCAAGAGTAGAGTCTATCTCAAGCAAACACTTTCTTTGCTTATCAATAACAAGTAACTCCTAATCCATTCAAGTTTTATCACGAGACTGTAGCAATTCATTCTCATCTTCAGGCTCCACTTTTAAGTCTAGTTCTCTTGCTACTTCCACCACATCTGCAGTTACTTCCTCCACTGAAGTCTTGAACCCTCCAAATTATACATGAGAGTTGGAATCAACTTTTTCCAAACTCCTATTAATGCTATTAGTTTGACCTCCTTCCATGAATCATGAATGTTCTTAATGGCATCTAAAATGGCAAATAATTTCCAGAAGGTTTTCAATTGACTTTTCCAAGAACCATTAGAGGAATCACTCTGTCAGCTAAAGCCTTACAAAATGTAGTCCTTAAGTCATAAGACTAGAAAGTTGAAATTATTCCTGGATCCATGGACTGCAGAATGGTCATGGTGTCAGCAGCATGAAAACATGAATCTCATTGTACATCTCCAACCATGCTCTTGGGTGACCAGAGGTCAATGGGCAGTATTACTTTGAAAAGACTATTTTTTTTTTTCCTAAGCAGTAGGATTCAACAGTGGGCTTAAAATATTCAGTAAACTACCTTGTAAACAGATGTGCTGTCACCCAGGCTCTGCTGTTCCATTTAGAGAGCACAGGCAAAGTAGATTTAGTGTAACTCTTCAGGGCCCCAGGATTTTTGGAACCGTCAATGAGCACTGGCTCCACCTTCAAGTCACCAGCTGCATTAGCCCCTAACAAGAGAGTCAGCCTGTCCTGTGGAGCTTGGAAGCCAGTCCTGACTTCTCTCTAGGTGTGAACGTCCTAGATGTCATCTTCTCCCATAATAAAGCTCCTTAGTCTACACTGGAAATCTGCTGTTTACTGCAGCCCCCTTCATTAACGAGCACAGCTACATCTTGCTGCTTCACCTTGCACTTTGATGTTCTGGAGATGGCTTCTTTCCTTCATGAACCCATAGCTTCAGACTTCTTGCAGAGAATTAGGTACTTGCTCTGGACTAGGCTTTGGCTTAAAGGAATGTTGTGGCTGGTTTAATCTTCTACCCAGACCACTAGAGCTTTATCTATCTCAGCAATAAGGCTGTTTTGCTCTCTTATCTTGTGTTCACTGATGATTTCTTTCAAGATCTTTTCCTTTGTATTCACAACAAGGTTACCTGTTTGGCACAACATGCCTACCTTTCAGCCTACCTCAGTTTTTGCCGTGCCTTCCTCACTCAGCTTAATCATTTCTAGCTTTTGATTTAAAGTGAGAGACATGCAACTCTTCCTTTTACTTGAACATTGGAGGCCACTGCAGGATTATTAGCTGGCCTAATTCAATACTGTTGTTTCAGAGGATTGGGAGGCCCGATGGAAAGGAGAGAGACGGGGAACAGCTGGCTGGTGAAGCCATCAGAACACACACATTTATCACCAAGTTTGCTGTCTTATACAGGCACAGATCAAGGTGCCTCAAAACAGTTACAATAGTAACATCAAAGCTCACAGATCACACATCACCATAAAAAATATAATAATAATGAAAAAATTTGAAATACATGAGAATTACCAGAACGTGACAGACAGGGAGTGAACAAATGCTGTTGGAAAAATAGCACCGATAGACTTGCTCGACGCGTTACTACCACAAACCTTCAATCTGTAGAAAAATTGAGCCCAACAAGAAGCAGCCAGACTCCTCTTCTTTCCTGGCAATGACTCAGCCAATGAAAAGCCATGGGCTCTCTTTTCATCAATAGCCCTCCCAACTTTTTTTCCTTTCTCTAAAACCTTAAAACCTGTTTTCCCTTGCCATGCAGGCACTTGCGTGTGCCTCTCCATGGCTGCAGACCTTAAACTGCAATTCCCTGCTGATCCTGAATAAACCTATCTTTGCTAGAGAAAGATATGGCAGTCTATTTATTTCAGGTCAGCAGATAATATATATGTCTGTTATGTATCACTTCACCATACAAACATTCCTTACTATGAGCTCTGTTCTGTTCCTTTGGTTACTTAATAATTCTCAAAAAATACCGCATGCCAATATAAAGAGAACTACCTCATTTGAACGCCTGAAACATATTGTATCAATTACATGGATTTTATACATGAATCGTGGTTTTAAAACAGAATCCCCTGTATGATTTTGCACAGAACCAAATGGTAATACCAGGAATATGTGATTAATGTCTAATGCCAATTCTGCTAGTGCACATGAGGCCTCTAGAAGAGTGTGGAATATTTTTCTGTCTCCTCTGGTGAGAAGATGCAAATTATGGCTAAGATTAAGCAACACAAGCCCACGTGTCCACCCAGACTCCTGCATGTTCAGTGGGTTGCTTCACATGGGCTAAGATTTGCTTAGCTGATAGCTGAGATTCAAAGAAAAGTAACAACAGAAAACCAGCTCCAAGTGGTGCAGCTCCGTTGCGAGCTCCCTGGGCCGTTTAGTCACACTCGGCTCTGTGAGCGACTCGGACGGAGCACAGGCTGCACGTTGGCTTTATTCTGTCTGTTATCAGCCCCAAAACAACACGGAGCAGCAGGTGAGGCGGCAGTCTTCACCCCTTGTCACCCACGAGGAAGCTGGGTTTTAATCTTTTCTCCTCCATGAAGCACTCGAGCGTCCCGTTCCGCGGGCAGCCGGACCTCCTTCCCCCTCCCTCACCCCTCCGGCTTTCTCTTTCATTCTGTCCACAGACACTTTGTGTCAGAAACCAGGAAAGGAATCCATGTGAGTCTAAGCCAGATGTGTGTTATTTTTCAAACCTAAATTGTATTTGTATAGGTGTATTTGTTATCTCGTGGCTAGTGCTCAGTGCGCCCAGACACCTACGGTTAACAGATGTCTGCAGCGCTCTGGAGACAGTGAAACACACAGGCTCTCTGACCCAACGTGACCCACCAAAGCAACACAATTCTCTCACAAGGGCCAGGATCTGTTCAACATTTTACTAATTATTTACCAACAATTTGCATACAGGGTTCACGGAAACCAGTACCATTTCTTATAATTCTTACACTAAAATGCAAAATTATACCCAATGACATTGCTTTAATAGTCCATTTTTAAGATCACAAGTTAAAGAGAAAAAGGCGGGGGGGGGGGCTATTTGATATGATTAGAGATGAAATAGAGAATCTGTGCGTCTGGGATTACAAAACTTTATTCACTGATATGTCCTATTCTATTTGAACATATGAAATTAAATTACCCAAGTGATTTACCCATCACCCATCAACCAGCCAGGTCACTGTTTTGGGCAACATGCTGGGTGAGACTGATCTGCTATGTGTCAGAAATGATCAGTAAGTCCACACATGTCTCCTCTGAGTAGTTTTCAGCCTGGGAAGCAAAATAAAGTCTTGGAGTGACTCTCTGTTCCATAACACAGACCATTCAGCACCCCTACCTCCAAGTACCAGCCTAAAGGTTTCCAAGATCATTTCTCTTATCCCAGCCTCAATACACACTGAATCCTTGCCCTGAATAATTTCCTTTCTTCTCTTCTGTGATCTCAGGCAGACTTTAAGACAAATCCAGCACATGTCCTCCCCCTCCTGAATCAAAACTTTTAACAATTCCAGCCATGAAAGCTTCTCTCCATTATTCATTCTCTAAACTCATTTTGAACTGTCAATTTCAAACAATTTAACAATTAAGTATGTATTAGTGGACTTTCAGAATTACACATATTTTTCTCCAAAATACTGTTTTGTTGGAATACAGGAACCATAACCATGTCTTCTAATACACCAAAGTGACTATCATAAGCCTAAGCACATAATGAGAACTCAGGAAATGCCTGTTGATTTGATAGTTATCAAGTTGGTGAAGAAATGGTGGCCTTATTGTCAATAACTTAATGGTCGAGGACTAAATGCCACTTTAAAAATTCTAGCTTAATCTTGAAATAGGACACTATATCCGGACCTACCCAAGAACTCTGTCATATATTAAAAATCTGTTTTATGAATAATTGGAGATGAAATTGTAGATAAATGGCTTTGTGCTCAGTTGTTCTGGGAAATGCTTAACATTCTCAAATAATGCAATTCACTTTTTCAATGCGTAACAGGCTTTTAAAAGGCTACTGCCAAAAATTGTTAAGGTAAAACTGCTTTGTCCTTAAATAAATCTGATGTTAAACTAGAAACACACATTTCACTTGCTCGCCATTAGTAGCAATTAACCCCAAAATATTTACTTGATTCCTTAAAAGGAATTAAGCTGATAAATTCTTTATAGTAAATCAAATGTTTTAACTGAGCATTTAACATTCTTCCCAGTAAAGTTGCAGAACACAAAATTAATATATAGAAATCT
Organism: Camelus bactrianus; assembly: GCF_048773025.1. Classification (NCBI taxonomy): domain Eukaryota; kingdom Metazoa; phylum Chordata; class Mammalia; order Artiodactyla; family Camelidae; genus Camelus; species Camelus bactrianus. The sequence continues at coordinate 71,009,873 of NC_133541.1, forward strand.
GTTTCTGTATTCTAACAATGAACTATGAGAGAGAGAAATGAGGAAAACAATGCCATATAATCACATCAAGAAGAATAAAATACCCAGGAATAAATCTAACCAAGGAGGTAAAAGACCTGTACTCAGAAAACTGTTAAGACATTGATGAACAAAATGGAAAGATACACTATGCTCACCAACCTTGAGAAAGAACAAAATTAGAAGTATCATGTTCCCTGATTTCAACTATACCATGAAGCTACAGTAATCTAAACAGTATGGTACTGGGCACAAAAAGAGACATATAGATCAATGGAACAGAATAAAGAGCTTAAAAACGAACCTAAACTTACATGGTCAATTAACCTACGACAAAGGAGGCAAGAATATGCAATGAGGAAAAGACAGTCTCTTCAGTAAACAGTGTTGGGAAAACTGGACAGCCATATGCAAAAGAATGAAATTAAAACATTCTCTAACTTCATATGCAAAAATCAACTCAAAATGAATTAAAGACCTAAATTTAAGACTGAAATCTATAAAACTCCCAGAGGAAAACATAGGCAAAACACTCTGACAGAAACCATAGCAATATTTTTTTGGATCTGTCTCCATGTGAATCTATAAAAGTATCTTGCAATATGTCTTGAAGTAAGTTTATGAGAAATAGGTATTTGTTAGAACAGTTATTGGTGCCTTGCTGGAAACACTAGTTAAAGCCTTTGTCTGAGGGCTGAATATATCAGAAGGTAGAAGACACATACATGTCTCTCCCATTCTGCTGCCCTTTTCATTTCACACACTCAGGAATCTGCTCCTGTTCTGATTACTTCTTCCATGGAGTGTTCTATGTACTCTGTAATTCTTCCTCTTCCTATTCCCTCTACATGCAATCAAGTATTTGATCCATTAGACACCATTTTAAAAAGGAACTCAAAATGCACATTATGGTGTTAACAGTTGTTAACAGTAAGCTTTTCCAACCGTCATGTAATGAAGTTCTAGTAGTGAAAATGTTTGTATCAATAGTAGATATAAAAGTGGTATTTTGGCCTTTCATGTCCCTCTAATGAAATTATGTGATTTACTTACAAACCAATTGTCACATTTATTTTTCCTTTATTCACCAATTGGAAGCCACTCTGTAGGCTCTGTTAATACAATGATGGATTAAAAAATAAAAAGAAAAAGAAATAAGGTTTCCACCAGGAACCCAAAATGTATATGTAGAGATACGCAATGAACAAACACAGAGAAGGCAATAAACTCATAATGTGATAAATGCTATAATAAAATAAACAGTTATGAGAGAAAGCTGAGTGTGCTAATTAAGATACAGTAGTCAAGGGAGTTAGTATCTGAGAACATGACATTTGAGCTAAAACAAGAAGTCAGGTATTCTAATGGCTTTCCATGAGGTTCCCTTCCTTTTTACTAGCTGTAAATTCCACCCTTTTCTTCTCCTTCATTCATTCACTTAAAATATCTGTTAAATAGTACCCTGAACAGGATACAATGTTGACTCAACCCAAACAACAAAGGAGGGAAATTTAATCAAATGCCACTCTTTAAAAGCTTACTGACATATAGAAACAAATGAGCTATGAGTCCTTTGTCTCAGCAGCTGGTTTTTGAAGGCTCCATCTCCTCTTGAGAAAGAGTATGTTGTTTTCAGGTACTTCTGTTCATTCTACAGTATTTATTTGAATTGTTAATGCTTTTGTAAGTAATAGCAGATGTTCTCAATTTCTGATGTACCTCAGACTCTTCTAAGGACCTTGTCAAAAAAGAAAATGTTCAGAACCCCCAAGAGATTCCAATTCAGTACATTTTGAGTGTAGGCCAAAAAGATGCAGTTTCAACAAACACGAGTGATTCTGATGTAGAGTGTCCTCAGAAAATACACTGATAAAAAGGAATTATGTCATTTTTTAACATGAACATATGCCATAAATATTCTTTTGCTGTTTTGGTTCAGCAGATACCAAAATTTCTAAGGACTTCTACTGAAAGTCAATCTAAACCTTGAAGTTTTTATTTTATCACTGTAATTCTCAAGGCCATGCCTCATCTCTAGGTACGTGGGAGGGAGCATGAACCTCCCAGTGTACACAGCACACTTCCTGTGTGAGCGCCTGAAACTTAGCTGGACAGACACACTTCAGCTCTGCCCGTTTCTGGATGTCAGTCAGCATCAGACTCTTCACCTGTTTCTCTTCTTCAGACTTTACCTTTTCAAATATGCATTATAAATGTCTACTCATTCATAAAGCTTTTCTGACTACTGTGGCCTAAAATAATCTTTCATGCAATTCCTATAAATTCTAGAGACTGAAAAATCATATCGTACTGGAATTGGATGGAGTTTTAGAGATCATTGAGTTTAATCCAAGTATTAGAGAAAATAAGACAAGAGAGTATAAATAAATTGACCCACGTAACCCACTTATTAGCAATCCATCTGGGTTACCTTCTAATTCACGATGTGGTGCCTCCTTGGGCAAACCATACCTACTAACTATCGCTTATATGTAGTACTAAAAAAGGTTTATCATGTTTTTTTGTAATTTTTCTCTTTTATGACTTATATCTTAAACTGCTTTCTAAGCTACTTCAGACCATGGCCCAAATTTCCTTTGTAGTCTCCACAGGGGGACTAGCACATATTGGATACTCCAAAATGGTACAGAGCACATTTCCTTTTTTTTTTTTTTTTCCTTTCACTTTCTCCCCCTACTAAACATCATGTAAACCCATGTGCCTAAAACAGAAAAACCAGTTAAATGGAGAGAGAGAAGCGGATAAAAAGAAGCACAAGGAAAAGCAACCAGACCAAGCTAAGCAGGTTGTCTTGGTAACAGTAGGTTTAAGACTTTTGTTCTTTCAGAGACAGACATTTCTCTGACAGTTAGAATACAGAGCACCATCTAGTGGTTTTATCTTAAATTCAAGCAATCCACACTTGAACGCTCAATTTTCAATCAAACAAAAATGACAGGCTTTTTTTTTGATAGGATGCAACACTCCAGTTATGATTTCAGGTTTTGTATTCTGGATTCTTATATTTTAAGAAATGTTTCAGATTTTTTCCCCCAAATCTGTGCAAAATGTCATGTATCCAGACACCCAGGCCAGAGGAATACTAACAAGAGCTAGAATAAGAGGTCTGCAAAGCTCACTGACACAAACATTAAGATTTCAAAGAAGCCAATGGGCCTGTGGCAATCTTCTGTGCTATTTTCTCTCCTTGGAGTGTGAATCTCACCATTTCACCTTCCATGTCCCAGAGAACCCTCTCCCATCCCACAAGATTTAGCTCAAGCATAACCTGAAAAAGAAAAGTCTTTTCTCTTTGGGGGCATTTAACCTAATTGATCAAAGAGGAAGAAAGTGTCTTGCTTTGAGAAAGTGTCTTTTTGACTGAGATGTGAATGAGTAGATAAAAATGAGACCTGCAGAGATCAGGAGAAACTGCATTTCAGAGGGAGAAAAGAGCAGGTGCAAAGGTTGTGGGCAGGACTGAATGCATCCCTTTGAAGAAGGGAAGGAAGGCCAGTGGGATTGGAGTGCGCAAAAGGAAGAGGACAGAGAAGTAGAGACTAGTAATTGAGGGCTTTGTAATTCAGGGTAAAGGCTTGAATTTCATTCTAATTGTAAAGGTGGAGAGGGGTGCAAGGTAGGCAGTGGATGTATCTATCACTTTAAAAAAATCACTGTATTACAGAGAACAGACTATTCAGGACCAATTGTGCAAATATAAAAAGCACCTGAGAGGCCACTGCAACAGACAGAGAAACGTGCTAAGGTCCTGGACAACAGTGGCAGAAATGAAGGTAAACAGACAGAAACAGATTGAAGACATGCTCTGGATTTAGAATCAACAGGATTGTGGAGGGATGGCCCATGGAGGAAGAGGCAAAGAAGAGTAATTAAGGATGACGCTGGAAACTTCGTCCTGAGAAACTGGGTAAGTGGGTTCGACTACTCAGTTGCTAATGATGAAACAAACTCATATTTTAAGGCAAGATAAGACAAATTTCAACATAATCTTCTCTGCCTGTTTGGGCCTCCTCCCCCTCCACTCTAGTGTGCACTGGGCCTCTGCGTTAACCAGATCCCCCCAAGGCAGAATCCCTGCTCAACCACAAAGACCAATTTTTCTTCTTCTGGTGCCAGCCATGTAACTCCTTGGAAGATAACACTCCCTTCTCAATCCTGCAAGGGGTCATGATGATCCACTACTCACCCTGTATTTGGTGAATGCTCCAATATATAATTTCCTTTAAAAGGTAGTGAATGGTGCAGAACAGACTGGGTCAGATGACCAGAGGAGATACTAATGGAAGTTCTTAGTTTAAATACTTGAGACTTACTAAGGTTACTACTTGTGTTACTTATATGCTGCCGCTTTTATAGGATTATCATTTCTTCCATTACCAACTGTGTGACTGAGCCTTCGATACAATGAATGATGATTATGTGATTTGATAGGGCTGACCAAATAACGCAATCTCCTAAGGTTAATGACTGTAACAGTGTAACTCCAGATATGAGAAGCAGCAACAAGAGGGAACCATTTCCTGGACTATAACAGACTATTAAAACAAGGGGTCCAGAGGCTTTCAGCCACTGTTAACAGGACCTAGTCTAATAAAGCACCTTGAGTGGCCTATCAAGGCCCTGCCTGAACTGGGAATGAGCACTGGTTACACTGGTCATGAAATGCCTCCCAAATCTCGGTTGAAATTAAGACTGAAAGGCAAGGGATTGTAAAATTAAGAATGTTTCCCACCATCCAGTTTTACAAGCATCCCATTAGCCACTGCCATCACTGAAAGGAGATCGGGGTGAAGACCAGGACAAAGCACTTCGTGCTTTGGGAAAACTGATAGAACTGGCCCTCAGACAGGTAGAGATTTTCAGGAGAAAATTTTATGAACCCAGTGTCTTGTATCTTCCTATACTTAGAAAAGCACTAAAACCATTAACTAAGATATGTGTTCCTTGCAAATGGCAGTAGCCTTCCACCAAGATGCGTGCTTGACTGATTGCAGGTACCCCTTTGTCAAAGTCATATACCTACAGGCCTCCCCTTCAGCTCTTCAGAACAGCTCTCAGAGTTCTCTGTAAGACTGCCTCCCGGATTATAAGCCTCAGGGTGGCTCAAAAAAATTTTTCCGTTTCTGTCCTAGACTCACTACTGATTAGTATTTTTCATTCCTACTAGGAAGAGGGTGGGCTTAGGGACTGGAAGTACATTTTATAGTGCGAACTTGAAAGTTTTTATGCCAGAGTTCACTCCACTGATTAAGAGAAAGCCTGTTAAAAGAAATTACATTTTGGTTCCATATTTATATAATTTAGGGGAATTTCTGCACACATTAATATCCTGTATGCCTTTTCTTCTCCTCCTGTATCCAGTAAACCATTTGAATTACCCAACGTATACAAAATATTTTATTATTACAATGGATTGAATGTTTGCATCCTGCCACAATTCATATGTTAAAACCCTAACCCTAAAGTGATGGTATTTGGAAGTGGGACCTTTTCAGGTTAATTAGGTCATGAGGGCTCAGTGCCTCTACAAAGAGGCCAGACAGCAGCTAGCCCTCCTTCCCCATGTGAGGACACAGCAGGAAGACAGCTGACAGGAAACCAGGAGGAGGGCACTGACCAAGAACCCCATCATGCTGGCTGCCTGATCCTGGACTTCTAGCTTCCAGAACTGTGAGAAATAAATAACTATTTTTTTTCTAAGCAACCCAGCCTATTGGTAATTTGTTACAGCCGCCAGAGCTGACTGAAACATTTTCAATCTCATTTATAACCTACACAAAAATTGTGAGAAAATAACACAAGAAACAACTCACAATTCTCAAGGAATAAACCAAGCAGCATACTTAAAAGCTTCTACAGCAGGAAAATTCCATGTAATTTAACACTTCAGTAAAAATATGGTGCAACTAAAGGGATCGAGGAATCCTCTTATGCCCTTAGCGACAGGCATGACACTCAGTAGGGACTCAGTAACATTTGTTGAATTTAACTAAACAAAATAGTTACTTGTGTTAGAAAGATTTAATTATCATCATCATCAAAAACTAATATTTACTGAAAATTTAAGGTTATAAGCCGCTGCTCTTCAAAACATGCAGTGGAGCCCTTGGATTCCACAGACATACTACGAAGCCTTATCAGGGAAGAGGAGTGTCAGGTGGGCTGCCCCACGTGCCCCACTGTGCAACACATGACTTGCCACAAGGAGTTCATACCTGCAAAGTCTTTTGAGGCTAAAAATGAAGATCTGAAAAGTACTGATTTAAGCTATAATGACAGCTTTATTTTTTCTTTAATTATTTATTTCTCCAGGTTTGCCAGCTGATTCTTCTTACAGTGTCATAATTGAAGGTGAGGAGGAAAAATTTACACTGATATTCAGCAGTCATTGTCATTATTTACTGGAATCTGTATCTTTTAATATCCCTGCATATTTTAGTGACTTCAGCTGTTCATCCTTAAAAATTAACCAAACAGGATAAAAGAAAATGTATACGGGTATATGAGAGAAAGGGAGAACCATAAATTGTTTAGGAATGCTTTTTCCTCTTTTGAAGCAAATTTAGGGCTTCAGTAACTTCCCAACAAAGGAAGATACACCATGTTGCTGCTGAGTTCCCATCCCATCTTCACAGTCCTTCGTTTCATGGACTGAGGACTAACTGGGACTCTGCTCTAGCTTACGGGGATATGCGTATACTATCACCTTTTTCATCCCTAGTAAGAGCAAATATATTTTTCTCTTCCTCCCTGGTAATATGTATTTGTTTCTGGAAAGAATAAACAACATGATAGTATATATGGGGATGTATTTCCTTAAATCAGTGTCTAAAGTGTGTAGAAGTTATGTGGGGAAGGAAGACATATGAATATGTGAAATTGACACTATAAGCTTGTGCTAATCCTTTAAAAGCAAAGCAAACAATGGGATATCTGTTTAGAACTGATTTTCTGAGTGAAATAATATGAGTTATATCTAACAATTACTGGTAATATTTTGCAATTACTCATGCTATCACAGAATGTTGTCCCACAGTTTCTTAATAAATAAGGTCATTGATTTCACTGCTTTTATCACTTACCCTATGGAATGGAAAAATTCCACTTGGTAAAACAAGAGTCTCAGGTAGAAACATAATGGGAAAATTATTGTACCAAAAGCCATATTAAAACTTATGACCCAATTATGTCCACGTAAATGGTCTCAACCTTACATTATAATTTTATATTCCTCATGTTAAAATTGCTGATTTGGCTTTGAATGCAAATCCTTAAGAGTGATGTAGAAATAAATTTAATTTAACGCCCTCTCCGGAATTTATTATTTGTGGACTTTTGAATGCTGGCCATTCTGACTGTTGTGAGGTGATACCTCATTGTAGTTCTGATCTTCATTTCTCTGATAATTACCAATATTGAGCATTTTTTCATGAGCCTATTGGCCATTTGTATGTCTTCACTGGAGAACTGCTTATTTACGTCTTCTGCCCATTTTTGGATTGGGTTGTTTGTTTCTTTGTTATTAAGTCGTATGAGCTGTTTATATATTCTGGAAATAAGCCCTTGTCAGTATCATCATTTACAAATATTTTCTCCCACTCCGTAGGTTGTCTTTTTGTTTTGTTTACGGTTTCCTTTGCTGTGCAAAAAGCTTTTCAGTTTATTTGTAAATGATAAATGCTGGAGAGGGTGTGGAGAAAAGGGAACCCTCCTACACTGTTGGTGGGAATGTAGTTTGGTGCAGCCATTATGGAAAACAATATGGAGATTTCTCAAAAAACTAAAAATAGACTTACCATATGATCCAGCAATCCCACTCCTGGGTATATATCTGGAGGGAACTCTAATTTGAAAAGACATATGCACCCAATGCTCATAGCAGCACTACATACAATAGCCAAGACATGGAAACAACCAAAAGTCCACTGACAGAGGACTGGATAAAGATATTGTGGTGTATTTATATAATGGAATACTACTCAGCCATAAGAAAGAATAAAATAATGTCATTTGCAGCAACATGGATGGACCTGGAGATCATCATCCTAAGTGAAATAAGCCAGAAAGAGAAAGGAAAACACTATATGATATCACTCATATGTGGAATAAAAAAAAAAAAAAAAAAAAGACACAAACGAACTTATTTACAAAAGAGAACAGACCACAGACACAGAAAACAAACTCATGGGTACCAAAGGGGAAAGGTGGTGGGAAGGAATAAATTGGGAGATTAAGATTTGCAGATACTATATATAAAATAGATAAGTAACAAGTTTCTACTGTATAGTACAGGGAACTACACTCAGTATCTTGTAGTAACCTATAATGAAAAAGAATATGAAAACAAAACAAAAAAAACTTAATGATCCTGTTATATCCACATAAATGGTCTTAATATTACATTATAATTTTATATTCCTCATGCTAAAATTACTGAATTGGCTTTGAAGATAAATCCTGAAGAGTGATGCAGAAATAAGTTTAACTTAAGCAAGTGAAAATATCAAACTACAGCATGTATTTCCCATAAAGAAAGATACATCTATTTTACTGTACATTGGTATAATGATGTACTTATTCCAAAAAAGAAAATGTCCAATAACACAAACATATATCAGTAATTATATAAAACAGTGTTTTTTTTTTACATACTACTACAATGACAACACTGTACATTTTCACAGTCCTAAGATTTTTCAGGAAGCATTCTTAACTATCACATTCCTCCTCCACCTACATAAAATTCCATGTGATCCAACGGAACTTATTATCTACTGTGTACTGGGAATACGAACAAATGGATGAATAAAGGAAAAAAAGCCTACATATTAAAGAGCTCATTAACTATACTGCTTTCCTAAGGTTCAATTAAAACACTGATCCAGAATTCATTAGACAGCTCGCTTCACTGGAAGTACCTCCTGTTCGACAACTCTAAGCTGCGTGGGTTCAGAGATGCCATCTCTAGCAAAGAGAGGTATGGGAATTCCAATTTTCGTATTATTAGTAAGAATTGTCATTCCTCTGTAGAAAGCACAAAAGTCTGACCATTCTAAATGAAATTCTTACTAAATTTGGAAATTTTATTATTATTATTATGAAGGCATACAAACACAGTTTTACATTTGCTTTGCTAAAAGGAAAATTTGAAAATCCCTGCTGCTCTGTGTACTATGAGCAGAAAACTCAGAGGGACATGACATCCCTTTGCAGAGACTTCATAACCTAAATACACCCTCCTCAGAATGCTAACATTATGTAGTGGGGTGTAACTGAACCCACTTACTACCCCCACCCCTACAGACCAGTGACAGTCTCATAAAAGACAGTGAAGCATGTAAACTGGCTGTCAATAAAATTCTCCAGCCTCTGTTATTAACACTGTGGAAAACATCATTAAAATTTCAAAGCATGTATTAAAACTTTTATGTATTATCTGTTTTATCCTTTCAACAACCCACATTTTTTTCTTTTAAATTCCTCACATTTTAAAGGATTAATATTTACTTCATTTCAGCCTCTTTTATCTGTAACAACTTATACAGAAAACATCCCCAACTTGGAATGGAAAAGCAATAATACTATTCACCTTTGTATAACAGTATTCAAAAATGAGACAGTGAGAAAACGAGAGTACTAGATTCTTTGAAATGGAAAAAAAAATTTTACTTAACATATTAACTAATATCCTACTGTTCATTATCTGCTGCCTCACAGATTACAACTCAAAGCTGTCAGGAACTACATCACACACCAGGTACTGGCTTGGTACTTCAGTTTTCAACCGTTTGTTTTGTGGCTATTTATTAGATTACACTGGCTTGTGAGCCTCAACATAGTGATAATTGCACTTGTATTTTATTTTTCAGGAATGTTCCACAAAATCATCCGCTTCTAGGGCAGTCTTAGATAACGCCACAACCAGCTTTTTGATGACCGACAAAGCTCAGCATCATCTTTCACTTCTCTCTTATCAAGGACTTACAGTTGTCTGCTAAGACGCCTGACTCTGCGCTCTGCTCCTGTCATGCTGCCTTCTGGGTTTCCCTTACAGCTTCCACCTCCTTTATCTCTGAACGCTGAAGTGGCCTGGGGCTCAGGTCCTCAGTATCCTCTTTGTCTATATGTCCTCCCCAGGTGATTACATCTGGCTCTTTGAATTGAAATATTATTTATATTTGGTAACTCCAAATGTCTATCTCTAACTCTGACCTCTTCCCTGGACTCTGGCCCCATAGAGCCAGCAGCCTATTTGGTATCTCCCCTTATGTGACAAAGTGACATCTCAAGCTCACCATGTTCCAAATGAAAGTTTATCCCACATTCCCCTCTCCCATCTCAAATGCTCCTCTTACTGTCTTTCTCACTTTAGTAAATGACAACTCCAATCTTTCAGAATGAGAAATTTAGAGTCACATTTTTTTTCTTGCAAATTCACATCTTCTTTAACAGCAAGTCCTACTGTAAACTATACCCAGAAGCCAGACATTTCTCCCCACTTCCAATGCACTCACCCTAGTCCAGGACAATGTTACCTTTAGCTTAGACTGTTCTGAAAGCCTTGTAATGATATTCCTATTCCCACTCTTGATCTTCACAGCCCACTCTCCACACAGAAATCAGATTTATACATCTTCATAAAACATGACAGTATTATTCCTCCCCAAACCCATCAGCGGCTTCCCATTTCACCCAGAAGAGATCTCAAGTGCTCACAACAGTCTGCAAGGCTTTCCGCGGTCTAGGCCCCTGCTGCTTTGCTGATCTCCTCCCCTCCCAGATATGCTCCCTGACCCCACGCCAGCCACACCAGCCTCCCCTCTGTCCTCTCACGCTTGCTGTGCAAGCTTCTGCCTCAAGCCTTCGCATTTGTCAATCTGATGCTTGGAGTGCCCTTTCTCCAAGAGCGGCATGGATCGCTCCTCCACTTCTTTCAGCTCCAAATCAAATGCTAGGTTATTAGAGAGGTTTTCCCGAACCACACGATATAACATGCTACTCTGCTTTATTTTTCTTCGTAGCATTTATCATCACCGGACAGATATTCACTAATTATTTGTTTACTGTCACCCCCTCCTCCACTAGAATGGAAGCCTTGTGAGAGCTTGGGACTTAAACTGTTTTCTGGTTTGTTACTACAATATATATTGCTTCTAGAATATTGCTTGCAATGGAGGTTTTCAATAAATGTTTGTTGAATGAATGAATGAATAAATACCACAATATTATAGAGGTAATCCCTCAATTTCATACATAATAAATTCCTAGAAGAGACATGGTGTTAGAATGACATGTATGTACACATGTATAGATAGATGGGTAGCTTCCAAACCCAAAGAGAAAAAAGAATTTCTTTTTAAATCTCTAATAAATCAAGCTTTTTAGACCCTGTTTGGAAAATGTCATTTCTAACATGTCATATACATATTTCATTTTATTTATCTTCTGCCAATTTAGACAACTTATGTTAGAATGACACTAAAATTCATTATTTACTGTAACTATAATAATCTCTTCATTCTCATATGCATTACTTCTCACTGAGAACCATTACTCAATCTTCTTGTTTTTCATTCTTTTTACTACACATGGGATGAAGACAGTAATATTCCCATAACCAGCAATGCTGTGAAGACAAAGAAATCAGCTATGCTGAAGTAAAACTGTTGGCTGGAAGGCAATTCCACCATACAGCAGCTTTTAATATATTTCATTAGCTGATATCCAGAAGTCCAAGTTGGGTGTACAAAGGAAGTTTTATAGAATCACTAGACTCAAGTATGAGCTGTATAAAAATCCATTGTAAAGAAGGTGGGAAATATAGCTCATATGATACAAACATAATTGTGGCCCAGTCATCCACAAGCTCTCAAGTGAGCAGTTTTCAAATCTCAACATTTATTGACTCCCCTAGAGGTTCCTATTAAATATTCAGAACTCTCAGTTCCAAACCAGACAATCTGATTCAACAGCTGGAAAATAGCCCAAGAAACAGGATTTTTAACAAGCACTTCAGGTGATGCTATTGTAGTTTGTCTGAAAAACACACTCAGAGAAATACCTAAGTGAAGGAAAGTATCTTGGTATCATACACTTTTATGTGACCATTAGCCATTTTTTCCTGTTTTAGAGATCTGCATATTTTCTTGATGCATTATTTCCCCATCTTGCTAGAATTTTAAGCCTACTGATACAAATGGGGAGACCATACCTTCTGTTGCATTTCTAACTGAAAGTGCAGTCAAGGATCTGCACTACCTCATCTCTGCTCCCTTCATCTTCCTGAAATGAGACACGTGATGAATTTTTGGCCATCATACCCATTTTTGAAGAGTACAGATAATAAGAATTTGTCTAGCACTGAATTTTAAGCCTCCGGCTATTCAGGATCATCATATAACTACAACTTCAATTATTCTTTCAGAAAATATTGCTCCATCTCAAGGAAAATACCATAATGGAGGTTTCAGAGGATACATTATCTTTGAGACTGAGGAAACCACAGCACTTAAAGCATGGGTAAATCTTCTTTTGGCAAAAACCAGAAAAACTATGTCAAGGTCAATGTGAAAGAAATACTCTACGTGACTAGAAGTTTTGATATAATTAACATGTGTAAGTGACATTATAATCAAAATTATTTTTCAAGACAAGAAAAAAAATTAAATTTTCCTGAGACTTCTGTAAGCACACTTTTTCCTTACCATTCATTTTGTATGTGGGGTTTTTTTTTAAGTAGAACTTCATTTAGTTTGTGATCTATAAAAATGAAAAGTTAAAAAATAACTGAATACAGACAAGTCCTTGAAATAGGCTGTTAAATTTGAATTAGATAACATACAACAAAAATCCTCTAATAAACTATACTTTTACCATAGACTAAGAATAAAATACTAGGCTTCTTTTGGTTGTAGTCTTAACTAAATGAGTTATTTGACAGATTGTCGGTGATTTTTTAATTATCTCTTATATGCACATCAATATTTTGTGTACGTTCACAGGGACTTTGGAAAAAAATTTAACAGCAGTGAAAAAGTTAATCCTTTTCAGATACTCCACAAGTAAACAAATATGAAGGTAAATATAGCAGAGAGTTACATGTGCTCTCTCTCTATATATATATAAAACAGAATTTTCAGATGCAAATAATCAGATGTCCTGCTTCAAGTAGTTTAAAGAAAAGGACATTTTACTTTTCATTTTAAATGCGAAGTTATGATTGAGCTATTTTACTCTTTTTGTTTTTGTTTTGTTTTGTTCTTCCCCATCAGAGATTATAGGCTGACTTGCCTCATGGGAAAAGAGGTCTGCTGGGGGCTGGTATTTTATTCTGTCAGCAACCACAGCAGAAAAGAAAGATCCTGTCTTTGCAAAAACATCAATAAAATCAAGGCTTTTGAGGAAGATGGCCCAAAGTAGGTCAGAAGCCCTCCTTGAAACAATCACTCTGCCTAGGGGATGTGCGAACTGGCTTGCTTCTTCTGGTCAGACTCACACCTCGATGCTAAGTTTGGAGTCAACTCTGCCATGGACACTGTGCTCTGAGTAGGAAGAATAGTTCCTTCAAAGGAAAATCTGGGGTTTTGGGGTGACAAATGGGGAACAGTAACTAAGAGGCAGAAACAAGAGATGTTCATCCTATCAAAAACTGCCTCACATTCAATTCATACACTATTAGCAATAAAGTGACTTCATAGGGTAACTGTATAAGCAAGTGCAGGGTAAGCTTTATTGTCTACACTAGGGATAACAGAGTAGCTCATGCTGTTCTGTGATGATCAGGGTTGGAAAAGCCAACTATGAAAGCACCTGCAGCTGCATATTATAGTAACAGAGGCCAGTTGTTGAGAGAGCTGTGGAGGGAGCAGGAGGGACGGGGGTGGATGTCGGAAGGAAGAGAGAGGGAGAGACTTCCCTTTGCCCACCGCTCTCATGATTTTTGTGGTCATGCATCACGCACACTTATTTGGGGATTATAAAACAAAATGAAATTATCAAGTAACCCACAGTAGTTCTGCCATCCATTTTAAAAGTTATTCTCAATGCTCCTGTAAGTTGTGATTTCTTAAAACTTTTTCTAGGAGAATCAATTTATTTGTCAATCATCCAGAGCCATTAAAGTAGATCCTTCCTTATGTAGAAATAAAGACTGTTTTACTTTTTATTTTCTGAGTTACTTAAAAATCCCCTGTTGTTATTTTCTTGTCAAATTCCAACTCTAAATTTTAGTCAACTTCAAATACTTTGGAATCAAAGAATTAAGTCTGGAGAACATTCTGTGTTTCCAAAACATCATATACTGACTTATTGAACTGAGTTTCTTCCTTTACAAGGTCAACTGTGGATTTAGACAAAATAAATAATAATGCAATTGAGACAAGTGTAGAAATTAAACCATCATTTTCTAACAGGAATGAAGAAAAGTTATTCTGAATATTTACATTTGATAAAAAAGATAAAACCAGATATATCTAATTATCATATGTGGGACTGAACTGCACATATTAAAAATCTTTCCACCAGGAAGAGAGAAAAGATCACCACACCATTGCTATGGTAACCAAATAAATCATTAATCCTCTTTTTAATATCACAGACTGTTATTCAATACAAAATAAAGTAATAATATTGGTTGACATAGTCATAGATTAATGACTGTAGCTTGGTTTAAAAAAAAAAAAAACAAAAAAAAGGAAGCTGACAAATCCTCTAGTTTAACCTCTGCTTTATGCATGAGTCAGTTAAAGTACATAGCAATTAACTAATGTGTCCAAAGTCATGGACTTCACTGAAATGATAACAAAACTATACCTAGAATGAAGATAAGTGGTCTTCTCCTCTTTTTAATATTTTGTGGTAAAACAATGCCCTAAGCCTATCAATAATTGTGTCTTATGTTCTTACTATCTTCATTTCTGGCTCAAAATACAATAATATGCCAACTTTGGAACCCTAAGCAGGCAAAAAACAGACACAAATGTTTAAAGTGGTATGTTAAAAAGGTCAGGAAGATATTATCCTTCTAGGTTTTTGTTTACTGTGCAAATCAGGCCGTTAGTTCTGTGCTATTTCATTGTAACTAAATGGAAAAGTAATCAGTAAGCCAATAACTGTAATTTTAATACTTGAAGCTAAAGGTTCTTCTCAATTTCAGGATAATTTAAAAACAATAAGAGTTTTGCCTCATATAATAATGTTAGGTTATTAAGAGTACAAACCTATGGTCCAAATTTTTCAGTCTGTTCTGAGAGCTACAAACTAACCAAGTCTTTTAATTAGGGGCTTAATTGTTACATGGTCAATATCACAGAAAAGAGAAAAAGACAGGGATAGTTTCACAACACTTTAACGAGCAGAGCAGTTAGACAAATGATATAGAGAAGCTATGTGAAATGAATACAAAGCAGCACACAATAAAACGCTAAACCCCGTCACTCAGTTACATGTACACAGGCGTTTTGAGAGAGAGAAGATGACAATTCTTATAAGTGATATTTAACCAAATCTCTTACATCCATTCTCTCCTGGTTCTCTTCCCCTCTTCCTTAAGTCAGTGGTTCTTAAAGTATGGTCTGTGTTCTCCTGGGAATGTCTGATATTCTCCCACAGAGTCTGGAGGTCTAAGTAATTTTTATGTTCTTGAGATATAATACATATAACACTGTATTAGTTTTAGGTGTACAACATCATGATTCAATAATTGTATATACTGTGAAACAATCACCACAATAAAGTTACTTAATATGTGCCCTCATATAGAACACAAAATTTTTTCTCTTGTGATGAGGACTTTAAAATTCATTCTTAGCAACTTCCAAATATGCAATACAGCATTATTAACAATAGTGACGATGCTGCACATTACATCCCATGAATTCTTTATAAGTGGAGGTTTGTACCTTTGATCCCTTTCACCCGTTTTGTCCACCCACTACCCCCGTGTCTGGCAAACACCAATTTGTTCCCTATGAGTTTAGCTTTTGCTGTTGTTAGATTCCACATATATGTGAGACCATATGTTACTTGTTTTTCTGTCTGACTTATTTCACTTAGCATAATACCCTCATGGTCCACCATGATGTTGTAAATGGCAAGTTTTCATTCTTTTGTTTGGCTGAACAGTATTCCATTTTATGTATATGTACATACACTATATACTCTTTATCTATTCATCGACTGATGGGCACATACGTTGTTTCCATAACTGGGCTATAATGATGTAGTACACATAGAGGTACATATATATCTTTTCAACTTAGCACTTTAGTTTTCTTGGGATAAATACCCAGGAGAGGAATTTCTAGATCATATGGTAGTTCTATTGTTAATATTTTAAAGATCCTCCATACTGTTTTCCATAGTGTCTGCACCAATTTACAATTCCACCAACAGTACATAATGATACACTTTCTCCACATCCTCACTAGCACTTGTTACTCCTTGTCCTTTTGCTAACAGCCATTTTAAAAGATGTGAGAAGATACATTGCTGTCATTTTGACTTGCATTCCCTGATGATTAGTGACGTTAAGAATCTTTTCATGTACCTGCTGCTCATCTGTATGTCTTCTTTGGAAAAATGCCTATTCCACTAGTCTGCCCATTTTTTAATTGGGTTGTTTGCTACTGAGTTGTATGAAGTCTTTATATATTTTGGATATTAACCCCCTTACCAGATATATGATTTGCAGATATTTTCTCCCATTGGTAGGTTGCTTTTTCATTTTGTTGATGACTTACTTTGCTGTGCAAAGTTTTTTAGTTTGATGTAGTCTCACTTACTTATTCTAACTTTTGTTATTTTTGCTTTTGGAGTCAGATCCAAAAAATCATCGCCAAGATTAATGTCAAGGAGCTTAACGCCTATCTTTTCTTACAGGAGTTTATGGATTCAGGTCTTATATTCAAGTGTTATTAGTACAATAATGTTATTTGCTTTTTCTACCATATTGTTTTTTGTAACTAATGGTGGTAGGTAAAACTGCTGGCTGCTAAAAACAATCAAATCAGTGGCACCAGAGTACAGTAGGAGTCATTTTATTCTTCAGTTTCATGGATTCATGGAAAAACTGAAAAAGCCAATTTCACTTAAGAATGTCCAAGATGAAATAATAAAAATTAATTTAATTAAATCTTGACAATGAGTACTTCTGTTTTCAGTATTCTGTGTGAGAAAGTGGGAAGTACACAAAACATTTGTGTTGTATATTGCAGTACAATGGAAATCTGGAAGAAAACCACTGTGTGAGTTGGGTGTTGTGGTTTTTTAGTTTGACAGATCAGTCAGTACTCTATGAGGGAAGCACAACACCACCAAAGTGACAGGAGTGTCTGATAACACTTACAAGGGATTTATCAAAGTCTTTTTTTTTTTTTTTAATGTTTTCCTTCTAGTTCCATTGAGATACAAATGAATACAGCACTGTGTAAGTTTAAGGTGTACGGCACAATGATTTGACTTACACACATCATGAAATGATTACCACCATAAGTCCAGTGAACATCCATCATCACCATCAAAATTAAAGAAATAGGAAATGAATTTCTTCCTTATGATGAGAACTCTTAGGATTTACTCTCTTAACAACTCTCATATATAACATACAGCAGTGCTAATTATACTTATCATGTTCAACATTACATCCCTAGTAATTATCTTATAACTGGAACTTTGAGTTTTGAGTCACTTTTTAAAAACAGAACAAGATGGTTAATTTGTTAGAATGACTGACAAACTACAGCTATTCAGACTTGGATACTTGTCATTCTCTCACAAATATATGATGTGAGCCTGTAACTTCAAGTAAAAAAAATGACATATACTGCCAGTGATAACATTTGAGCTTTCAACTGAAAATTAGTATTTTGGAAAACTAATATTCACTATTATTAGCTTGACTGCTTCCAAATTCTTAAAGGCTATTCTGATGAGATTAGTGGTGATAACAAGAATGAGTTCATAAAATACTGCATAATAAAATGTGACAATATTTGAGAATTATGAATAATGCAGTGTGTACCGATATTTTCCAGACAACTCGCCCCATTAACTGTGTTACAAGATCATTTATGGGGAAGCTCCATTCAAAGTGCAAGATGACTAATGGATTTTAATGGAACAATGTAACATGAAAAGTTTATCAATAATAGTTTAAGATTTCACATTGGAGCTAAATTTTAATAAACAAGTCCTCATTTTGGTGTAACATTAAAAAAGAATATCCAAAGTTATCTGAAAAGGTTATTAAAACACTCCTTTTTTGAACTTATGTCTATGTTAGAGCAGGTTTTTTCAGACACATCAGCTATAAAACAAGATTGTTTTCAGTGCAGAAGCAGATACGAGGATCCAGCTATCTTATTAAGCCAGACATTAAAGAGATTTACAAAACTGTAAAATAATGCCACCCTTCTCATGGATTTTTTTTAAATTTGGAAAATATAGTTATGTTTTCATAAATTTCTGTAGTGGCTTTGTTACTGATATTTTTAATTAATTACAATTAGTAACTTTAAAAATCTCTTAATTTCTAATACGGCAAATTTGTAGGAAAAAAATAAGAGAAGCACTTGTGTTCTCAATAATTTTAAATAGTGTAATGGGGCCAAAGACCGAACAGCTTAAAAATAGTCGCTCTAAGGCTATACTTTCATCAGATACTAATTGATTGATTATAACAACCTCTTCAAGGGGTTTCCCTGTTCCTGTTTTCATTCTAAACTACCCAGGCTGGTAGCAGATAGGTAAGGCTAATCCACACATCTCATACTCACCAGTAAGGAACCTTTTAATAACGGCTCTCTATCCCTGTAGGTAAAAACTCTGGCTCTGTGACGAGGTTTAACAGGCATCTTGATCTAGTGCCCGACTCCTAACAGTCACTGCATCTCTCCTCCTCCACCACTGGACAGGACGGCCTCCCAGAGCTGCTGTCCCTCTCCTCCTGCCCTTGTGGCTGTTTATCTGAAATACCCTCTTATCCCATCCACCATCATACACATCTCAGTGCAGGCACTCACCTTTTCCACTTCAGGACTTTTGCAAGTATCATCTACCAGAAGTCTTTCTTGCTGTTCCTGAAGCCTTTAGAGAAAACTGACCCTTGTTTCTTTAGTGTCTTTCCTGTTTCTTAATATATTTCTATCATAGTACCTACTGCACAGGAACACACAGATCACTGCATTCCCCCTTACTGGGGGGAAGAGAACGTTGCCAGCATTATCTCCATGAGCGGACTGTGGTTTGTAGTTGCTGTTACTCCTGCATAGCTGGATATACATACAGTCATTTACACAGTGTCTTCCAGCCGTTTTTGCTAGATTCCCCTCTATAAATCACAGTTCTGCTTCACCATCTGGCTCCCTATTAGATGCCAATGTTCAGCACATTTTTAAAATAGAAAGTTCTCAGATTTTTCTTTGCCTTTGGTCAAATTCCGATGTGCTGAAATAATTGTTCCTGTCCATTTGGAACAGCCTTACAGCTGCTTTCAGGGAGAGTATTAATGGATCTCCTCATCTGGTCACAGCCAAGAGTCTTACCCTCTGACACTTATTTTAAAATTATTTATTATTGACTTGGTACCTTGTAACATTGGAGAAATGCTCAAGTGTGTTTAGGTCATTGCTATATTAATTGCATCAGTGTATATAACCATTAAATGGTGCTTTTATGTGTGCAGTGCGCATCCTGATGGGCACGTTTAGGGACTGCAAACCTTGCATTGTGAGGTGGGCACCAGGCAGCTCTTCTCTGGGGAGCAGTGTAAAAGGTAGTCTGTGCTTCAGAGTACAATTATAGTGTATTACATTATTTGAGTATGTCAGTAGATTAGGTCAGACACAAACTGAAGGGAGTTTAGAACAACAATAAAAACTAATAAAGGGACTGAAAGGGGAGTTTTAAAAGGAAATTTGGCTGAGTCACATCAACAAATGAGCGGAATAAATAGGATTTCTTAATAAGTAGCAGTTTTAGAAATTAGAATGCCCATAAAACTTAATAGTAAAAATAATAATAATAATAATCTGATTAAATGGGCAGAAGATCTGAAAAGACATTTTTCCAGTGAAGACATACAGATGGCCAACAGGCACATGTAAAGATGGTTAACATCACTAAGCATCAGGGAAATGCAAATCAAAAATCACTATGAGATATTACCTCACGCCTGTTAGAATGGACATTATCAAAACAATATGAGATAACAAGTGTTGGTGAGAATAAGAAGAAAAGGGATCCCCCGTACACTGTTGGTGGGACTGCAAATTGGTACAGCCACTATGGAAAACTGGTTCCTCAAAATATTAAAAATAGACTTACCATATGAGCCAGCAATTCTACTTCTAGGTATATATCCAAAGAAAGTGAAAAGATTAATTTGAAAAGATTTATGCACTCCCATGTTCACTTAAGTATTATTTACAATAGCCAATATACAGAAACAACCTAAGTGTCCATCAATGGATGAATGGTAAATATATGGTACACAATGGAATATATATACACAATGGAATACTACTCAGCCATAAAAAGAATGAAATCTTGTCATGTGTGATACCATGGGTGGACCTTGAGGGCATTAAGCTAAGTGAAATAAGCCAGCAGAGAAGGAAAAATATTGTATGATCTCATTTATATGTGGAATTTATAAAAACAAGAGAAAAACCAGATTCATGAATATGGGGGGAGGTCAAAAGTACAAACTTCCAGTTATAAAATAAGTAACTGGAGTAAGAATGTATATTTATGTGAGAATGTAATGTACAGCATTGTGACGATAGCTAACAGTATGGTATTGCTGAAAAGTTGCTCAGAGAGTAAATCTTCAAAGTTCTCACAGAAGTAAATACATTTGTAAATATGTACAGTGACAGATGGTAACTAGACTTACTGTGGTATCATGTCACAATATCAAATCATTATGTTGTACATCTGAAACTAATATAACACCGTATGTCCATTATACCTCAAAAAAATCCATTAATTCAGTTTTTTAAAAAATTAGGATGCCCATTTCTTTTTGTTATCTTATGGAAAATATAATTTGACAGTCTGAGCATATATTGTTGGTGTATCCAGAATCAATCGTCTGTTGAAATACTGAAATCCATGTATTACATACCTGCAGATTTTCAACACATGATGCTTTAAAGGGAGTAACAACTGTGCTACTGTTAAAAAGTCTATTTGAGAATGAAGGAGGATTTCAGATCTAGGTTTCCCAATAAAATGAGCAGACTGCTCCAGGCAAACATTATATAAGGTCATGATAGGACTCAAAGATCTGATTTAGGAAAAAGGATATTCCTACAGATCTTTCTAATTCAAAGCTGGGCTATGCCACATTCTCTGTCTCAAACAGAGCTGCCCTCTCTATGGAGTTTGCTGGATATTTTCCTGGCCCCATTAATCAAGCTCTTGCTGTACCGTGATCCTCAGCTGTTTTCTGGGTTTCCTGCAAACCCTAATGAGGTGCAGAGATGACAGTGGGAACTCTCACAACTACCATCTAAACCAACAAGAACAGATGAGGGTTTGATGACTCTCTTTTCACCATAAAAACAACAGTGAACTCTAGCCAGCTTGGAGCTGAGCCTGAAATGTTTCTTTTTTTTCCTTCCTCTGAATTGACTTGATGAAGCCATCCTGTTGGGAAGGAATGGAATGGCTTGGGGGATACAGACCCCACTTATTCCCAAGTATAAAAGAAGACTCGCCCTAATATGTCTAGGGACGAGGGGAGAGTCATCAGAGGGATATATGAGGTAGTTACAGCTGCCTGAGTGAGAGCTAGAACAAGAGAGAGAGAGAGAGAGAAGAAACTGGAGAAGACTAGAAGGCATAGGGCCATACCAGGACTGTGGCTGTGAACACATCAGGCAAGCAGAAATATTCTAACAGCAGACATAATTGAAATCACTTCTTAAGAGATTTTCCAATATATTTACTTTCCTCTTGGATATGGACAGAAATTATACCCATTTTCTGAACATTATATCCATTTTCTCTCTCTTCAAGGGCCTGGGCAAAGGTCCACTGCTTCAAGGAAATGCACACACAAAAATTAATCCATCCCTGGAAGAAGGGAAGGAGAAACCTTGACCCAAGATCCTGCAGGAGTTTACTATCACTGAGGGATGAGTTGAAATTCTCTTCCAATCAAGAAATACCATACCTAGAAGACATAGATATCATTCCATGATGGCTGCAGGACAGCTGAGACAGACCCTTGAGGCTCAGGCTCACAGAGTCTAAGACTGAGGCTAAACCAGGACAACAGAGATCCCCCTGTGCCCACTGTGCGCTTAGCAACTAGTCACAAGTCACACTAGTTTACTGCCGGGGTCTGGGCAAGGCTGAGGAGAGCGCGACTCCCTGCAGCTCAGGCACGGAAGGACTGCTGCTGTCACAGAAGCAGGAACCCTGAGAAAATACCTCTGTTCCACAGACACCACCATACACAAAAGGGAATAGCAGCTTACCACTGGAAGAATTTGAAGTCTGAGGAAATTATAACAACAAACTCCAAATCCATCCCAACTCTGGAGTATACTGATTCAATGCCACAGAGTGGTAGCCTGATTGAAGAGGAAGCGAGCACATTTCTGTGTGAAAACTGATTCGAAAAACAAATATAAAAATAAGAAAAAAAGAATTACTTTCTATTGTGTAAAATTTCTAATTGTACACGGAGAAAGTGAAATAGATTTTAAATTCCTTTCAGGCAAATTTGCAATATTCTATCCTATTTCACAAAACCTTAAGGGGCTCATGAATAATAAGAATTTGTTTCGGAGTCATTCTGCTGAGTATTTTCATAAAAGAGATGTTAATTACATACACTGAAAAAAAAGTTAAAAAGCTATAGCCTGTAACATATCATTTATTGACCAGTATTTCTGTGTTTTTACAGTAACTGTAAAGTGTAACATTTTGTTTCTGGTAGTACTTTTTCTATTATATAATCTATACAAATTCATAAAAGTGCCTGGTATAGGGTAAGGTTTCAATAAATGGTAGATATCTACCATATCGACTATTTTAATTATGTGTATTTATACAATGCATTGATTGTATATGACTTTCTTAAGTTCCATGAGGACACTGCTCCATCCATCTTTATCACTGAATAAAAATCTCAAGCATCTAACACAGTGAGTGCCTTGCACACAGAAGGCACTCAACTGCAAGGAATGAATGCATCCATGAATAACTATATTGCAAGTAACAAAAACTCAACAATTATTGACCTTGCCACTTAATTTTGGATGTCATACATCTCAACACACTTTTCTTGCGTATAAAAACGATTAAATCACCTTAAATTCTCAATACAATGTGGAGTCAGTAGTAAATACACAGAGCTTTGCACAGTATCTCTCAGTTTTGTTAAAATTTTATGACTTGGGTCTCCCATTTCTGCCAAGATGGTGCAGCCACCTTTCTCCAAGGTCTCCTCCTTTACAACTGAAATTTCCAGGCATAACACAACAAATAAGCATAGGACGACTCTGGAAGGTGGAAGGAAGAGGGTGGGCTGCCTATGGACTTCAAGACTTAAGGAAAGACTTGGCAGTGAGTTCCTTGGCTTTTCTTATTGCCTCCGATACACACGAGACAGCCCTGCATAACATCCAACCTGGAACTGCCAGCAGGCACGGAAAGAAAATCCCCAGAAAAACCCTGGCCCGTCTAGTCAAAGGGCCAGAGCCAGAAAAAATACCTTTTGACAACACCCACCCTACTCTAGCCAAATGTCAACAGAAAAAGTCTCTCTCCTTGACAGGAGAAAATCTTCAAGATGTAGGGATAGGCAAAGATTTCTGAGGCTTAACATAAAAAGCACAGTCCACAAATGGAAAACAACGATACATTGGACTTAGGAAAATTAAGTCTTTGGCTGTGTGAAAGACCCTCTGACGACGATGAAAAGCCAAGTAGAAAAAGTTTGCAAACTGCATACCCCACAAAGGATTAGTACCCAGAGTACATAAAGAGCTCTCAAAAAACTTAACACGGAGAAAACAATCAATTCAATGAGAAAATGGGCAAAAGATATGAACAGATGCTTCACCAAAGAGGATACAAATGAACAATATGCACATCATTAGGCATTAGGGAAAAGTAAATTAAAGCTCTGTTAATGTGTGTGTGTTCAAATCTCTTGCCCATGTTTGATTCAGTGGTTTGTTTATTGTTGCACTGTAAGAGGTTTTTTGAGAGGTTTTTGTTTTGTTTTCTATTCTGAGAACAAGTCCTTGACCAGATATATGTTTAGCAATTATTTTCTCTGAGTCTGTGGCTTGTCTTTTCATTTACTTTACAGCATCTTTTGAAGAAGTTTTAAACTTTTTTGCAGTCCAATTTATCATTTCTTTTCTTTTATAAATTGTGTTTTTGGAGTTGTATTTGAAAAATCTTGATTTAATCCAGGATCAGAAAGATTTGTTTCTATATGTTGCTACACATTTTGTATAGGTTTAACTTTTGCAGTAAGCCTATTCTATATATGATGTGAGGTATGAATTAGTCTATTTTTAAAACATTTTTGTTTATTTCAGCGTATGTGTGAAGGAATCATTTAAAGGTTTTATTTTAAAGTATTAACTCTCTTCTACAGAACAAAACCTTTCTATTTTGAACCTTGATAAATATATAAAATAACAAACCCATGAATACAGTACACATCCCTTGTTCTCTAATAAGAAAAAATACGTTTTGTACTGAATCACCAAGTTTTCCTTCATTAGCTTTATTGAACATTTCCATTACTTACATACCACCCTCATTAGATTTCCTAAATCAGGTTGGGATTTCTCTTCTCAACATCTGCAAGTCTCCAATATCCACACTGTAGCAATATTTATCATCCTAAAACACGCGGAGTGTTTAAGAGAAACCTATCTATGGCAGCATGCTTGTTTTATGATGTACGCCCTTTAATTGTGTTGCCCTACATTAACAGTCTCCTTACTGTAACGCGGTTGAACTAGAACTCTGTTTCTGGTCTCTTCTTTTCCCTAACATATCACAGACCACTGAAGCAAATTCTCGGTTTCCTACAGGCAAGACTTCCCAATGATACAGATTCCAGAGAAATAAGCTCAAGAATTCAAGCACATTCAAATGTCCAAAGCTACCTGCTACCCAGAACTAGAAGACAGATAACAGAGGATGTTGTGAAGATTGACTTTTATTCTAATTCACATTTCTGAGGCATGTGTTTTCTTGATGAAGCTGGAGGTTTAATGCAGAAAGGCACCTATTGCATTCCCTGCAGTGAAACCTTTGCTGCTTCTAAGGGCTGACCAAGGCCAATGAGTGAAACTTGAAGTTCTAAATCAAAACGGCACCTGATACAATACTACTCCCCAAAGAAGTATGAGATTAATGGTTTAACATCGAGCAGAGTTCATTACTGACAATGGAGGCTTTGAAGACTAGCAGTTCATAAAATATTTGGTGACTAGCTTGTGACACAGAGTTAATTTAGTGGATGTTCAGCTTTCTTCCTATGCTCTTTATTTCATCTGACTCTTCTAGGAGTAATGCCTTTAATCAATTGTTTGATTT
This sequence comes from Camelus bactrianus, assembly GCF_048773025.1. Lineage (NCBI taxonomy): Eukaryota > Metazoa > Chordata > Mammalia > Artiodactyla > Camelidae > Camelus > Camelus bactrianus. The sequence goes on from NC_133541.1 coordinate 71,035,487, forward strand.
TGACCTATTTCTTTTGTTTCCCCTCTCTTAGTTCAATTAAACAAATCTTTTATGATAGCCAACACTGATTACAGACTAGAAGAGTATGAGGACTCTAGAGAACAAATTTCACTGAAGGACAATGAAGTTTCCTGGGAGAAAGGAATTGAGTTTGGACTTGAAGGATCGGTTCAAGAGAAACTTCCAAGTGTACTGGCATTAAAGAGGACACTCCAGGAAAAGAAAACAGGGGTAACACGATTTTTTCAAAAATGAAAATTTTCTATTATCTTAAATTATAAATTATCATAGATTTTTGTAACTGGGGAGGACCGTGGAGTTCAATGATTCCATTGGTCTACCAATCATGTGACTTACACCCCTGAAGATGGAAGAAGTGACTCTAGAGCCATGAAAACAAAAAAGAGGCAGATTATATATATATCATGGCTGTATATTGTACTAAAATTAAAATGTCAAAACCAGCAGTCTCTCCAAACCACTTTACTTTATTTATAAGAAAGCAGCACAAAGGCAACTATGTACACAGAGACCCTAAACAGACTGCATGCTATAAATTCCACTGTTAAGCCACGTTTATAAGATGTGCTAGAATTCTAGGGAAAAGATCCATTTTTCAATAATTTTCAAGAAAGGAAAAATAAGAGTCTTTTCAAGTTCAAGTGCAACCGTGAGAATAACAAGGGAAAACTAATTACCCAAGATCATTGGATGTAAAGGATAAATATATTTTATAAAAACATAGTTCAAAACACTATGATTTCACCACTATCAAGAAAAGAAATAATGATCCACTGACCAAAATAAAACCACTATACTGAGGAAATACAATTCTTAGTGTTATGATAGATTTATTGTCAATCTTTAAAAAGTACATTCATTATCCATCTTTTGAAAAGTAATGAAGGAAGGGATATTTTCTAAGGGGACTAAGAATGGAAGAAAACGCCACAACTTAAGATTGAAAACTGAAAGAATTCTCCTAAGTTCTAAAAATAATTAAGTTCATCAAGATACATGATTCAGGAAATTTTATTATGGAAACATACTGAGTTTCTTTCTTTTTCTCTTCTTTTCTTTTTTTTTTTTTTTTAACTTGTCAGAGCCCTATATTAAGTATTCCATTTTAATCGAATGATCAAATCAATCAAATAAAATATCTTATTTTATTTCCTCCCTTATTTGGCTAATGATCAAACTACATTGATCTCCATCAGGTCAAAATACAAGCAGGCCTTGCTGCTCAGAGTTTTCTGCTTTCTAAGGAAGATTTGCTTATTCTTAAGTTATGAAAATGGTAGCCAAAAGCAAAGAAAAATTTAAATTCACACTTTCTTTCAAACTGTGCAGAAGATATAAAACAGTGGTTTGTGAACAATAAAGTTCTGTTACACAGTCAGCTATGTGAAAAGGAGTGTTCAGGTATAACAAATTTTCTGGTTACCTAATAAAATCAATAATAAATATAAACTGAACTTCAAAAAAATATTCAGAGATCTCTACTTTAATTTTAAAGTTAAATTCAGGAAATTATTTTTATCTATGTTAATCTTATTTAATTGTCACAAAACAACACACTGGAAGATCTTCTCAACAATGGCTTAATTTTCTTGTCATTTTCCACCACAAATTTAAAGCACAGAAAATTATATTCAATATCCTATAATAACCTGTAATGGAATAAAATCTGAAAAAAAACTGAATCATTTTGCTGTACACTTTAAACAATATTATAAAACAATATATTTCAATAAAAAATTATAAAAATAATAAATCTATGTTGCAGTGTGAATTTGGCAGAGTACTATTTAAAAATCCAAGATATATTTTTCCAGTATATTAGAAAGTATAAATGCTAAAGGATTTACTATATTTCTTTAATCTCATAGTTTTCTTGCTTTAGTCTTAAGATTACTATTTTTGATATTTTCAATCTTGCAAATTTGATACTTGACTTTAACTTACATCTGTAACTAGGCTGGGTTCAAATTATAAGAAAACTATAACATTAAGTTTAGTTCAATTAGCAAAAAGTTAAACAAGCCCAGGTGACATTTATTATACCAAGTCTTACATATAATAAGGACTCTCATTAGTTGAATTGATTATTTATTCAGAAAGGAATACTCCTCGAGACTTAATTATAGTGTAAAACTAAGTATTTTCAGATTTATGCTGTATCAGAAAAGGTGAACCTATCTTAATTCAAATATCATCCACTTATCATGTGCATATATTGACTTATACAGAAGTCTCTGTGCATATATGAGTCTCAAATATTTTGGCTCAGAAAAGAAGCTATTTACAGCTGACACCTACATTCATGATTAAAATTATTTCTAAAAGGATTGATTTTTATCACCAGCTGTGGGAAAAGGGCATAAATGAATGAACTGTTCATATCACAATTATTTCTCCCTCAATTGATGACTTCTTTTTTAGAGTTTTACTGTGATCTTAGCAGTTACTGCTTGTATTTATTAGCTGTTTTCTTGTCTTCTTGACCTCTACACCAAACTAGATTTAAACCTGTGCAAATTCAAAAAAGCATCTTTATGCCTTAATATCCTAATAATAAGTTTATGTGCATTAATATTATCCAAAATAGCAATGCAGCAATTTGGGAGGTAAGATAACGTCTAAGAAACATTCACCAACTTATTATCTTCCTCCTTACTCATTCTGTTCTGCCACGTGTTTTATTTCATTCATTTACATATATTTTGTTATCTAATATTCTTTGTTCAAAACTGAGATAGAATTGTAACTTAGTAGGAAGATTTCCAGGACAAAACTCACCAAATACAACTGAAAACATACAGGCTGGGAGACTTTTTAAGTTGTTCTAAAATTTAGAAGATAGATTTTATTCTTCTTTGAGTTTTTTAATATTCTTATGAAAAACAGTCTTTGTTTTCTCTCTGATTAAACATAGATACAGTCTGAAAGAGTGAGGTAATTATTTAAGAAATATTTGTTCAACAGATGCACCTAAAATAATCCAGCATATGACAGTAAATCAAAGAACAGACACTTAGAAATTAAAGTTGAAATTCTAATTATGGTACCCGGCACTGCAAGCATGCCAGTTTTTGTGAATCTAATTAGTCTTCTATACTAGAAAACAGTGTAACTGAGTCTATATGGTTATGAGAGATGAAACTGAAAACAACTGCATATTTCCTGACATTTATATTCCTAAATTATCAAACATATTTTTAAAAAATTTTTTTGCAGGTAATCAACTTGCAATTTTTATAAAGTTACTGGAATATATTCTTGCTTTGAAAACTTTTCATAATCCATATCTGAGTAACTTCTTTTCAAAGGCTTCAGAATGTGTTTCTGTTTTAACCCATTAGTTAGGCTTCGAGAGGTTTTTTGTTTTTTTTTTTAACTAAAAGGGAGATACTTTATGGATAAGCTAATAAAATATTTCATCACATTCTTATGGACAGCAATGATCTTTTTTTATTATAAAATCAATATAAATATTTCAAACGTATCTAAGACAAAAGGGAGGATCCTTAATTCAACCAACCCAAAATACTGTCACTGTATTCTATTATTGAAACTCTTGTGTATTTTATATAGCTGTGTGTATAGTCACACATTGTCATTTTCAAATATTAAAAAATAAGGAATTAAAAGAACTGAGAATATAGTCTATTTAAAAAGAATCAGAAAAAAAGAGATAAATATTACTACATGTTTTGAATTCACAGATGATCAAATTAAGTCATTTATTCGTAAAGGAAAATAGGGCAAAATTTGAAAGACAGAGAATTAGTTTGGTTAAATTCATAAGCAAGTAAAATATTGTTAACTACTGTTTTGTTCAACTCATGGGTGAGGAGAACATGTAAAGTGTCAGTTTAGGTTCCAAAAAATTCCAAATCACAGAGGGAAATCTGAACAAACGTTGAATTTTGCATGCTCCCCACCCATGCAGTACATGTCCTGCGTGACTCTGCCCCACACACGCACACAGAGACCCAGGCCGATGGAAGCTATGCTGCCTGATACTCTTTAGCGGGAACATGAGGCCACCTTGTTCACTGCAACAGGAGAAGAAAACAGAATCCCCAAGTTAAAAGATCTATCCCAGAATTAAAGCTCATCACTTCTTCTCACAGCCTATTGGACACAATTCATTACCTGTCTCTCTGCCTTGTAATCAAGAAGCAGCAAAATACAGTTTTCTCTATAGATCCAGGAGAATAAAACTAGGTATTTGTGACACTAGTGTTGTTCACTGCATAAAAATAGAGGTATTTCTATTATATTCTAGCTGATTAATTAGCATTCTCTATCTTAAGAACATTTAACTAGATTCAAGTACTTGAATTTTAATGCAAAGTGCTTCATTTTAATGATGAATTCACTTTTCAGTATCCGAAGGAATTTTCTTCTATTATGAAACAAGTTATGATAAAATCATATTACTGAAATCTATTTCTATTTGAATTTGTTATTTCAGTTACAGATTGTCCATCTAAAGTTGTTGTTCATTTTTTAAACTATTTTGGAAGGGATAATTCTTATTCTAAGATTAAATTAGTAAAAATAATGACTTGGGAACCAAAATTCAAAATTATGCTATATGATAATATACAAATAAATTTCCTCTCTGAATGACATCAACAAAATGATATTAATATCTACTTTTTAGGCTGGTGATGTATGAAACAATAAAATGTTCAAATTGACTCACATTCTCTGGGCCATTGTTAGTAAAAATCTTACTAGAATTATAACAGGATCAATCATATATTTTGATAATGGCCATATAAGTTAATATTACTTTTTAGAAAAATCAGATTATATTAACATAAATACAAGAATCCATTTATCATCTGAGTATACTATCGTATACTCATATACTCAGATTTCAATACAAACAAAAAGTTCTAGCATAAATACCTTTATTTACAGATTATCATTATTTATATGTATGACCTAAAAAAGCCTAACCTGTAAAAACAGAGAGTAAAATGGTCCAGGGGACAAGGGCTGAGAAAGATAGGATAGTTATCGCTTAAGGGTGCAAACTTGCAAGTAGTAGTGAGTAAGTCCTAGAGATCTGATACACAGTGTAACAAATACAGACAACAATATTCTATTCTAATCATCAAACCTGCTAAGAGACTAGAACTTAATTATTTCAACCACTAAATGGGAATAATTATGTATTTTGATAGAGGTGATAACTATTGCCACAAAGGCAATCATATTACAACATATGAATATATTAAATTAACATACTGCACACCTTAAATTTATACATTATAAGTCAAATATATTTTAATTGAAAAATATAAAAAATAATGAAAAATGAAATGGATTAGGAGTTACATAAATTATGACTCCAATGGAAAAATTCTATTCAGCTATTAAAATTTAAAATTATAATTATGAAAATTTAATGGGAAATATAAGATTTGCTTAGAGTGAATGGTTAGTTGGAATCAATCAAAAGACGTAATTACATGGTTATGGAAAAGATTTGGAAAGGAATTCAGAAAAAAATGAAGGTATCTGATCAGTCAGAGTGGTAGAAACATAAATGAATTTTAGTCTTTTCTTTAAGTGTCTTTTTGATATGGTGCTTGTAAAATGAAATGATACAAAACACTTCATGTTTTGATGGTTCTGAGTATATTTGTTTCTTGGGCACTGATGAAAGTTCTATCAACTCTACCAGCATTTTCCATGAAGCAGAGTGATGAAGCCAATTAATCAATAACATTTACTGAGTGATTATTGTCCACAGCCCTTTAAATGTAGTACCTTAGAAATATTAACTTATTTAATACTTAATATAACATAGTAAGGTCAGTTCCGTTGTTACTTTATATGAATGAGAACTGAGCTGCACAGGGCTTCAGTGACACGTCCAAGGTAACAGGTTAGTAGGCTCTGCTTCTGGGTATGAACACCAAGTCCATTTTCTTTACCACTATGCAAATTGTTTCCCGTATCTTACTGAAAACTGAGTGGCATATTAAAAGGAAAATTATCCAAAACAAAAATAAGAAGAATCAGGAGGAGAAGAAAGCAAAAGGAGAGGAAGAGGAGGAAGAGAAACAGGAGACTCAATAAATAGAAAAATACACTGACAAAAGAGGAATAATATTAAAATTATGACACTGTATGATTTCAATGGAGTTTTATCAAATAAAGATGGAAAGTCCTATTATTTAATGTATGCTAAAAGTTTTCTTTTTCTGGAAGATTTCATTTACAGGCATACCTCATTTTATTGTGCTTCATAGATACTGAATTTTTTTTTTCAAATTGAAGGTTGTGGCAACCCTGCATGTAGCAAGTCTATTTGCTGCCATTTTTACAACAGCATTTGCTCACTTTGTGTCTCTGCATCACATTTTGATAACTCTTAGAATATTCCAGACCTTTTCATTGTTATTACATCTGTTGTGGTGGTCTGTGATCAGTGATCTTTGATGTTACTACTACAACTCACGAAAGGCTCAGGTGATGGTTAGTATTTTTTAACCATAAAGTTTATAAATTAAGGTATGTGCTTTTTTAGGCATAATACTATTACACACTGAACCATACTACTGAGACAGAAAACAAACTTATGCTTACTGGGGTGGGGAAGAGGGGGAGGCATTAAATTCGGAGTTTGGGATTTGCAGATACTAACTACTATATAGAAAATAGGTGAACAAAAAGGTTATACCTTAGAGCCCAGGGATGTATATTTAAATCTTATCTTTCAGTCATCTCTTAAGAATCTCATATGCAAGCTTTATGAGTTCATCTGACTTACAAATACTGCCTCACTTACTGTGCTCCCAGTCTGTGTTAATGACTTCACCATCTACCTGTTCACTGAAGGTAGAAAATCATCTGAGACTCCTCCGTATCTAAAAGATAAAGTACAAACTCCCTAAAATCACCATATACATACACATGCATTCTTTATTTCAACCACATGATACTACCTGAAATTATTTCAGTAAACCACATACTCATTTCTTTCCTTTGGTGGGCAAAGAATACATTGTTTATTGGAGGCCTACCATATTCCAGGTATTGTTCCAGTAATTGAGATACACAGATAAAACAGAAAGAAAGCAAAAATAATTGTCTGCATGGAGCACATAAGGTTTAGTCTGGCGTTCAAGAGAAAGGTATAGGCTGAAGCTATAAACTGAGTATCATCAGCATATAGATGACACATAAATGTGTAAGATGAGATGAGATAAGCCAAGGGTGCATGTGCAGACAGAGAAAAGAAAAGGCACAGGCTTGAGGAAGAGAGGAGGAAGGACCAGCACTGAGACTTTAGGCTCAACAGACGGGATGTCACAGCAAGCTCAACAGACTGCTGGCTGTGCGATTCTAGAGGAATGAACAGGGGTGAAGGGGGAGCAATCCAACAATGAGTTATATGGAAATGAGATAATGGAAAGGCTGTGAGTGCAGGAACTGACATGGTCTAGGGTATGACCATACGAGAGTGGCTGAGGTAAGCAATGGCCAAGCTCTTTGCAGGAGAGCACTTAAAGGAACTGAATGCTCAACGAGTTGGCAGGATCATCTCTGTATATAGTCAAATCACCAAGAAATAAGACATAAGGAGACTTGAAGAAAACGACAATGAAGCAGTAGCTAATAATCACTGAGAGATGAAGCGAGTGCCCAGATATTTGCAGATGACAACACAAGAAATAGCAGTGACGTACCATAAGACAGTAAAAGCAAAAAAGTAACCAAGATTGATTGTTTTAGGGCAAACCGAAGGAGAGAGGTACAAAATTATCAGTGAGGAACCAAAAGAAAAAATACTCCACATTTAAGCCCAATGGTCTTAGAGGTGTGAAGGAAAACAATTACCACTTGAAATGGCTTCAGGGGAAAAAAGTATCATCAGGGAGATCCAGGTTTCTGTTAGAGTAAAATGAGGGAGGAAATGCTCAAAACAGAGGCTGATGAAATAGGAGATTCTGCTATTGATGAACCACGAATTCTAAAGTATTTTTGCAGGGGAGCGGTGGTGGCGCGGCAGTGCTGGGATGAGATGGAGACTGAAAAAGGGCATGTGCAAGCTTAGATGACATTCAGGAGATGACCCAGGAGTATGAGGGAAGTCTGGGGCTTCCTGTGGTAATTGCAGAAATACCACACATTTAATTCTAGCAGAATCAAGTTATACAGTTTTAGCAAAAATGTGATCTTTGCAGAGCATGAAGCAGTGAGTGTCACAACGTGCAGGTGGTAAAGACCCTCTGAGGGGCTATGCAGACCTGCTCTGACTATGGAGGTGGAATTAAAGACTTCATGGGAAATCAGTCTGACTCTAAGCAGAGTTCCCACATACATGCTTCTGATGAAGGGTTAAAGGCTTGGGAAGTGCTCCCCATCTTTGAAGGCCTAGTTGACATGTCAACCTGTCTTGTCTGATCATTACAAGAGAGCAGACTTACTTTCTCTTCTTGTTTCCTTAGCACTCTGTTCGCCCAGCTATCACCATCTGTGCCTGTCTGTCTTTCCCAGTAGACTGTCAGACTCTCTGGTGAAGGAAAAATTTATCTCAATATTCCCAGTGTCTAACACAGATTGGCAAGCACATGGGACTCAGGAAGGTGCTACTGTTGGTAGATGAAGGCGTAATACTCTAGATCAGGACTTCTCAAACTTTAATGTGCACACAGATCACAAAGGGATCTTTTTAAATGCAGATTCTGATGCCTGGGTTGGGCCTGAGGTTATGTGTATTTAACAAGAGCTCAGGTGTTGCTGATGGTCCTCGTACTCACTGAGTTGCTAGGTTCTAAAATACATCAAATGGTAGGCACTCAGACATGACAACTTTTATTATAATGCACCGTTCCTTGGGTCATTAAAAAAAAAAAAAGTTTCCAGTTTTGTTGATTTGTTATTAACAGACTTTCTTTCTTACCCTTTAAATTTTGCTTTGTACAATCTCTAATAAAGCTTTGTATTTAACGTTGAACTCCAAGTAAAACTACACTATAGTCCCTGGGAGATTGATTCAGGGAAACTAACCATGAAGTGTTCTGAAGAAGCGCATAGTGGCTAGAAATATATTTGAACAAGGCCTCTGAGAAACCTTAGCGGTCAAGGGTACACAGGATCAGAACTGGTCTGATGTGCAAACATTTAGCCCTGCATCTCAGGACTGAAGACACCTTTTGGACAAGGAGCTTTCAGTATGCTGTGGCTTTTGTTGGTAAGCTGGTCATTTTGTTAAACAATTTCTTAGAAGCAGATCTTATTAGATACAAAATAGAGATGTATGTTTAGAGGATGTTCACTGTTAATACCTTGTGAACAATATTTTATCTTTGAAATGTTTTTATTGAACAATATTTTGAAAAATTTCAAGGGAAAATGATCTGCTAAGATCTTACCTAGTTGAACCCACCCAGGCATAAAGTATAGGAATGTTGATTTCCAGAGTAAGAAAAAAATCCTGCTCCATAACAATACTGATTACAGTCGGTTTCTAGACTGAATATAAGGCAGGCATATTAATTATTTTAATTTGGAATTAACTTCATGAATTTAGTGTTTCTTATATTTTAGGTTAAAAATGTAATTTTTTCCCTAAAAGTAACACATTTTTATAGTCATAAATATGTATATATTTTTTCTGCATTCTGAATTTTAATTCAATAAAAGTATATTAAAATCAGGGAAAAGGTATATCAAGGCTTTTCTGATAAACTATTTTATAACAGTTGTTTATAAATCTGAAGATACACAGACCGATGAAAATTTCATTGAAACACCACATTATTGACACCATATCTTTAGAACTGTGTTAACTTGTTAATCATCATTTCTACTAGTTAGGATAGTTATGTCCTTTCTAATTTAATTGGTAAGCTCTGTAGAGCTTTTAAAGCCTGTCTGATATTTCAACATTTCCTCTTTGTAGAATATTATACAAACCTACTTAAAGCTCTATCTCTACTCTCAACATAGGCAAATCTTACAGCATTAGATAATAAGAAAGATGAAGTGGTAACGGAAACTAAACTCCATTATCATTTGGCACAATTAGCTTTGATAGATGGAGTTTATAATTAAAACTATGGTTTAAGAATCCCTCACTTTCTTATATGACTTTCAAAATGGAGACATTTTAAATGCCCATTAGGAAAGCTAGCAATTTTAATACTATGTATTCATTAGCTGAACATTTGGTGCTAGATGATCTTTGATTTGCTACTTGTAAATTACTGACTAAAAACTTCAAAATATATAAACCAAATTTCTATATTGAAGGTTTCCCACAGTGTTATGTTTTAAAGGTACACTAATGTTGGAAATGAAATTCAGATTGTACAAAATTTTATTTTAGAAATATCTTTGGCTATCCAGAAATACTGGCATGTAACGTAGTTATTTCCATAATTTTAGTTTAAACAAGTAATTTTCTTTGAGTGAAAAGAAGTTAAAACAAGTCAGTGTAATTTTTCTCATAATTTCTTGGGATCACTTAAAAATTCATTTATCCAGTAAGCACAGAAATAACACAAAATGATCAAAGAGTGCTCAAGCCTTGTATTTTCTTCTTTTTTTTCCAATTCAGGTAAATCTTTAAAGATCACAAGCTGGAAAATGATTCCTCCAGATCTGTTTAAGAAATACATTATGTTTTATAAGTTGGTGGGGAGAGGTAGGCAGGTAGCCTTTCTCTAGAGTGAAAACACAGCCAGTTATTTTAGTAAAATCAGCTTCTGACTTAGCTGAAAGTATATACAGAAATCAAGAAGAAATAATCTATTCTTTCCCCACCCCAAAAAATCTCCAGTTAACTTATTTTCTTCCAATTTATTAAATTTCACCCCAAACTATGGCCTATGCTATTTCTACCCTATCTGAACAGCAGATTTTACTGTCCTCACTCAAAATCCACCTTTCATTTTATTTGATCTAATTATTTATAATTTTGTATAATTCTCATTTCCCAAACTTCTGATCTGAAACCAAAAATACTTCATTCTCATGACATGTGTTTCCCTCCTACTTGATGAAGATGGAAACCTCTAAATTTATCTTCCTTTATGTAAGATAAAAAAGAGCTCTTCTAAATCTTCAAATAAATTTTAGTATCTGGGCTTCAATTTCCAATAATTTTTTACTCCCAAAAGATGGTACAACCACATTCATTTTCTTCTTTAAATTATTCTCTCTCTTCTGCTAACTGTTTCCTACCCAAAGATAGAATATATATCATTTATATATTTGTATATACAATACATAAGTCATATATGCAAGATATATATTATTGCATCTTACATATCATATCCATCATATATTATATATGTATCATCATATAATACATATATATCTTTTTAAAATACATATATATCTTAATAATTAAACAAAACAAAATCAAAGAACTCTATCTTAACTTTAATGCCTTCTCTGATTTATGTCCCTGATCAAAAAATTATGTTTGGCCTGTATTTATTTTCTATACTATATTTTACTCTTTCTTTATTCAAGCTCTAATCACTGTAATCCCTCTGGAATTAAGAAGCACACATTTTCAGAGCTAAGAACACTTCCTTTTTCCAATGTGTACCATATTAGGGCCTCTTCCTGTCTATTTCTCCCTTATCACTGAATTTACAACCTCTTGTATTAAATTTGGTTCTCCAGCCCAGCCTTCTTAACAGTCTCTCTGGATTTTTTAACACTCCAATGTCCTTAACTTTCCACCTTTTCTATTAATCCTTCCCACCCCCACATACCCTATTTTTCCCTTAAAATGTAAGTTCAATAAATCTTAAGTCAAACATTTATTTTCAACACCAAACTAGTTCTTTCTTTCAGTATCTATTTTTTATTATGAAAATATGAAAAATTTGATGCCAACAAACTTGAAAATGTATGTTTAATAGACCAATCCATGGAGCATCAATAAGATAAATGGCTGACTTCATACAAGAAATGGTCGAAACCCCATAAGAAACAATGAAGACAAGAAGGAACTGGAATACTTTCCCACTAAAATCTGGAACAAAGCAAGGATAGCCACATTGGCAACTTCTAATGACATTGTACTAAAGGTCCTAGGCAGTGGAAAATATTTTAAAAAAATAAGTTAATACATTAAAGGCATCCAGATCAGAAAGATAAAAGGAAAAAATATCTTCATTTGCAGGTAACATGATCCTGCATATAGGAAATCCTGAGGGGGAAGAAAAATGACTAGAACTAATAAATGAGTTAAACAAACTCACAAGATACAAAAACAATACTCATAATCTGTTTATCTCCATATACTAGCAGTAAACAATCTGAAATGAAATTAGAAAACAGTTCTATTCATATTAGCATCAGAAAGAATAAACTACTTTGAGATGACAAAAGAAGCATAAGACTTACATACTGAAAATTACAAACCATTGTGAAGAGAAAGATCTAAGTAGAGAGACATTTCCAGTTCATTGGAAGACTCAATAGTGTCACAGTTTAGGTACCACTAAACTGATCTATAAATTCAATGCAATCTCTATCAAAATCTCAGCAGGCTTCCTTGTAGAAATTGAAACGTTCACCTAAAATTTATATGGAAAAGCAAAAGAACTAGAATATCTAAAACACATTTAAAAAACCACATGCGAAAGATTATAGTATTTCATTTCAACTTATTTTAAAGCCACAGGAATGAAGACAGTGTATAATTAGAGCACTGACACCACATAGATCAATGGACTGGAACTGAAAGTCCATAGATAAACCCTCACTTTGAGGTCACTTGTTTTCAACAAAGATTTCGATACAATGTAATGGGAAAAGGGTATTCTTTTATAAATAATGCTGGGGCAACTGAATATTTGCAAGCAACAAAGAAAAAGGGGAGGAGGAAGAAGAGGAAAAGAGGAAGACAGACCCTTACCCACACCATACACAAAATGTAACTCACAATGAATCATATACCCAGAAATTCTACTTCTAGGCATCTATACAAGAGAAAAATTTCCAATGTCAACATGAAGACATATTTACAAATGATCACAGCAACATTAACTACTTATAAGGGTCCAAACTAGAAATAATTCAAATGGTTGTTAAGTGATGAGTTGGAGAAAAGAAAAAAAAAAGTATTCTATAAAACTGAAAATTCAGTAATTGAAAGAAATACTGATACATACTACAACATGGAAGAACCTCACAAACATTATTCTAAGTGAAAAAAAACTGTGATACAAAATAGTATTATGTTTCTTTTTGTATGAAATGTTTAGAAAAGGCAAATTTATATAAATAGCAGAGGAGTGACTTTCCAAGGCTGAGAACAGGAGTGAGATTAACTGTAAACAGATATGAGACCACTTTCAGGATGATTTTTCCATTTTTTAAAATTATTGCATTATTTAATTATTTTATTTTGACAGGGGGTAGAAGGAAGGTAATTAGGCTTACTTATTTTCAGAGGAACTAGGGATTGAACCCAAGACCTTATGCATGGTAAGCATGCTCTCTACCACTTGAGCTATACCCTCCTCTCCAGGATGACTGAAATGCAGAGAGTAACCAACAACTTGGATTTGTCTCAGAAGAAATTGTTCCTGGGATGTGAGATTTTCAGTTCTAATTTCCTAAAATTACTGAGTTATATACCTACAACAGAATTTTACAATATATAAACAGTTCAATAAAGCTGTTAAAATAAGTAACAGAATGACAAAAATACTACATGTACTTCACAAGCAGTGTTTTGATTACTAAATACATGAATTTAAGATATATACTGGGATACTGTAAATGTCAAAAAGGAAAACGTTTCTCAATGTACTGAAATAGCAAAAAATTATAAACAAAATTTTATTCTGTATTGGATTGATTTTTGAAGGTTAGAAAACTGTATGAAATTCTCAAAGAAAAGGCAACTTTACTTCTTAGGTTATTCAAAAATGAACTTTCAATCCAATGACAAGTGAAAGATGTTACTGTGTGTAGGGCAAGTTGACAATTTGATACATTCCTTGAGCATATCTCTAGATTTACCCATTTTCCTGGCTGAGGATACACTTTTTGTTTAAAAAAAAGTTGTTGAAATTTTAATTTCCTTTCTTCTATAACAAGTAGAAGTAAAAAGTATAAGTGGCCTTAGCCAGCAATTTTCTTAAAACTTTGCTTATTTCATTGAAAATATTTTCTTCTTTAATATAAAAGCAAACCATGATATTTCAAAATAGTTTTATTTTATACTTTAATGAGAGGTTAGGGGATGCAAGCACACATCATCTCACACTACTCTGTGCATCTCCAATAGACAGGAAGAATTATAGCCAGAGTATTTCATGGTTTTAGGTACCAGAAGGAAAGAATGATCACATATTGCATCTGCACCAGAACTGTACTCTCACCACCCAGAGCAGAGCCTAATCAGTGCCCTGCTTCAAGCAATCCCTTCTTCCCCACCACAGGTGTAACTAAAATGTCCACCCAGTAAGAAGTGGAGGGGGAATTAGAGGAAAGGGGTTAGACCAAGTATTGTTTCATTCCCACTACCTGTAGAACAGGGTTGCAATGCCTGTGATACACCCAAATAGCTTAGGGAGAACCAAGCAGGGTCAGAAAATGTTTCTAGAGGATTGAGAACTTTGCAAATCAATTTATGAATCTCTACACCCAGCCCCAGCACTGGAGTAGCCCTGAGCTTACACAGTTTAGAAATAGATGAGAGAGTCACTGACAAGAATAGAGACCAAAAAAAAAAATTTCCTTTTACCAAGATTACTTTTCACTAGAAACACAGAAGACAGAAGAACTGCTAACACTGAATGTTTACCCAAAAGCTGTAATATAAATGGATTAATCCAAATGACACTCTTTAAAATAACAAGTTTATTTCCTTCCACTCTCCCCCTAACCTGCCTTCAGCAAGACTAAATCTTGAAGTAAAGAATGAGAGGGAAGGGGGACAAACTCTACAAAGTAAAGTTGCTCAATTTTTTGATAGTTGAATACTGTGTACAAATTTTCAACCACAAAAATCTCAAATCCTAGAACATTTGCTGCAATGTTTTGAAAAGTTTTTTTCTGTAGAGGAGAAAAGAGAACTTGCTAGTAGCTTCAGGAGGGACCAAGGCAAATTTATTCTCTTTTGCTAATAACACTATGATTTTCTCTTTTAAGTAATTTATCTAAGGTCAATAGACTCCTTCCCCACACAAGTATTTATTTTTAGTGGCTAAAAAGTCCTGTCCTTCCAATTTAACTGTTTTTCTCTCTTCTGTTACTCTGTGTGGTATCCCTTGCTACATCTATCTCCCTGAAACTGTATACTATACTACAAACTTCCCTGGGGTATTTTTAGTAAACACCATATTCTGACAAAAGACTCATTTATAGTTTGACCTAACTCATCAGAAAAATCAATGTCTGAGGAGATGAGTGAATGTTATGTTCCTATTTCGCACCATAAAGTGCATAGGGAAGGACACGATGGGGTCGAGACTAGGTCTTCTCCAGAGTTCTACCAAGTTCGCTAGCAATATGTAGAACCCTGCAGACCTGGCAGTGAAGAATCAGACCCAAAGTTACTTTACAATTCTTGCCTAACCTATACATGCCCCTGTGGTTTTTTTTCTCTCTTACCCTAACATTAATTACAGTTGTTATATTCCTGTTCCTCTTTCTTTAACCAAATAAATGTACTTAAAAGCACACCCAATAACTTTTGCCCTTCTCCATATATACATGACACAAAAAGCTGAGGAAAAAAACATGCAGTATTTTAAAATTTGTTTTAAATTAAGTTGAGCATGAGTTTGTAGTCTCTGAACTGGAATCATGTACCTACTAATGTAAACTGTAGATATTGAAATACATCAGTGAGGTAAAATTTAGCAGTATGAAACATACTACGAAAATGTCTAAAAATATCTGTGACCTAATAACATACTCTCCTAAAATAAGCCATCAATTTATTTGTTGTAAAGATATTTAAACAACTCTCATTTAAATTGTACTATGGTTATGAAAGATGCAGTTTTATTCATATTTACCTCAAATTTCATTGGAGTCATGTTATAAGTCTCTTCTTTATTGGAAGAAATTCAGGATAAAATATCTGTGCCTTGTCAAAAAAAAAATAAGAATTTAACACTCTAGTGTAACAAATGATATGTATCATAATATAATCTATATATTTCCATGGTACTGCCTGCGTCCAATGGAAATTGGAAGAGTCACATAAATAACTAATAGATAAAATTTTGCTGTAAATAACATACCTATAAATGCCCATGGGAAGAAAAGAAAGCCTGAAGGGTAGTGTAGAATTCAATTATTTACCTTCTGAAGAGCAGCCTGTCATCAAGGACATTACAAAGAAGACTCTAACTCAACAGGACTAATACACGCTGACCGACATAAACGTCCACAATGCAAAACAAACTTCTCTAGACAGATTCATGCAGCAGCCGGGATGTCTACTTTGTGTGTCTTAAGCTTTTATCTCCTGTATATTATAAGCTGGAACACAGATCCTGCTATTGTATTTCCAATCCAACAAACCACAGAAAACTTAGGGTTCACTATTTTTTAGTGTAAATTAAAGAGAAAACAAAATGTAGCAAAGACCGATAGGCATGTAAATATTAACAACTGTTGTACTGCAAATGCAGCTAAATGCAGGTAAATAAATACAAGGAGAATTAAATTAAACAAGGGCAACTTCTGGGCACTTTACTCATAAATGCTTGTGTATTTAAGAACGATGGCATTCTCTTACATAACCTAGTATAATCATCAAAGTCAGAAGATTTGGGGGGAAGGGTATAGCTTAAGTGGTAGAGTGCACGCTCAGCACCCAAGAGGTCAGGGATTCAATTCCTAGTACCTCCTCCATTCGGAAATCAATGAAGAAACCTAACTACCTCCCTCTCATAAAACAAACAAGTCAAAATCAGAAAATTTTATGTTGATACAATGCCATTTTCTAATCCATAGTCCATATGTAATTTTCACATACTCTGGCAAAAATGTCTGTTCTGTTTTTCCCCAGTTTAAAATCCCACCCAGGATTATACACTAAATGTTGACTACTTTATCAAGAGCAATCTCTTAGCTTTCTTTTTGCAATTAATGACCTTAATATTTTTGAAAGGTGCCAGTAATTTTATTGAGTATCCCTCAATTTGGGCTTCAGTGATAGCTCCTCTTGTTTAGAGTTAGGTTACGCAATTTTGGTAGGAATACAGAGAAGTGTTGTTGCATCTCTGTCAGTACATTATCTCAGGAGACAGGTTTGTCGCAAAGCTGGTGGTTCCCCGCTCTTACCACTATTAAGTTACTTTTCCCTTTAATAACCTGTAATTGGTAGGAGATACTTAACAACTGAATAAAAATCCTATTCATCGTTAAATATTCACACACTAGTTACAGTATCAAGATAAACCTTGCTTGAATTAATTACTGTACTGATAGTCGCCAAGTGGTAAATTTTATGTATTTCACAAGACATGGCTCTGTTTTAGTAAAGAATTATTATCACATTTCATTTCTGTATTTCTTATTTTTCCCAAGTGCTACTAGAGGATAGACTCTGCCCCCAGAAATAACCATCATTATTATACTATCAACACATGTAATCAGCTTTTGGCGTGTGATGGCTGATTTTTTTTTTCAATCTCTACCATTTAATTGTTCTGTAACTTTGGGTAAGTAATTTTCTAAGTTCCAGTTTCTTCATTTCAAATTGGAAATTATGTTAACTCCGCAGGATTTTACTTGATAAAATAGTGCATATAAAATATTTAGCATTAACATAATACCAGCCAGGTACAAAGCATAATAAATGGATGTTGATGAATATCCCAGAGGATTCACCAATGGCTCTTAACACAGGAAGATAACTGACAGGAAGATCCAAAGAGGTAATTAAGGCCCATTACTTACCTCAAAGGTTATGAATGTGGGCCACTCTAATGGCAAAACCTACCACATTTTACAGAAATCATGTACACATAAAAAGCTCCAAACATTATCTACCAACTCAAGCACAGAGTTGCTTTGTGACATTGGTCAACTCACCTAACCTCTGTAGGTGTCAGCTAAAAGATGTATTTAAAATGATTACCATGCAACTGCCATGTTGCTCATGCACAATAAATACAAATAAATATTGTACTAATAGCTATAACACATCTAAAGACTACTTTCCTAAAAGTAGTAGTCCCTTTAACAACAAAATTTAAAGAAAGATGCTTTTTCTGTATTCTTCTCAAGTGTGATTTTATTCCATCTTGAGGTTGCCTTTTTTTTTGCAGTAAAATGTATGTAATTTCATAGTCATAAAATAAATAATATTTTTAGCTTATATTTTTGCTGTCAACTTTTTCTACCTTTTAATAATATGTTTATTCCATTTTCGGCAGAACATTTTCAAAGACAACATTCTCCTTCGCCTACAAAGCTACCAACATTTTCATATGTATCCAGAACCGCTTCTGACATTTTCACTTAGCTCAAAATACATGTTGTTACTGATAACGATATTAAGCCTACAAATGATAGCTTCTTGCATTGATATGAAACCTGCTATAAATCAGTAAAAGATTTTTCCATATTTGCAGCAATTCTGGAACATAAACAAGGTTTTCAACAGCCCTTTCCTTCTTTCATATAACTTGAAGACAAGGTCATTGCTGGCATGGAACTGAAAGATGAAGCAAATGCAAAGCTTAAGACTGATGGAAATACTTTAAACCATTTCTTAAGGAAAAGGTCTAAACCCGATGAAGAAAATTACACATTGCCATTTTAAAACTGAGTAGTCAATATGAAAAGCAGTTTGCAACAACAAAAAAAATAAGTTGCTGAGGTCACTTAAAAGCAATGATTTGTGTTCATGCAGGAAATCAAATATTTTGCTCCATTTTCTAATCATGCACTAAAAATCCTGATGATTTTCTACTTGACATTTATGGAATTTCAAACTATTAGATAATAATAGTGAATTATTCTATGCTGGGTTTATTACTTGCATTTTCTATGCATTGTTACCACAACACTGTTTGGTCTGGGCACAAGCAATAATATGAAAAATATCCAAGTATGTCGTAATCATTTATTATTGAACTGGAAATTTATGTTTTCCTCAGCAAACTTATTCTGGGATATCTATTCATGAATTCATTTTGATCAGGTATCTATAGATCTCGATCAGATTTCTGTCTGATACCAAAAGATTTCTGTCTAAAAGTGAGCCATAGATCTCTTGACAAAGCAATCACGTACACACAACACATTGTTTTCTGATACAGCACCTATGTTTCCTGCCCAGTATCAGCTATTACCACTTAGTTTATTTCTTTCTATGTTACTTATGTACTGACTATAATCCTGATTAGAATATAAATTCTAAAATGGTAAAAATTGTGTCTACTGTATTTACCACTGTTTTCTACCACCCCGTACAGTGTCCTGCTACCTTTTTGTATTTAATAAATATATTCAATGAATTTACTAAAATAAAATCATTTTACTAAAGTAAAATCAAACTTTTGTAAAAAAAATGTGGTAGACTAATTCTGTATCATGCAAAAGTCACTTCAGGACATGAGCTAATAAGTTTGATCTTTTAGATTACTTAGGTCATATACTGTTCTGTTTTTAAATATCCATAAGTCCTAAAAACATACGGTCTTCTTTGAGATTTACATGATATTTCATTTCCACTGTCCTACCTGCCAACACTCCTGTTACTGGCCAAAAAGGATAGAGCCTGAATTAAAATAATATCAAACATAACTGTAATAAGGTCTGTCATATCTGTAACTGAATCCCCCATGACAGCTCAGGTACCACCTCCACTATTTCTAATTTTTGACAGCATCCAAGAGAGATGGATTCAAAGCAGTTCACAAGTTTGTGGGTAGACAGCTGTTGGCAAAAGCCCTCAGGGGGCTAGACCATGTAGTAACAGACAAGATACTACAGAGAATAATGCAGGCTGAATGATTTGGAAGCTCCTCCCTCAACACGGATTCAGCCAAGAAAGAATGAACAATTAAATAAATGAATTCTTTAATGCATCACTGAAATTATCTTAATTGACTTGTATGCTATCAAAAATTAGAAACAGCAGAGATGTTCAAACTTATAGGGGTAATCATTTCACAATATATGTAAGTCAAGTCATTGTGCCATACATCTTAAACCTATAAAGTCCTGTCTTTCAAATACGTCTCAATAAAACAAAACAAAACAAAAATCCCAGTTGTGAAGAAGATGCTCAAAATCAAGGGCATTTTCAAAGCATCTGGAGCTTCATGAATTTCACCCACAGGATACTCAGCCTCCCCTTCTTGAGCTGGCACCACCCATCACCCAGACCCACTGCCCTAAGTTGCTGTTCATCAGATTTTTGGCTTCTCAGAGTCCAGTCCCTCACCTGGTGAGCACCAGCAACCATGATGTGCTCTCCATACTCCAAGGCTTTCTTCAGTTCCTTCCCAACTTAGACTGAACAAACACCCTCCTACACACACATGTACTCACACTACCCTAAACATAGTACACCTGTAGGCTCAGTATAGTGAGGTGAGGTCCAGGACACTGAGTGGTTGTGGGGAACTCCCTGGGGAGTCAGGCTGCAGGGACAGAATGACCAAGTACAACTGTCTCATTTGATGGGTCACTTCTACTTCAACACTTTATCTGTCCTGCATAAGTTACTCAATTATTACATATTTTTAGAAACTGACCTCTGAACACAGCAGTTTTATTGTGGGCCTGGTGTGTCAAGTCGAATAGTTAACAACTATCCCATGTTACCTTGAAACCTATAATTATTCCTCTAACATTTCATGAGAAAATGTAGTAATTATACTTTGTGATATAATTAAGCACCTTACACTGAAGAAAAACAAGCAGAAAAGTGTTCTATCACTCATTTAGGAAACATTAATGAACTAGCAATTGGAGTATGGTTTATTCCAGCCAAACTGGAATTTCAGATAAACAACACTTTTTAAGACAAGAATATCCCAAATTGCATTGCATGGAACATACTAAAATTATTTGTTGTTTATCTGAAATTTAAGTTTGGCTGGGTTCCCTGTATTTTATCTAGCAAGCCTAAACCAGTGTAAACATTGGAGTGAAGTTGACATGACTATATTATACAGGACTATTGCACTTTAACTGAAGAATACAAGAAACCTAATCCACACATTCAAAAATGCATTTTCCCAAACAGAAACAGAAGCTCTATGCACTTGTACACTGACATTTGAAAGCTTGGTATTTTGACTTTGAGCATTAAAAGCATTTTGAGAAAGTAACACAGAAGGGTTGTGATCACTAACAGGATGTGTGTTATAGTGAAGATTCAGTAAGGCACAGAGGTAGTGTATTTTGTTGATTTTTGTGAAGGTTAAAAATATATTACTTAATATGTACTTAATAACATACTGGGGTTACTAATGAAAAAGAGGAGAGAGGACTCATAGCAGTAGATTGAAAAACTTGTGGCAAAGAGAAGGATCATAATCCTCCTGGTTTATAATGATTATCATTTTAAGTTTCTTAGTGCCAAAAAGTCATAAGAATATTTCCAAAAGAAAAATGTGAGTCTCATTCTGTATACTGAATATACCTTTTACAGTAACTCTTATTCAAGAAAAGCAATTACCTACACAAGAGAATCATTCCAAGACCATCATCTTCATTGTCAGCATCACTGGACATTTCTTGAGCTCACATGTGCTCCTGAAGGCGAGGGTCAAAGCTCATACTGTGGACATAGAATTTTGCTCATTGCATAAGGCCAGTAAGCAATCTGCTTACTAAATTCAAATTAATTACACTGCACTATGACCAAGGCATACTAGGCGATGTCACCGGCAAGGGGAAGAGTACTTGGCACAAATGTGACAGCAGATGAGCAGAAGAACCGCACCACAGTTCACAGGTATTTCTATATATTCCTGGACACTAGTGAACTACAGAATGGAAAAAAACCACGGACGTGCTTATCATGTGTGTTTGTTATGCATTTTTATCAGAAAGATATAGAAAACAGCAAATAAAGACATCATAATGTAATACCCAAGTAGTCTGTTTTAATGATATGACTTAAAGTCAAGATTTAGAATTAGTGTTGGGCCACTGAACACACTCCTTATAAATGAGTTCCTCTTATATTAAAAAATTAGCTTTATGTATTGTCTATACTTAGATAAAAATAGATCTCTGCCATCTTCCCAAAACTTGTTTTTTAAAATCAGATGTTTAAGATATATTTTCATAAGGAAGTTCAACTTTTCTGTCTCTATTTCTACTGATGACAATAGCAAAATGTATTTCTAGAATATTAGATGATTTAGAAAACCATCTCTTCTTCCTGTCTTTTGTCTATGGCTATAACAATGGATTATTTTTCACAGTAGTTCTGATTGTTACATTGTTCAAATTTGAGTTAAGAAAGTCTCTTCAAAGAAAATTTATTAATACAAAGTATTCAAGTGAAGTGTTAGGTTTGGAATTTTGGTATTTTTTAAGTGTGATTTTTTTTTTTTTAAATAAAACGTAAAGTACTGTTCAAGGCTCTATTGTGCTTTAACCCAATAAGGACTTCACATTTCAGCTTGACAAGACAAACAAACCTTCTAATGTAAAGTTCAGAACCTTTATATAAAATCCTCTGGGAGCAAAACTAAATACCAAATCTTCAGAATACATTTTTGTTGTTGTTGTTAGCAGAGGTATCAGTGGCATGACCACAATGTAAATACTGATTGCACTTAATTATATGAATGCAAGGTCAGGACCTTGGCAAGCCATCAATCAAGCATGACAAACCACAAGAATGGTACATCTTCTTAAATTATAATTCATATTTAAATATTGAGAAAATTAAAGTGGTTTATTTAGCTTTTTATATATTAGGATGCATATGGAAATCTGTGTGATCAGAAAGACAAAGAAGTTCAATGTTCAAGTCTGAGAACAGAATTTCTGTAGCAAAAGATCACTGACGGGAGAGTGTCATGTCCCTCTCGTGCGATGGGACAGAAAAAGGTATTAGTTTTCTACTGCATCATAACAAATCACAACCAACTTAGTGGCTCAAACAATGCAAATTTACTATTCTACAGCTCTGGAGGTCAGAAATCCAACAGGAGTCTCATGGAGCAAAAGCAAAGGTGTTGGCAGAGCCATGTCTTTTCTGGAGGTCCCACAGGAGGATCCATTTCCTCCTCATTTGGGTCACCGACAGAATTTAGTCCCTCACAGTTGCTAGTATGAGATCCCAGATTCCTTGGTATTTGTCAGCTGAGAGCCTTCCCAGCTTCTAGGAACTGCCCCTGCTTCTGAGCTTATAGTCCCCTTTCACATTTTCCAAGCCAGCAACAGCAAATCAAGCCTAATGCTTCGTGCTGCTACTCCTTCTCCTATCTCATCTCCATAACCCAGTCAGGAAAGGTTCTCTGTTTTCAGGACTCAAGTGACTAAATTGGGACCACCCAGCTAATCCCGGATCATCTTCCCGTCTCAAGATCAGTACCCTTATTCACACCTGTCAGGTCCCTTTTACCATGTAAAGGTAACATATTCATGAGTTCTGGGGTTTAGGACGTGCCATTTTGGGGTGGGGAAGGGCATTATTCTACCTACTACAACCATCATATAAATAAACATTTTAAAGCGCTGTCTCATAATCTATATATAGTTGTATAAAATAAACAGCATGGTCATCTTCATGGAGTAAGCAATTATAACATGGTTATCCAATAAAAGTAGATTTTAGGATCCTAAAATATGTCAATCAATTTGGCACATGCAGTGATAACTACTGGTGTTGTTTAAAATGAAAAAATACATTACTACCCAGAACTACTTTTGAGATTTCTGAGCAGGACAAATTATAAGTGATGGCCTTAATAAAATGTAACAGCAATCAAAAAAGTCTCCAATATTTGCCTTTAGTCTCTAATATTCGCCTGAAGTCTTTAATAGTCACAGCAGCATTCAGTAAAGTCTGTTAAACAAAACTATTAAAACATCATACTGCTTATATGAGCTAAACCTTCTTTAGCATTTTCACCACATGCTCCCTGGGTTCTTTCCCGTGATACTTGCACTGGTATCCAATCATGGTTTTGCATAGATTTCAGGGACAGCATCTTCCTTCCCCACCAGGCTGTATGTTTAGGGAGCATGAACTATGACACGTATGTATTTTCACAGTTGCCCATGCACAGCCCTACACAAAGATTCCCACATGCTATGCAATAAATAAATATATTGATTTTGCTTTGTCTACTACTGAGGTACAGGTAACCATTCAGTTTGTTTTATATATTACCCTGCCTATTTGGGCATCATGAAGAAATTTACTTTGAAAGTTATTTGGAAGTATTTCCCCTAGGAATGAAGCTACATATTCTTGGCATACATGGATCAGCTACACTGACACCTGAGTTTGACACTTGAGAACATTAGGCTCAATTACATGTTTACACATGCCTAGTGAATATAATTACCATGTCTGAAGCATCTATTTTTAAAACACCTAGGCATCTAGCAAAGAGTAGGTGTGAAATTAAAAAGACATGCTGGTATCCCTAGTTATACATTTCACCTGAAATTATTAAGAGCAGGGTATGAGTATGAACAGATTTGATTATACAATCATCCTGTTTTGGGGAAATCTGGCTAAAAAGTTTGACATCTTTTGGAAAGATAGATTTAATGCATGCTACTACCTTATGTTTGTTGCCTTCTTCATTGCCTGCTTAGAATAAACCTACTAAGTGTTTTATTAGGAAAATTAAAACATAAAATTTCTTGTTTCAAGAGATAAGACTAGTAAGTCATGAAGGTTATTAGGAGATGCCAAGCTGATAAATCAGATTAAACAGAAAACAGATCCTAAGTGTAGGAATCAACTGTGGTTCCCTAGTAAGACATTTTCTATAATTATAATGTCATCCTTGACAGATTGACTCTTACTTCTCATCTATAACCTATCTAGTGCTTTCCCCAAAGAAGACAAAAACAGCTAATTAAGTTGTGCATTTTGTTTAGAAAATGAGCTTTTATATCATGGATTTACTTAAACATCTACTTTACACGTGCAAATATGTTATTTAACGAATATATGGTGTCAGTAACACTTTTATATTCACCAACAGTTTTTAACCATATTTTAAGAATTTTATAATAAATGTTCATACATATTTGCCTATTACTGTTTTATAAATCAAAAAGGATGCTATTTCCTTTCAATAATTAATTTAAAGGATCACATAATTAACATCTGTGATAAGAGTGAATTATTAAGAATTTGATACCATCAAAAATCACATTTGTTAATACCAGCACCAAATCTCATCAGAAAGTCATTAAGTATTGGAAAGCTGTCAAGCTCAGGGTGGCAGATTCTAGTTTTTCAAAATCCTAATTTACTCTTGAAAGGTAAAATTTTTGCCTTTGACTACAATATGGCCAGCTATTTTTCTTTTCAGTGACAGGCTCACTTCATTTTCAGGGAAATCAAGTACCAATGTGTGAATGACCAGTTACCTGTCAGCCATTCTTTCAGATAAACATAAAGTACTATGAAGTAAGTGTGGCTAGTTTGTATTACGAATATACTAATTTCCCAAGTGTTTTTCTTAGAGATGTCATCATAGTTTGGTTTGCAGAAGTGCTTTATTTAAAATATGTATATTTATTGAAATACTTACATTTATTAAAATATTAAAAGTATGACCAAAGGAAAAGATTTAATGGAATGAGTTATGTTTACTGCTTCAAGAAGACATTCTTAAGTAAAACTTTTCCTTTTAAACTGTGATGGTGTGGTGGTAAAGATTGCAGGAATATATCATAGCCATCACTGCTGCATGGAGGTGAGGCTAAAAGCCAGGGGCCCTACAGCTTCACAGGCAGGATTGAGATTTGTTTATAGTGCCAGGCAAAAAGCGCAGATTTCCTCCACTGGCATCTTTGTGAACCTGCACCTCTAGGACTAACAGGCAGTGAGAGAAGTTCTGAAACATGGCAGGGGTGAGTAAGGGTATTTACAACAGGCCTGCATAACGAACAGTACACAGAGGTGGGGCTGGGCTCCGCACTGACCCTACGGAGCACCATGGATTCAGGTGTGTTACTGCATGCTCACTCCTAGCGCCTGACATTGGCAAATCTGTGTTAGTGGTTCTGGGGGCCCAGAACTTGGGAGACACCAGAGTGGGGGGCTGATATTCCCACAGCTAACACGGGGACAAAGGTAGTGTCAACAGAGAATACTTTGTAAGCTCACAAACCAAGTGACAGACAACACCACAGAGGGCACCTCCCATGGACATCTCCTGCAGAGGTTTACCCAGCAACTCTTCTTCCCAGATGAAGTGCTGCGACCCTACCTACCACACACCACAGCTCAGAAATGGGTCCAGAAGTCTCTATTCCAGCAACAGGAGAGCAGACTGGGCCCCTGTGAAGCCTGTTACAACCACAGAACAAAAAAGGAGGCCCAGCTCAACAACAACAATCAGGGCAGGCTCTGATTACCACACCACCAACCACACCCCCAATCAAAGGGATAACAGCCAACACACATGGAAGAAAGACATGGCAACCATCCATACAAGAACAGCCATTGCAACAAAAACTATTAGACGCACAGTCTACAAAGGAACATTCCCACTTCAAATAAAAACAAACAGCCCTTCAAGACCACAGTAGATAACTGATACTCCAAAATCCACAGAGCCAGAGAAATATAAGTAAAATGAAGTAAAATGAAGAAGCAAAGGAACCACTCCCAATTAAAAGAGTAACAGAAGTCCCCTGAAAGAACAAACAATAAGATAGACCTCAACAGTCAACTAGATCATGACTTCAAAAATGGGGTGATAAAAGCACTGAAAGAAATAAGAGACTATGAATAGAAACAGAGAAAACTATAAAAAGGAAATAGAAACTATGAAGAGGAATCAATTAAAAACAGAAAACTCAATGGCTGAGTAAGATCCAAGCTAAAGGCAGTCAAAAGCTGACCAGGTAATGCAGAGCAACAAATAAGTGACTTAGAAAACAGGATAAAAGAAGTCACCCAGTCAGAACAGCAGACAGAAAAGCAAGTAAAAACCAATGAAAGCAATGTAAGGGACCTATGGGATAATATAAAGTGTGCCGACCTACACATAATATGGGCCCCAGAAAAAGAAAGGGAAAAGGGGATTGAAAAGGTATTTGAAGAAATCATGACTGAAAATTTCCCAAACCTAAAGAAGGAAACAGATATCCAAGTACAGGAGACACAGAGGGTCCCAAACAAGAAGAACCCAAACAGACCTACACCAAGACATATGGTAATTAAGATGGCCAAAGTTAAAGACAAAGAAAAGATTCTAAAGGCAGCAAGAGAAAAACAAAGTTAGGCACAAGGGAACCCCCATAAGGCTATCAGCTGATTTCTCTACACAAAACAATACTGGCCAGAAGGGAGTGGCGAGATATATTCAAAATCTGAATGAGAAAAAAACTGCAACCTAGGATACTCTATCCAGCAAGACTACCCTTTAGAGTAGAAGGAGAACTAACTTCCCAGACAAGCAAAAACTAAAAGAATTCAGCAATACTAAATCTATTCTAAAAGAAATATTGAAAGGCCTACTTTAAATAGAAAAGCAGGAAGATATAGAAACAAGAAAACCATAATTGGAAATGCGATAACTACAATGAGAAGAGAATAAACATGAAGATGTTTAAAAAAAAAAAAAAAAAGGACATCAAAATCATTAAAAGTGGGAGAGGGAAACAAGAAAATATAAACTTTTTTCTTTTTTTCTCTCTTTCTTTTCTTCTTTTTAGGATATGTTCGATCCTACATAACTACTAGTCTAAAACAAATAGATACAGTAATGAGTTAACAGACTTAAAAAACAGGGTAACCACAAATCAAAAGCATGTAACAGTCACAAAACAAAAAAGAACCAAGCTAATATAAAACAAAAATATCAAACCACAAAAAGAGAAATAAAAAGGAAAAGAAAGGAACAAAGAAGAAATACCAAATCAACTGGAAAACAAAGTTCAAAATGGCAATAAACACACATCTATCAATAATTACTAAAAATGTCAATGGACTAAATGCTCCAATCAAAAGACACAAAGTGGCAGATTGGATAATGAAACAAAAGCCTACAATATGCTGCCTACAAGAGATCCAGTTTAGAGTGAAGGACACACACAGACTGAAAGTGAGAGGATGGAAAAAAGATACTTCATGCAAATGGAAATGACAAGGAAGCAGGAGTAGCAATACTCTTATCAGACAAAACAGACACAAAGCCATAAAGAAAGACAAAGAAGGACGCTATATTAAAAAAAAAAAAAAAAAAGATTACATGAGTATGAGTGTAACTGAGCGCCAGGGCCTTCATTCATGTCAAGAAGCCAGGCATTTTACCTTCTACTGTTTTCATAACATCAGTCTAAATAGCAACATAAAAACAAATAATGTAGTATCAATATGAGAAAAGTTTTGACTTTGTGGACCCCCTGAAAGAGTGTTAGGTCTCCCAGAAGGTCATGGACCATACAGTCAGGACTGCTGCTATCATTAAAGCTGATTTTATGTATTTGTGTGTATATGTATGTAGATATAATTGTGTTTAATTTTTTACTTATAAAGATATCTTTTTTCTAATGTTCAAAAAGCATTTACTAAAACAGATTCTATATTGATATATAAAGTGAATCTCAATAAATACCTAAAAGCAAAAATAAAAGAGTGCATACGGACCAGGATTTAATTATCAAGATTTTTTTTTCCTTAAGAAAAAAATCAACCCAAAAACATCAAAAATGTTTTAAAAAGTGCTAACATACAAATTAATTCCAGCAAAACTGATTAGAGACTATATAGAAATTAATCAATATATATTTGGATATATGTATATATACAATCAATATATGGTACTTAATACATGGATAATATCTTTAACATATGTTGTCCTAATGCATGCTGTTTCACAAAGCCACACTGAAAATGAAACTAATGGCTTCAATTCTTTTAATACAAAGAAACAGGAATTAATGCACTGAATATTCAACTTAAACCCTAAACGAGAAAAAATGTAAACAAATTTCATTTTTAAATGTCATTAAACTAGTGGTGTTTATTTTAAAATGAAAAGAATGTCAAATATTGGTAAATTTAACAACACAATTTATCCTGCTATGTATTTTTCAAATGCTACAACTCTGCAATATATCTTTGATAATGATTCCAACTATCCAATTATACCACAGAAAATTTTTGGTAATTTTGG
This sequence comes from Camelus bactrianus, assembly GCF_048773025.1. Classification (NCBI taxonomy): domain Eukaryota; kingdom Metazoa; phylum Chordata; class Mammalia; order Artiodactyla; family Camelidae; genus Camelus; species Camelus bactrianus. The sequence goes on from NC_133541.1 coordinate 71,064,805, forward strand.
AAGAGACATGTATCTATTAGTATAGTAACAATAAGGGAGGAAGTGTTGACATTACCAATGAAGTCAGGAAATACGAAAAATCAAGAATGTTCCTCCACAGTCTCATTCAAGTTTGTTCTGTAAGCCTCGCTAAAGTAATGAAAACAAACAGAACAATAGACAGGAAGAGCTGAAATATGAATGTAGCATTAAATTCACATGATAATTTACCTGAAAATGATAGAACTACATTTTGTAAAAGCAAAACCTATTCCAGGTAACAATTACGAACCAGAAAATAGAACGAGTTACATGTAACCAGGTATCATTTTAAGGAAATAAACACCCCCCGTGCATGCGTGCATGTGTGTGTGTGTATTTGCCTGTGTGTCTGTATTTTTATCAACACAAATCAAATAGCTGTGGAAGAATGCATACTGGGATGATAAAACAATACATGGACAATGGAGAAGGCGAGAGAAGATTGCAAACTTATTTTTTCCTTATGTAAGCATATGTGAATTTTTGTTACAATGGAACATGTATTACTGATTTTAATTGTTGAAAAATACAAAAAATTTTTAGTGAAAATAATAAATTACATAAATTAAAAGAGCTAAAACAGCATTATGCTTTTTAAACTTCAGTAGGGATCAACGAAATATATGAAAATATCTACAAAAAAACAAAAGAGGAAACTTGGAGAAATGGAGGGAAAAAATTCATGTACCAGGACAGAAAAACCCAATATTAAAAATATGATAGTTCACCTATAAAAACATCAGTTTGGAACTTGACAAAATTTTTATATTAGTAGATCTTGGAGTAGGAAAGAGAATGTCACAAAGAGTTTGTTGGTAAAGAGAAAAATTACTTTCTCTACAAAATATTAAGTAGAATCTTTAAATCTATTTTTACTTAAAATATTTTTCTGGCTTAGGATTATACAAATAGTTGTAAGGTAAAGGAACAGAAATCCCACATAATACTAATTTTTATTACAATGTGACTATACAACACTCCCAAATAACTTAATATAAAGCATTAGATTGTCAAATGAGACTAACAAATCAGAAATCCTGCCCAGTACAGAGTTTCACTAATAATTTCAAGGATATAAGGAATCAACTGGCGCAGATGTCTCTGGGTAAAGTATGCAGATTATATCACACAGCAAAATATGTTTATGTCATAAAACATCCTCATTTTACGCACCAGAGAGTTGTAGAGCTTATACGACATTCTCCAAGGAGTCATGCCTCAAAAATCCATGGAGTAGAGGTTTATTCACCACAAGCAATCCTGTATCTGGAGCACCCTCAAGGTACATTCCATAGATCAGGTCTCCTTCCTAAGAAAGTATTGTTTGTCCACTTACCAAAATGTCAGTTACTTATGGTGAAATTAGACTGGGTCATTTTTCGTTCTTCAAAGTATCTCCCTCAAACCCTTAATCAGAAAAGAAATCTATCACAGGCTATCTGCTTTAATTCCTTGATCAAGATTATTCTATGTGGTCTCTCTGCATCACCTAATTCTAGCTTTTTCATAGCATGGTAATCTATAGAAAATAGTACTTCTTATCTAATAATTGAAGCCTTAAAGGGTGAGAATTCTAGAGCACAAGCAGAAGTAGCACCAAAGTTTATGAATTAGCCCCCAAAGTCACACAGTGGCACCTCTGCTGTACTTCATTGTTTAAAATAATCAATCAAACACACACACACACACACACACAATCCCACCCAGTTACAAGAGTAAAGAAAGACAGAAAACTGTTGTGGCAAACTTTAGAAAATATAATCCCCTCACCACTCAACCAATGTTCAAAATAAATCACAACCTTCACACACAACAGTACGATACTGACGCAGGCATAGGACAGTCACTATAGGTACTACACTAAAAACAACTATTACTCTTCCAATTTAAGAATTTCCATGATTGTCGGATACATTTTTAGCCTGCTGGTAATAATTACTATTATTTTTGAAATCTGGAGATAGCAATAAGCAGAGTACTGTAAAGACTGCTATGACCATAAAAGACTTTACAATTCTTGATCCTTTGTTTTGTAAAATATTCTCCAGCAAATAGAAATAATCCATTAATTGTACATCATCACAAGTAATACAGCTTTTGCTAAATCTTTAATACACTTTTTGCCAAGCACATCCCCTGACTTTAAAAGCCAGGAACTAGTCTGAAAGTACACTAGAAAGACATGCAGAAACTGACTTAAGGTTGTGTTTAATTCATTCAATTGGTAAATCAGTAGATGTACTGAGTTAAGAAAAGTTAAACAGGGGAAGAATAGTGTTATCAGGAAGTTGCAGTTATCAGATTTCATAGGCAGAGATGTGGGATCTGTGACACTTAGATGAATTCTGCCCTCAACATCCATCCACATTCACTAGTATTTCCAATCAGCAGTCCAGACAGATATGGGAATTGAGTCCTGAGCTTCTAAAGATCTACTGTCATCTGACCTGGTGACAGGAATCAAAATTCTATCAAGAACCAAATGACATGGCCCACATTAGGAAAACAAAAACAAAACAAAACCAAGAAAATCAGAACACATGTGGGATTTTTGTTTTTATTTTTGAGCTAGAACCCTTCACCCAATTACTAAAGATTCAACCAAGGACTATTTTTAGAGGTTTGAGTATGAAGACCAAATATGTTCTCAAAAGCTAAGGTGAGCTACCTTAATTTTCACCTCATTCTGTCTTTTCAAAATGAAAAACACGTCGGGGCAGGCAGCAGGGCAACACAAGAGTTACCACTACCTCCAAGCTCAGAGTCCCATACAAAGAATACAGAAGGAGGACAAAGTGTATGGGGTATGATGAGTCAGTTCAGTTTGAGACTCACTGTGTTTGAGATAACTAACCACAGATGATGGTGACTGTAACTTACTTTAGAACAGTTCATTTTAGATGGTGTGATGTTTTAGCTACCAATCTAGGGAAGTCATTTATCAATGATTGAGAATTCACTCTCCTAGGATGTTCAGATATTTTTCAACAGAAAGGGATACTCTAGAAGCTGCTACATATGCTTCAGCACAACTCTCTTCCTTTATGGGTTGGCTTGGTAATTTGAATAATAAATGTTAGATATGTGTTTTCATTGGTTAAAGTAAATCCTTGAATTAGCACAGTGGATGTTTAAATAAAATGATCTCATCGTTAAAACCACTATTATGTACCATACTGTGGACACACTGATATATTTCACAAAAACATTATTCTGAATGAGTTACTAATAAGAAAAAAAGAATGGTCCTTCACCACAAATAGGTTGAAAGTACTAATCTAAAATGTGGCCACATCAGCCTAGAGGGAACTTTTCACCACAAGGAGTGGTCAGATCCTCTAAAATGTCAGAAAACTAAAACTAAGAGTATTAACAATTGATCAGATGAACTGCTTTGTACTTAAGTACTAATAATTTCTGTATGTGTGGCAGAGGACAGTCTAAAACTAATTTTCACTATAACAAGACAGAAGGGTTGCGGGGGCCCTTGTTCAGTGCAAACAGTTGTTTGTGGCCAATTAAGTTTCGATCACTTCACAACACTGTCTAAAGAAAATCCATTTGGAGCTTTAAAAAGAGATCAAGCTGAAAGAAATGACCTCGAGAATCATTAATACAGAAGGAAATTGTTCAAACTTAATGTACAAGTAAGATCAAGCATACCAGGTGGTTGGATTTAGAACTGCAAACTGTTGTGAAAAGAACAGAGAATAAAAAACGTCAGCTCAACCTTCTGACAAATATAAAAATTTTATATTCTATTCAGTTGTTACATGAGCATATAATTTTTGTTTTTATCATATCCCTATTTCTATGTATGTGGATGCTTCTTTTGCATTAAATCATTATAAAACTAATTAACTAATGTTGTAAAAATACAGATTTACTTCAAAATCTACCAAAACATCAGTAGCACATGACAGAATCACATTTTGTCTGGCTTTGTGCTGGATCATTTTTCAGTCAGTATCTAATTCAGTGTCTGGCTTCTAACAAGCAATCACCAATTATAATAAAAATAATTAAGCATATGTACATTTATTTGTGAATATGTATACATCTCTACATAGCTTGCTAATCATGTTGTTTATGTCAACTTGGATTATTTAAAAGACTCAAGAAACTCCATGAAACCACTCCCCCTAGGTTTGTTGAGCTCTAAGTGACATATAACACTGTGTAAGTTTAAAATACACAAAGTGACTATTTGATGGACGTGTATATGGTGAAGTGATTACAACAGTCTAAGTTTACACATCCATCTCCCATTACAGTTTTTTTTGTGTGTGATGAGAATACTTAAGATCTACTCTTAGCATCTTTCAAATATACAATGCTGCGTTGTTAACTACGGTCACCATGCCATACGTTACATCTCCAGAGCTTACACATCTTGTAACTGGAATTTTGTACACTTTGACCAGCATCTCCCAATTTTCCTTACTCCCCTACCTCTGGAAACCAGCAATCTACACTCTTTCTGAGTTCAGCATTTTCTAGATTCTACTATAAGAACATATGGTATCTTTCTCTTTATGACTTATTTCACTGCACATAATGCCCTCAACGTCCATTTATATTGTCACAAATGGCAGAATCTTCTTACTTTACAGCTGAATAATATTCCATCATGCATATATACCACATTTTCCTTATCCATTCATCTGCTGATGGGCACTGAGGGTGCATCCTATCTTGGCTATTATAAATAATGCTTCAGTGAACATGGAGTGCAGGTATCTATTCAAGATAGTGACTTCATTGGATATATACCCACAAGCAGGATTCTTAGATCATATGGTAGTTCTATTCTTAGTTTTTTGAGAACCCTCCATAATGGCTGTTCCAACTTACATTCAGTACACAAGAGTTGCCTTTTCTCCACATTCTTGGCAAAAGTTACATGTTAAAGTTTAAAGATACAATGAAAGAGAAAGAAACCACAGGAAAACATTAGAGAAGTCTGATATTTCTAGGCAGAGCTAGCTTTCAAAGTCCTTCCTCCATGTCTCAGGAAGTGTTTCACTTTATAGCCTGAACCACCAAGATATACTCCTCTAATCAGGTAGACAAAAGTAGTTTACATGACCAGTTCCAATAAACTAAGACTCCAGACAGAAATCAAATGTAGTCCATCAATCTTCACATCTACTATAAAAAAAAAAAAAAAAGCCAACAAACTGCTCCCTGATACATAGATTGTTCCCTGGTATATTCTGTACCCTAACCTGGATATACCTCAATCACTAGTTAGAATATTACATTCAGGTTTGGCCAAGCATTAGCATTATGTCTTCACTCCCGTCTTCAAGGATTAGAACAGGGCTGGGAGAGATCAGATTCAGATGAAATAAACCTTGTATTTACACACACTATGTGTTTGTGTGTAGAGAGAAAGAAGGGAGGGAAGGGAAGGGAAGTGAAAGGAATGATGGGTTCTCACAGTAATTCAAAAGAACCTCATTCCAAGAGAATTAGACTGTAACGGAATCTCACTTAGTAGACCCAACATAACCCATTATTTCCTTGAAAGCTGATGTATCATGGTCTTAATTATAGTTCAGAAACAAACAAAAAAGGTGCTTCTCATTTCCCTGACCTCATATGAAAGATGAACAATCTATCCTTTGTTTAAAAATCTACCTTGCCAAAGGTAAGTCTTTTTTAAAAATAGATTTTATAATAAAAGCAGTAACTGACCAGTATAACTATTAAGCTGAGATGAGAGGAACGGTGATGTGTAAATTCGGTGGAGCAGCAGGGTAAGCAACAAAGAGGCTTCCCAGCGGTCTCCTGCTCTCATAAACACCTTACACGTGTAGATCCCTGACGCTCCTGCCATGGTCTGAGATGAAGTGCGAGTTACTTAACCTCTTGTGCTTCAGTTTCCTCATCTTTGTATAATGGGAATAAAAATAATATCTTCCTTTTTTTTTCTGGAAGCTAAATTATTTCATAAAATATTTAAAACCTTGTGCCCAACACCAACTATGTGCTGAAGAGTATCAGACAAAGCTGTTGTCAGCGGCAGTCGCGCTGTATGATGCTCGATGTTCTCAGGCATTTGTGTTATTTCCCTCACAAAGTTTGAATGGTCAGGAGTCATTTCTTTATGTCTTTTGTTCCTTTCTGTATCTGATTTCTTTAAAATTCTCGGTCATTCCTCCATGGGCTTTGCTGTTCATTTAATTAGCGTATGTCTTAGCTTTAGTTGACAGAGGTGTGTCTATTTTTTTATAGCCTCAGGCTGATCAGACCTAGCATCTCTTTTATTCTTAGTTTTTAAAAAATTGGGTCTTATTTTTTTCCTGAGGTATAAATTTTAATAGTTTGCATCTCACACCTCCTGAAAAAAAAAAATCATGACTTTCAAGAACTTAAAATGACAAATCTCATTATTTTAACACAATTATTTCCAAAATTAAATAGACATATCAATAAGCATTGCATTGTACATATTCTTTCCATGCACTGACTGCTAAATGATTCCAGGAATGCCCAAAGTACTTTTTAACTCCGTGGACATTTATACCATTTCAGACACTTATAATGGGTCCTGAATATATGAAAGACCTAAAATGAATATATGAGAAACCTAAAATAAATAATGAGCCTGCCTATACTATCTCATTCTAGAGAGGGAAACAAGTATTGATGAGACAAAAGCTCAATATTCATGATTTTCAAATGAGAGAAAGTGAAAAAAATTTCTTATTAAAACTCATAAAATACCTTAATTGAAAGGGACCTCCAAGATGATCTATACATTAAGAAACTTTTAGACAGATGATACAATCTGAGATCTTAGTGTAGCCTGCATTGTCCTGGGAAAAAAATTTATAAAAATGATTCATGTCATAGAACAGTTAATACATTTCCAACTCCAATTGATGAGCAGACTTACCTACACAATCAGATGCAATCACTGCAGCTTAAATGCTGTGGAGCAAAGTTTTATAATTCTCAGACATTGTCATCCTCATCATGAATCATGTTTCTCAAGCAGCATTTCTAAATGAGCATGTGAGAAAATCACAGGAGATTTCAGAATGTCTGGGGCCCTGGGATCCTGTTGTGCTGGGTTTCCAGCTGTGCCACACTGGTGCCTACTTTTCGCAGTAAGATGGCATATACAGCAGGAGAACTAGACACAAAAGGTTTTAATAATCAGCGATGGCCCAAAAACAGAGATGTTCTGCAAACCTTTGAAACAGTCGTTTCCACTGGGACTTCTGTTTATTCTCAGCTTTGTAAAACAATTGTCAGAAGACAACTGAACTATTAATGACTAATTTCCACTCAGTCAGAAGGCACTGAGCATTTAACATGAGCCTTGAGCCCCTCAACACTCTATTTGTAGTACGCACTGTGTATTACGTGGGGATATAAAAGGCGATGGGAGTTCTCACAGTTCACACTGTTTGGCAGTTTACACTACATCTACAAATACAAACCCTTCTTTACATTATTCTTCACAAATATGAAGCAATGTGTGCAGAGTGATAGGGAAAAAAGCTAACTTCCCTCTACCTGTAAGATGTCAGAAAACAAAACTCTTAATTTGATATTTCATGTTACAGATAAATAGTATATAACACTGGAGAAATTACAGAATGTCTACTACTACTACTACAAAACCTACCAGTGTTTGCTTTTCAAAATATATTGCTTAAAGAATGAAGAAAATCAGCATATACATGTACATGTAGATGTATGCGTGTATATATGTGTTATTTATATACATATTTTATATATATTTATTTCAGTATTAGAGAAATTTCATAAACACTTAAAACTTAAAAAAGAGGTTACTTTGCCATTCTAAGTTTTGAAATAACAATAGTTTTTAAAACTTTAGCTGTTAGGTAAAGAAACGAAAATAGGATCAAAATACAAAGCACACATATAAAATTTTGTTTCTTTACAGGAGTAACAAAAAGACTGCCTAGTTTTATTAAATCTGGAAGCTGTAGTTCAAACTTACTGAATTCAACTGAAAATCTACTTGATTTCTCCCTTTTACAGCTTATCAAAATGATGGTCTTGTTTCTTTTTAAATAAGTCTCATCACAGAAATCTCACTACGAAAAACACAATCAAAAAGCCAATAGAGACTAAGATATTTGTACTCTACATGTTCCTCTGACTTTCTGAGGAAATTACTCTTCACAGCAGAGACAGTATGAGCATGTCTCCTGAGTCTCAATTCATCACTGCAGGTACCTTTTCAAAAACTCAAGTTTCCTCCAAAGCCTGAGGTTCATTGTAAAAATTCAAAGGGATTTTGTATTCTACCCTAAGATGCATCCCTATTTGTGTTAACATAATGTTTATTACGTTCTCTATGAGAGTATGATTAGCCTCTCAATTTCTGAAACTCTGTACTGAATTTAAGAGCAACAAACAAACCAGCTTGGCTCAGTATCTCACCTTTCCTTGGCGTCGCGGGGTTTTCAGAAACAGGCTCACAGATAACATGCGTACAAAGGTAAATGTATCTGTATGTGTGAATCTTCAAATGCTTACCTACACATAAGGACTATCTCAGCGTAGACGTTGAGAGGAAGGCCAGAAAGCACTGTCAGAGAGGGAGTTTTAATACAGTATTCCCATGCTATGTTTTCGTGGAAATTTTGAATTGTGTTTCTTCATGTTGAAAGATCAAGTTGTTGTGTATTTTGTCAAGGACTGAAATGTTGTTGGGCCCGTCAGTTCTGTATACATTTTGAGGAATTTTTTTTGTGAAACAGGTGCCTGATATTAATCTTTAATTTTTAAAAATCATTCATGAATGCTGTGATCTTCATCATGTAAAAGACTTAAATTTCTCATGGGATACACATACCGTCTTGACTTTTTATAGAGCCCTTAGAGATTATTTTCTCTAAAACAATCTTGTCATGAGACATTCACAATCGTTCGGTCTTGCATTATAGCAGACCCTTGAGTGTGTCCAGCCTTGAAAATACTGATGATAATTGGGTTACTTCACGGGTCATCCTTTATCATTAAAAGGTTATGTGTGCCCTTTTTCGCCACATCAAAATTTAGTTTGTCAAAGCATCATTTTTACCAGTATGAAAAATTTTTAAACAAGCATTTTTTGAGTTCATAGAAGTCTGAACAACAATTATTCAAACTAAGCCAGAATATACCTATTTAATAAAGTGAGCTTACAAAAGCACATCTCATTAAACACTTTTAAAAACTGTGTATTCAAACAAAATTTCAAAATTTAATTTAGCATTCTACTACTCATGGTAATTCAAAAAAAGGCAAAATGAAACTCTTTGAAAGTTTTGGTAAATATCTGGGGCCAACAGGAGTACTCAGGGTGTGCAGTGACCCTGAGGTGAGCCAAGTGTTCTGCCAGTTTGCATTTTTCTTCCCAGTCAATACTTTGCTCACATACACATGCAAATTTATTTTTGCAGATAGGTCTTCATTAATTATTTTATCAAATACTTCAAAAATTAATATGGATTCAAAGACATTATTATTAACAAGGATACAAAAAACATAAATCAGCAGTATTCTTAGTATTTATATTTTCATCCAATTCTTAGAAAAATATTTGGATTAACCCTGGACTTTCAACTAAATTTTCAAGTTTATCTTCTAAGTAAAAAAAAAAAACAAAAAAAAACTGCATTACTTAGTATTTTTGTATAGTGAGCCACCATTTTTGGATTGACTGCCTTTTTGGACTCAATGAGATATCTTTGCCATCTGCAGGGCTTCCAAATTTTGCTCCATGAGATTTTTGTCTTAAGGCAATTCTAGAATAGACCTTAAATAATGTTTCAAACAACTGTGTGATGCATTCTACTTATTGTAATAGCTCTTAGCCAGGACTTCTCTATGATGGGTTGCAAAAAAATTTCTTATTTTTTCTTTAAAAATGCAACAATTACTTAAAATTTAACTGCAAGAATTCTGAATTCATGCAGTGGGGCACCCTCCCACCGATATCAAGAATTAAGCTTACTTATAGCTTCGAAAAAAAAAAGAACAATTTTTAAATTAGTATCTAAATTGGCCCTATTCCTTTTAGATTTGTTAATCTTCGCTGTTTTTCTCCCTGTAGGGAACTCAGCATCACATCTAAGACAGCCCTTGACCTTCACAAGTTGTTCTAAAATGCTTTCCCAGTCCCCTTTACTTGCTCTCCCTCTTTACCCCAGTTAAAAACAATCAAGTTGCAGTTTTATGATAATCTCATCGGATATCATGCATACAACATAGTTTTATGAATGTAAGCATCTAATTATCTTTACATGACTACTTAGCAGATGACATATAACGAGCTTTAAGATTACTTTCCAGCTCCACTGCCAGGGAAATATGTGGTGACAGGAGCATAGGAAGATGATTTGCACAGCAGTTTTACTCTGAACTATAGGAAAGAATGCTTATACCTTACACCAAAGTCTTGACATTTCAAGTTAGGTCTTCACAAAGTGTTTAGAGGAGAGTTATATAAGTGACCAAGCAGTATGCTCTGAATTTAAAATGAAAATAGGATGTAAGAGGTTTCCAACAGAAACTTTCTCTCATTTTAGTATTTCCATTTCAGGTTTAATTTAGTTTGTGAAAAATAGATCTTTCCTTTTTTATTTCAGTTTTTAGCCATTTGCATTCTCTTATCTAGTCAATCCATTGATTTTATTATTATTAGACACACACGCATAGTCCTTGGATTAATTACAGAAAATCCCTCAGAGCCATCTCTATCAGCCTAGTGTGGTGAGAACTTAATCCTGAAAGAAAGCAACTCCTACTTTCTTCTTTATCCTTGAATTCTCAGACAACCATGATAGGAAAATAAGTCTAGTTTTCTGGTAAAGATTATTTCAAGGCTGTACCTAATATGACTGTCTCTAATAGCCAAGGCAAATATCACACTTATTTAATACAAGGTTATGCAAAAACACAATGGTAAATGTTCTGCACGTTTTTGTTAGAAACCAGGTCATTCCTCCTGGAAAGCCTTTCTCCACTCAGAGGGAGAGATACAGCTTTCAGAATCACACTCAGAATTTTATTCCTGTCATGATTACATCACACTCTGAAGATAACTTCCCTCCTCCTTACATGCTCTCCAAAGACATGCCTCCTTTGGGGGCATTAAAGCAGCAAGTCCTCTAGACTGAAAGCTCATTTCTCAAGCCTAATTCCTCCAACAGCCATCTGTTAAATGTAGAGATTCATGATTTAATAGTCACTGTAGGTTCTGTCCCTCAAATCACCTCTTTGGAGTAAAATAATCTCTATTCTGTTACTTGAGAGAAATAGTTTAAAATTATTCTAATTCAACACTTTGTTATGGAGTTGGCGAAGATTTATTTGCAGCAATAGGAAGCATAACATTAAACATGTATAGGATTGCACTGTAATGGTTAGAAGGCTCATTCTTTATCCCCACATACGAAGAATTAGTGTAAGAAAAATATTACGCCTCAACTACATATTACTCATCTGTATTTTTCTACCTTAAACTTGGTAGGTCCTTAACTATCATTAGTTTTTCGAGTCATCAAAAGCCTTGAGTAATCTATGGCATCTGCCCATGAAGATCTATCCATAGGTAGCATCTAGTGGCTAAAATTTATTTTATATTGGCAGATGCTGGCATGAGAAAACATTGCTAGGCTCTTCCTGTCTTGAGCAGCATTAAAGATCATCCATCTTGACAACAGGAGTTGCACCTGCTTCCTCTAATTCCGCAGTATGTGTTTTACTAAATGCTCAGCATGCTTGTTGCTGCAACTTTAAGCATTAAGCTCCATTCAGAAACCCCAACCAGGAAGGCCTGGTGAGCGCAGGCTGCAAAATTCAGAGAAAGGGGAAATAAGTAAGTTAAATTAAAGTAGAGGATTGTTACTTTTTAGGACGCACGTTTTAATGTAACGAAGCTGATTTCTCTCTTTCAACATCCTGCTAGAATCTGTACAAGGCAATTCAAGGGCACAAAGAAGTAAACTGTGATGAAAAACATAAGGTTGTCATTTGGAATATGCATGCTGCCTCCTGATGGTGTCCTGAGCCAATATATTAAAGCAAAGGCAGGAGGGGCTTACTGCAAGGATGTCTACAGTAAAGGCTTCCCATTGTGACCTGGATGTTATGAAAAACAGCATTGAGACTTGGAGGGATGCTGAGAAGTTTGCAGAATAAACAGTCATGGAGAGTTCCCCCAAATTTTGTTTTATGAACCAAACAAAACCAGAAGTTTAAGAGGGAAGATATAAGACATCAAAATCACAGCTACTCTGAAACTCAGAGCAGTATCATTAGCCAGGGTTTTGAGGGAAGGAAGGACAGCTAGTGTGTCATCGATCACAATCTCTTTTAGAAGGAGACAGTTTGTATGTTAAGTAGAATGGAGTATTGTTGTTGCTAAGAAAATATATGAGATATAGCGAGAGAGCCAGAGATGGATAACCCTGCATTTCACTACACCCACCAGACATCATTATATTTTAAACCAATTGGAATGTGACTTAACATCCTAGTTGAGGATTTTGTTTCTAGTGTACAATTTTATCTTCCGTTAAACAGGAAACATGATCACTCTCTCTGATTCACCAATGAATACCATGACACCATTGGTTTTCCAAAGTTATTAATAAAACAGAACATGTGCAGGGAGTTCTCTTGGTATAATCATGGCTATAGGTTTATAATAGTTATTTAAGAACAATTTTCAAAAGACCATTTCCTATAATGATACCAAAAAAGAAAAGGTAGGATACTATTTAAGGTATTTTCTAAATAAATTTTAAGGCACTAGAAAATACAAATTGAAAACAAGCAAGATGGGATAATAATTTCATCTGAGACGTGCTATAAAACCAAATCCGAGGTCACCATAGGGGGCTAACCATTCTCTTGGGGATGAAATCAACACACGCACTCTCCACTTGCACATATCTACTGCAACTTGGCAGCCAAGTGGTACTGGTTTCCCCATATGGAAAGGTCATTCAGTCTCATTTTTAAAAATGAATTTTCTCACCATTTCTCCTGTGTGTGTGTGTGTGTGTGTGTTTAAATTGGCAGAACTCAAGGTACAATCAGCAATGAAATATAATAATTCAACAATTCCAGTGTGCTTGCTATATACACTAGCTAGAAATCTTAACCTCAGTCATTTATAAATGAGAAGGACTAACTGGTATTTCTGCATTAGGCAGAAATCCAAGTGTTCCATTTCAGGGTTTTGTTTGTTTGGGGTTACGTTTTGCATTTTTTGTTTTTGTTTTAGCCTGTTTCGTTTTACTAATTTCTATTTCTGATAATACATCTTTTGTTTTGTTTTGTTTTGTTTTCCTTTGAAAAGTAATTGCTCCTCTTAATTCTCATTGCATACAGGTGGAGATGGGCCAGAGTTGACATACACCATCCCTCCACCCCTTAATTCTACTCCCATAAAGTACACGGTTCATAGGACAGACCTGCCCAATCACTATTTTCTAAATTCTTAACTGAAAGTATTAGGTCACTGAAGAGATGGAGCCAAATCAGTCCAAGAAGGGTGAAACTTGGAGCTTTTGCTGGAATCATTCAAAAGAAGCATTCTCTTTATGATGCAACCATTAGCTAGTAGAATATATGCGTGAGACTCTGAGAGACTGTATCATACACACATTCATGACAAAAACCTACATAACCATAAAATACAACAAAGGAGGACAGAGCAGAGCAATGGAATGAAATAGCTGCACAATTTCAAATGATGCTATTATTTGAAATCTTAGATCCAATCATGTTTTAAACTAATGAGACTCACTCCCTTGAACTTCCTAGTTTCATGAGCCAAAATATTCCCCTTTGAATACATAACATTAGTTAAGGTCCTTTTATCATCTGTAACTGTAATACTAATTGACCCATTGTTTAAAACTTGGATACATTAATTCCATTAATTCTACCCAAGCATTTCTTAGTTTTCTGACACACAAAAAAGAAGTCACACTATGAACTAGCCCATCACTCATTTATTTCAACAAAAATTTGAGGATCAAATTGAAGTTATTTTCATATCTTAAATTTATTAATTTTACAGTGATTTTATTTCCAAGTCTTTAATGATTTGACCTTGCAATAAAATAAGTTACCATATTAAAACCTCATCACCCCTTAAGTCAACTGCACACCACACACACAAAGATACTAATATTCTTTTTTGTAGTACACAGCACTGTGATAGGCATTTTCATTTTAAATTCTAATGAGCTTTCTAGGTTGACTCAGTTACACATCAGTTTCTCTTCATATAAACTGTCAGGTTTATTATTTGTTTATCCGGCTTTCTCTGCATGGAGTTCTCCTATGCATCCATCACATTATTCCAAGCATAATACTTTTTTCAAGTTCCAGTTCAAGATCTACCTTCTTCAGTAATTATTTAGCAAACTGTTCCAGTGATCCTTATTTTGATTTACACAGAAGTTGCATTCATCAGGAAAACAAAAAGTTCACATAATCCAAAGTTCAACCAGGGATGAAATATAATCTTGTGTGATTTTTGTTTGTACTGTTTTGCTTTGTTTTGAAATGACTATATATAGGCTTGATTCTAAGAGTAAGTATTGGACTCTGAAGTAATTAAAAATGTGTAGAATAAAAATGCAATTATTGATGGAACAAAAGTAAATCTAGTAGAAGAGTAGACTTAGAAATATAGAAAGCTATTCTTCAAAGATCAGATAGAAGGAGATGGAGATCAATAAAGAGGACCTGGATAAATGTATAAGGGAAGGTTAATGGGAGTTGAAGGTGTGCATCTGATGGCCTCTTTTATTCACTGACTATTTTATAGATGAGGGAAGACAGGTTTTGAGGGTTAAAACAATTTTCTAAAGTCACAGCGTTAGTACCCAGCAGAAGAACCCCAACCCAGTTTCTATTTCCGCAAACCATACTACCTGTATGAAAGAGAAGGCACAGGAGGAAAAGAGTTGGAGAAACAAGAAGCTTGAAGAAAGATGGAATGTCCTATGGTATTGCATGTAGGAAATGAAGAAAAGTTTCAATCAATAATGATTAAACATATATAACTTACATTGAGAAGCACATGAAGATTCTAAGAATAAACAAGTAGATAAATGGAACATAGTAAAGTGTCCAGGAAAAAAAAATCCCACATAAATATAATCAACTGATCTTTGAAAAAGGAGCAAATCCAATACAATGGAGAAAAGATAGTCTTTTCAACAAATCGTGTTGGGACAACTGAATGTCTACGTTAAAAAAAAAATTTAGACATAGATTTTACATCCTTTAATAAAATTAACTCAAAATAGATCATCAACTTAAGTATAAAATGCAAAATGATAAAATTCCCAGAGGAAAGCATAGGAAAAAATTTAGATGGTCTTGGGTTTGACGGTGACTTTTTAGATACAATATCAAAGGCACTATCCAATGAAGAAATAACTGATAAGCTGGACTTCATTAAAATTTAAAAATCTTACTCTGTGAAAGACACTGTCAAGAGTGAGAAGACAAGCCACAAACTCCAAGAAAATATCTGAAAAAAAATCTGATAAAAGATAGTTATCAAAAATGTACACAGAACTTTTAAATTTTAACAGATATGAAAAAAATCTTATTTAATAATGGGCAAAAGTTCTTAACAGTTACTTCACTAAAGAAGATGTACAGATGGCCAATAAACACAGAAAAGCAACATATGTCATTAGGGTATGGCAAATGAAAACGACAAAGAGACACCACTACGCCAACTATTAAAATGTCAAAAATTCAAAACATTGTCAACACCAAATGCTGGCGAGGATGTGGAAGAAAAGGAATTCTAATTCACTGTTGATAGGAATACAAAATAGTACAGCACTTTGGAGGATAGTTGGGCAGTTTCTGACAAAACTAAATGTACTCTTACCAAATGATTCAGCAACTGCTCTCCTTGATATTTAGCCCAAGGAGTTAAAAACTTATGTCCACAAAGAAACCTGCATATGAATGTTAACAGTTTTATTCACAATTGCCCAAACTTGGAAGTAACCAAGATGTCCTTCAGTAGTTGACTGGATAAATAAACTGGAACATCCAGCAATAGAATATTATTCCACACTGAAAAGAAATGCGCTATCAAGGCATGAAAATACAAGAAGGAAACTACATGGTATTACTAAGTGAAAGTAACCAATCTGAAAAGGCTACATATGACTTTCTAGGTAAGACAAAACTATGAAGACAGTAAAAAGATCTGTAGTTGCTAAGGGTTAGGGGAGAGAAAAGGATGAGTAGGCTGAGCAGAAAGGATTTTTAGGGCAGTGAAACTACTCTGTATGATATTGTAATGATGGATACATGCATTACACATTTATCCAAACCCAAAGAATGTATGCAATGAGCAAACCCTAAAGTAAACTACAAATTTTGAGTGATAATGATGAGTCATTAATTGTAACAAATGCAGCACCCTGGTTAGAGATGCTGATAATAGGAGTGGCTATGCAGGTGATGGCACAGGACATATATGAGAAATCTCTGTACCTTCCACCCACTTTTGCTGTGAACACAAAACTGCTCTAGAAAAATAGTCTATTAAAAAAAAAAAACTGTCAGTCAAGAAGCATAGGATAAATTTAAATTTTTTTTCCAATTGGAAGGAAATGTTAAATTATGTTTGAATAGACTACATGGCCTCAACAGTGATTATAAGAAATGATAGAGAATATATTTTACAATTATTATAAAACTAACCTAAGCCACTATTTTTATTCCATTACTCAAAGTCACTTATATGGTATCCCTCATACGAAATTTGTTTCTAAATATACTATCAAAATTTAATATACTTAGAAATAGTGGTATATTCACAGTTCTGATAAGCCCCTTATTGAACTACCTAAGTCATAATCCAAGGTGATAATCACAATAATGATATTGCTTTTGCTGACTTTGAGCATTTTATTCCTCTATTTCATGTCCTTAGCTTATCAGTTTAATAGGAAAAAGGGAAGTGTTGAAAATTTGGTAGTTGTATTAACTTGGCATCCACTAACACTGCATTAGATCATATAAAATCCTAAATACGAGGTATGTCCTTGTGATATGAGAAATAATACTATTATTTATTATGAAATTCTGAACGTTAGAAGACATTTACTTTTATCTTACCCACATTCCAAACTATTAATAGTTAAGCCTTTATTTAGTTTAAAAGTTATATTTCCAATGTCTCCAAATTATCTATAGCCATATGTGAAATTGCTAGCCTAGGGTTACAAGAAAGTTCTGTAGATACAGAAAAAATGCAGTGGTCTTCATTCTTGTATTATTTTTCAATTGAGTATTTTTGGACACTAAACACCTACCATAAAAATGAAGCTCATCATTCTCTTTTAAAATTGAAACATAATTTGACACACAATATCACATTACTTTCAGGTGTTCACCACAGTAATTCAATATTTATATACTCTAAAACATTTCAAAGATGTCACAAAAAATTACACACAATATCACTGATGGACATAAATGCAAAAATTAACAAAAATATAAGCAAATATTAAATTCAACAGTATATAAAAAGGATTAACACGCCACGATCAAGTGAGATTTATTCCAAGTATGCAAGGACAGTTCAACATTTGCAAAACATTCAATGTGATACACCACATTAACAAAAGTAATGATAAAAATCACATGATCACCTCATGTGATAGAAAACGCATTTGACCAAAATTCAACATCCGCTCATGATAAAAACTCTCAAACTTACTATAGAGGGAATATATCTCAACATAATAAAGCCACATATGAGAAGCCCACAGCTAATCTCATACACTCAATGATGAAAACTGGAAGCATTTTCTCTAAGATCAGGAACAAGACAAGGATACTCACTCCTAACATTTTTATTCAACATAGTATTTAAAGTCAACACAGCAATCAGACAAGAAAAATCAAAGGAATCACAAACTGGAAGGGAAGAAGTAAAACTGTCACTGTTTGCAGATGACATGATACTAACCATAGAAAATGGTAAAGATGCCACCAAAAAACTACCAGAACTCATCAACGAATTCAGTAAAGTTGCAGGATACAAAATTAATATGCAGAAACCTGTTGTGTTTCTAGACACTATCAACAAACTATCAGAAAGAGAAATTAAGAAAATAATCCCACCTGCAATTGCATCAAAAAGAATCAAATACCTGGGAATAAAATCTAACTAAACAGGTAAAAGACCTGTACTCTGAAAACTATGACACTGATCAAACCATTTCAAAACAATACCAACACATGGAAAGATACATCATGTTCACGGATTGGAAGAATATTGTTAAAATGACCATACAATCCAAGACAATCTACAGATTCAATATAATCCCTATAAAAATACCAATGGCATTTTCACAGATCTAGAATAAACAATTCTAAACATTGTAGGAAAACAAAATAATCCAAATCACCAAAACAATCTTAAAGACAAACAAAGCTGTTGCATCACATTTCCTAATTTCCAACTATAGTACAAAGCTACAGTAATTGAAACAGTGTGGTACTGGCACAAAAACAGATGCATAGGTCAATGGAACAGAACAGAGACAGCAGAAGTGAACCTACACTTACAGTGTCAACCTGTGACAAAGGAGGCAAGAATATACAATGGGGAAAAAAAGGAACCTTTTCAATAAATGATGCTGGGAAAACCAGACAGTTATGCAGCTAATCAAACTGGCCTACTTTCTCATACCATATACAAAAATAAACTTAAAATGGATTAAAGACTTAAATATCAGACCTGAAACAGTAAAACTTCTAGAAGAAAATTTAGGCAGTACACTCTTTGACATCAGTCTTAGCAATATTTTTATTGGATATATTCTCTCAAGCAAGGGAAACAAAAGCAAAAATAGACAAATGAGACTACATAAAACTAAAAAGCTTTTTCACAGCAAAGGAATCTATCAACAAAACAAAAAGGCAACATACTGAATGGGAGAAGAAATTTGCAAATAATACATCCAACAAGAGTTAATATTAAAAATATACATAGAACCCATACAACTCAACATCAAACAAATATCTCAATTTAAAAAATGGTCAGAGGATCCCAACAGACAGTTTTCCAAAGAAGACATGTGGCCAATAGCCACATGAAAAGATGTTCATCATCACTTACCATCAAGGAAATGCAAATCAAAACCACAATGAGGTATCACCTCACCTCTGTCAGAATCACTATTATCAAAAAAACAAATAACGAGTGCTGGCCAGGTTGTGGAGAAAAGGGAACCCTCAGGCACTGCTGGTAGGAATGTAATTTGGGGCAGCCACAATGGAAAACAGTATGAAGGTTTCTCAGAAAATTAAGAACAGAATGACCATACAATCCAGAAATTCCACTCCTGCATATTTATCCAAAGAAGAAGAAAAAAAACTAACTCAAAAAGATATATGCACCCCTATGTTCACAGCAGCATTATTTATAATACACAAGACATGGAAATAACCTAACTGCCCATCAACAGATGAATGGATAAAGAACACACACACACAGACACACAGAATATTACTTAGCAACAAAACAGAATGAAATCTTGCCATTTGTGACAACACTGATAGACCCAGACAGTAGTATGCTAAGTGAAATTAGTCAGAGAAAGACAAATACTGCATGGTTTCACTTATACATAGAATCTAAAAATCAAAACAAGTCAACAAATATAACAAAGCAGAAACAGAATCATAGATAGAGAACATACAAGTGGTTGCCAGAGGGCAGAGAGTGAGGAGAGAAATAGATGAGGAAGATTAAGAGGTGCAAACTTCCAATTGTAAAATGAGTCACAGGTGTGAAATGTGCAATGGAAATTCTTAAATTGGAAGAGTAATATTTGTTTTTAGTGTAGTATCTATAGTGACTGTCCTATGCCTGCGTCAGTATTGTATAGTTAATAATTATGTAATATTTTTGTATGGTGACATAAGATAACTAGAGTTAATGGTGGTGATTATTTTTAATATACAAATTCAAATCACTAAGTTGTATACCAAGAAATAATATAGTGTTGTAGGTCAATTAAACTTCAAAAGCAAACGAACTCATTAGAGAAGAGACCAGGTTTGTGGTGACAAGAGGTGGGAGTGGGAGGAGGGGGAACTTGATGAAGGTGGTTAAGAAGTAGAAGCTTGTAAGATGTAAGTAATAGGAATGTAATGTCCAACACAGTATAATTAGCAATGCTGTATGTAGTGTATGAACGTTGTTAAGAGAGTAAATCCTAAGAATTCAACACAAGAGAAAATACTTTTTTTCTATTTCTTGAATTTTTTATCCATATGAGATAATGGATGCTCATTAAACTTACTGTGGTAATCATTTCACAATGTATGTAAATGAAATCATTATACTGTACACCTTAAATTTATACAGTGCTATATGTCAATTACATCTCAATGAAACTGAGAGATGAAAAGCCTCCACCCAGGATATATTCCTTCCAGATCTTGGTACTCCTGTAAAAGAATGGAAGAATGGGAACTAAGGAGGACATGTAAGAGGCTATCCAAAGATATCATTAATTATAAAAAGGAAAAGTATGATACAGAAGTCTCTAGAGGAAAGGTCTTCAAAGAACCTACCGAACAGCTTCATGCAAAAGAGAACCAGAATAATCATCATAAGGATCCTGTTCTCATTCTGTGGAGGGAAGGGTTACAGTCAAAGCAGAAGTAGTCTCCAGGAAATCTGATGATTAACTTAATCACCAACACAATGGGCACTGAGGAGTCTAGTAGAAATATTGAAAGCATTAATTAAGCCACAATCTTAAACTAAAAACATTATTAACAAGATGTGAATGTGGAACTCAAGCTTTGACTTTAAAACGGTACCCCAAGGAGAATAATCTGATTCACAAAACAGAACACTTTTCTGTACAGGGGTTTTAACCTAACCTCACAGATAAGGTGAGTCCCACCACTCTATAAGTCTCACCACAAATGCCAATATATTGATGTTATTGATTTTAATGGATTTCTTCAAATATAATTTAAAATTCCTCTACCTAGTGCAGATACTAACACCAAGTTGACATACAAACAAATAGTATTTGCACTTAATGTAATGAAGCCAGCTGTTATTATGGTTAAGTATTTTTCTCAGAAAACATGAAATTAGATTTGAACAGAAGCTCAAAATCATAAAAACCGCTTTAATAATACAAAGTGTATATTATTGATTCTCAGCTTACTCGGTTTTTAATGTTATTTTTCTCCTCTGCATTTTGACGCCAGAGGTCCTTCATGAATATTCATGAGGACTGTTTCCAGAATCTTATCTACCCACTCAGGTATCCCATATAAAACAGTAGGTTCAAGTCAGGTCACTTATTAGTCAGGCTCAAATCTAACATGGCTTGTTCTGATATGGAATAATTTTGAATAAAGGCAGGTTGTCTGCTGAACAGACCAAAATCTGGTAATTGTACAAGCTATACTGATTGATTTATCAAATATTTATAAGCGCCTACTACTTATTGAGTTGGAAAGCTGTGGATTGGTGATAATAAAGACAAATAATGCATCCTCAATTCCAATTTCCATGTCCTGAAGTAAATTATACTGGTGTCAGTGACCAGCATATGAACAGGAAGCAGAAGCAGTGCCGTATTACTGTTAACAGGTTCCAGATGAGGCTTGGGGTAGGAGGAATCAATCTGTCTCTAGAGTTGGGCTTTTAAGTATATGTAGGAGCTCGCCAGATAAAGAAGGGGGTTCTAGTCACAAAGAATAATAGTTATATAAAGCCCCAGAAGAACTTCATAAATTCAAGGAGGTTAGGCAGGTGTGACAGGAGTGCAGAGAGTAAGGTGATCAGACTCAGGACACGAAGTGTGAGAAGCATCATCATGGAAGCCCTGAAAAGGATACTACATTTTAAATTAATTAAACAAAAAATTTTAATTTTTAAAGGGAAGCTTTATCAATAGGAGTCACTAACAGATCATTCAAGGGGTCTGTGACCATCAGATAAGCATTTTAAAGTCAGCTAATTCAGACTTCACAGTGTTTACAGTATAAAGAAGGTCAGGGAAAGCGGTACATACACTCTCCTGTAACCTGGCTGTAACAAGTTCAGGGTCTAAGCTGACACAGTGGCTGATATCAAAGCAGGCGACAGACAGAAGAGACATCAACCCAAACTATTTTCCACCTTCTTAATGAATCAAGTATCCCCAAAATTACAGCTGTATGAACCTGAGGAAAGCAAACCAAAAAACCTCCTGGGAATTCAAAGAAAGTATGACTATAATCCTGAATGTACAAAATGTTTACCTGTCTGTTAGCATTAGTACAAGCACCTCTAAAACGAACTAAAATAAAGAGAGTAATGTGAGTGCTATCTCTGACCCTATTATCAATTTTCTGGGAAGGGTAACTTTTCTCTAGGCGTCTCCATTATTCTTCCACAATTAAAACCAAATTCCTGTGAAATCCACCAGGCAAGATAATAGTAAAACTAATTAAAACACTACTATCGTTCAGGTTTTTAATTGAGTCTATTCAAAAATAGTGTACATATCTTTAACAAAGTTGTCTATATATACTTTGCACTGTGTGTTAAATTGTTTAAGTTTTAATAAATGTTCCTCCTGAATTACAACATGATTTTTGTCACGTTCATCTTTCTTGTTGATTTGTTAATGAAGAAGGAAAGAATGTTTTTCAGAATAAAGACCAACTGAATTTCCAAACCACTTTTTCTCCATCTTTTCTTCCATAATATATATTCCACAATATTCCATATCATTTAAATAAGCTACAACTGTAATGGAAACTGCCAATCAGGGTTAAAGTAGTATAACCATAACCAAGTTAGATAAATTTAAAATCTACCAGCCAAATCTAAATATTCAGTTTAATGGAATTCAAACTACTTCGTACTACAAGTGGCAGTGTGTGAAGACTAGTTACCAAGAAATGAAAAATCAGTGCCTCATGAGCTGAGTTAAATGTGATTATAAATCTGCATTTCTGAAACTGAGTCTTTGTGTCAGTGCTTTGACATAGAGCATAAGCAACAATAGCCCACATGTTGTACAGAAATAATCCATGTAAGATAGTAATGTGAACAGTATGTCCTACTTTCAAAATGGTATCATTTTTCAATGATCATCTTTTGATAACTGCCTACAGTGGTTTAGCTTTTGAAGACCTAAAATTCACTGACGCTTTAAATATTTCTCTTTAAACCAAATGAATTTTTAATAGTCAATGATCAAAAGATTTTTCTACCAGAGCCACACCCACCACCACCATCACTAACCTCTCTGACTTCTATTATTGTCTTATATTCTAAAGTACCTTAGATTGACTAAAATATATTGAGGATGGGGGAGGGCTATGCTAGAATTCTTTGTATGTGTATCCATTTAAGTTCTCGTTAAGAACTCTCCTAAGGGAACTGCTATAAGTGAAAAATTCACGTTTGGCAGATTATCTTTTACTTGTATTATTAGCATATAAAACATACTATTCTGCAATCGTAAGAATTTAAGCTTTCTGCCCAGATGATTGTCATTTTCTAGTAGAAACACATTTACCTTAAATATATTTAAAAGCATCTGATTTAACTGCTCTTAGATCTAAGAACTAACAGTAGACTATCAGACTTCACGTATGTTTACAAAAGTACAGAATTTTGAGTTCTTCTGATGGGGTAAAATGAATCGGAATACTTTGTCTCCTCTTGATCAAGGGAGAAATTCAGGAATCAGAGGATAAGATTTGTGGGTGGTAACACTAGTGCTTCTGTGAGGGGCAGTGGCTGCGTGTCTTCCGTGGGAGGAATCTTTTCACATTTCTCATTGGAGGATTAATACAATAGATATTGACTTCCCAGAAAAGAAGTCATTGGTTACTAAGTAACTGAAGGTTGACATTAAATTTACACATGAATCCTTTAAATTCAGAGGAAAATAAAAAGTTAAATACTTTAGGTAATTTTCTTCAATTTTTATCTGTAATGTCAACAAGACACATATATCCTTTAAATTTTTGTTTTCTCTCTTGGATTATTTTTCTCCTATCACTACAGTTAGATATGTAATCAAAGAAAATGCTACCCTTTCAGGCGTACATGAGCACATCAGAACTATGATGTCTGATCAATCACCATGAAAGCACAATGATATAAACAGAAAAATCAGTGAGAGGAGTACTATCAGGTGAGATTCTGGGTAATTAACTCTTGAATAACCTGTGCACACTGAGACCCTACATAAGCCTTCTGCAACTTTTTTCCTACAAATCTCAGATTTTTCAGTTTTTAGTAGTCTGACAAGTTACAGAAAACGTTTTAATTTTATGGACATCTGGAGCACAGACAGGCTGAGTAACCTCAGTTATTAAACCGGGTGGATCAGAAGCAACCAAATTCATTAGCTGATTTTAGTCATTAATCAGGAAGGTAACGGATGGCAGAGCCTGGCTAGCTATTCATCAAAGACTTTCCGTTTTGTTTCTTGGGCATAAAGATGGGCTACATTTGCAAACTTCCTTTGCTATAAACGCAGTCATGGGAGCCTGACAGGAAGGAACC